>NC_045701.1:44955113-45598452 GCF_009834535.1 Camelus ferus
TGTTTTTTTTTTTAGCACTGAATAGTATTCCATTGTTTGGATGTTTGCTTATGCACAGAATTAATTAATTAAGTAATTAATTAATTAAAATATTAAAAAACCCAGTTTACTTATCCATTAACCTTCTGAAAGACATCTTGGTTGCTTCCAAGTTGGCAGTTATTAAAACTGCTATAAATATTTGTGTGCAAGTGCTTTGGGTTAATACCATGTAGTGGAGTTGCTGGATCATATGGTAAGAGTATGTCTGGTTTTGTAAGAAACCACCAAAAGATCTTCCAAAGTGGCTGTACCGTTTCACATTCCCACCAGGAATGTATGAGAGTTTTTATTGCTCCGCATCTTTACAGACACTTGCTGTTGTCAGCGTTCAAGATTTTGGCCATTCTAACAGGTGTCTAGTGTTATCTCATGGTTGTTTTAAATTGCATTACCCTGATGACATGTGATGTGGTGCATATTTTCATATGCTTATTTGCTATCTGTGTATCCCCTTTAGTGAGGTGTCCATTAAGGTTTTTGTCTACTTGTTTTTAAGTCCCTGTTCTACTTTAATCAAACTTTCCTTTTTTCGTGTTCTTTCTGTATTTAAGAGTCACTGGGGGAAATCATCTCTAGAGGTAGGAACCCAGGCTTACATGTGTGACAGAGGAGAGTATGGTTTTTTTTATCACCTTGACTAAGGCCCTAAATTGAGGTGTAGTTTAGAAAAGCAGAAAATAAATATAAATACTTTTAATAAAATTATAGACATTTATTAAATGCTTACTACTTTCCACTACCCCTCAAAATAATCATATGATAGATGATATTATTAGCCCCAATTTGTAGAGGTATCACTAAAAGTATTAGGAGGGAAATAACTTGCTCCAGATCATGCAGATAGAAGATGATGGAGTTGTGGCACTTCAATTTAACATCATGTCATAATTCTATGCTATCAGCACTAAAGCATTTGTATACCACTTGTTTTGTCTACAGATTATTTACTCATCTGCCTTGAGAATAGGGATATGCTTTATTCATATCAGTATCCTCAGTTTCTGATAGTGTCTGGCCCACAGTTACACAATAAATTTGTTCGTTCATGTATTAAACAAATATTTAGGTTCTAGGCACGAAGACTCATGTCCTCAAGAAGCTAATGTTTAAATGAGAGACATAGCCAATAGAAAACAACAAAAAGTCTAGCATGTTAAGGCCTCTGGGGTGGCACAGGCTCCTGTGATTGAGGAACAGCAGAAGGGTAGATGTGGCCGAGGGGAGTCAGGATGGTAGGAGTAGTGGGCAATGAGATTGAGTGAGGCCATGTAGTCTTTATCTTTGGAAACCATGGTCACAATTTGGATTTTATTCATACTTTTTTAAGCCATGAAAGGAATTTAAACAAGTGAATAATATAATCTGACATTTTTTAAAAAGACTTCTATGACTGCTAAGTGGAGAATTAACTGTAGATTAAAGTAGATTTACCTCAATGCTCATTGAATTACATGTCTTAAAAACTATCATGTAATGTTCAGAAAACTTTCCTATTTTATGCAGATGCCTACCATATAGCAAAAACAAATATAAACATCATAGTTTAGATTTTTTAGCTTCATAAAAGGAGAATATATTACCTCTGATATTTAAAAAACACACATTAACAATTAAGGCTATTAACAGGAATTGGTAAAATTAAAAATACTGATCAAAAGATAAATTGGTAGCAATATAGAAAAATATTTATAAAATAATGATAATAGATGTACTGAGATTTTCATCATTTTAATTTAAGTGCATATTTCATAGTCTGGAAGATGAACCTTGTTGTATTATTATTTTTAAGTTAACCCAATATGCAACTATTCTATCATTGGTTACTGAATAAACAAAATGGTAACAGCTTTGCGGTATCTGTCAGTGTCACTTTGACAATGTCTGTGAAAACGGGGAAATGTTTAAACATGACATTTGTATTTCAGAAATGTTTTTCATACTGAATGTGAATAGAAAAGAGATGAATAAATTCACAATTTTGACTTACATTTACATGACTGGGAAATGAGCATAATATTTTTCTTTCCTTCAGGCAAAAAGCTGATACTCCTCGTGGCACTATTCTCTAGTCTTATAAAACTTGTGCATAACAAGAAGTCATTTTCTTACCATGACTTTGCAGAGTTTAATTAAATTATAGGTATTTAAGCATATTTGTAAATTTCATTTCCATCTGGCTTTTTCTTTTGCACTTGGAAAATATATAATTGAAAGAAAACATTTACTTTGTTTTATATTATTTATTAATATGTCTCATATGACATAGAGGCAATGTTAAATAGTTTATAGTCACCAGGAAATGTAAGAATCCAATCTCTTTCTTAATGATGGGCTTCTGAGGAAGCATTAGCTACAACTGTACTTTATTTAGATAAAGTCCACACGTTATTTTTAAAAATTTGTAAAGTTTATTACAGATTACTATTTCAAATTATGAATATCTGAACGATTTAATGCAAATGGAATAGCCACAGAAATTCTTGAGAATGGAGATGTATTGTGTAATGGGTAGAGTGTGCTTGTGGAGTTCAGCAAAGCCAGCCGTGTAGCTGAGCTGCTTCACTTACTAATTGTGTGGACTTGGGCAAGTAATTTAATCTCTCATTCTCAGTATCTTTGTAGAAAACAAACAATGCAAGAAAATTTTGAGAGGAAGAAAGATTCAACACAACAACAACTACAAAAGCATTTGTAGGTGTATTAGGATTTTCCAGAGAAACAGAACTAAGAAGATACATATACACACACATACACATATATATGCAGATCATTATAAAGGGTTGGCTTATGTCATTATGGAGACTGACAAGTCCCAAGGAATATGGTTGGCAAGCTGAAGACCCAGGAGAGCTGATGGTATAGTTCCGGTCTGCAGGCTGGCTGGCCTGAGTTCCAGGAAGAGCCAATGTTTTAGAAGTCAGAAGGCAGAGGGAAAAAAAATACGTCCCAGCTAGAGGGCAGTCAAACAGGAGGAATTCCCTCTTAACTCTCAGGAGTGTCAGCCTATTTGCTCTATTCAGGTATTCAACTGATTGGGTGAGACCCACACATTGTGGAAGGCAATCTGCCTTACTCAGCCTCCTGATTTAAATGCTCATTTCATCCAGCCATGTCACAGTAACAGCCAGGGTGTTCGACCAAATATCTGGACACCTCATGGGCCAGACAAGTTGACAGATAAAATTAACCATCACAATAGTTAATTAGAAAAAACGTAGCTGTAAGGCCTTGAACAATGTCTGGCACATAGTAAATGCTAAATAAAGGCCTATATTAATATTAGTAGTAATTTACTATAAAATAACAACAACTTTTTAAACATATACCTTTCAATAAACAAAGGGGTGGTGAGCATTTTATGTACTTTTTAGAAGGGCTGTGATTGAAATTGATATGATAATCTCAACTCTCTGCTTAGATTACTGGAGTCAAGGGCCAAAGCCAACTTACTTAATTCCCTGGGGCTTTTCATTTCCAAATGTATTGAACAGAACCACTCTGAGTCTTGGGGTAAAACACTTCAACTTTCACATCATTGAAATATAATCTTGGACCTGTGCTGGGGACCCCACCGTTATATTTAGTCTCCAGATAACCAGTAAAGCCTGAACCACTGAGTAATAATTTATGGCCTAAATTAAAGAACTCAGAGAAGCTAGAAGGGTCTTTCCAAAACACACATTTCTGCCAAGGCAGAGTTCCCTTTGTAAACTGATGCTGGTTTTATACTGTTGGAGGAGAATGAAACTACAAGATTGCCTTGGCATATTCTCACAAAGGAATGTTTTTATATTTTCTCATCCTAATTTGGGCTTATTGGAGTTTGGCAGGAGAGAACCACTGACTTGGCTAGTAGGACTTCCAGCTGGAGTTTTTATATGTGAGATACAGGTTTATTTTCTTTAAGCTACCTCAAAATTGCAAACAGCCATAACTAATTTGCAGGGAGTAGAACCAGGTATGGTTAATGGATCCCAGCTCATGAAACGATAATAAGGCTAGTGATTACATCATTATGTGTATTTGATTGCGTCAAGCAAAAAGAAAAGAAAAGAAAAGAAAAGAAAAACCTAAGTGCATATGAAGCCCATATTCAGTACGGGGAAAATTCTTTTAATTATCACAAATGTGAAATTTGAGAATTCAGCCTTTTTCTACTGATGGAAATGCCCTCACAAATGTAGTGTGTAATATAATGTATATTTTTAATGAGTATCATACAAAAATAGAATTTATCACATTGCCTGTGTTTATGAGACACAACTGTGTAGCAGTCTTATGACTAACACTGGTTTGTGAAATCAAATTGATTTTGCATCTCAAAATACCAGACCATGTCCTAGAATATCTGAGGTATCTGCTGGTGAAGCATGAAAATTACAGAAAAGTCTGTCACTATTTTTAATTCATCCTACTCCTCACCATAATCATCACCTAACTCTTACAAACTTCTTACATATATTGGATGGATTTATATAATACACTTCCAAGGGATTCCTCTGTCCTCAGTTTGGAGTTTTAGATGATGACATAAATTAATTTCAGATAGTCTCTTCATAAAATCTCCCTCTATGAGCTGTAGGCCAAAGACTGGCCTCCTAACACAACTGTGTGAGGTACACTCAGTTGTCAATATTGCAGAGCACAATTTTGGGGACAGTGCTTCCAGAGTAAACTGACAGCATAATGAAACAGAAAACTGAAAGGGCCAGGATATCTAGAAATATTTTAATTAGAAAACTATGACTTTGAGAAAGAGATTACTCTGCCTAACCTGAACCAACAAGCAACACTTACTCCATTGGCCTGAGTGACACCCTAGGGAAATTTCATTTGTGTTTGTTGATTTAAGAATACTCTTGTCATGATTTCCAATGTTCTATTTTCTAATGCTTAATAAAACTCATACCCTTTTGTTTCCTATTTATTTTATCTTTAACCCTCTTTTTCTTGAGGTATGCTTACATAACCTAGAATGAACTCTCTTTCTTAAAGAAACATGGCTTAAAGAATCAGTAAGTTAAAATGTATCAACCATTGGCTTTCTATTATTTTTGTTTTCATTGGCTTATTGTTACAACAAGTACTTCAGAATTCACTTAAAAATATCTGGGTCTCAGCCCACTAGAATCAAGGAAATACAGATTTTCCTGGGTAGGATCATAGAAAAGGAAATTATCCTGTAATAAGCTGTAAAGTGAAGACTTGCTAACACAAGCAAATGTCTCTCAGGAGAACTGAAGCATGATGCTGGTAATAACTGGAATTCATAGAAGAATGTTTTACTCCTCTGATCAAGTTTAGAAAAATCACTACCGCCTTGATAAAAAAGACATTGTGTTATATTTCACTATTTTTAACCACTCCACATTTGAAAACAATTAAACATCTTTTTATGTAGTGTCTGTGTCAGGGTCCAAAATTATTGTGTAAAAGCTAGGACTTTGTTCCACACATAAATAATACAAATGTTATTTGAAGTATCTTTACTGGTTCATTTCACTCTTCATTGAAATAGAGTTGTGTTCACAGCTTCAACAAGAATGCATCTTCCTTCATACTTGGAAGTAATGTTGTTTTTTTTTTAAAGTTTGTGGGAAACGTCACAATTATAGATAATTTCCATTTTATTAGGTATGACAAGCTAATACTATGGAACAAGAGCAACCCTTCATATGTGGGCTTTACATGTGCCTCCAGGACCAGGATATTTATCCGGTATTTACTCTGTGGTTTAGTTCACTCCCAGTTCTATTGATGTGACCTCACATTAATAAACATATGAGAAAACCTTGAGAGGAAACTGGATTCTTAATCTCCATCCTCTAAGCATAGGAGGTGGTAATAGGGCAGAAAAACAATACTATTGTATTTCTGAGAAAATAGAGGCAATCAAAATATAGCTCTGGATTCTTATTTTTAGGAATTTTCTTGACAGAACTTAATTCTCTTACCTCAGTTTGTACACATCACTTATGTTAGAATCAAACCAGACCAGGAGGTTAAAGTGTGTTAACCAGCGCTTCTCACTGCACTTACAAACAGAAAAAAAGAGGGGTGTGGGAGTAAACAAGAAGGCAAATAGATTCAAACCTACAAAATAGAAAACTTCAGGTCCAGAGACTGCCTGAAATGTCTACCATGGAAATTGAATCACAAAGAGATTTTCTTTGGAAATTTTTCCCTAAGGTAGGAAATTTATTTAAAGGAATAATATCAATGTGTGTACAGAATTACTGGTAATTATGATTGTGTATTTATTGTATTAATTAGCCTGTGGCTGATTTTCAACATCTATATGGAATTTTAAAAACAATCAAATAAGAGGCAAATTCAATTAATAACTTTCTCACAAAAATACAATTAAGCAGATCTTTCCTCCTTGGGACTGGAGAAAGAAAATTGTTCTAAACCTCCTGGATACAGAACATTTTTGCATCATGTAATTCAGCCATTTGTGGACATAATTGGTATTCTGAATTAAATACTTGAATGATATTCTGATAGACTCTAGTGAGATTAAAAACTCCTCTGGGAGGTTAGGATTGCCGACTCAACTGATGGGTTAGTTTAGTCATCTTTAGGCAATCCTGCATTGGACTACCTCCTTATTTAATACTACCTTCTTTCCGTCTTCACCCATCCCCTCCCAGCTACGGCTTCTTATTTCTTCTCTTACTTCAAGTTTCAAATGTAATTCTGACATATGGTTATGGTATTTTTTTCAGGGAAATTTATGTAACATCACATTAATCCCAGTGAATGTGAAAGCATGTATTGATCAGTGAAAATAGTGCTGTGTGTTAAATTTGTCAGAACCATGAGCTATGGTAGATGGCACAGCTCAAATCTGCACAGCCTGTACAATATGACAGGCTCTATTCTGACCTCTTACGTCTTTTACTGTCTCATTCATCCTCAAAAACGCCACACGTAAAAGTGCTACCCTCCTCATTTACCAGTGAAGAACCTGAACTACAATGAGATTAGGAAGTGATCAGGTCCTCACAACAATGAGAAATACATGATATATTTTATATATTTGATTCATTTCAAGCAAGCACAAAAATAATAAATTACCAGTGATGATAATCATAGCCATTAAGTTGTAACATTTCAAAATTGACAATTTATTTAATCACCAAAGACAAATAACATTAATTTCTTATTTATGAAGTCTCCATAATAAAAAAGATTTCAATGTGATGACATATATAAGCACTTTACAGAAAAAAAAAACTCTTTAATGTATATGGGAAAGCCATTTATTCACCTCTTCTAAATATTATATATCAGTTAAAATGTTTCAGGAATCTGGCATTACTGAGCTGTGTTTCAGTATTTTAACTTTAATGATTTATGTATCTCAATTGTGAAAATATAAAGTTATACGTATAGTTGGGTTTCATATAAATGTCCATATTAATATATTTATTCTTTTCTTCTAAAATAGTATGAATGACAAGAATGTAAATTGGTGCAGCCACTGTGGAAAACCGTGTGGAGATTTTCAAAAAACTAAAAATAGAAATATCATATGATCTAGCAATTGCACTTGGGTATATATACAAAGAAAATGAAAATACTAATTCTAAAAGATACATGTGTCATGTTCATAGTAGCATTATTTACAGTAACCAAGATATGGTGGCAACCTAAGTGTCCGTGAACAGATGAATGGATAAAGATGATGTGGTATACACACACACATACACACACACACACACACACATAATGGAATACTGTTCAGCCATAAAAAAGAATGAAATTTTCCATTTACACAATAACATGGATGGGCCTAGAGAGTATTATGCTTGGTGAAATAAGCCAGGCAGAGAAAGACAAATACTCTGTGTTATCCCTTATATGTGGAATTTCCAAAAAAAAAACAAACAAATGTCTACAACAGACTCACAGATAAAGAGAACAAACTAATGGTTACCAGGGGGAGAGAGATGTGGGGGCAAAGACAGAGGTATGGGATTAAGAGATACAAACTACAAGGTATAAAATAGATAAGCAACAAGGACATATTGCACAGCACAGGGAAATAGAACCATTGTTTCTGAATAACTGTAAATGCAGTATAATCTAGAAAAATATTGAATCAATATGTTGTACACCTATTATTATTATAAATCAATTATACTTCCATTTAGAAAAAGGAAGAAAAGAAAAAGACAAAAATACCCCCAAATAGTATGAACTACTATAATATTTAGCACCCACTGAGAAAGCTTATTCATACAGTGCGTGTATTTAAATATCGGTGAAATGTATGTTATGTAAAAGGCAATAAACATGATTGATGAAATGTTCAGTCTGTTTCACTAGATCTCCCCAAATATTTTAAGTATCCTTACCTCAAGTCATAGACTCCTTCTCCAGTCATTAAAACGTTATTGAGCTCTCAGCTTTGTAACTATAGTTCCTAAGGACAGAGCAGAAGACAAAAGTAAAACATCTGTGCCTTCATGGATCTTATAATCTAGTGGCAGAGGGTAGAATAAACTACTTATTGGGTTATATCAGAGTTTATCAACTTTGGAACAACTGACATTTTTCACCAGTAATTCTTTATTTTTGTTGTGGGGCGCTGTCTGTTTATGGCACGGTATTTACTAGCACGCTTGGCTTCTACACACTAGATGCCAGGACCCCTGCCTCGATAGTCACGACAATCAAAAATGTTTCCAGATAGTTCTGAACATCCCTGAGGTTGGAATGTGTGTGTGTATGTGTGTGTTGGGGGTCAGGGGAGGAGTGGAGAGTTGTCCTTAGTCGAGAACTACTGGGTTAGATAATGATAGTGCTTTGGAGAAAAGCGAAAACTGAAATAGGGTTGGATTGTGTGCTGGATGGGCCAATGGAGATTTTAAATCATCCCCCCCTAATTCTCACTAATTGCCGACTTCATGGAGAGTAGAGGAACCCAGATGTGTCTTCAGGAAGAAATGCCCCCCCACTTGAAGGTCTTTGGAGAGCTGTGTTCACCTGTGTCAAATATCACCCAGCACAATCCTTCTCCTATTGCTGAGGTGAGGACAAATGTTTTGAAAGCAATTTAAAGGTCCCATACACCATAGAAATATGGCTTGATGGCTGAAGTTTACAGTTCCACCAAAATCCGCTCAAGAGCAACTGTCAGGCATGAGACTGTACGTGTCCCAGCAATCAATCCTGTGCTGTCTCCTTAGGACGTAGGATTTCTTTGCTCCACGAATATACTTAGCTATGGCCACTTGATGAGTATTATTTTAAGTAGTCTATATACATTATCTCATTTAAATTCTCAGTAATTTTATGCCCTCATTTACTATGCTATTCTTCCCCTCATACCAGTTTCCTGTGGCTGTTTCAACAAATTATGCCACACTTTGGTAGGGTAAACCAAGGAAAACCATTCTCTCACAGTTCTGAGGTCCAGAAACCTGAAATCAAGGTTTCAGCAGGGCTAAGCTTCCCCTAAAGGTTTGAGGGGAGAATCTGTTTTTCTAGCTTTGGTGGCTTTAGGCATTCCTGGTTGTTCCTTAGCGTGTGGCCACATAACTTCAGTATCTGCCTGAATCTCTGCATCATAGTCTCCTTTATGTGTCTCATCTCCCTTTGGTTTTCTCTTACAAGGACATTTGTGATGCCACTTAAGATTCCCCTGGATAATTCCAGACAATCTCCTCATCTATGATCCTTAGTTTAATCACACATTTTAACTTATCAGGTCATATTCACTATTTTTCCTAAATAATGTAACATTAGAAGTCCCAGTGATTAGAACTTGGTATCTTTGGATGGCCATCATTTAACGTACCACATTCCCAACTTCTAACTTTTATGTGCTCAAATCAGTACAACTGACTGGCTCTTAGAATGTGTTTGCCATATTAACTTCCCTGGGGCAGAAACATGCCAGGGTTTTATTAACAGCCATCCTCAAGAAAACTACTAAACCCTGCTAACACATTTCAGAAGAAAAGAATGCAGACAAATGTAATTCATGAACTTAAATATAATAATCCTTAATAAAATATGGGGGGAATAAATAGCAGAGATCTTGAAAAAGACAGCAAATTGCCACTAAATGGAGTTTATCACAAAAAAGTGGATTTGCTTCAAAATTCTAATATCAACCAATGTAACTCATCATGTAAAAGATACAATCAGATCATTTCAATAAATGCAGAAAACACTTTGAAAAAATTCAATACCAATTTTTGACTGAAAGAGTCAAACTAAGACTAGGCAAACTAAGAACAGAGCGGCAGCCCTTAGTGCTCTGTACGTGCTCTCTCCATTGACATACATTGATTGCACGTCCTAGTCAGGAACGAAAATGCAAAAAATGAAGTAAGATGAACTAATTTTTAAAAGCAAAAAGAAACACTGTTCATATGGAACCATATTTATAAAGAAAGTACAAAGGCATCTTCCACAAAATTATGAGACCTATTAAGGGAGTTCTCATGGCCACATAATTTGTCAATATATCCAAACCAGTTTTATCTCCAATCATCTCCCACAAACATTTGAAAAGAGAAACTAAAGGTGATTTAAATGAAAAGTTATACCATGTTTATTGATTGAAAGACACAAAATATTTTAGATACTGATTTTCTCAAGTTGATCCACCTAGTCAGCATAATCCCAATCAACAATAGTCTTTTTTTTTTTGACAACCTGCTCTAGAATTTGTATGGCAATGCAAAAGAGAATCAATCAACCAATCAATAGTACAATTTGAAATACATACTATTTTATTTCAAAAATAACTATTAAATTACAGTAATCAAAAGAGTTTAGCATTAGTATAAAGATAAATACATAAATGGAAAAATTATTTAAATAGATTCTTACCTATGTTTTCAACTGTGTTTCAACAAAGGTATGAAAATAACTCAATATTGAAAGGAAACTCTTTCAACAAGTGGTGGTAGAAATGCTAGAGAGATATATATATATATATATACGGAAAACAGAATGAACTTCAAAACCAGCCTCATTCCATATGCACAAATCAATTCATGATTTATCATAGTCCTAAAAAATAAAAATATAAAGTTATAAAAGAAATAAGAGAATATTTGGGAACCTTGAAATAAGTAAGATTTTCTATAAAAACCATTAACAGTAAAATAAAAGATATATTTGAATTCAGTAAAATTAAAACATGTTAATAAGATGAAGCTATGTAGAGGAATATCTTTGCTGTGATGGCCTGATAACGTTGCATATCTCCACACAAGCTACTGAAGTCTGGTCAGAATGCCCAGTTCTCCATCTAATGAAAGCGTGGGAGGTCTGTGATGAGCTGCTACAAGGCCATTTCCTGCCGCCTCTTTATTTTCCTGAAAGACCAGCATGGGACAGTTCCTTCTCATTGCCTCTGGGTTCTGGTGCGGAATGAGGTGTTCTGCTTCATCTCCCTTAGGATGTAGTTGCAGATTATAGAACTGTCTAGCTGTCCACAGACTCATCCCCTCAGCAGCAGGTTGCCCCATTATTAATGTTACAGTCATCCAGACCCCTTTGCTTTGGTGTTGTTCTTGTAAGAGAAGGGACCTAGGGAGGTGGCACCTTTGATTTCCTTGATTATGCTCTCTATGTAAGGAATATGCTATCGAAAGCTCTTTCCTGTACTGGCTGGACCCGTGAGGCCTGCCTTTCCTTGGCAACCTCAAGGAAGTGAAAATTAAAGGTACAGATTGGGAGAAAACATCTGCAGTAAATCTATCAACAAAGCACTCATATCCAGAATATACAAAAAACTATTGCAAATTGATAACAATGTGTAAAACAAAGCAATTTTTAAAACATGGGCAAAAAATTTGACTTGAATTTCACATAGGAAGATATATAATGGCCATTTACCCACTGAAAAGTGATCAACATCATTAATCCTACTGGGAACACAAATTAAAGCAACAAAAATAGTAACTTTGGAACTGTTTGACAGTTTCTTATAAAGGTCAATGTATACCTCCCCTCTGACTCCGCAATTTTCACTTCTTTGTTATCTGTGAATTTACCCAAGAAAAGTGAAAAAATATATATTAACAGAAAGATTTGTTCAGGATAGCAACTTTATTATTGATAGCCATAACTAGAAACAATGTAAATCAAGAAATCATACCAAATTATGGTAAATTCCAACAATGGAATACCACTCAGTTAAGAAAAAATAATGAACTACTATTTTCATAGCATCATGAATAAATCTCAAAAATTTTATTGAATAAAAGAAACTAGGCACAAAGTATACATACTGACAATTCCATTTGTATGAAGTTTATGAACAGATAAAACTAGTGTATAAATTAAATAAACTACAAGGATATATTGCTCAGCACTGGAAATAAAGCTAATATTTTATAACTTTAAATAGAGTATAATCTATAAAAATATTGAATCATTATGCTATATACCCAAAACTAATATAATATTGTAAATCAACTATACCTCAAAAAAAAAAAAAAAAAGAACAGATAAAACTAACCTACAATACTACAAATAATACTTGATGTATACCAGACATGTGGGTAATTACTAAGGTGGTGGAAATGTTCTATGTATTATGGAAATTTTGCTTATAAGGATGCAAATATTTGTCACAACTAATTGCATAGTACATTCAAGATATCTAAACATTTTACTTTATGTGATTTTTCCTTAAAAATACTAACAATAATAATTGTGGAAGAAACAAAGCTTTGTATGTTTTCTTCCTTTGATGTAATATACCATAGTAAAATGCAGTTTTAGAAGACAGATTACTTAGTTTTAATTTTTGGCACAACCCTTTTCACTGTGGAATATTGGGGAACTTACTTACCCTCTTTAAGACTTACTTCTCTCTGTTGCAACGTAGAACTATTTACAGTACCAGCAATGGAGTGTTGTGAGAATTAAATGCAACAATGTGTTTAAAGCACTTAGTAGACTGCATTCATTGCATAATTTTTATTTTATGCAGTCACATATATGCATATTCTGTCCCTACAAATCTGATGCTGCTTTGAACTATTTCTGTTTTCTTCTACCAAACTTCTTACTTCATTGACCTGAAGAAGAAAAATGTAGTTGATCTGACAACTTAAATAAAGTTTTACTTCCTTATTTTGAGAAGAGACTGCCACTCATGGAAGGAAGATGAGGACAATAAATCTAGATAAAATAATGATTGCTGAGCACAGCAGCCAAAACTATGCTGACTTTGTAAAGGTCAGCTCTTCTTTCTCTTTTTTAAAAATTTAACTTATTTTTTAAATTTTTTAATGGAGGTGCTGGGGATTGAACTTAGGACCTCAGGCACGCTAAGCACACGCTCTACCACTGAGCTCTACCCCAGTCCCCAGCCCTACTGTCATCACACACACAGAAGAGTTGTGGGGAAAAGGTTACTTTCGTTCTGTGATACATCAACAGTTTAGCTGAGCGTGTTCTCCGGGGCCACGAGACTGACCTGCTCTGTCTTCTGCGGCAGCCTGCTGTGCACTTCTCCCGTATCTTTGCCTCAGTCTTCACTGTCCCCACCATCAGCACTGCGAGGAAAATTCTTCCTGGACTCCCTTTTGTCTATCCACACCCTTCTGTTTCTATCAAGGCCATGAGTGAATTCCATCTGCTCCATAAGTTTCCCTCTGGGTGTAATTTCAATATTTCCTTTTTAAATTTTATTTGACGTTACAGTGTAATGTCTCACTGTAGTTGTATTTACTTCAAGAGTCATCTCTTCCCACTTTCAAACAATAAGCATCTTAAGAATGAGGACACCAAAAAGCAACAAGTTCTTTAGAAACAAGCACAAAGATATGCTTTTCGATGATGAAATGGATGTGAAAGAATATGTGGCTAAGCTAATTGGTGTTTTAGACAAAGAAGGTGAAGTCCTGGAAAACCTAAGGAACCTGTCTGTACAAGGGTCTTAGAGCAACAATATATTATCTGCTTGAATGAAGAAAACTTGGCATCCTGGTTGCAAATCTTAATCTGCCACGTTTTTAGCTTGCCACCTTGGGCAAGTTTATTCAAATTGTTTCCTCATCTATAAAATATCCTTGGCTTTTTCTCTGATAAAATTGAACCTGATCTTATAAAAGAAATATTTTGGAAAGGCACCTTTTAAAGAAGCATTTGCTACTTTAACATTCTATTTATTTATTAATTCAAGAAAGTTATGCATGTTTTTTAAAAATAAGATGTTATATTTTATTTATGATGATAATTTTTCTCCATAGACACATATCATTCTGTTTATTCTTACATTTTTCTATACTGAATATCATTATGTGAAACAGAAATGATAGCAGAAATTCATCCATTGTCATGACCTCTAATTAAAACATGTAACCTTAACTTAAAACTGTATATATGTAAATATATATATGTTTAAAGCAAATGGAGAGGTAAGAATTATTTTAAAATAATTACATACAAGGTATGCCCTTATTACTAAAATCTAAATTAACTCTGTCAGTGGAGATTAAATAATCGATGCATTAAGTGTTAGCATTATTACCGAGAGGCTGGGGACACTGGGTGCACGTCTGAATTTGCAACAGAGTACAATTTTTATGTTACTAATTACTTGATATTTTGCCTCTTAAGATAAAGCCCTTGTTTCTCAACCACACAAAAGCATTTCAGATTAATTAAGCCTTCATTAATAAATAATTAAGCATTTTTTCTCTACATTGCCTGAAAGCAGCTGTAATTTAGATCTTGCCCATGTTGCTAATTTGATGTCCAGCAAACAGACCTGCCTATGGAAATTTTGTAAATCAAGCTGACATATTAGCCATAGTTTACTTGCCTTCCAATTCCTCTTGGTTGTTGATAGTGCAAATCAAGCCACATGAGGGATAACCTGTCAGGAGACACTGCTTTGGGAAGCCACACTCAAATTAATACTGACTGTTCAGAGCTGTTATATGGAACATTTCTCTCTGTAATTAAGAAGACAAACATGGCAAAGAATATGCTGCTTCATCAAGTTTTGCATGTGAATCATTCCCAAAGTGAACTTTTAAAAAGAGCCCGATGAATTCTGTCAGGAAATAATAAAATATAAACCATCATGGTAGTTTAACATAGCTAAGTAATCAAATAAATATAAAAGTATGAGAAATACATTTGATAATTGAATTACAGGTACTATAAAGCTTATACACCAAACTCAGACATACAGAAGTGCACATGATATCATCAGTACATTAGAGTCCATTACACGTAGACTATTGAATTCTAGACAGTTTTCTTGAAGATCAGTTTCTCTCTGAGATGACCCAGAGGTTGACGTTAACTCACTGAGACCATGTCTTATTCATCATCGAACTCCTGGCCTCTAGATTAGATCCTCGCACATGGAAAACATACAGTAAAAATTGTATGTAAGTAGAATTATTATATGAAAATAAGAAAATAGTTAGATCTTACAAGTGAGCATATTAGGCTTGATCATTTATTCTAAGTCACTCATTTCTTTTCAGAAAAACTAGCTGGTTCTTGGAGAGGTCAGTTAAGAAAAGGAACATGGAGGAATGTCCAAATACGCAGGGCTCTTCCTCAGGAAGAAGTGATGGAAAAAGGAAGATAGAAAGTACCGTGGTTTAATCTGTTAAAGACTGCTGACTTTGGAGTGGACAACACAGAGACAAGATCCATGCCATTCTTCAGTTGAAGTGACCTGGCTGCTAAAACCAAGAGCAGTTCCTACTTACGAGCCTTTTAAATGTAGAAAGGGAGTTCCCTACTCAGCCTTATCCCCTACTACTTGCTTCCTGCGTGTATTGTATAAGATAAGACTCTTGAGTAAAATTTTGTTTTATTAACTTAGTTCTGAGACTTAAAAAAGAGTAGAAGTCCTTAACACCATAGTAACAGAAAATTTTCATATAGGAACATACATAATTTGCCAGAAAAAAATACCTTTTTACAGAGGTCACAGTATATAACGACACCTATGATTCACAATAGAACTTATAGTTAAGCGGATACTTTTGCCATACGTAAATGTCAACTACTGGTTTATACGGTTCTGTACTACTGTTCTAGAATCATTTTGCACCTGTCTCCTAGCAGGCATATTCACAAAATTAAATCAAGAAATAAACTATAAACCAATCAATAGTTTACTCTTTGCTTTAAGACCTTTTATTTTACCATGAGAGGTTGTAGTATGTTAAGCCAGTGCTTTATAATGTGAAATAAAATAACATGCAAATAAGTCACTATTAACACAAATCACAAAGCATTTGCTGGTTTATCTTTATGTAACTAAAAATATTCAACATTCATTCATTGAAAGAGTTTACATTTAATAATGGCCACGAAGTTGAAATGTATACTCTAGCTTAAAAGCAGGAACAGAAATTATGTTCTGCAGAGGGCAGATTTCAAAAGCCAAAACTCACTACTTAAGAGTACTAAAAGTTTGCCTAGATACATGGTACATACTTAGCCGCTTATGTCAGTGTGGGTGTCTGAGACAGAAGATGAACGTCTCAGGCAGAACAGCCCATCTCAGGAGAATTAGAACGGGTGAAATGGCATAATGATGGGCACTCAATGCACTCTGCACAGCTGCCCTTCCACTTTCAACACCAAAGGCAGCAAGAGACAGGAAAAGACTGACAAATTGACTGGTTCTGCCATTTCCTTAATATTAATGTGCCATGTCACTTTTTGAGGTTCTTAGATAAGATCCGATTGCTCCTTAGTCCTTTTTAATTACCTTTCAGAGTTCCTTTGTTACAGGATTTGTTACCATGAATCCAAGAGACGTTTCCTTGTCACTCTGACAGAAAGGATTGGACTGTTTCACCAGAACTAATGAATATCTTCATGGAAAAAAGTAATAAATGTTATGCTGTTTCCTAGATTGCTTATGTAATTGACAGCAAGAAGCACCACTGGAATAGTAATAATAAAATCTTCCTTGTTAACTCCAAAGCATAACAATAGAAATGTGAAGATATAGAATCTGAATTTCTTCAATTTTTCTTTTCAACCAAAATATACTGTGAAAGTACTTATGAATGATGTATCATTCTACAAATGATTTATTCACAATTGACCCTATGGTTCAGGTTTTACATCAGAGAATCCCCATCACATGACATACAACATGATAACAAAGAAAACGTCATTAGTTACTAACAAAAACGATTGTGTATATGCTCTAGCCATTAATGACACATTTCAGAGTATGAGGGTGTTGTCACATTGTTTTCATTTGTTGTTTTCTGTTTTCCTGTGATTTGTCATTGCCATGTTTATGATTTCTTTCTGTGCAATAAATGTATCCCAAACTATCACATGCAGATGTTATAATAATAGTGCAACAAGCCAGACTGAAATTTCCATCTTTTGACCCTTGATAAGAGATTTATTTCTGTAATAGATGACTTGAAGTGTCAATATATGCTAAAATTGATATTATCTATCAATATATTGCTCTAATGTATAACATATTGATATTGAAATCTATATTTTGATGAACAGTTCTAAAATTTTCAGTAATTTACCTCTTTACTTGAATGTAATTATCAGATGTCAAGATTTTATATAATTTTATAAAATTCCTCTTTGTAAAGCAAGAATTTTAGCTTACTTTATTGAACATGGAAAAACCTTCCACATCTAATTTGTGTTAAAATAGCTGGGGTTTCAGATGCAAAATATTATTAATCAATTCATATATTTTAAATAATATGTTGTCTGTGCCTAGCTGGTTTAAATGATTCCAATCAATTATTTTATATCCCTTCATTCTCGTTCCCATATTCTAATCTGTTTCCTTTTTGAGTCAGGCAGGTAGATGATATACCTTCCGAATGTATGCATCTTGCTTTTTGCTTTTTTGTAAGTAAGTATTTAAATTATTTGGTCCTACATTTTGGAAGAGGGAACATGACACAGCACAGTAGTATTGTTACAAAGCCTGAGGTCCCAGCTGTAATTCCAACCTCAATCACTTCATAAGATCTATCCTTAGGTAAGAATTTTAATCAGTCCATACCTCAATTTCCACACTTCCTGAAGAGAGATAACACTAGTTCTTACCTGATAGGGCTTTTTCTGTGGACAGACTGTGCCAGACACGTAGTAAACCCCCAATAAATAGCTACCATTGCTAATCCCAGTACTCAACACCATGCTGACTTCCGGCATTTATCGCTGAAAAGAAAACAGAAATCCAAGGCAAGTCTGAATTTCATGACATAGTAGGTAATATTTTCCCCCAGTTTGAGGTATGCAATGTTTATCTTATAATTTTACAGGGCAAGAGCAATTATATTTACATTTTGGTTGTTTCATTGATTTTATCTTGAATATGCAAGCTCTTTTTCTGCTTTCTTAGGTTATCCTTCAACTGAGAAAATGGCTTGTTTCTTGTAACAGGCTGAGAGGTGAATGACACTTGTTCCCCATCTTTCTTTACTTGGTTATTAATCAAATCTCCCCTCAGAGCTACAATCATAGCAAGAAGTCAGGTATACGAAGAAGATTCTCATGAACTAAGTGATGAATGCAATTTTGCTGTCTTGAGATAACATTATTCCTTTCCCAAATTCCTGGTCTTCTGGCACAGAATCAAGTAGAAAGGTCTTGATTCTGTCATCATGTACTGCTACTCAAGTGGTTATTTGAATTTCACCCCTATCAACAAAGACACAATTTACCCACAGTCCAACCCTGCCCCCACTTTCTCCAGCTATTTCAAGGAATGTGTAGCCTGCAATCCCATGGGTATTAAAAGAGGGTGGATTCCTGAGAAAGTGTCCCCACAGAAAAGGAATAGGTGACATTTCTCATTGGTTCAAGACTTCCATTTATGAGCCAGGTCTCAGAAAATGATTCTAAAATAATAGCATTTTGTTTTTATTGTAGTAAGAACACCTAACAGGAGATGGACCTCTCAACAGATTTTTAAGTGCATAGTACAGTACTGCTGTCTGCAGGGACAATATTGTACATTAGCTCTTCAGAACCTACTCATCTGGCCTAACTGAAATTTTATATTTGTTAATTAGAAATTCCCCATTTCTTCATCCCCTGAGACCTTGGCAACTGCCATTCTATTCTCTGCTTTTATGAGTTTGGCAATTTCATGTATCTCCTAAAGGTGAAAATTTGTGGTATTTATCCTCCTGTGATTGGTTTATTCCACTTGGCATAATGTCCTCTGGGCTCATCCATGTTGTCACAAATGACAGGATATTTTTTCTTTTTTTTAAACCAGAATAATATAATATAATAATATAATAATAATATTCCATTGTATTTACAGTTGATTCTTGAACAACATGGATTTGAACTGCCCGGGTTCACTTATACCTGAATTTTTTCAACAAATATGTACTACACTATCCTAAACTATCTCTGGTTGGTTGAATCTGAGGCTTCAAAGCTGTGGATGTGGATGGCTGACTGTGATGTTGTACGGGATTTTACATTGCAGGAAAGGGCAGCACGTCTATTCAGATATTTAGTCCAGTTTTTAATTGGGTTGTTAGTGTTCTTTGTCTTGTTTTGTTTTACTGAGTGGGAAGAGTTACTTTTTTTTTTTTTTGGAAATTAACCCTTAACAGATATAAGGTTTCCAAATATTTTCTCTCATTCCATAGGTTTCCTTTCAGTCTGCTGAGTGTTGCCTTTGCTGTGAAGCAGCTTTTTAGTTTGAAGTCTCACTTACTTATTTTTGCTTTTGTTGCCTGTGCTTTTGGTGTCATATCCTTGAATTCATTTCCAAAACCAATGTCTTCAAGTTTTCCCTTGCTGTCTTCTGGGGGTTTTATAGTTTCATGTTTTATGTTGAAGTCTTTAATAGACATTGGGTTTATTTTTATGTATTGTGTAATATAGGGGTTCAATTTCACTATTTTCTATGTGCATGTTCAGTTCTCCTAATATCATTGGTTGAAGAGATTATCCTTTCCCATTATGTTTTCTTAGCACCCTTGGCAGAGATCAGTTGACCATTTATGTGTGGATTTATTCTTAACAAGCACACTCTTAAAAGCTCTACTCTAACTTAGTTTGGGATTTCTAGATTGAAGAGGCAGAGGCATCTTAGCTGGAAAGTCACTCAGAGCATCTAGCAGACTAGGATTGCCCAGCCCACCATATTCTGAAGCTCACTATGGTCTCTCCTTAACATCAGATTCCATTTTTCTATTCCTAGAAACAATTGGATTAAATTCTTTAAGTGGCTTATTTCAGTACTTACGTTCATATGTCTAAGAAATATGCTTGTACTGCATTTTTTAAATTTTAAACTTTCACCATTAGCTATTGGGAAATGCATATTAAACCAACTTTTATTCTCCTATCCATTCACTGTCCTCCACATGTAACTTTTCTGTTCCCTATATCCCTATATATAAGTATGTATGTATATGTAGTGTACATATATATACATGAATCAATATCAGATATTGTATTGTCATAGCTATATAAATGTAATCCATAGCTAATCAATACATTATGCTATGATTACGTTTTGTTCCTTTTGAAAATTTTACTTTTCCCTTTTTATTAATAAACTCTTTGCTATTGTCATTAGATTTTTTTCTGTTCTTATAACTAATTCATCTTCAAACTATGCCTGAATTATCTTTCTCAATACATGAAAACATCACAAATATTCTATCAATTTTATCTTCTTGAAATCATGTCTGCCAGAACCTCTGACTTGCTTCAGTGTAGACATGCTGATGTAGAGGTCTGCTGTACAGCTGTCATGTAGAGACTGTCCTTAACCTTACCCCTGAGGATGTCTTCACTTCTCTTATAGGTTGGATAAATTGCTTCTTGGATCCCAAGCCTTCTCTTATGTTATATTCCCTTGTCCTTAGGAAATAGCAACTCTAGTTGTTAGTTTTCTGAAAAGGAGATAGGGGTGGAAGATAAAATCCATTGAAATCTTGCATGTCTGCAAAGTCTTTTATATTTATATAAGTTAAGTTTGGTATAGAGTTCTAAGTGGAAAAATCCTTTTTTTCCTCAGAATTTCAGGGCACTATTTCATTGTCTTTAGTTTCCAATGTTACGCTTGAAAAGTCCCAACTCATTCTATGGTTGATCATTTGTAAGCAAATTGTCTTAAATTTACAGGACATTCCGTGTCTTCCCTTCGTCCTCATATTTTGTGATGACTTAAGACCTGATGTTCATCTATTTATATCCATCAGACAGGATATCTGATAGTCTCTTTCCATTAGCAATTCAAACAAATGTGGATTTTTCTTTAGAAGCTGATTTTTTTCTCCCATATTTTCACGTCTAGAACTCTTCTTATTTAGAAATT
Source organism: Camelus ferus (assembly GCF_009834535.1). Lineage (NCBI taxonomy): Eukaryota > Metazoa > Chordata > Mammalia > Artiodactyla > Camelidae > Camelus > Camelus ferus. The sequence continues at coordinate 44,976,460 of NC_045701.1, forward strand.
GCTCCCCTTGTAATTACTCTTATAGCTACCTCTGCTTCTCTCTTAATTTTCACTTATTTGTGTTTTTGCTTTAATTTTTTATATCTCTTCAAATTTACCTAAGAAATGCTTATTGAATTATTTCATAATTTTACTTTTAACATCTCAGTTTCTTCTTTTTATCTAAAGTGCTTTTTCAAAAATAAGTCTTTTTTTTTTTCACAGATGCAATATATTCACTTATTCACTGAGATTTTGGAATTATCTTCACCTTGCACAACTTCTTATTCTTCCAAGTTTTTATTAACTGTTTTGATCTCAGTGTTTCTTCGTAGACACTTTCTTCAGATATCTAGTTATGCTTGACTGTTTACTCAGAAACCAAGGCAACACTAGACTGATGGAAATCTCTGTTCATGTGTGTGTGGCCATCACCCATGACCATCAGTGTAGAAGGCTGTGGATGGGCCATTTCATCTGAGAATTCCCTGTCAGTATCTACATGTCATTTCTCTTGAGTTTTCAGATTTCATAAAGAAGCCTCTTTCAATCTCCAGCTTAGATGGAATAAACCTTGTTGTCAGTCTTCTTAAAGCAAAGTTTGGAAGAGGGCTGGTGGTCACAGAACTTATTTCACATAATCCTGGTTGTCACTATAATATTTAACCTCAACTGAGTCTCAATATTCTAAATTTTACATACTCATTGTTTTATTTTCTCCAGAGAATATTTCTCTAGTCTTCTGCTGCTTGTGTTAAATGGGTAATCATTTCTTAAAAGCTTTCAGTTTATGTTTCTATTTTATGCCCCTCCTTAAACCCTGCATCGAGAGGCACCTGTTGCCAAATATTCCTGAGACTTTTAATGTTTTCTATTTTAAGTCATGCTGCTTTTCAGATTCTCCCACCAAAGACTTAGAGTTGCCATATAAGACACAGGATTCTCAGCTAAACTGAAAAATATACTTCTTAAAGTGTTTTTCTGAGATTCACATTTAACTGGATATGCTTAATTTGCATGTGGTAAATTAAATATTGCATTTCTTTTTAATATATGACCTCCTTGGATTGTTCAATCAGCTATCACCTACTTTCAGTTTACAATTTCCAAAATTTGTGGCTATTATTATATGTCCAGTTCTCTTTGTACTTACGTATTTACACCTTAAAAACCCTTTTGCTGTCATTTTGGTGTGGCTGGAAGAAGCTGAGCTTCTTTGGTTCTGTCTACTACCTTAATCAAAAGCAGTTGTTTTCAATGCAAATTCCAGGGTTTCTTCTTAGTTACCAAAAGAGGACTTGAATCCTCCTGATTTAAATATGCTTAGAAATATATTAACCACCCAAAATATACATGGATATTCTTTTAAGCTGATATCATCAGGCGGACTACAATACCTCCAGGTCCAATGGAAACACTTTTTATGAGCTATGAGTGTGACACATTTTTAGACATGGAAGCTGAGACATGCTTCTCATGTTTACTACTGTCCTTAAAGGAATAGTCTCATAAAACAGGAAAGACAAAAATATAAAGCTCCTCAGAAGTTATTGTTAATTCATTATTTTGATTGACATTTTTAACAGAGTATTATGTGCATTTGGGCATAATAAGGAGATTATTTTCAGGTTCAGTATACAAAATTCGTGCCAAGTTTAATCTATAATCCTTCCCATAAAATGACACGTAGCAGAAAGGTCTGAAATTTCTCTGGGACTAAAATATAAAAGCTAGAGGAGATCTTAAAGATCATTTTTCCCCTGTCATCTGGTGGCTCTTTATATGACTCTTGTCTCCTTCACAAGTTCTAACTTTTTGCTGACTTATTAAAGCAAGTACATTTTAAAATAAGTTCTTAAAAATAGCATAATGTACAACATACTTCCCAGTTGGGATTCTTTCTCTGAATTCTGAGAATATATTTAAGTTTAAAATAACCTGATTTATACAAAACCTTAATCCCTTGATTTTCACACCTCTAACACTTATTCTCTCCTCTTGAAATACAATTTGAAATCGGGCACAAGGGTTTATTTAGAAGTGACAGAGTACACAGTAGTTTTTATTCTCTATCTTGGGTCAGCTTTGGTGACTCATGGTTAGAAAAGTTAAACATATGTTAACAGGGTCCATAAGTTTTGTAACCTTGTCAGAACCATTTCTGTTATCCTGAAAATCATCTTGGATACCATTATGAGGAGTTATATTTTTTAAGGAATTCTCTGAAATATAGTTTATGATCTAGTGTCCTTTAGCTTTAAGTCTAAAGGGTGACATTTGGCTTCCTTCCTTTGAACTTCTTATCTGTAGTTCAGCGCAGTGTGTGTGTGTGTGTGTGTGTGTGTGTGTGTGTGTGTGTGAGAGAGAGAGAGAGAGAGTGTTTGTGTAAAACAAGGATCCCTGATGTGTTTGTTTCTCATTTCTGACAGTTAACATTATTGTTCCCTGACAATTGGGTCTGTGTTACCATCTGTCACTCGGGGAATGTGTCTGTCATTTAGCACTTCGACAGTGCTATCTGTCGACCCACGAAAGTTACCAGAAGAATAACTTGAAAGCTACTGTCAAGAGGAAACTGAACTAGGTATCAAGTTCTTTGGAAGTACATTTATTTCACAGCATCTGTGTGTCAAGTAGTGATGAATGCCCTTTTTAACTAGGCGAGAAAGTGAAATTTGTCTCTTTTAAAAAACTTCTATAAAGTAGGCTATGCTCTTCCAGCAATGCCAATTGATCTATAAAATGTTTTTCAAATTTATTCATTTATTCACATACAATTTGAAAGTGCACTCAGGAAAAACCTCATCATCATGAAAAAAAAACTAGATTTAAGAAATGACTAATACTTGTATTTGAGAAATGACTGATACAAAAATGTCTGATATTCCATTTATTCTGCTATAATCTAATCCATAATACCTCGAGGTTGAACTATTGAGAGTGAACAGCTTTACCCCCAAATCTCCTCGTATTATGACCAGATGCTTTTCTAAAGGTTATTTTTGAAGATTATCCATGAACTCTTTGGTCAATAACATTACACCTATTCGAAGAAAAGATTTCTAAAACCTCCCACCCCCCACACTGGAGACTAGTGCGCGACGTGTGGGGGCAAAGACTTGTCGGTTGCCTTTTATACTCCGTGTTCAAATAATACTCTAATTATACACTTTAGAGCTCAAAAAGTAAAACTTCCTTACTCCAATAGTCTCATCAATAAACTCTGTTATTTGCCTTTCCAACACTAAACAAAATGAATGGATTTATATACATCTGTGCCTGGGTGTGTGTATATATAGTGTGCACACTAGTGCACATATGCAGGCATGTTACTGTATGTACAGTTCTCATACTAGTGGACTTTATTGTCCTTTAAAAGTAATTTCATTTATTTTTTAATTTTTTATTCTTTCTAACCTACGGTACTGCAAGTGAAAACACATATATGTGTATGCATACACACACTTTTACAAATGTGTATGTGTGTGAATGTGTATATGTGTGTGTATAAATACACACGTATATATCTACATATTCAACTTCAGTATAATAGGTTACAGGAAAATAGAAAAATATAAATTAATTTACTTTAAAAAGACAACAGAGTCCATTTAGCATGACAACTGTATATACACTAGTTAGTGTGCAGGTGTTTTAAAATCAAACAGTGGCTCAGATTCACCACATATTAGCAGTGCAATAGCAAATTTTTTTTTCATCTATCAGATTGAGGTCTCTAATCTATAAAATAAAAATGAGAATATTCTAATGAGTATTCAATAAAGTATAAATATAATGTTAGCTAAAATGATAAAACTGTTTTATACATTTCAGATATCTCTAAAGGTATAATTGTATTGTGAGGCAATCAAATAATTCCATAATAATAATATTGAGTTATCTGAGCCATACTTATGATTTTTATAAAAGGGGAAAGCTTGAATATTTTCCATTCTCCTCTTGTTAGATAATGAAACTGAACTCCCAAAATCCTTGATGAAGAAAAAGGTAATTATTTCAGATTCCTATGTTAACTGAGCTACAGAAAAATACAGCAACACTTGAACAGTATGAGGGTTCGGAGCACTGACCCTCCATGCAGTGGAAAGTCTGCGTGTACAACTTTACAATCTGCCAACCGCGGATCACATAGTAAGTACTTAGTAAAAAAAATCCATTTGGATGTCGACCCAAGCAGTTCAAATTCATGTTGTTCAAGGGTCAACTGTATAATGAATCTTCTAAAATTCTTTATATCATATTGAATTTTTTCACTGTTGTCCTCTAGCTTCGGGGTTATTTACGTTTTTGATATCTGCCCTTCAAATCACTAGGAAGGCATGCTTTAGCACACGCTCTGAGAACTGACTCTGCTACAAACTGTTCAATGTGATATCCTGCAAAAGCAGTGCTGTATCCATGAAAAGCCATACTTATGCTGGTGCTCAGGTAATGTCTTTGCAGAATATGAGAGTAAAAGTCTCCACACTGGAGCCTTTTAAATCTGACACCATTGCCACCAACCCAAGTGTGGTTCTTATGAAAACCTATGTTGGGGAGGAAGAAATTTTCCCCTACCCTTCTAGATTCCTCCGGCTGATCTAAGAACTGAATTGACATGAGACAGATCAACAGGAGAAACCCAGAGTTTTAATAACATGTATATACATGAGAGAGACCCAGGAAAAGCAGCCAGAATCCTCACCTGAAACACCATCTTTACCTAAAAGGCAAGAGAGAATGTCTGGAGGTAGTGGTTTGGGACTTCAGAAAGGAGGAAGACAATTCACATGGAGCTGGAAAAGCAAATGTTTGATAAACAACTGTTTGCTGGGCCGTGCAGAGACAGTGGGACACAGAGACACAAACAGATTTCGCTGGGTTCCTCCTGTCTACACACCCAGTTCTTACTAGAGTTTTCTATGTTGACAGCTCTCCTACTGGAACAGATCCTCTATCTACAATATTCTTTTATGCAGTTAGGGGGACGGTCAGAGGTTCTTCCTGAGTCCTCTAGGATTTGATTAGTTTCAGCTACAAATTATCTACTTGCCAAAGACACACTTTAGGGTGGCAAATTTTGCTCCCTACACCTCCTGAGATCAAGAAGGCAAGATTTTAGCCAGTTACACTTGATATCCTTTGCTGAGGGTTCCTTCAAAATTTTGAAAGTAAGCTGTAGTTTGTTTAAGGTTCATATTTTAGAGGGCTCCTATAGAGGGCTCGTTTGACATTTATGTCAAACTTCCAGCCGTATCCTCTGGGGACTCCTTTACATGTCTACTCTGTCTTTGTTATCAGGGGAAATATTTATGCTTTTCAGTGCAAGGTTTTGAGGAATTATTTCACTAAATAATTCATTTGAGGAAATATTTCACTAAAACACAAAAAAGGAATTATTCCTTTTGTATTAGCTTGAGATTCTCCCCAATATTATAAAACACAACATATTCAGAATGTTTCTCTGTGGTCTGAGATTCTTTCAATACACCATTCCTTCACTCTTTTTTTGTGTGTGGGGGCAATTAATATATCAACTTTTAAATATATCTGGCTTGACCAATGAACAGAATTTTGCCTTAAAATACTGGAAATCATTAGGGTCAGGGTGTATGCATGTCATTATGTTATGTCATTTTTACCATCATGTAACCAGATAGGGTAGAAGGTCTTCAGAGAAAGGGAACCAGGCATGGCTTTCTTGATATAAGAGAAGCCATTTCGGGTCTAAGCCATTTTGTGATCTAAGCCTGGCCACAAGACTTGCCCTTGAACAAGTATCACTAATTAAGGATCTTAAGGGAACAAAAGAATGCAGAAACAAATGACTATAATGAGGCAAGAGAGGTGACAATAGCACAGATCAGTTGTAAAGGCTCCCAGTTCTGTTTCAATGGAGGCCAGCCTTGTTCACTCAGGGGAGCTTGCTGGAGCATTCAGTGACTTGTTATCCCTACAATGGGAATGCTCCGATTAGAAAAGCTGACGTAATCGATGAAAGCACCTCAGCCATAGAAGACAGGTCAGCTTCTGCTCATTGGCCACAGTTGCGATGGATGATAAAGTTGCCCTAGACTTCCAACTTTTGGGTCAAGGCAGTGTCTGTGCAAGAACTAACGCAATAAATGCATCGGGCCGAGTGGAAAGAGCAATTAAAAATGCACAGAGGAATGTCCTGAGAGTTTTCTTCAGCTGTTTGGGCCCAGAACCCTGGGAATATGTTTGGGTTCAGTACTGCAGGTTGGCCTCCTCTTGTTGCTCGGAGTCCTGTTCATAGTAACTTTAATTAAATGCTGTATGAGACAAACTGAAGAGATTTGGTACGAGACCCTGTTAGGTTAATCAGAGTAGCCACCAGAGTGGAGTGCTTATGGGAAAATTCACCTGAAGCCAGGATGGGTTTATGGCTGAGGGGTGCGTATTGTTGGGAGACAGTTCTTCAAGGGCCTGTCATGTCTCTTCATATCTTGTGAAATGAACTCATGACTGCTTTTATTCAGAACTACATTCCAAGGATGTTTATAATGTAAACAGTCTTGGAAGTTAGAAGTAGTGATTCCCTGGGAAGCAAAAGTGAGTATAGAAATGGTGCCTTTCTCCAAAGCAAAGGGCAGGCGTTCTTACTGCCCAGTGTAGTAACGATGTTGTCTTGTGCTGAAGCAAAGAACAAGCATGCTTACTTAATACTATGAAAGACTTGGGTTCCTGAGTTCAGGGTTCTTTACCTATAACATAGCCCACTGCATGTAGAAGAACCCATCTGGGCGCATTTCATTGCAGCTGTGGGACTTGTGGACAGGGAGCTGACACAATTAGCCGATGCTCACGGTGCTCGCTGTGTGACTAATACAGTCCTTTGTCTCTGATTTAAGAGTTTCGTTGAGTCAGTTTCTGGTGTACCACATGATGTTTCAGTCATACATATACATACATATATTCCTTTTCATATTCTTTAAGCTTTTGCACAGCTTGTTTTGATATAAAAGTAGTTTTGATATAAGAATGAAGTAAATTGTGTCAGGATATTATCTCATGTGTCGCTCAGCTGCTGAGGGGTCTGGCTTGTGGGGTTATCAATAGGAACCTGACGGAGGTGACTATAGCCAGAGGACATTTAGACTATAAATACCAAGCGTTTGGAAGGAATATCCAGGAGAGTTTCAGTTTGGGCAAAAGCTACCCTTTGCTGATCTAGTTCTCTGAAGATCTTGAGACACGTGCTTCTGCTGTGGCCAGGCTCTTCCCGGGTATCAGTGGTGTTAAACGGTGCAGCAGTCTCAAAAAGAAAGGGGACATCTGCTCTGCCTCTCTGAGGCACTCATCAACAGGGGTGCATGCTGAGCAAATGTCCCCAGAATGATCACCCTAGGAGCAGCCTAGCCTGCCTGCCAACGCCAGTGCCTTTGTTTCCTAGCAACGCAGTCTAGCAACAAGGGACTTCCATTTTGCACTGGCTGCTGAAAGTCAGTTCCCAGTTTGTTAAGCCAGCTCCCCTGAGAAACCAGACTTGTATAAAAGGTACACCTCAACTTAATTTAGCCTTTATTTCTGTCATCTCTCTTTGTCTGAAACAATGGTATAATCTGTCATTTGTTTGGAGTATGCTTTCTTTATTGGTTTATTAAGAGACATCAGCATGTATGCTATTGGCTTGTGAAATTATTGTAATTCCCACAGTAAACCTGTGTTAAACAAAATATGGCAAAAATAATCCCAGTCTCTGAGCATAACTTGCTTCCCTAAACAAAACAGTCTGCAATTCCTTATGCATCCAGTGAACCAGTTCCCTGGGAGTTTGATATCTCTCTAAATTTCACTGATACTTTTAACTTTGGTAACTGATTTCATCACACCTGCTGCTCCATACCATGAGTGACCACATGGACCCTAGGAATCAAAGTTTCCTCATCTTCCACTCTTTTATTCTTTCTCTTCTCAAACCGTGTTTGGGAAGCCAGGACCCTTCTAGCAAATCCCATTTCATGACAGTAAGTTTTGTGTTCTTGGACTCAATTCCAATGAGCATGTTGTATGTGTGTTGGGAGGACGGGGTGGGGTGGGGGCTGTCCTCCACACCACCAACAAGCAATTAATTCTCTGGGACACTTGTTGAGTGTCCTAGAATTCAACTCTTCTGATACTATGTACTCATAAGCAGCATTAGATTCTACAGATTGAGGGCTCAGTGCCAACTGTAAATCCAGGTGGTTAAAATTCAGGCTTCTGACCAACTGGCTATAGACGGGAGCTCCCACAACACCTTCCTCAGACTTGATTAATTTGCTAGAGCAGCTCACAGAACTCAGAGAAACATTTTACTTGCTAGATTAGCAGTTTATTATAAAAGGATATAACTCAGGAATAGCCAGATGGAAGAGACAGATAAAGCAAGGCAAGGGGAAAGCGGCACGGACTTTCCATGCCCTCTGCAAGCACATCACTCTCCCCAAATCTCCAATGTGTTCACCAACTCAGAAAGCTCTCCAAACCTTATTTTAAAGCTTTATGGACGCTTCATTACATAGGCACTATTGATTAAATCATTGGCCATTGGTCACTGATCCAACTTCTAGCCTCTGTGCTTCTTCTAGAGGCCTGGGATGTTGAACTGAAAGTTCCAACCTTCTAATCATATGGTTGGCAACGGGAGGCCAGACAGCCTCAGCGCCTGCCACGATGGTGTTTTCCTGATCCCCCCCAGGCCAAGCGGACTCATTCCAGTCAGGGTATCGCCCCATGCCCCTAGCTGATATCCCCTGCTTTTTGAAAAGCAAAGAGGCAAACACTGATCCATGCAGGTAATGTTGGGAAAACAAAGGGCACAAATTGAAAGCTCTTTCTTACCCTGTCCCGTAGCTGTGGCATCTGTCTCTTTTTCTCCAGGCTCCTTTAGGTTTCTAAAAATACAGAACATGTTAGAGAATCACAAGCCCATATTTTATTTTCTAGAGAATTAAAAATTTTCCATTCTATTTTACAGAGTTATGTTTTTAGGATTGTGAGCTACTCTGCTACTGCAAATATTTCAATGATATTTATGTTCATGTCAAAATATTACACATTGGACTGACAAGATTGATTTTGAAGTGGCTTCTATCAATATATTTCTACTTTGCTCTATTGTGGAATTGTGCATACTTGATAAAGCACACAGAAAATGAATAAAACAGATGCTTTCATATTCTAAATTTTTTTTAAAGGGAAATTCATCTATTTTCTTAGAAAAATAGAATTCATTTTTCAATGTGTACATATTGATTTATTATTTATGGCTTTAAACTGAAGAATGGCTCTGCAGCAGAATATGTATGAAGCTGATCATCCTCCCCAGATAGCCCCCCACCTGCTTTTACCTTCCCTGCACCCCAACTGCATTTCTTCATCACCCCTTTTTTTTGGATCCTGACTCTAGTCGCCTTCCACTCTCAAACTTCTTAATGCTAGTACTCATTCCTTCAGGATTTAGTCATGGTCCAGGACAAATTTAAATCATTCCTTGCTAGTTTATAAATACTGTCAAAATAGAATGTTGGTAAGATAACCTAGATAATGTTTAATTCAAAATAACTTATGTAAGTGGGAGAATTTCTGGAATCAAAACTGGGAGGATTGATGTGACTCTTGGAGAGCCTCTCAATTACAGCGATATAACGGCATATAACTCTTTGTAGTCAGGACTCTGGGAACCATATAAAATGGAATATGGCTCATTGTAGGGCAAGCAGATGGGCTAGTAAAAGAGTGGACCATATTGCACATGCAAGATCACTGCTCACATTAATATAAAAATGTAGTGCTAACATTTTAGTGATTGCATCCAATCTGAGATATGCATTTTCTCCACAGACAGCTACCAGTACTTGTGGTTATATAGATGTTTTACATTGGCAGTAAGTTAACTCACAAGGTAAATTAATAACAGACACATTTACCTGTGTATACGAATCTGACAAAAATGGTTCTTTTCTTGAACCTATTTTCACTGCAGGAAATATATCTTGATCCTTAATATAAGTCTGTGAATACAGGACAGATATTATATTTACTTAACATTTTCCAAAGAAATTATTCATAAATTTTAATGAGTATTAAACTTTAATAACTATCCAATTTTATTAAACTTTAATTATATAAGTAGTAGATGAATAGCATATGTCCTTTCTTATAACATATGCATATTATTAATAAAATTAAAATTACTTCCTAATCATCATCCCAGACTCCTTTCTTCCTCACTAGGGATAATCATTCTTGATTGATTTTGAAATTTTATGTATAGTGAAAATATTATAAAAATTATAGATAATATTTTGTGTAAGTTTCTATATTTTTTCAAGTAAATTGTATCTTACTTTAATACTGCTCTGAGGCTTGTTTATAATCAACTTTTTTTTTTTAAAGAGTACCCATATTAAATCATATAGATTGAATTTTCACTTATATATGCTTTGTATTAAATTGTAGGAATGCACCATATTTAATTTAGACACTGATTTTTGATGGACATTTAGATTGTAATCTTTTTTTAATACTAAATAATGCAATTAACATCTGGGACTTGTGTTTAGTTGGAAATTTTTTGAAGTAAGATATTCAAAGTAGAAATTCTGGGCCAAAGATAGAAACATTTTTAGTTTTAAGTGATGAAACTAAGCTACTATGACACTGTGATTTATAATAAGAAATATTAGTGTGGTCTTCCTCCCTGTTCTGGGTTTCCAGCTCCTAAAACTTTTGTAATTTCCTAAGCAATGAGAGTATCTTTTATTACAATATTTATGGGGTGTTTTTGTCTTCAAAAGCTACAGTTGCTGAAATAGTTCCAGAGTGATAAAGATAAAGATAAAATCTTTTTTTTTTTTTTTTTTTTATAACAATCTCCTTTTAACCACACCGGACGTTAGGTTAATACAGTGGCTTTTGGAAAGCCCATAAGGGTGGGGGCTTGTTGCCAGGGGAACCAACTGCGTAATTAGAGGGTTAGAACTTTCAGCCCCATTCCTCAACCTCTGGGGAGGAGAAAAGGGCTGGAGGCTGAGTCAATCACTAATGACTGATGCCTATGCATCAGCCACTGCCTATGTAATGAAGCCTTCATAAAAAAACCTAGCTGAAGGGGTTTGAGCAGCTTCCAAGTTGGTGAAGCTATGGAAGTACTGGGGCAATGGCACACTCAGAGAGGGCAAGGAACCTCTGGGTTCCTTCCCACATACCTTGTCCTGAGCGTCTCTTCCATCTGGATGTTCCAGAGTTATAGCCTTTGTAATAAACCAATCATCGAGTAAGAAAATTGTTTCCTAGGTTCTGTGAGCCATTCTAGCAAATGATTACACCTCACTGGCGGGGGGATCATGGGGACTTCTGGCTTACAGTCAGAAGTCCACGTGATAACCTGACCTTGCAATTGACATCTGACGTTGGGGGGTAATCTTGTGAGACTGAGTCCTTAATCTGTGGGATCTGACACCATTTTCAGGTAGACAGTGCCAGAAATTGAGTTAAATTATAGGATAACCAACTGGTGTCTCAGACTGCTTGATGTGGAAAAACCACACATCTAAAGTACACAAGTATTCAGTGGGTTGAAGAAAAAGAAAAAAAAAACCTACTTTTTCCCTCTGAGTAGAAGCCTCTTCCTCTTCAGCTATCCACTACATCGATATTACATACCCAATGAGTAAAATTTCTAAAGATCATTTTTTTAACATTAAGAAATTTTATTCAATTCAGGATCCCTTATGATGCTGTGCTGCTGAAAAGTGACAATTTTCATAATAAATATCAAATATCTTCTAAAAACCTCAGTCATAACATAGGTTTGACTTTTTCTTTAATGCCCTGAAGAGTGAGACTCTTTTTGGATTTATGAACCATTTATTAGGCTGTAAAGTTAGCCAATTTTGATGGTGGCAGTGTCCCTTTGCTCCTGTATGTGAATCCAAGAGATACTGTCTCTGGTACAAAGGGGAACAAGGACAGGATGGAAGGAGACTGGTGATTGTATTTAAAAACTATTAAAAAGAATCACAGCATAATTTACTAGAGTGTGACCATTTGCAGGTCATTTTAATTCTGTGGGAACAGTTTCTATTCTCAAAATATCATCAAAATTAACGCTACTTTTTTAAAAAATCTAAATTTCATTAGATTATGAATAGCAAAGGAAGTACGTCCTTAATTTTATTTTGTATTATCTAGTGCTTCATAGAGAGAGTCTGTCTCCATTGGAGACCTTAAGTATAATCCCACCAGGTTTCTTTATTGGAGAGAAAATATTACTATATTTATTTGGCAGAAGGGACTTTGGTGAGAATCTTTTTTTCCAACAAAGCAAGTTAATGGAATGCCACTGACAAATGTTCTTATTTAACTACATGATGGTACATTTGGGAGCCCTCAGAAATGGACTCCTTTGTTTCTATTAGGCATAAAGACATTTAAAACCCAAAACCTGTATCAAGGATTTACACATATTCTTTCTTTATTGTAGTTAATAAAAGCACTGTGCTTTGTTCTTTCATTACAGTTGTGTGTTTTCTTCCTTTAGTCTCCTCTAGGGATTCCATTACTATATGTGATTGGCTCCAATTGACATTTTGTTTTGGTGTTTAATAGACAATGAGAAAAAAGTAGGGAGTTTGTTTGTAATTTGGAAAAATAATGAGCCAGCTATCATCACCTGCCAGAAGAGGAGAGCGTGCCCCAGGCACAGGTGCGCACAATTAGCTGCCAGACCCACCGCTCTTCTCTCCATTGAGCATAGTCCCTCTTCAGAGTTCCCCAGTGATCAATGCAGGATGTACTAAGAAACGGTTCACAGAGTGTCCATTGAGGAATGCTAAATGCATTTAGCACCAGGACTTTTACTCCAAAAAAAAGAGATAGAGATAATTTCAAAACTTGTAAAATGGCCTCTTAGAGCCCTAGTGTAAATTTTTAGAGTTCCTGATTTGATTTTAAGCAACTGGATTCTGATTAGGAGACAATTTTTTGTTAAAGTCATTCTAATCAAAAGTAAACCTTCCCAAGGATTATTTTTCCCTCATGAGACCAGCTGTTCAGTCAGCAACACCTGTGTGCTAAATAAATGTGTACATTACAAATATTAAGAAAAATCTGTTTAAAATGCATAGCAACATCTTAATAGAAGATGAAATGCTTGATAAAACAACCTGACTTCTAAGAAGAATAACTCCTATGTTTTGTAGTTGGTACTTCAAAATTTTCCCAACAGTCAATAGTGGATCTAAATAATTTGCCATATAACAATGTAAGGAAATAGCAGGGGCTGTTTTAAGAAGATAATTGAACTCAAAAAGCAAAATACCCACAGAGCAGAACAGTTTATCAATAATGGATTTAAAATCAAGTAGTGTGTGTTTGTGTGTGTGTGTGAGTGTGTAGAGAGAGTGTGCAACTTCACAAACAAAAACACCCATCAGAGGGACAATCCAGATGAAGTTTCAAATGCTCAGGTGAAAAATAAAGAGAACAGAGGCGCCACACTATTAATCAGTACAGAAATGCAAATTAAAATAAAAATGACATACCTCTACAATGGAATACTATTCATCAGAAAGAAAGGAATGAAATACTGATATATGCTATAATATGGGTGCATTTAAAAAACATTATGCTAAGTAAAAGAAACCAGATGTAAAAAGACTACAAATATTACATGAGTCTGCTTATCTAAAATATCTAGAAAAGACAAATCTGTAAAGACAGAAAGTGAATTAATGGATGCCAGGGGCTGGGGTAAGAAGCAGAAATTGATTGTTACTAACAGGGAGGAATTATCTATGGGGTAACTAAAATGTCCTAAAATAGGTTGTTGGTGACATATACACAACTGTAAATTTCATAAAGAGCACTGAGTTGTACACTTCAATGTAAAATAGGTGAATTTTTTAGTATATAATTACATCTCAATAAAGCTGTTAGAGATAAATATAGGAAACACTTCAGTATATCTAAATAAAAAACAAGAAAGCAAAGACAGAAAACCTAAAGGCAAAAATCAGCAAATCACCCAGAGTCCAAACCACATGGCACAGACTATGTACTTTTTTATTTTCTCCTGGAGCTTGTTATTTGGTTAACTGTAAAATTCTAATTCCTTAGCTGAGCAGTGAATGCTTGTAGATGGGGCAAGAAAGAGAAAAAAAAAATGATGTGGATTTGAAAGCATCTCTATCTGAAGGATGGTGGAACTTTGAAGCTTCACAGAAATGGTAAGATAGGTATCTCAGTGCCATTGGATGTGACTGCCAATCAGAAAGACACCTTTTGTCATGGAGTTGGGGATACTTAAAGTTGGTTTCACACTGTAGTGAGGAAACTGACTCCGTTTTTGGATGATTGACCACTGACATCTCTTAAGGCTCAACCCTCCCTCTTTCCCCTTGTGCCCCACCCACGTCTTTGCGGACTGTTAAGAAAGCCTCAGTGCTCCCTCCTTTGGTGAAGGTGGGACATCCAAATCATAAAAGCCCCTTCCCTTGCTGGTGGGAACTCTTACCCTGGCCCCACCCGCCGAACACAGTAATAACCCAGGCCAGTCTCCTTTTCTTGCTTTCTGAGCTATTTCACACCTGCTGATTATGTCAGTAATACAGCTTTTCATACCTTCTGGTTACATATCAGATGCATGGTGTCAGCAGTCTTGATATCTGAACTGAACTTTGGATGGGAGTCCAACTGCCTCTTAAGTGACATAAAAATTGTCTTTTGTCATAGAGCACCTGATGAAAATGTGAAGAATGGGAAAAAAGAGAAAAGTTCTTAATCCTTTAACTTAGACTTTGATATTGTGTGTGCTAGTTACAACTATTTTCTTACTCAGTATTTCTTCTTCCCTTCATACTTACTAACATAATTTATTCTTTTGTTCAGGTTGGCAATACACCTAATTTTAAAAAATAACCCATACCTTCATAGATCCACAGAATCTCTTCTAATTAAAGGAGTGCCTTTGATCAAGTTCTGAGCAATGAGATATAAGCAGGATTATAGAATTAAGATTTCTGAGAAATCTGCTATTTTCCTAACTAATAAAAAGGAGGTTTTCCAGTGACACATGTCACTTCCTCCTTCTTTCTGCCTCATAGGAGGATATATACCCAAAGTTGGGATAGTCATTATGTAAGGATGCAGATGAAAGTGTCATGCTGAGTCAGGTGAAGAAGGACATAAGGTCCTTATGGGAAATGCTATTCCATTCCTAGAGTGCCTGCCTCATGATGCATTCATGAGAAAGAAAAAACAAACCAAATGTCCTGGGTGGGGGAAATGGGGAGATGTTGGTCAAAGAGGCAGACTTTCAGCAATAAAATAAGTTAAGTTCTGAGACCTAATGTACAGCATGATGACTATAATTAATAATAAAGTATTGTTTACTTAACATTTGATAAAAGAATAGCTCTTCAGTGTTCCCACCAAACACACACACACACACACACACACACACAAAGGTAACTTGGGAAGGGATGAATACATTGATTTGTTAATTGTGTTACTCATTTCACAATTTATTTATATATATATATATATATCTCTAAGCATCACATTGTATACCTTAAATATATACAATTTATAATTGTCAATCATACCTCAATAAAGTTGGTCAACACCCTCCCCTCAAAACCTAAGTAATAACAGGCCTTCTTGTTATAATACAGTCAGAAGTAATTTCTGAAAATGTATACCAAATTTTCTGACTTTCACTTGAGTGTGAACTCCAATATATTTTTTATGGGCATTCTCTTTATAACAGTATTATTTGCAGACAGTTTATCAGAAATGATAACGTGGTATAGCTTTTTGTTGTTGCTGTCCTCAAAACACACAGTTACATGGGAGTAGAAGGAGGAATTTCTGTCAGACAATTCTGGGGATAGAGATTGAAGGGCAGCTATTACAACTACTTGCTGTCATTTTTCTTTAAGTCAAAATTAGTGTTGGTCATCCTTTCCTTGAGGTTGGATGTTTATTTCCAAAATGATCTTTCACTTTCTTTGAATTAAATCTTTTGTGATCATATCTCCCCAGTGGGGATGTTAATTAGTGCAGCTACAAACAATAGAAAACACTATGAAGGTCTCGCAAAAAACTAAAAATAGAACTACTGTATGATCCAGAAATTCTACTTGTGAGTATGTATCCCCCCAAAACCCCACAAAAACACAAATTCAAAAAGATACAGGCACTCCCATCTTCACAGCAGCATTATTTACAGTTGCCAGGATATGGGAACAACCTAAGTGTCCATCAACAGATGAATGGAAAAAGAAGATATAAGATATATCTATATATATATATCTATATATATATCTATATATAAATACTACTCAGCCATTAAAAAGAATAAAATTTTGCCATTTACAACAGCATGGATGGACTTGGAGTGTATTATGCTAAGTGAAATGTCAGAGAAAGACAAATACTGTATGGTATCACATATATGTGGCATCTAAAAAATAAAACTAACTAGTGAATATAACATAAAAGAAACAGACTCACAAATATAGAGAACAAACTAGTGGTTACCAATGGGGAGACAGAAGGATGGAGGACCAAGACACGGGTAGGCGATTAAGAGGTACAAACCACTATGTATAAAGTAAATAAGCTATAAGGATATAGAGTACAACACAAGGGGTATAACCAACATTTTATAATAACTATAAATGGAGTATAAACTTTAAAAATTGTGAGTCACTATGTCATACACTCAAAACTTTTATAATACTGTACATCAATGACACTTCAATTAAAAATATAATAGTATGTGAAAAGCCTTTGTAATAAAGAATCTTCATAGTAAGTTACTATTATGAGAGAAGGCTTTTCAAATTACTGTACTATACAGGAATATAGAAAATTACTGTATAAGAATATAGAAAAAATAAAATAATTAGCGAAGTATAATTTCCTACTTACTATTTTTGACACACGAGTGCTAGTATGATTGTGGTGGTGGTGGTGTTACTAGTTTGACTGTATGGTCCAAGAATTAGAATTTATATCACTGGAAAATAAAAATAAGTCTGCTATGTGGTGCTAGGCATGGTAACTTTTTGCGCACAGAATGGGAGAATTAAGGGAGAGATTGTTGATGCTCATAAGAAAAAATCTTTTCCAAACTTAGAAGGGAAATGCTAATCAGTAAGTGGATACTCAGTGCTCCTGGAGATGGTTCCTTGTGTAGAAAAGATAGTCAAAGGGACATTGAAGTCATGCAATGGTTCATGAGAAAAAGTCTTATTCTGAAGCTAAAATTGTAAAGAAAATTAGAGGATCAGGACAAAAATGTTATTTCCATTTAGACGTCCTTCTTATGTATCATCTGACTTAGAAACTCATTTTACTGAAGTTGCAGTGTGCCAGTGGGTTAAGAAGCATCACAGGTAATGGTCTTAGAATAACCTTACCATCCACAGTGTGGCTTGATTGAAAAATTGGAATGGACATTTGAAATACTTTTCACCAAATGGGGTGATGATAAGACTAAGTGGCTTGTACCATAAAATCTATGTGATTTAAACTATATTACATGGGTTATTGAGTTATTATTAAGAAGATAAGGAAGATAGGATGAGGATAACATTGGAACTTGCATTCACTTTCCTAGTTGTTAAATTGCCTTTTTTTTTTTCCAACTGTTCCTATAGTTCCTGGACCTGGATTGCTTTCATGAGTTAGAGGAAGGATCCCCTGCAAAAAGTTACACCATGTCAGTAGTTCTAAATACAGCTATCTGAACTTCTAAAGGAATGATGGGATGCATTGTTCCTTCTCTCCTGTTCTAAAGTAGGATTCGATGTTTCAGACTCTTGAAACCTAGTAGACAAGAAGATGAGAGAAATCTATAAGATAAATACATTAAATCTTCCTCTATACAATTGGAATGGGTCAAAGAGGGAAGCATTGGTCAAATCCACACTACTCCTGCTTTATTGATAAATACTCTTGTTGAATCATATGCTTTTACTCCCAGAAGAAAGGGGTGTGAGGAGAAGGAGGAATGGATAAGACCTAGTGATAAATGAAAATAAGAGAAAAAGGTAAACTAGTAGTTTTTGATGTCATAGTTTGAGAGGATGAAAACAACATTGTCTCTCAGCTACATTCTCCAATGTCCAAGTTAAAGCCACTTGCTTTCTAAAAACATTACCATTGCTGCAAATTGACAAGATAAATTAGAATCCAGAAGACCTTAATAATATTTAAGCCAGTATGACCTACATAAAGCAGTTTGAATAATTGGAAAATGCATTTTCAATGAACATTTGTAATTATTTTAATATGGCAATAGTCTTGCCTCTAATTCCACAGATTATTATCAAGGAAACCTGGGGGGCAATGAAAGGATGTCTGCCACCAGAGAAACCACAGTGAGATTTATTCAATATTAGAGCTACTGATTACTGTATAGTTTTTAACAAAGCTGATAATTATTTGAGAAAAGTATCTGTCTATAATGAGTGAAGATTGTTACATATGTACTCTGGCTGTCTCAGAATAATGTGCTGTAGTACCTATAGGCCTTGTTTCTGTAGCTCAGAAGCAAAGGCCAGGATGTGAAATGTTTGACAAATCAAGATTAATACATACCTAAGAGTGACATGGCAAGCTTTTTGTACCCATAATTAAAACCTCCGACAATGACTGAGGGCAGCCATGGAAAGCTCTTCAGCGTGTTCAAAGTACATTTAGGACTGACTTATACCCACTTGACTTTCTGCTAGGATACTTAATGTACGTTTGATACATAATATATATCCAAATTAAACAAAGACATTCGGTACATAATGGAACCAACATGTATGGTCCATAAATCAACACTGGCCAAAACACTTCAAATGAGTCTGGCGTGGCTTAGGCCATGTAACACAAGATAAATACGCTTTAATTTGAGAAAATTCACTAAGGAAAAAGACTTATTAACACGTATAACCCTCTTATAAGGGCTATTATTCTGGGAGGAAGATAAATTATGGTAATAAGCCTGGATTGATCATTTAGAATTAAAAAAAAAAGAGTGCAACGAACTCAACAAAGAATGAGGCAGTAAGCTAGACGACAGAGATGGAGAAGAGACTGTCCAAGCTCAAGAGGGCTGTTAGGTGTGCTTAGCACAATGCAATTAGGATTAGCCCAGGGAAGATGTTTAGGGATATTGGCTCCAGGAGCACAAGGTATAAATCTTGGGAAAACCATGGTTCCCTTAACCTGTGGCACCTCACAAATGATGAAAGCAATTTGTGAATATGTTCTCTTGCAGCCAAAAGTTTTATATAAAAATAAGACATAAATTTAATAGTTGGTAATTATAAGAAATTTATTGAATTTGACTAGAGTATTTTTTTTCCATGGGGGAAGGTGAAAAATAATTGGAGAAGATCTTTGGGAACCTGTATCAGTACAGCATTTACATGAAAGAAGTATTCTGGTAATGCCCACCGAAGACCTGGAATTTGGAACTAACTGAAACTTAGTTCATGATATATACTTTATTCTATACTAATATTTGGTATATGAGTAAAAGCCAATTATTCTGGGAAGAAATAGATTTTCCCACTGTAAGTTAACATATGTATTTTGTTAATAACATTAACATAATCTACAAAATAATTGTTTTGTTGTAATAAAATTAATTTGACTGTTTACAAAATAAGATAACAATAATAGTGATGAAAAACAAACCAGTCTCCATTTGACTCAGCAAATGCCACTTCTAGGTATAAACCCTAGATAATTAAAAGCATATATCTGCATAAAATCGTGTACATGAAAGGAGAAAAAGTGATCAAGGGACAATCCTGAAGAAGCATGAGGAGGTTTTAGAGTATGTACAGATGGAGGACTAAACCTAGAGCAGGAGAAGTGTGGTATTTTTTCAAAGAAATTAAAGGGACATACATACGTATATTGTAGCTGCTGCAAAGCTGTTTTAGGGGTACAGAAGCATGACACAGAGGGAGTTTTCTAATGAGCATGTCAATAAGTAATGTCTTAATCCATTGCCCATAATGCTGTGCTACTTACAAAAAGGGGGCAGGAGTTTTATGGAAATTAAGATCTGCCTAAAATCATTAAGTTTAGAAAAGAAATATAAATAGGCATATGTAACTAATTTGACATTGATTAATCGATTAATCTGTTCAAGCACAATCACATGCACAAATACATATATTTACGTGTGTTAAAGTTATTTAATGAGAACTAAATTGTTTGAGAAAAACTGATTTAAAAATACAGTTTATCCTCTGTATCCAAAGGTTTCCCATTTGCAGAACCAACCGTTTTTTAAAATATTTTATTGAATTTATTTATTTTTTGCTTTTGTTTTGTTTTGGGGGGAGGTAATTAGGTTTATTTATTTACTTATTTATTTTAATGGAGGTAATGGGGATTGAACCCAGGACCTCGTGCATGCTAAGCACACAGTCCACCACTGAGCTATACCCTCCCCCCTCAACCAACTGTTGACAGAAAATGTTAGAACAAAAAATTCCAGAAAATTCCAAAAAGCAAAATTTGAATTTGCCGCATGCCAGCAACTATACACACAGAATTTAGATTGTATAAGGTATTATAAGTAACCTAGAGATGATTTAAAGAATATGGGAGAATGTGCTGAGGTTATATGCAGATACTATGCCATTTTATACAAGGTACTTGAACATTCGAGGATTTTGGTATTCACAGGTGAGTCCTGGAACCAATCCCTCTTGGATATGAAGGGACAACTGTTTCATGCATTCTTACCAAAAAGATGCTAAATGTATTATCACATCTCTTTATTTTTTAAAGTCATTCTTTGGACTGTAAATTTACACTATTTTTATAGCTAATGTTTAATGAGCACATGGTAATTAATACTCCAGATAAATACTGAATCCAGACATAAAAATACCACAAAATATGGATCTATCATATGCATCATTGCACACTAATTTTTCCACTATGCATATTTTTTCAAGAGATGAATCTATAGTTCCTAACAGAATAAATTTTAATATTTGAAATTAGTGAGGATTTAAACTTAGCTCAGATATGTTTATTTTATAACATTGGAATTAAAATACTCTCAGTTCTTCTAGGCCACCAATGATTAGCTAGGTAAATTACTGAGATCCGTTTTTTATTAGTACTCTACGATTGATTTGTGCATTAGATCTCTAGCAATAGAAGACAAACTTAGAACAAAAACTGCAAACAATAAAATTTATAAGGGAAATGGAAAATCATAGCTATTTTGAAATGATCCAAAGTAACAGTAGTATAAAATAATATCTATAAATACAAGCCAGTTTGAATACTTTGACCAGTTGATCAGAGCTGTCATACTATGTGATTTGAAGCACATGTGGGGAGAGTGGTCTTTCTCAGTATGAAGATATCCTACTTCCACAGTGGAGAAATGCATTTTATATCAAGGAATTTAGAATCTTAGTATTAATAGTAGTCAGTTTATAGTAAGTTAGGGGGGAAATTTTAAAAACATGAAGTATTGAATAAATGGAGATTACAACTTATTTGCATTTTAGTTTTGTGTGGCCACAATATATATTGAAGTTTTTTATATTTACTACATAGATTCCAAAAAATTTATCAATAAGAGCCCTTGCTATATGCTAGGCAATACATTTAGTGCTGGATATTAGTGACGAATAGTTAAGACAAATGTTCCAAATATTGTGGATGTATATATCTTTTTATTCATTCTAGATTAAGAATAGTTTGTATATAATAATGTAAATAAAAAAGAGGAAATATGATAGATGCTTTTATTTTTTAATTTTCTCAAATTGAGAACAAAATTTCATTAGTATATATATATTTTAGAATTCTAAATAGAAAACTGTGTAACAGATGAGTTATTAATCAGCATATATTTTATTTTAGCCTCACCAATAAAAAATAATAGTTTTTTGCAACTTATGTAATAAAAAATTTAAGTAGGCAAAAAATTTAAAACAGACTTTGGCCATACTTAAATGAATATCATAATAACTTAAGTTCCAAGTAAAAAGTTCAAAGCAAAAGTGCTACTGAAACAGTAGCCATATTGAGAAAAAGCTTGAATTCATCCAACAAGGTTTTGTTTCACTATATTAAATAATCCCTTCCTTCTCTCAACAACCATTGGTTCAATTACATTAATTATTATTATTTTTGTGCTTACTACTCTAATCTACTAACAACACGTGTAGCAATAACTTTATTTGGCAATTATATTTAATCAAGATCAATTTGGTATGAATAAATTAAATAACCTCTATATCAAAGAGGATATTCCTAAAAGGACATTCCTACTTTTTTTTTTTTTTTTTTGGGAAAAAAATGTTACTCAATATATTTCTCTGTGCAAAGCTGCTTTAGGCCATCATTCTATGCTATCAAGTAAGTCTTAATATACAGTTAGTTTCAAAGGGTATGGATTAATTAAACTGGCTATTTGGGAGTTCATAGCAATTCTTTGAAATTTCTGGATGGATTTTTATCTTTGTTATGTTTTTTCCCTGGACAAAACCCCCAGTTCTCCTTTTATAATTAATGTAGTATTATTTACAAGACTCCATTCACAAAATAGAGCTAATGTCAAACAGAAAGAATCAGCAAGCAGATGTAAGTATACAAAATTTATTCTGACCTGTAAAAATATATTTTACATTTTTTCTTAATTTGTATTTCTGCCAATCTGAAGGAATTACTAAAGGGCCAATATTTTGGCCAAATATGTATTAAGAACAGGCAAACTCAGCAAGTACCCCTCACCTAATTTCAGATCATAATTTGTGAAAAGTAGCAGCTGTTTAGTCATTTAATATTTCTTTCATTTTGCAAAATTTCATTGTTTCCTACCCATATTGATTTCCTCGCTAATATAAACCAAGTTTTGTTTCCAAATAAAACTGCTTTTCTTTATTCTACTCTTGGTGCAACAAATGACATGGTTCTGGCCAATTAAATATTTGCAGAAGTCTCTGGTGGTGTTTGTGCACGCAAGTGAATATTCTATATTATGTATGCATAGATGTGTGTGAGTGTGAGTTATGTTTGCGTGCATGTATCTATCCTCTATCTCTGTCCTGTGAGGGAAGAACTGTTACATTTAGCTCTTAACCTTTCTCCCTATATTTATAACTTTTCCAACTTGTGACTTGGTTGCAATGAGAGGAATTGAAATAGCCTTCTTCGGACCATGAGAAAAGATTCCACAGGCTATAAAAGATTCAGGAGGAACACAGGTATTTTTTGATCCTTTGAGCATTTGCTACAACTCTGTTCACTTAAGTCACAGTTTTTGTTTTGTTTTTTTTAATACTGGGCATCTCACAGGTATTTACTAGCCTGTCTGATCCTAATACACTAGTCTAAAAGCTGAAATATTGGAATTTTAAAGTACTTATGTGCCACAAATAATCTACATATTACAGATTTTATATAATCCTTATAGTAACATCTCATTTATCAACTCCATAATTTGAAACCTCTTTCAAAATTTACTGTTACAGCCTCTAATAAGAGACAGCATGGTGTAACAGAATTAACTCTAGCCTAGGAGTCAAGAGTTATGGTATCTTGTGCCAGTTTAAGCTCTATTCCCTTATCCAGCTTATACAAAATGGGGAAAGAACTTTACAAGCTGATTCAGCTAAAAGATTATATACATCAATTAAAATTAGGCTCCAATCAGTAAATCATACCAAGAATTGAAGAGAAAGCATCGGTATTTCAAATTTGGCTGAGTAGACATAGATGCTTTATTATGCATTGTTTTTAATGTAGTAACATCTTATAAATGTATATGGGAGATTTAGCAGATCTGGTAAAAAAAAATTCAAATCCTGTAGAAATTATTAAATCTTATCATGGGAAAAGTAACAGATTTTAAAGGTTGAAACAATGTGTAATTCAGCAACTTGGTGATAAGCTGATTTTTTTAAACAGATTTATTGAGCTGTAACTGACATATGAAAAACAGCACACATTTAGTGTATACAATTTGGTGAGTTGGAACATATGTAAACATCTGTGATACCTTCATCACAATCAAGGTAAAAGACATCTCCAGCACGACCCAGAGTTTCCTTGTGTCCTTTTGTTTTTGTTTTTGTTTTTGTTATTTGTATTGTCTGTTTGTGGTAAGAAAACTTAACATGAATGCTACCCTCTTAACAAATTTTGAAATGCACAATACATACTGTGTTGTTAACTATAGGCACCACATCGTACAGCAGATCTCTAGAATCTATTCATTTTGCATTATGAAAACATTATACTCATTGGACTACAAGTCTCCACATCCCCCAAGCCCCCGCCCCTGGGAATCACTATTATATTCTCTGCTTTAATAAGCAAGGGAACTTACTTGTGAGGCTTGTCCTGGAGTAGATCTCCATACTCATCCACCAAATCGTAAACTTTATGCAGAAGTCTTAACGGGGTTCAGTCATGTATACCATCCAGATGGTCTCAACATCTTCCGCCCTCGAGGCTGTGTCCTCGAGGCAGTTCCTTGTTTGGGAATGGTGGGTGGAATGTCATTCCAAGGATGGGACAGGAGTGAAGAACATTTATGACCTAGATCCAGCTTATGGGTAAACCAGTGGTTTCAATTACCTCCTCCAACATTCCACCCCTCAAGATCAGCTCTTGTAATCTTACATCACCCACTCTTCCCCAGTGTGCCCTGAGAGGTCAGCAGATTTACATTAGAATCGATTGAAGTGGCTTGTCTGGGGGCTAACTGTTTGCATTAGAGGCAGACACTATAGCAGTAATAGAGGCACATGCAAGATAAAATACAGATAAAGATAATGATTACCAAAATTCTCATTGTTTCAAGCCATAGGGTTAATTCTTTTAGAACAGACTAACTGTTAGTGCAAAAAATCAACAGCCAAACTACTCTGAGTTCAGCCCTCTGACTGCTGCAGTTCATTCTCGTTTCCAAGAATCTGTATATCAGACATCAGCGAGAATTTCTTTCATTCCCCTCCTACAGGCCACAAGGGCCAACACGGGAGCAGAAACAAGGACATTTGGAGGGCCTACCAGCATCCAAATTTTCAGGTACAGTGGATGGCAGACAGGTTGCTCTTTTGTTGCATATAGGCCACTTAGTCAAAGTGGGAGTTTGAGCCATGGGAGAGGGGGGTCAATGGGACATATTCTTAATTTACTCCATGATAGGAAGGGACGTTCTCACCATGATATGTTGTTCCTTTCTGAGAGAGCTACATATACTGCTAGGAGCTGTTGCTCTGTGGGGATATATTGGGTTTCTGTCCCCTCCCAGAATCCTAGGGATCCTCTCTGGGACTCAAGTCCTAGGGATATTCTTTCCTTTTGTAGTTTCTGCCACAGTGCCCACCTCATACCTTTTACAATCATAGACACATCTAATTCAGGTGGTAGCCCTGCTTGGGAGAAGCCCAGAGTTTTAATCTGTTTTACTAGTATTTTTGCCTTCTCCAAGGCAATTGATGTTTTGATCCCTAGTCCCATATGTGCCTTCCCTTTATGAGGCAGTATAAGGGACAGAGGCAGTGTGCTAGGTGGGGAATAAAATTCCTTTAAAACTTCAGAATTTGTAAGGAGGCCTGCATTTCCTTTATGGCTTTAGGAGTTGGGTAAGCTTGCATTTTATAAGAAAGGAAGGAAGGAAGGAAGGAGGAAGGAAGGAAGGAGGAAGGAAGGAAGGAAGGAAAGGAAGGAGGAAGGAAGGAAGGAAGGAGAAGAAGAAGAAAGAAAGAAGAAAGAAAGAAAGAAAGAAGAAAGAAGAAAGAGAAAGAAAAGAAAGAAGAAAGAAAGAAAAGAAAGGAGAGAAAGAAAGAAAGAGAGAGAAAGAAAGAAAGAGAGGAAGGGAGAGAAAGAAAGGAAGGGAGAGAAAGAAAGAAAGAGAGAAAGAAAGGGAGAGAGAAAGAAAGGAAGGAAGGAAGGAAGGGAGAGAGAAAGAGAGAAAGAAAAAAGAAAGAGAGAAAGGGAGAATGGGAGGAAGGGAGGAAGGAAAGAGAAAGAAAGAAAGAGAAAGAAAGAAAGAAAAAGAAAGAAAAGAAAGAAAGAAAGAAAGAAAGAAAGAAAGAAAGAAAGAAAGAAAGAAAGAAAGAAAGAAAGAAAGAAAGACAAAGAAGGAAGGAAAGAAGGAAAGAAGGAAGGAAGGAAGGGAAGAGGGAGAGTAGTCTGAGTTTTACTATTTAAAATTTTCCTTTCATTTCATTGTCAATCACCATAATATCCCCTCCTTTGCTTTTTTCATTTTCCCAGGGAGTCTGCCTCTTAGCATCCTAATCAGGCTTTGTCACAGGCCCCTGGCTCTTCATTCATGGCAATTTATGCCCTCCTGGCCTAACAAATGTCATGCTAAGGTCTTGAACTTATTATCCTGCTCTTCCAGCTTCTTTGCCATCCTCAGAGTTAGCAGAGTAGTGGAACACTGCCTGTCTGTCTCTAACCTCAGCTTTTCTTTGAACTCTCTAGTTTGAGCTTCAGCCTCTAGGTGGACATCCATGTCCAGTCCAAATGGCCACTGTAGAGGCCAGCCCACTACAGCAGCCACTCTTTTCTCTTCTTTGCCACAGTGCATTATGTGCCATTTCTCAAATAAATGCATTAAGGCAGCTGGTGCTTTCAGAGCATCCCTGTACTCACGCAGCTGTCCACAGCATCTAATATACAAGTCACCCCTCCCTACACAGAAGTCCATGTCCTGCCTGGGATTTCCTCCAGGGAATCTCTTTCCCAAGTCCCATTAGGTCTCCTGGCTGGCTCACCGATTGTTGGTTTGTAAACTGGCCCCTATTCATGGAGGGCAAGAAGAGAGCAAAGAAAGAGGATGATCATTCCAGACTGGAGGTGGCAGTTTTAATAAACAAGGGAACTTATGAGTCTTCTCTTAGAGTAGATTTCTACAACTACTCACCAAATCTGTAAAGTTTCATGGAAGACTTACCAGGGTTTAGCCACATATACCATCCACATGGTCTCAGCAATAACTTACACTCTCAAGGTTGTGTCCTTGAAAATGGCTCTCACTGTGAGAACGGTGGGGAAGGTGTTCATTCCAATCACAGAGGAGGGGGTGAGGGCCTCCATTTGTCCACGTCCAGTCTCTGGTCAGCTGGTGGCCATGTCCTCCTGACAACCGACTCCAGCAACTCCTCCAGGTGGTTAACTGAATTTAACTGTAAAATATATTTGAAAATCAACTCATATGCTCATTAAAGTTGAAAGTATTACATTAAATTAACATTTTTTAAAGTGTCAGAATATGAATTTCTGGTACATTTGAATTAACTTCATTTTAAACAAATCAATATTTCATAACGGTTTTTAAAATTTTACACTTTACCATATTTCTTGACTGTGCCTGTTACTGACAGTGAAAAGCAACATAAATCAAAACATGGCAAATTCTAGCTCTATTTTAGGTATACACAATTTTTATTTATAATTACTTGAAACCTAAGTGACCATGCTATGCTGAAGGATATTCAAGTCATAGTGGAAATGCAAGATAATTCAGTAAATTATTCTCTTCTGTTAAATTGTGCCTTAAACAAGAAACTGTATTTTGTAGTAAGTCACAGTGCTTCTGTAGCATTTCCTCTCCAAACCCAAGAATTAAATTAAAAAAAAAAAAAAACTTAAGTATAACTTTTGCATTTTTTGATGTTTACTTTAAGAGCTCATGAAAGTCCCATCAAGATTAATCTTATACAGCATATATTTATATATTTAGGTTCAATTTTAAGAGTTGAAATGAGTTATTTCCTCTTACTATATTACAGAATTTTCATGATGGGTAGATTTTAGTTATTGTCTACTGTCTTGTTGGATGCTGGCAGCTTCGCCACCTCTGATGTAACCTTCATAGATGTGTCAGTATTTAAGAACCCAGAGCTAACTTGCAAGATTGAGATGGTATTATTTTCTGATCCACTTTTTAAAATATCAAAGCAACTCAGAAAATAATACATAGTCAGCAGTTAATTTGCACAATAAATTATGACTTCTTTCCCAATTCTATTCTAGTATATACCTCTGAAATTCCAAGTAGGTAGCCATATATTAAAATATCTACTGTTTTGCTTTACTTTTGCTCACTTTCTTATATGTGACTCTATAATTACTTAGAGACACCTGCATTGTCTGTAGGAGAAATGGGATTATTAGAACAAATTTCTAAGAAAAATGTCAACTTAATGTTCAGCTTTATGGCTAAAAAATGCTCTTGAGATTCACAGCATAAATAAACCCATTTATTTTAAAGTTTTGTTTTTATTGTTGTTTTGGAAAAAAATTACTTGAGAATAAAAAAGAAGGTAAGGATAATATACAGTTTATGACACAGTTATTATTCTATAGAACTGAAAGAGGGAGGACATTGTGAAGTATTTTTAGAGCTTCGGATGAGGGCATCAGACCTGGGAATAACCACACCCATGGAGACAAGATAAATCAAGGGAAGGCTGTCCTCTGATGTTTCCAGCAGCAGAGAGCTATGTTAAGGTGAACCCTAATGATACCTGAAGACCATCTACGACATACTGATGTGGATGACAAATTGCCTGTACTGTGTAACCATGTCAGATGGCTTCTGATTACTGTGAAAACTGGTTTGTGACAATGGCCTGCATCGGATCTGTGGAATATCTTGCAGAATCACTCTTGATGATTAGACATATGAAAACCTAATGATGAAAAAATGGAATTATAATACGCATATATGCACACACACACACACACACAACACACTCCTCACTATTTTTATTCTCTTTGAAAGAATGTTACAGTTAAGTTGAAAGATTTTACCATTCACAGTACTTTACTTCTTTTTCTGCAAGGACTATCCTAACTAGACCTTGTCCTTTGCATTTGTAATCAACCTTTGATATTTCCAAAGTAAGGAAGAAATACTAATTTTACCATCTCTTCATCTCATTCCTTCATTTATGCTTCTAGTCCTTTAAAGTTTTGTCTAGTAGCCTCACAATATTTACCATATTACTTCTTTGATTTTATAGCCTGTAATTATTTCTTAGTGTCAATCATTATCAGTGAAAAAGTTACATCTTCCAAAATTACTCAAGAATTTTCAGGCATCATAAATCTTTAAAAGGTAGATAAATTGTGACAGAACTGAATTTTTCAAAACCACATGACCTGAAGCAAGTACTACTTTTCTTTATAATTTTATTCGGGTATATTTAAATTTCTATTTATAATAAAATAAACCTTAATGAGGAGATCCATGATGCACCCTATGACACTGGCATAGGTATTATAACTATATACCATCTTAATAAAATAAGATTGGGTTTATTTTTGTAATAGTGAAAATAGGGTTTTTAGGTATTACATATATGAATCACTGGGATGAATGAGAAGTACAATTTCATGATAGTGGAAACTACCTTCAGAAATGCACATGCGTTCTCTTATGTCAATTATAGATTTTGTTGTTTTCTATACTCATTAAATTGAAGAGAATTTTAAAATTGAAATGTTATAGATTATCTTAATTTTCTTGTTTATATGCAAATGAGGTAAAATACGCTGACTATGGATAGAGTGAAATTATTTTTGGTCATGCCTCAAGAAAACCATTTATCTCAACATTTCCAGGGAAAATAGGAATCATTTTAATTGCAATATTATTGTGATATTGCAAAATCATAAAACCACAAATCAAAGTCAGTAATTTCTGCCACATAATATGTTTCTGTTGTTTAAAAAGGAATTGAGAAAATATCTGATATAAAACATTAATTATTATTTATGGTATAGTTTCATTCTAATATATATTAAAAGTTCATATATATATGAACTTAATTTGACAAAACTTATAATCTGATTCTTCCTATTTTTGTATGTATACAAATGCATTTTAATTTATTTTCAATTAAAATTCCACCTTTTTAATTAAAATCATATAACCCTTAAGGACAAAATGTAGCCCATGAATTGTGAACTGCTACTGATTTTCTTGGTAAATAAATTTGCTTTTTAATGTAAATGTTTCATATTCCCTGTTTTATCTTACTGAAAATGTCTTTAATCAATACTTACATTTAAATATTAAATAATTATTAAATAATTAAATATTGTAGACCCTCATTTCCCTAAATTTCTGTTTTTATCCAAAAATTCTGTCTTCATTAACTAGCTAGTCTTTCTACTGGAACTGTTAATAATAGATTGAAATCAAACTATTTATTTAAAAGTAATTTGTGTAGTCTTTCGTAGTGATGTGATATAAAAATATTTGCTCTATGACTGAGAATAATGTGAATGATTTTTAGATCTTTACTTATTTTTGATGGGATGCAGTATACCATCAGTGAGAGCCTCTATTTCACATTATCAACATTTTGGGGGCCAAAATTGATAATCCTCATGATTTACATATTAAATTTAACTTTAGCTCTCATATGTTTTTTAAATTTTTAAATTTTTAAAATTTTATTTTATATTAAAGTGTAGTTGATTTAAAATGTTAGTTTACAGCAAAGCAATTCAGTTATACATACATGTAAATACATACGTATATTTCAGATTTTTTCCATTACAAGAAATTGTATTACAAGAAATTGAATATAGTTCCCTGTGCTATACTGTAGGTCCTTGCTGTTTATTTTATATATAGTAATGTGTAATCCTAAACTCCTAATTTATCCCTCCCCGACCCTTTCCACTTTGGTAACCATTCTGATAACATTTTGATTACCCCTGTATTCTAATAGCTAAGAATAAACAAGTGTATTGGAAACTCTATTGGACTTGGTATTAAAATATTCGACAGAATGTCAAATTGGATTTCTGGTAAAACTTAGTTATTGTTAAATCGCCTTGGTGCCTATTTTTATCATCCACAGGATTAATTTTAAATTACAAGTGTAACAATGCCATAAGAGTGAAAGTGCTCCAAATAATAATTTGTATTTTGAAATAATTTTAGACAATGTTAAAATACTTTGCATAGTTTTAGTGTAGGCAAAAATGCTTGAGGATGCTAAAAAAATAATAAGAGGACAGCGTGTATTTCTTATTCCAAAATCATTTACCAAGCATTTACAATCTGCTACTGTTGTAAACACTGTGGAATTAGTAAAGAATTATGATCTCTGCCTTAAATTAACTCAGTCTAGAGGGACAAGTAAGCACAAAGTTACAATTTAGTATGAAAAGTATTGTGTTAGAGATTGTTTCAGATATTAGCAAGGAAAAACCCATTGTTGGGTTATCAAAAACTTCTATGGGGATATAGAATTCTGACCAACAGAGCCTATAAAATTAAAAGTAAAAAACAGATGTTAATTCAACATCTTTGCTGCCCTTACGAGATGTGTCTTTTAAGTTAATGTATTCATCATATATTTTTGGAAAAAATAAGACTAATGTTGGCCTTAACTTTCTTTTTATTTCTTAATTTTAAAATAGCATAAAATCAACACCCATCAGTGTTTAACATATTTATTATGTTCTGATTAGAATCTTGAACAAATTAGAATCTGACATTTTATCCCTTAACTTTCAGATGGGAAAATTTTGATTATATTTCATTAGAGTAAACAGAAAAAGACAAAATGTTTCTTTTTATATTTTACAAATTGAGCCAATTCAGCTATTAAGGAAAAAATGACTGAGTCAGTTCTTTTTATGAAACCAATATTTTCACCAGTTATCAAAATCTTTACGTTGTTGATTAGCTTCTTAAGAACAAGTCTATCCACCTTTTCTTACTGATACTGAAATTAAAATTTTGGAGGGAATTTCCATATAGTCCAGATCTCTTACTTCTTCAGACTAAGCACTCATAATTCTTTTACTGATCCATGAAAGAACAGGTTCAAATCCCTGAATTTCCTTTGAGTGGGGGATCATTTGATACATTACTAACTCGCCTTGACATCAAATTCATATAATTCTTTATTTTACCTATACCTATGTGAGAGAAAACATTTTCTGTGGATATTCCAGTGATACAATATTGAGATGTTTAAAGTTTAACTTTGAATAAACTAGAAATACTGGGAAATGTTTAGCATTAACATGCTGCAAATAGTATACATTTTTTGTTTACTTCAGCATTCTGCTTGACCTATGTCTAATTTCCTCCACCTAAAAACTGAATTATTCTTGTCATCATTATTGACCTTTAGTGAAAAATTAATCCATATATACCCATTAATAATGTTTAAGTACATAAAATACTGCTTCTCGCAAGTAACTCTGAAAATAATGTCTTATGTCAAAGAACCAAAAATGTGGAAAAACTTTAAATAGGTTATTTCTCAGGGGTGGGATTACTGACAGAGCTGATTTATGTTTTATAATTTGAATCATTTGTATTTTTTAACAGCAAGCATATTCCACTGCAATAAAATTCTCTTTTTGAGTTTATATACTTTCAAAAGATTAATTCATCAGAATGGAATTCTAAGGTATCCAATGCCACATTATTTCTGATATTAAAGAATAATTTAAATGCTTATTACCAATAGAACAATTAAGTATATTTTGTTAAATTCATGCAAATTAATATTATGTAACTAGTTTTAAACACGATGTCTTTACATACATTTTGATTCAGTGATTTTACTGACAGATTTCACTGAAAGATAGCTAACTAGACTGAAAGATAAACAGATAGATAGAAAATAGAAAAATGGACAGACAGATTAGCTAGCTAGCTAGACACAAAAGGTAAATAGTTGTACACATAGATACAAATACACATATATATGAGCAATATATATTTCATATATATAAATAAGTTAAGAGGCTGGTATACAGATTGACAGACAGACAAGCACACAGACTTATGAAAAGACTGACAGACATAGAGAACTACAGATGAAAGACATACAGAGAAACAGAGGGATGGCTAGATGGATAAAGAGACAAATAGAAAACAGACAGACAAATAATGACATAAATATATTCAGATAGCTTGATAAATAGAGGAATAACTCATACAGAGAGAGAGAGGAATGGCTTTGTATTACCCTAACATCTGGGGACAGGAATTTTCTTAGGAAGGCATAATAATTGTTCAGGGGGAAACTGTTAATACTTGAAGTAGAAGGCGACAGATCTCAAAATGTGTTTCTCTGGGGCGGGTCTCAGAGTAGTGAATAACGTCAAAGCTGAAGATTAAACTAACTTGAAAATAGAAGTAGATATGATAATAAACTATATTTATATCCAAATTATAGGAATGAACTTTAATGGGGTCATTATAATGAATATTAGAAATGTAAATACTACATCTATCATCAAAAAAAGAAAAACCAACCCAGGAATTTTTGGAACAGTCCAAACTTGCATAACATCTTTTTTCCCATGAGAAAAAAGGAAAACAAACAAACTTCACAACTCATTTTGTCAGACTAGTGAACTCTTGGTAACAGAGCCTTACAGACTAGGTAAAAAACAAGCATATCATAGGCCAATCTTAATACTGCACATAGATACACATTTCTGACACAAGGTATTCACAAATTTTTTTAAATAGTATTCTAGAAATTAAATGCAACTTGCTTAACCTGGAAAGGAAAACTATAAAAAATTTGTAGCAGATATTAACTCAATGCATTAAAATGCTAAAAAGTATTGCTTTAGTCAGTATCAAGAAATATATTTCAATCTACTTTTCTATTTAACATTGCAATTTTAGGCAGCAGCTTCATAGATGTGGCTTTGAGCATTAAGCAAATAAAATCAACAAATCAAAAAAATCAAGATACTATTTACAAGTACAACAAAATTTTTTAAATACTTCAAATAAGTGTAAAATATGTTCAAGATCTTATAAACTTTCAAAAGTGTTTTGAAAGATATTTTAAATAGATCTCAATAAATGAAGTGACATACTATACTTATAAAGGAAAATGTACTAACATGAAAGTGTTACCATTTCCCCAATTTATCTGTAGATTTAATGCAATTGCAAACTCATAAATAAGATTTTCATGAAATGTGACAAACTGATTCTATGACTTATATGAAGATCCAGCAGCTGAAATGAGCCAAGATGTTTTGGAGGGAACAAAGAATGGAAATTTGCCATTATGATTTATGCTAATTATGAAACTGTAGTATTTAAAATCATATGTTATTGTGCAGGGAAAAAATTAAGTGAATAAATAGAACAGAGATTCCCCCCCCCCCCAAAATGACCAAAATTCTCTGCAAACCTAACTAATAAAATAGGTGACATTTCAAATCAGTGGGGAGAAGTAGAGTGCAAATACACAGTGCTGGGAGTAGATAAACAAGATTATACTGTATAGCACAGGGAAATATATACAAGATCTTGTGGTAGCTCACAGCGAAAAAAATGTGACAATGAATATATGTATGTTCATGTATAACTGAAAAATTGTGCTCTACACTGGAATTTGACACAACATTGTAAAATGACTATAACTCAATAAAAAAAAGTTTAAAAAGAAAAAAAGACGCAGTGCTGGGAAAATTGATTGATTACCATACACTTACAGAAAGAAATTTGATCTCTTCCTGACACTTTACATA
This sequence comes from Camelus ferus, assembly GCF_009834535.1. Lineage (NCBI taxonomy): Eukaryota > Metazoa > Chordata > Mammalia > Artiodactyla > Camelidae > Camelus > Camelus ferus. The sequence continues at coordinate 45,010,993 of NC_045701.1, forward strand.
CATTTAATTTCAGATTGATTATAGATTTAACACTACTTCACTGTAGTTACAGGATAATTTCTAAATAAGACATAATAAAATAAAACCACGAACCATAAAGAAGATTGATATATTCAACTACATAATACTGAAAAGAGTAAGTATAAATGTCACAAATATATATTTACAATTCCTGTCATAATATTTATATTTTTAATGTAAAATAATTAATATTAATAATAAAAAACAAGAGGCAATAGGAAAATGGAAGAACGATACGAATTATTTCATAGAAGCACAATATTGCAAAAACATGTAAGACACTCTATCACAACTGAAATTGAGACATGCAAAAATAACACCGAAAGATAAATGTTCACACTCACCAGTCTGGCAAAAATTAAAAAATTAATTAAGATAGTACTAAATGTTAATTAAGAAGTGATCTTTCACTGCTAGCCATAGTTTAAACAGTTATAAGTATGTAAAAACAGTTTTCTTTACTAAATATAATTTAAAATGCACATATCCAATGACTTAGAATTCCAATAACAGTATGAGCTATGAAAATCTTTTATAAGTGATCCAGTAGATATATGCAAGATTGCTCCTAGTAACATTATTTGTAATAAATGTAAATCTGGACACAACCCAAATCTCCATCAACAATAAAGCAGATAATTACTGTTTTGTTACCCTCTAGAGAATCTCACTCAGTAGTGGAAATTAAGGAACTAAATGGATCTCAAAACATCAGTATGGAGAAAGCAAAGAGTATCTATTTACAACATAATTCCAGATACATATGTGTATCTAACTAAGCTCAAGGGAAAAGAAAAGAATATGTTTTTTATGCAATAATATATATGTGGAATATCAGCTAGAAATTGTGTTAAACTCCTACTAATAGAGACCTTTTTATGGCAGCTCAAATAATTTAGGATTTCATTTTGCAGCTAAAAGAAAGCTGGAGGTAGGTAACCAGGGACTGCAGGGAGATTCCACTAAATTTCTTTTATAAAAATGTTGCTCCTTACTTAACATTGCCTCTATGTTTAAGTTCAAAAGGTGATTATTGAAGCTTAGACATCAAGAACACATTCTAGATAGTCATAAGAAGAAGAAGAAAAAAGGACAAATAGAAAAAGAATTCTCCTGGGAGCCCCATTCAGTGACTTTCACTTAGATCTTTCACCTCAGAGGTCACCATTATTTTCAAAGGAAGCTAGAAAAGGCAGTATTTCAGCTGAGCACACTGTCACCGGCAATAAAATCAGGGCTCTGTACCATAGGAGAATAAGAAAAAGGAAAAAGTAACTAGCAGTCTTTCCCTTGTACAGTTGCTGAAAATAGTGCTCTACTTTTAGACTTTGGCTAGCTTCTATCAACAGAGCCTAAACATGTATGCATGACACACCACACTTAGATGGCTTAGCTGGAACAGTGGCATTGTCAGGTTCTAGATGTATACTTTATACTCCTTGCGGGGAAAAAAATTCATTTGCCTTTTATTACCAATGTATAATCTGCTTCTTTTTTTAGAAGGAAACAAGGCAGCTTGGCATATCTCAAATGAACAGAGAGACTTATGTGTATTTTCTGCACAAACAAAATAAACTTAGCTTTAAATTATCTACTGTAAGCTCTCTGTATTTATTCATAAGGTAAAGAAGATGTCAGTGAGAAAGCACTTACTGTGTCTTCAGCCCTCTGGTTCTTAGCATTCAGAGCGGTTTCTTTCTGGGTTACTACATCTCATGTGACAGTCTCAGAACAAATTTTACATCGCACAGTGTGGGTAAAAAGAATACACTTCATAGGTGTAGCAAAAGAAGAAAGCTTTTGGGTTTCTCATCCCCCTGCTGTCCCCAGAGAAGCATACTGGAGCCAGGACACCCTGTTTATTCATAAGATCTGTCTATGCATTCCCTGGGGGATCCTTTCTCTCCCTACTGCTCTGTCTTCCTGTAGGGAAATCATGATAAGGCATATTGTCGGAGGAGGGAAAAGTTGATTTCTGGGACCCAGAAAATCTATATTTCAGTGCCTTTGGTTTAGAGGAATTGTGTGGGAAAGTCAACTGCCCAGTACATGTGGGTCATAGCCACTATATTACTATGCTTAAAGCCTTGAATGCCTGAGCAAACTGAGCTCAGGGATGTAAATTAACATGTCCGAAGTCACACATGCAGTGAATCTCACAATTTGATCTACAATTTGAAAGCTCATAGTGCTATTCACTGTGCTGTATTGTTTCCTAATCTGATATGACTGAAGCAACCATAGAGTTCCATCAAATTCTATTTACCCTAAATTATTTTTTCCAGAATTTATTTATTTTTGAACAGGGTTTTACTCACATATACACATGTGCACACACGTATATCTGTATATGAATATGTATGAATTATTCATAAATATATATCAGTAATTCAAATACCTCAGAAAAGAAGCAAAAAGAAAGCATGATATAATATTTGAAGTCTGAATATTACAGTTAATAAAAGCTACACTACAATTTATTTCCATTTTCCAAATTTCTGTTTATTGAGCTTTATAATAAAACAATAACGCAAAAGTCAAGAAATCTAGAACTTCTGCAATAATCAGGTAGGAGGAGGAAATTCGGAAAGTTACAATTAAGGGTTTGTTTTATTGTTGGAAGAAGACTTAGTAAAACTGACTTTGAAATACAGTGATTTGATAAGTTTAGCAATGGTTTAGAGAGTGAGGTAGTCTGCAACTGTTTGGCTAAGTTGGTTAATAACTGTTAGTCAGAACTGTTAATTCACTCTTAAGAACAGCTAGTTTCAGTTTCACTGTAATGAACTGTACTGGTCAGCCTCATCAGCCACGCTGCAAATGCAGGCCTTTGATTAGAAAGAAACTGTGATGGTAGAATACATATGAATCATAACCAAATTTTGCTACTACTAAATAAAATTTAAACATCTTATGTATTATTAGTGCTATCTTCTTATGTAAAAGAGTATGTTTAACCACAAAAATAGATGTAAATAAGAAAACATTTTGTCCTACGGTTGATCAAGTTCACAGAAATGTAGAATTATCAGATGGACATCACTTGATTGTTGTTATTTGTACTTGGGGAGAATTTAGATTCCAGATCAAAGACACTGTTTATCTTCTCCCTTATTAAACTATCTTGATATTCAACGATTGATAGCAGAGAAGACCGAAATCTTCTGATCATCTTAAACCATTACATAGCTATTAATTTTAAGTTCCCTAGTAAGATTTCCACTGCAATATTTTGATAAAGGGATATTAATTCATCCATATGAATTTCACTCTAAGTCTGCACTTCAGTGGGACTGCTACCACAATGCAAACATGCTTCACTTTGTGCATAGATAAATCCATGTAAAGCTGAAGCAAAGCAAATGCTTACAATCATAACTTTATAGACTATTATGTTTAGTGTCCAGGGACTTTAATTTCTTCAAGGATATGACATTTCAGGAATTCAACAGAAGCTGGTCTGCAGAAGGGCCAAAATTAACCAAGCAAACTTTACCTGCTCTCTTCTGTGCATACTACACAAGGCCGTATGAAATAGGCCCAAAATCAACATAATTAAAGATCTGTAGCTTAAATCTTCTCATAAAAATTGTTGACTTGTGAGTGAAATAGCATATTATATTACCAAGAAAATAATGCTTATGTCATAAATATTTTGTAGATTAAGGAAGTTTTTGAACCCCACTTTTCTTCACTTTTGCTGCAAAAGAAATACACTTTTTCTTTTCAGAACTGTCCTCATCTCTTGGAAGACTTTTGTTTCCAGGGACTAGACTTTTATCTGCCAAGATCCTAAGACTTACAGAAGTCCTAATGATCCTTGCTTGAGAGGAGGGATTTATTATATTATAAGCTGGTAACTAAATCTGTGTGTACCTTCTATATGGGGATATATATCTTTGAAAGTGCTCTACCTATTCAATAAAACTGCAGTAGCATACTTCACTGAGATTTAATGTGCTTTTTTCTCTGTTAGGAGAGTAAAAATAGAAAAGAAGCATTTTTTTTCCCTCTCCCATTCTACACTCTGTACAATTAACCTCAGGTTATTTCTACACACATCTTAAAAAGCCTGTATTTTTTCCAATTTATTCTCCTCCAGTCATAGAAATTTCTCCTCTACTGTCAAACCTGAACCATCCTTCCTCCATCACCAGTTATGGATGAAGACCTAGCATCTGATATCACTGTGAGTATCAGATGCAGTCGAAGGTAACTTGCTTGTATTCCCACCACTGTACACACTGCTGCTTGCTTCTGTGCCCATATATCCTCGCCTTTTTTCTGTTATTAGGCATCTGACATTTTTGCTTCAATCAAAATCCAACTTTTCCCCCTCATTCAATAGATCTCATCTTCTCTCCCCTAGTCTAAGGCCTCAGTAATTTTTTTCAACTACATTAATTTTTTTGTCCTACATGGTGAATTCTCGTCTCTCTCTACTGGATAATACCTTCAAGCCTACAGACAAGCTGTATTATTTTTGCATTTAAAAATTTTACATTTCCTCCTAGGTTGTCTCTCCTCAATTGAAAAAAAAATATATATATATATATGTTTAACTGTTTACTCTTCTCTATTTGAATATGCTCTACAAACTTGACACATTCAAAACCTTAATCCTGGCACTTTTTTCAAAGCATGTACGTAAGCACCACCTTTTTTTTTTCACCTGTTTTGTTCACGTGGCTTCTAACCGGTCTCCCTGCTTCTGCTTTAGCCCTCTAAAGTCTGTTGTAAACCCCGGTAGTCAGAGGAACCTTTTAGCACAGGGTGGAGGGAGACTACGTCACTCCTCTCCTCAAAGTCTCCAGTGACCTCCTCTCCAGCTTATGGTACAAAGTCTTTGCCATGGCCTTTTCTGGTCCCCCACTCCACTCCTCTTTTGCTCCAGATATTCTGGCTCTCTTGCTTTTCTTAGAAAATACCATTTTAGTATTTTTACAGTTATTATTCTATTTTGAATACTTTCCTTTTATATAATATCTATTCCACTGCTTCACTTTCTTCAAGACTCTACTCAAATGCCACGTTACCTGGGTCTTCCGTGTCTTCTGTACATAAAACAGAACACAGACACACATTCGGAACTCTTCATCCTCTTTATATAATGTGTATCTCTTCAAATAATTCGTTTACTTTCTATCTTCAGACAAGTTCTTTTCCCGTTTTGGTTCTTCATATATTTCAAGTGCTTTACTGGTGCCTGGCACATTATACGTTCTCGACATGTATTGTTAAACGGATGGATGCAGTAATGTTGGAGTATTCCAGATTTGCTATTCCTTAGCTATCTAGTTCTAAGGAATTAAAAAAAATCATAACTTTCTAGGCTAGTTTTAAACTTTGAAACAAGGGAAAACCATTTAAACCCAATTCAACTAGCTTAATGTATTTATACCATCTTTTTAGGCACAAAGTGCACTTTTCTTTTAATATGTGATTATCTTGTTATTGTTGGTAACATTTATAGACAGTAGGGACTAACAGCAGAAATTATAAACAGTATTCAGAAAGGGGAAGAAAAATAGGAGCAGTGAAAACAAACGTATATGAGGATAAATGACGGTGGAGAATAGAATTGACCACAAAGTAAGTGAAAAGTCACATAAATAAAATCCCAAGAGGAGTGAATTTTTTGGTGTGGATTCCTTGAGGATTATTAGACCTCAACACAATACAAGATACCTATTCAAGAAATATCTACTACAAAATCTTACTAAAATATAAGAACTGAAGTTACAAGAATTCACTATACCAAGTTCTCCATTGAAAATGAGATTTTTTAGAATTACTTTATTTAACATGGCAAGAAGCACCATTGTATTTTTAAAGTATTTTAATTTAAAACCTTATTTAGATAACTGTGAGATAACGGAAAACATATGTATGGATCTCTTCCCCGCCTCCTGGCTCAGCACTCCCAAAACTCTTGTCATGGCCTAAGTGGTAAGAACAGCAGGGGCACCTACTCTCCCAATGTTTGTCTGAGCCTGTCCCCGACACAGGCCCCCTATAACCCTTGTGAAGTCCTCAGTGATGAGAGCGCTAGCAGCATCTGCTGATCTGATGAGATACTCTGTGTGGGCTTCTGGATGCCTCCTGGATGGCAGCTGGTCGTCAGAAGGACCAAGCCATGATTAGAAGCTTGGAATTTTTTAGCTCCACCACCCATTCTCCAGAGAGGGGAGAGGGGCTGGAAATGACATTGATAATTGTTTATGTCTATGTGAGGAAGCCTCCATCAAATCCCAATAGGATACAGTAGGACTTGGGAGAGCTTCCAGGCTGGTGAACACATGGCACAGTGCTGACCCCTGAGGAGGCTTGGAAGCTCTGTGCCCCTTCCCACATGACTTGTCCTATGCATCTCTTCTGTCTGGATGTTTATCTGTATCCTTTATCAAATTCTTTAATGAACTGGTGAACATAAGTGTTTCCCTGAGTTCTGTGAGCCTCTCTAGTGAACTGCCTGGATCTGAGGAGTGGGCCGTTGAAACCTCTGATCCATGGCCTGGTCAGAAGCACAGGTGATAGATAACCTGGGCTTGCGATCGGTGTATTTGTGGTGGATCGGGGGCAGTCTTATGAGACTGAACCCTCAACCTGTGGGATCTGACATGAACCCAGGTAAATGGGGTTAGAATTAAGTTAAATCGTAAGACAACCAGCTGGTATGTTAGAGAATTGCTTGGTGTGGTGAAAATCCTCCACACGTTTGGAGACTCACAGGGAAGAAAGACATAGTAGGGAGGAACTGGCTTGTTTCTTATTTTGGAGGGAAAAATCTGTGGGTTTTTTCCTTTACAATAACTTTTGTGGATATGTACTTTTATACAAAAGGACTTATTTTCTGATATTAAAGGGCCAGTGAGACATGATTAGATTCTATTCTATGCACAGTCATTTTCATGGTTGTCTTAACAACATGGAAATTACAGGTTTGGACTTATAGCATTTCTATCTAAAATCATCATAATTGTGTTCACACAGACCCTTGGGAAATCACAGATATAAGGATCTTTAGGTAAGATGGGTATAAATAAACTGCATTAAATATTTTATTAAAAATGTAAGAATTTTATTAAATCACCAAAATATTGTTCAGTTATAAAATATAAATAAGGAAATAATAAGGACTCTGGAAACAGGGGAATTTAAGGAAAAGAAACATCTAGCATTAATCTATATACTTTGGACTCTCCTTGAACTGAATCTTTCCTTATTTGTCACAAAATTACCACCAGTGTTTTTGCTCAGCTGGCCACCTTTTCCCATAGAGCAATTACAACTATGAGTTACATACAGGTGTTAGACAACCAGAGTGTAACTGTTTTTTCCCATTTGTAGTGGAGGCAAGTGGAGGCTTAGATATCAGCGGCTAATGATTTACATTCAAATAAATGTCCTTAAAGCATCCTTCATCTTATTCTTAAAACTCTTTCTTTTTTTCCTCTTTCTTTCTCTGAGGTCAGAAGCATTTAGAGAAAATATTTGGAGAGTTTTCTTTTATTTATTAAAATTTGTCTTCTATTTAATAATATGATGATTTTTACCTTTGAATCAATCATTTATTTAGTGAATATTTATCAAATATAAACAAAATACCTGATACTCTGCTTGTTGCTCAGGATACTACCGAGAGCCAGAGAGAGTATGTTCCTGGGCCTATAGTGATCAAACCCTAGCGAGGAATAGTGTTAACCAAGGCACCGAGACGATACTATTGAATGTACTTAGATAGCAGCCACAGATAATAGAGGAATTAAATGATTGATTTTTGGTGGAGAGGATGTGAAATGAGTGAAAAATTGAAACAAATGGGTAAGTTTTTATTGCCAAAAATTTTCATTTTGACAAATACAAGTAACTTAGGCCTACATTACCCTGATAATTGTTTCCATTATTCCGCTTTGCAGATATAAAGTAATTGAGGGGGCAACTGTAACAGCTTGAGGGCCGTCATGATGGGGCTGCTGGCTTCCCTGAGTAGGTGAGGCTTGAGAGAGAGCAAGGCGGGGGCCGTAATGTCTTCTATGATCTAGCCTCGAAGTCATGCACCATCGCTTCTCAAACAGACTGTTGGTTACATGACCCTATTTAATGTGAGCGAGGACTGCGTAAGGGGGTGGATGCTCTGAAGTACCACCTTGGAAGCTGGCTACCACATTCAGAACCATTTCATTTACTCTTTCTTTGAGATAGTTTCCATTCAAAATCTGTTTTACTTAAAATGAGTGGTGATTACACTCAGCATGTTTGCAAATCTGTGTAACAGATGCTATCTTGTATGGAGTTAGATAAGTTCTTCTAAACCTTAAGGCAAGACCCTCAGTTGTACTTATTTTATTTATTATGTGATCTAAATTATTAAAAGTCTGTCTCTGTTTTGGAAATTCCTAAGTTGTCTTTTGTCCCTAATGTTAGCATGTTTTCATGCAGTGAGTTTGAAGTTTAAAATGGTATTTTTTTAATTTACAGATTGCTTTTTCCTAACCCTTTATTTTACATATGAAGTTACAAGATCCAGAGAGGTCAACTAACTAAGGTTGTGAAATTTGGAATAAAATTCAGTTATCATGACCTCTAATCCTTTTCCTTTCCTTTACAATTTGCTAGCAGCTGAATAGATTTCAATAATTTCATGCCAGTATAAGAAAGTATTCATAAATTTAGAATTAGAGATTTGCAGGCTGTTTATAATGGAACACTTCACAATGCCAACAGCTATAACTCTTCCTGTATGATTACCTTGTTTTCATTATGCTGGCATTTCAGCTCAGCATTTCAAAGACCTAAAACAATGAAATAGGACTTCCCTCAGAGAGAAAACAGAAACACTAAAACTGTATAGGGAAAATTGCAATTTTAGAAATGTATTAATTTCAAAGTTCTGACAACAAAATAAAATTTTAAGAATCTGTATGATGTTGTTTGACATGCCATACTGAACAAATGGTAAGACTATGGAATCATCAGATTTAAAACAGACACACATATGTTTTTCCTTCAGCCCTTCATGTCTACTTAGCCACGTAGGTTTGAAAATATCATTTATTCTTTTTCAAAAGGAAAGATTTTCCTCTTCCCAAACCAGCTTATTGGTGCTAGAAGCAGTATGCTTAAGGGTTGAATCACGTTAGGAGTTGTGAATCAACCATAAACTGAAAATTAATTTATCAGTGAACAAAAATAATGTGGATACAATAGTGGATCACCAGCTACTAGACTGAATTATCTGCTTGGTGTGTTAGCATATGATAGAACATTTTGCGATTCTTTAGCACTTCCTTTGTTCTTGACTTTTTATTCTTTACAGTAAGATTTAAAAACAAAAGAAAATGCCACAAAGCTAAATAAGATAAAATTACATACTGGAATACCTTAAGCTTTGCTTTTAACTGATTGTCTTATCAGAATAACTGCTCTGCAGTAGCGCATCTATAAAATGACCATAATGGAAGGAACTGATTGTCTTATCAGAATAACTGCTCTGCAGTAGCGCATCTATAAAACGACCATAATGGAAGGAAGAAAACAGAACTGCCTTTTAATTTCCAAAGTAAATGCTTTGTAAAGAGGGAGAGACTTCTGTTTGTAGTCAGAATTTAGTATTTAACATTTAGTATTTAATACCAAATATATTTCAGAATACAGCTCCACTTTAAAATAAACATTCATCTTAGAGCAGTTTTAGATTTAGAAAAAAAACCTGAATAGTCAAAAGGGTTGCTATCCACCCCACACCTAGTTTTCCTTATTATTAATATCTTAACATTAGTACAGTACATGTGTCACAATTATTAAACCAATAGCTATGTATTATTATTATTATTAGCCAAAGCCCACACTTTGTTCAGATTTCCTTACTTTAAATGTCCTTCTATTTCCGGATCTCAGCTAGGATATTACATTACAGTTAGTCACCTATCCACTGATGACACTCTTGGCCATGAAAGTTTCCGTGAGTTTTCTTGTTTTTGATGACCTTCAGAGTTGTGGTCAGCACTGGTTAGATATTTTGTAAAATGTGTCCCTACACAAGTATGTTTGGGTTTTTTCCTCATGGTTAGACTGGATTATTTGTTTTGGAAGGAAGACCACAGGAGTAAAGAACAACACTTTTCAAAAGCACATGTATAACTGATTGATCAATGTTATTATAACATCCCATTCTATTCATTATGAGTTCAACCTCATGTTTTCATGACTTATCATAAATCCAGACAGTCTCATTACTCAAGTGTGTGGGGTTAACTTGATTTTTACAAAGTACAGATGCCTACAGACGAGATCGATAAAGTCTATAGGCTTTTGTACGTGTTAATAAAAAAGTCTGAATAAAATACCAGTTTTCTTCATAAATTTTGGAATTTGAAGCCCTGAAAATTATATTCAACTTGATGACATAATATAAATGTCATCTCCATTTATTATAAATCTATAAATACTTCATGTTATTTTTTCAACCAGAATAAATTTCCTAAGCTAGATTCTCTATGAATTAGTTTAGTGATCCCTTATGAATGGTATTTATTTCAAATTTTATGACTTCATCTATAAGATTTTTTCTCTCATAACTAGTAAAATTCAATTTTGATTAAGTTCTGAATATATTAACTATGTTGTCTATTACTTTTGCATAATTATTTCCTAACAGTGGAAATTCAGAGGACATGTATATGCATATAAGTCAACTGCTGTGGAGGTGCTAACTAAATATATGAAATGTAAGCACCTTTATGAAGTATAATAAAATTTTGAATTATACTTAACATTATATTTTAGCTATCATATAAGTTAATAATATGTAAGATAGGAAATCAAGTTTAATTTTTTTTTCTTTTGAATCTGTTTTCCTCAGAGTAAGTATTATTGTTAAGACTGAGAGAAACTGAAGAATTCTGTATAATGTCCCTCTATATATATACAGTTGATACAGCAGTAATCACAATGGCTGAAACATTCCTTTGCAGAAAGCATCCAAAGCATTTAATTTTCCTTTGAAAAGAGAGGTTTTAAGAATGAATGTGGAAGCTAGTAACTGCTGGCAGTACTAGTGGGTTGAAACACTTGACCTTGGGTTAAGTATAGTTTGGACAAAGATTCTCAAATTCAGCCCAAGATGTTGTTAAAACACAGATTTCTGTTTCCCATCACTAGAAATTGTGATTCAGTTGTCTGGCAAGGGACCTGAAAATTTGCATTTTTAACAAGTCCCAAGTGATGTTAGCGCTGCTCTTCTCCAGCCACTTCATACTTAAGAACCAGAGGCTAGTGTATGAGATATGCTGATTTAAAACAAATAGACTGCCAGTTATCTCTCCAGCAAAAATGAGTTCCTTTATGATCAGCAAAGGATTGTAATTCAGGGTCTGTAACCAAGGCAAGGCATTTGCAAGTCCCTAGCATAAAGAGAGAATTCTCTTAGAAGAAAACAAATTTAGAGGGCTATAGTAAACAGAGTCCATGGTTTTGCAATGTCTGAGTTGTGACTCTCTTGTTAGCTCATGCCAGGAAAGAAGAGAAGATCTTTCTTCTTCCTGTAAGTATTACAGGGACCAGAAGGAGAAGAAATCTCCTTTCTTCTTCCTTCAGATAGTTGGACTCTGCAGTCATCATATGGCTTGACAACTCCCAATTTTGGTCTCTTGACTCTATTTAATTGCAGTTGCTGTTTATTACTTTTTTACATTTCCCCCTTTAGGTCTTTTTTAGGCCCCAAATTCTATGTTGTTCTTTTCCTCCCATAAAATAGGGTCGGGGTTGTTGTTTTTAAGTAAAACACACAGAGGTTCGGCCATAGAGAGAAATTTGGAATCTAATGTCTGCAATAGCCAACTAATCCTAGGAAATCTCATAGTCGGCACTTAGATTTAGTTTTTGGAAAACTTAGAACACCATGAAACATGTCTGGATCTAGGTGTAGCCCTTCTTCTGATATCAGATGCCCTAAATATCGAACCTAGGTTTGGGCAAACTGCAAGTATTTTTTGTTGTTGTTTTTGGCAACCTCGTGTCGCTTTAAAGGTTTCAGCTTATAGCTTTCAAGCTCTATCAAGTACATGCTGTCTTCCTGTGAAGAGGGAAGAGAACAAGCACAAAGAAGCAAATCACCCATGTACTGTAACAAAGTAGAGCCCTGGGGAACTTTTCATCATCTAGATCAACTTTCAGGATTTGTGTGAAATAAGGACTCTCAGTAAAACCCTGAAATAAGGACTCTCAGTAAAACCCCAAGGCATTACTGTCCAGGTGAATCGCTTTTCTTCCCAAGTGAAGGCAAAAAGGTATTGGCTAACTTCATCAACTGGAATACCAAAGAATGTACTGAGTAAATCCATGACAGTAAAGAATTTGCTTCCAGTATGAAACAGCAAAAGTATGAGAATCAGGAACAAGAGGATGCAGAGGGATCACAGTGTTGTCTATTGGTTGCAAGTCCTGGACTCACCTCCACCCTCAGGCTTTAGGCTTTCTCACCAGTAAAATTAAAATATAAATGTATCTCACCATATAAAATATACAGGGACCAGCACAGGGGATAATAAGATCTTGAGCCTTGTAATCTTCTATTATGGCTTTGTGCTTTGAAGGGCTTCTCTACATAGAGGATATTGATTAAACGTGGGCACAAGTTTTGAGAGATCTCTTTGAATCTTGATGGGATGTGCTCTGTGAATTTTACCAATATCAGCTGGAGATTTTGTACACAAGGCTTGTGGTAGCTGTCAACAGGGACAAATGATCAGAATTTCCAGAATCAACTCTAGTACTATCAGAGATGGAGCAAGTAAAAGGTGTCAAAAGAGCATTTAGTTAACTTGGTTGGCTGTATGAGGACCCCTGTAGAAATCTAGAATTATTTCCCCCTTTAGGAGAAAGAAACTCTGGCATGATACTTCTCTAAGTCTCTGCCCAATAAATGGATGGAGGCAGAGGAACTAAGGAGAAAAGGGGGAGTATCTCTCAAAGGCCTACACAAAAGGGAACAGGTTCAGCGACGGGGACCCATAGAGGTCTATGAGGCATCCTATTTGCACTGTTTTGTACTCTGGGGCAGGGACTGGTTACAGCAGTGGGGTAGAGCACCAAGAATGTGGCTCTGGTGTCAGTTAGGGCTGGAAGAGGCTTATCCTCAATCTGGAGAAATGTTTCTCTAAAATGATTCTCTAAAAAGATGGAAGATTGGGAAGATCCCCTGTGGTTCCTTGGAGCTCTATCATTGATAACTGGAAGGGCATTAGAAAGGCTGCTTTAAGGGTTGAGGGTGGCTGAAGACTTAAATTTGTCTAAAAGTCTCTTTCCATGTCCTGGCGCCTTGTGATAAAGGCAGAAACTAGGAAGGTTTTGCTTTCATTTAGAAGCCTTCAGTTGCGAGATCTGAAGATTAAGAATTTTGGTGGTCTTCTCTGGAGGTGACTCATCTAAAGTATGAGAGAGCTGATTTGCTGGATTAACTAAATCTGGAATGGACATAGTTTCTCATTCCATCCTGGTCCTTTTTTACTAAAAGGGAAAGGTCCTGGTTCAATCCATTAATTAAAATAGAGTTAGAAGCTACCTAGGAGGTATCAACATCTGAAGAAAGCCAGAATTTTCTTTAAAAATAATCTGAAGTCAATTTGTTTACCCCAAAAGGTAAAGACCCCAGTTCTTGTCATACCCGAAAGACAAGTTTGCAATCAGGAGATGGTGCGTTGTGCAGCGAAAGATTTCAAAGATTTATTCAAAAGAAAAGGAAAAAGTACACCCCCAAGAATGGGAGGTGGGCTGATCCAAGGGAGGAAAAAGTGGTGATTTTTGTCCCCCCTTTCTCTTAATACACTCGCCTAGAGGTAGTCTCTTGATTGATTGATGGCTCTTGTCCATGGAATTCTTAGTCATGTTTGGGCCCTTGGCACATGTCCTTACCCATAATGTACACAGAAAAACTCGTGAAGGGGGTGCCTAACTGCAATATTAATTATAACACAGTAAACATTGGTCATGTCTGGTTAGGTTAAGTCCTTTCTGCTACCGTGCAGTCGTGGCTGTTGGGTTTTAACCAGTTTTGGGGGTTTTTTTTTTTGGTCTAGCTTTTTGGGTTTTTTTTTTTTTTTTTTTTTTTTTTGCTGGCACTTATTTAGAAGTTAAGTCCCTTTATGCTGGAGGGGGCATAATGCCACCTTCTGGACCATCCTCCCTCCCCTCCACTTACCTAACTACCTAACAAATTGTAACAGTCATAAATCATTCATCAGATTATTGTGTTCAAGTCTGAATTTTGTTTCAATGCACAGGCTTTGGAATGGCCCTAAGAATTGCCTGATGAAGTTGCCTAGCAATTACCCGAGCCCAATCATGTAATAAATTAATAGGCTGGTTTCCCAGTTGTTATTCCAGAAACCTTTCAGGAATTTCCCCAATTAGCAATTTTCATCCAATGCTGGGCCTGGGTTTTACCAGCAAGCATATGACTGGCTGGTACAAATCAGAGAAAGGTTGGTAAGTTTGAAAGACTGTATTAATTCCTCAGCAAATTTTGTGAGGCTTTTTGGTTACTATGGGAAAATCTTTGATGATGGCTCAGTTTAGCTTCAGTCCAGGGAATATAAGAATTAAGGGTTTAGCATTTGGATCCTTAGATGCTTTAAGGGATAGATTCTGATAATTTCTGAGGATAATGGAATGGGGAGAGGTTCAGAGAAAAAGGGAAGTTCAGGGAGAGAATTAGTGTGGGGGAACTGAGGGTACAGAGGAGACAGAGGTGGTATAGAAAGGAAGGAGGAAGTCGAGGCCTCCGCATGAAGAGCTGAGGGAGAAAGACAAGATGGTGCCTGAGGCAGAACTTGAGACAAAGGAGCCAAGGAAGAAGAACATGAGGTTCTGGAAGCCCATTTTATCTTTATTTAATCTTTCCTTTGCATCAGTTAATCTTAAAGTCATATTTTATAGAGACAGTTTTAGGCTTCTAATAACAGTTGGGAGCCAATGAAAATAGGCATTCCATTCCATTTTGGAAATTTTAGAGCTATGGTAAAGTAAGTTGGGGGATTTTAAAACTTCCCCATAATGACCTTTGATGCTCTAAATTGCCTTTGGTTAGGTTGGTCCATTTGGAAATGTACATGAGGAAGGACTGTGGTTTTCTAACATAAAATTGGCCAGGGTTTCTGTAGCGAGAAGGGAGTGCCCTTAAACTATTGAGATAACTGGGATGCCATTGCTCAGAGGCTTTTCTCTAGAGTAAGAAAATAATTTTCAAACAGACTAGATAGCTCAAATAGCCTACACAGCCAAATAACCTGCAGGTCTAATACCAGCCAGCTCGAAGGGAGTAATCTGATCCTGGAGAAGCCAAACCAGAATCTGCTCAGTACAGTCCCTGTAAAACAGCCCCTATTCCAAAATGAATGGTCCAGAGGCTAGCCAGTTTTAGTTGAGACAGCCTGATTTTAAAATCACCCTGAAGTGTCAAAAGTGTATGTACACACCAAAAACAGCCTTGACCAGAAAGGACAAATTCTTAAAATAGATCTTGAATAAAACCTGGAGGGTTTTTTAAATTGAAAAGAGGGTAGAAGCTGGGATCCAGGAGAAAGATTTACCCTCAAACCCTGGGGTCAGCAAGAAAAGCAGTGAGCAACAATGGGCTTAATGGGTTCCTTACCTGTTTGCTCACCAGCCTCAGAGCTGTGAAGGGTCTTCTCTGGATCCCCGTATCAGTCACCAAAATGTTGACCTAAAACAAAGAGATCGCCCATTGATTTTTCAGCAAAAATGGGTTTATTTGTAATCAGCAATTTGAGATCTGCAACCATGGTGAGCTACATGCAAGTCCTCAGCAAAAATGAGAGGAGAACTCTTTTATAAAGGGGAAAGGAAATTGGGAGGGCTATGGTAAACAAAGAGTCTATGAGTTTTTGTTGGCTGAGTTGTGACAGTCTCTCATTGGCTGAGATCTTGCCAGGAAAAAAGGAGGAATCTCTTTTTCCTGTTGAGATTAGCTATCATCATACAGCTTGAGAACTATCCCTTCTGGTCTCCTGACTCTATTTAATTGAGGTTTCCATTATTAATTTTTTTTTTTTACAGGTATTATACTCTTTTACAAGAGAGGGTATCTTTTCCTTTTGGGGACGGTATTCTTGGGAAGAAATTTGGTAAATTAATTAAAGAACAAATTCCAGGGGAAAAAATGGAGTCAGTTCCTCCAAAATTTAAGTAGTCTGTCATATAAAAATCAGCTGTCTGTCCTCATATTCATATAATGTATTTAAAAATACCATACCCCAAAAGGCATAATGGCCATATATCACTGTGTTTCTGGATGGACTTTGCAATCAGTCTCCAAAAATATTTCACTTAATGAAGCTCAATCAATATATATATATATATATATACATATTTTTAGGTTAGTGTTCTGAGCATAACAAAGATGGAATGTATTTATATGGACAGAAAAGTAGATTAAAAGAATATAGAAAATGAAAAAACGTAATAATTCTATGTTGTTAAAATCCTATTTTCCTACTAGTTTTGTGTTATTGAAGTGATATAAATTTATTTTTCTATCTTGTTTAAAAAGAAGGTATCAATTATTTTTTCAGTGATGCTGATTATTCTATTAAAATTGGTTTCTGAAGTGGTTTTCATATAATTTAAACAATCAAAGGTACCATTTCTAGAAAATTAAATAACCGATAATGGTATATATAACATTTCAAAAAAGTTATAATCCATTACTGGCCTATTACTTTAGTTCAAGCTATCATGTAAAAGAATTAAAATAAAAAAGAAAATAAGTATTATTCTGTAATAGAAATATCCATATAATCTTTACATTTTACATACATTGAAATTACCTTTTGAATATCTGAATCACAGTAACAGCCAAATAATATCTGTGCTTTAAGCTAATACTATTTTTATTATTCTAGCCTATTTTCCAATAGTAAAATACCCAATTTTAAATCATCACTAGTTCAGAAATAATATAATTAATACCAAATCTATATGCCTGTGTACTACACTGTCTCTCCCTGCAATTAACTCACAGCTCTCTTCACTAAAGTATTATGATTTCCACAAAGATACTTACATTTACAAGGCTATTTTTAGTAAATCTTCCCTCACATCTTCTTTGTAATATTGCCCCAAAGCACGTTTCATCAAAAAAATGAGTTTATGGGAATAAATAAAATCACTTTGAAATTTAGTTTACATGTTTTCATACTGCAATTTCTTATTAAAAAAAAAAGCATACCTTTGGGTATTTAGTAATTCCCTGGTATGTTCATCATGTACTCATTTCAGTTAAGGAATAATTACAAAATAAATCAAGCTATGGTGAGACAACAATCAAAATGAATGCTAAAATGCAATTTTCTGAACTTAAGTCAATTCTCATTAGAGTTACACAACACTACAGATATGAAATTATATGTAGAAAATGTTTAGCAATATTTTAATGAAATTTCTATTCTAGAATAAGTTATACTATATGTTGGCATAACTGCAAATCAACTTTTGCATAAGCTATAAAGAATATTTTTCATAAGTAAGTTATGTGTATTGAATGGTTGGCCCTATCATAACTGTTTTTCCTTCAATACCACTGGATGATTTATTTTAAAAAATGACTATAAATTAAGTTTAAAGTTAATTCCAATTAATTCTGATTCCTAGGGGTAGTGAAATTCCAGTATTTAAAAAATCTTAACACAAATCATAACCTATTTTCTAACATTAAACAATTCAATATTATTTAAAACTCTTTCTCAGGGTCATTTCTGAAGAAACATAAAAATTTTGGATCCATTTTGACAATTTTAAAAGTTTACTGCACTTTTTTTTTTTTTGCTTTCACGTAATATCAGACATCAAAACCAGGTATAACTTATAGATCTCTTTTTGTCTGGCTTTTTTTCTCTGGTTGGAGAGGAATGAGGGGAATGAAATAGAAGAAGTGGAGGGTTTGAAGATGAGAATTTCTTCCACTGATGCCAAAGCAGGGATTTAAGGAGTCGATCAGAGGTGGAGAAAGAGGCATCAGTTTTGCTGCAATGGTCATGCAGAAATTATGCACCAAACATCCCATAAAGTCCACTAATAAAGTAACAAGGGTGTTGGATGGATCCTTTTAATCATCTCTGGATTTGCTATATCAGCAATTCTGATGCACCCCCAGACACCTCTGTGGCTTTTCTGAGTCTGCCCTTCAAGTGCTGTTTAAACTGATTTATTCTACAGAATGTTATCGATGGAAAGGGATCCAAAAAGAGAGATTCCATCCACCTTAAAATTGGACCTGAGTGTCCCCCAATGGGGATAATCCCTTATGCACAGGAAATTTGCATAATCTAATAAAAATCATGTTTGTCATTTTTCAAGTGAAATTTCTTCCTAGCCTCTAATTGTTCATTAGATAATATGTCATTGAGGTCTTGTTTGCATTTGGATCTCCTGATTCTAGAATATCAGAACTTACTTTTGTAAAAATAAAATAGTAGAACTATTTAAGCTCTTGAGTAGAGGTTAGCTAATTTCCCTATGGATCCCCAATTTGAAGCATTTACATTTTCTATTAATGATAGTAACCATGCTGAAATCATGTATGCAATATGAAATCACTACAGATTCATGAACAGCAAACAACTAGGTCTTCAGTATGATCTGTTAATATTCAAATTTATTCATTTTATTAAGAAATTTCTCTAGTCACTAAAAACAATATGTCAGTCAAGGTCCTGGCAAGAAAAACAATTTAACTCCATTGATTCAAATTAAAAGATTTTAATACAAAGGCTACCTAGAAGCTAGGATTAAAGAACAAACCATGGATGATAGAGTACACGGAACCAGCAATGGGCAAGTTCTTACTCCCACAGCTGAAGGGGCTAGGGAAGAAAGCATCGCCAACGTCAGCAAGAGCTGCACCTAGGTGGTAGGACGGAGGTGTCAGCCTGGAGTTGTGGTCCTCAGGAATGCAACTAAGATACTGCTCAGAGGCACTGAAGTAGGGAGTTGAAAAGAAACATTCTGATTGGTCTCTCCCATCCTCTGATTGCTGTCAGTACTTCCCACCTACCTGATCCAGCCAAAGCAGTAAGAAATAAGAGTCTGGGAGACTGCTGGAGGCTCTGCCTCCAGGAACACAGCAGAGGAGAGAAAACAGAGACGGGAGTGCAAACAAAACAAAACCAACAGTCATTGACAAGGTTAGGGCAAAACACAACCAACTCCCATAGAGGAGGAGGAGGAGGAAGAGGGGATGGGGGAAGGAGAAGGAAAAAGGAAAGACCCAAAGACAGAAGGAACAAATTAAAGGAAGCCCTTTTTGATACTGCTCATGCTTACCTATTTCTACTTTTTAATATACTACTCCATTTTGTGAGTAGGGAAGAATTAAATGTTCAAACAGATTTTCAGAAAGGTTTCAGTTCTTTTTCTCATTTTTGGGGCTTTCTTTTTTACTTTTACCACTGAACACCACCTTGACTGAGTAAACATTAAAAGTTTCATAAGCTTTTCTGTAGCATTTCTTAGATCTTGTTCTAATATTCACTGGCATCTAATCAAAGTTTGGGCAAGCTTTATTTCTTTGGAAATGATCTGCTATTATTTCTGGATAAATCTTAAGATTCTGTCTTTCCTTGAATTTAGTAATTTAATCAAAATTAAATTTATCTTTTCAATTATTTCTACTTTTTTTTGCACAATATGTCTTTTCAATTTCAAATTGTTTCTTTATTATACATGTAGGATTTTTTCTAACAGATACTCAATATATTTTGGCTCTTTTTTTCTTCCTTCAAAAATAGTAATCATATGCACATTTCATCTTTGTTTTTTTCTTTATGTGCTTTCATCTCTAAATCATGCTTATGTTTCACCTTTTTTTTTTTTTTTGTATTCTGTAGTTTATTCTAGGCACTTCATGATGGTGAGAGAGAGGCTGCCTAAAATAAGCTATTGCAACAGAGTAGAGGGCTTGAGTTTGTGAAAAGCTACATGCAAGCTGTCAGGACACAGGATGTATGGAAATATTCCCCTCACCCCCAAATCCAGCCAAAACAAAAAACAAGCAAACAAACACGTAAGAAGAACCCATTAAAAGACCCAGTAAAGAAGGATGAGGCTTTAGTGTGTGTGGAAGTCAAGAGAGAACAAAGCCAAATGTGTCAAATAACCTGTATGTTGCTCTAACCTGTATGTTCTTTGTTACAAACTGGAATCCATCATATGAGAATGTTGTTTCTTAGGATCAGATAACCTGTAACCTAAAAAAAAATTACCTTCAGCTAGCACACAGTATACAGCGATACCAAAGGAAGAAGAAACACCGCCTTTATTCCAAAACAGTCAAGGGGATACCCTGAAGTAATCACTCATCTGTAGCACAAATCAATGTTAGTTGATGTGAATGTGAGAAAAATCTGCTCTTTTAGCCAATATGAAAGCCCTGGTTTTGCTTTTGGAAGAATCTTATGCATTACAACTCATTGTCACTTCTGAGTGAATCACGAGGAATGATACCCTTCTGGCAGAGGCTGCATAGACATACCTATTTGAGTTGGTGAAAATTGGGGTCTTACAAATTGCTTTAGGGATTGAACAATCACATGCTGCTGCAATCTGTACCTGAGGGTCCATACTGGCAAAAGAGCTCCCTCAAAACTTTCAAAGATAACCTATTAGCTTGAATCATGTGCGTGTCTCTAAACACAGCCAGGATCTTACATCAACATAGTCTTTAAATCTGAAGCTTACACTATTTCATTTACTGTGCTCTGTGTTCAGCCTGTCTAGGTTAGCCTGTAGGTTAATGGCTACTGCCTTCATCACACCATTTCACTTATCCACTATAAACAACAGTTTTGTGGTTTCACTCTGCCATTTCATGTGGCTACACAACCTTAATGGATAGCACTAAGAAAAGTTGGGGATTCAATTATATATATTGTTAAAGCTGCCACTTCACAATTTCTACTTCTAACCAAATCAGTATGTACAGAAACATGTAGCTTTTTCAACCTGGCAAGGCTCTGAGCGAGGGAATTCTCAGACAAGTTTTATTTCAGGCTGTAAGCAGAGAGCACCTCTCTTCACAAAACTGATTTTACTCCCTGGTATCTCCCCTGGCAGTCAGGTTAATGCCGCTTTCAGTTCATTCATCTCTTCTAGGACTTTACAGACAGCTGCACAAAATTAACAAAGTCATACTAACAGTAAATTTGTGCTCAAGTTGTTACTGTTGTTTTGTTTTATACTATTTCATCTACATTATGGTGTCATTGAGTATGTGGTCTGCATCCCAATGAATACAGAAGGTGATCTTGAACAAGAATTTTTCCATCACATGACAGAGGGCTGAGTGATTTTCCAACCTACAGTGAGCATGTACTCATCTGAACAGAGTAAAACAGTATCATTCATTTGTCTCACTCCCAGTACATTTTGAACATCTCTCTACAGTTTGGGAAATTTTCCACCTTATCAACCCAAAGTAAAAACTAGAACATATGCTTCTCCAGGCTTCTCTTCAGCTTGGACACTATCAGGTGATGCCCTTGAGCGATATGAAGAAACAGGAACAGTGCAGAAGGAAGGTGGAAACAGAAGCATTCCAATTCCGGAGACATCAGTGCTTGCAAGGTTGCATTCATGATGCAGAGTTGCTCTGTTGCTTGTGGCAGGAGCAGCTGTTGAAGACTATGTTCGTGGCAGGAATCATAGACACTGCTGGAGCTTCCTGGCTACTGCATTCACAGTGGCAGTGGCAAAGGAACTGACCTTGTGCCGGTTATGCAAAGCAGATTAAGGCATGATTCCTAGAAATCTAGCTTTAAGCATGTTTCTCTAGCCCTCCCAATATTCCAGAGAGATAATGCCCTTTCTTTTATTGCATTCCTTTTCTACTTTTTTGCCCTTCTCTGTCAGCCTCAGGGTTGCCTGAAATTAACAAGCATATATAGCTGACATATAGAAACTCACTGCATTCTAATAAAATAAATGCGTGGAAGCACCAAACATGACTAAATAAGAATATAAATGCAAGTATGAATTTGTTAGATAATTAGAAAAAGTCTGCATGTATTTGTATGTATGCATATTCATACATATGCATACATATATATTAAATAACATTCAATTTGTTTCGTAAGATCCACACAGATACACATGTGTGCACACACAGACATTCCTCATAAAGGAGTAATTATAAGCATGAAATTCAATCCTCCTAGGCAAACTGATTACAGGGTTAGAGGTACTTTGTCTTCATTAAGATAGAACACCTTGTTCAAAATAAAGGTAAACTTTTGCCTTAAGCAAAAATTTTTCTCATGCCTCCTTAAGCTTGCAAAATACTTTAGAGGAAATAAACTTTCTCTATGTTCTGTATGTCAAAGCAAAATATAACTAATGATGAAAAATACTGATTAAAGAAGTTTTAAAAAATTGATACACAAATTCTTGCTAAAATAGAAATGAAAATTTTATTTTAAATAGTTGAACCCTACTTATTAGTGCTTTTATTTTCTCATAAGGAAATCAAAATAGAGATACAGGCACACATGTATGCATATATTATACTCTGTAGCATATGTATAACTATAAAGCCTTTTATATAAACATATGTATACAAAATAATCAAAATATAATTACTTCTTATATAAACACATTAATAACAATGTGTGTGTGTGTGTGTGAATCAGAAGGAAGGTGGAAGCTTCTGGCGGTCTTTCACATGATTATCATAAATTATATGTTACACTGCTTATTTGTCTGAATTGTCAGAACTTACTATTTAGCCAACTGACAAGAAAGCTAAGGAAAAAAAGCATGTATCCATAGGTACTTCACAAGAACATGTGAAATTATTTCCTTTCTTAAAATGAATTAAATAAATATTACAAATAACTTTTATTTTCAATCATTAATACTACAGAAGAGATAGAAATATCTTTTCATACCCTCCTTCCCTTAGTGTCACTGTTGGCAGCGAATTGAATGGAATTGAATTAATAATAATAAATAAAATAATAATAAAAATAAATAATAATTAATTTAAAATTTAATAATAAAATAAAGGGATCATTAATAACATCTTAACAGATAGTTATCCTCTTATCCTCAAGAATATAAAAAGCTACACTGATCCTTGGATTGCTTGCCTTTGAATGCATTAACAATTCTGAAGTCCAGCATAATGTTAAATTTTATCATAATGATAAGTCAGAATACAGGTTGAGGATTTTTGTGGGTCTTGCACTGCTCTTATATGTTTTTGATTAGTTTACCCAGAAATGTCAAATTCCACCTTGTTAATCATCTTTCCTACCCTCAAGATTCTCAAGGAAGATAAAAACCCTGGATAACACACATATGCACACAGATTTACAAACGGTACAGCAATGTCACACTGATGACTAGCCATTCTAGTGCCTGACACCAAAATAGAGGACTCCTGCAGAACTGTTAAATCCATTCCGTTTCACCTCTTAACAACAACAACAACAAATCTACAAACTGGCTACTTCACAGAATCTGCCTGCTTTACTTTTATCATTCTGATTGCACACTTGACTGTATTTATTATATGCATTCAATTCACTTGAATCATTCTGAGTAACTGGGTTAATGTAGGGGGAAAAAAATCTATACCAGGCCTTGTGCATTATTTTCAAATGTTTATACCACTGACTTGGACCTCAGAAGGTGCAAGCAAATTTTCCAAATTATTCAGCAATTTTTACACAGAATTTAAAAATTATTATTTAAGTATTGATATTGTTTTGCCTTCTTAGTTTCTATTTCTATACTCATGAGTTAAAGAGAAGTTTATAAATCCCAGTGTATACACTATTCTTGCCAAAATATATTGTAAGTCCTTAAATATACTGGAAGAAGCCAAGTTCTGAAAGAAATTGGTGAGAAGTGAATTGGTTTCATAAGTAATTTAGAAGGACTTCTTACTTTCTTGTTGTGGCTTTGTTGTTGTGGTCACTTAGTGCGTGTTTAACCTAACTGCTTAGAGAGAGGAAGAGAAGGGAAGGCCAGAGAAAATGACAGAGTGGCTGAAGATATTTTAATAAGTGTGTCATATACAATATTAAACATTTTATCTCTGCCGCAAAACGATCACTCTCTCCTCCTCAAAGCTTGGTAAAATCAGCCATACCAAAGACAATTTAAAAGTAATAATTGAAAAGCATAATATCTTATCACAATGATGTGCATACTTAAACATTATCCCCTCAATTGCCGGTAAGTGCGTAAAGGCTATGCTCTGGATTTTAACTGTCCTTTGTTTCCTGAAGTAGCAGGTCCTTGTACATGGTAGTGGTTCAATAATTGTTTGTCAAGTGGACTTATACGTTGGACTTTATACATGAAAATTTGTGAGTTTTTAAGTCAGTTTTCTTAGCATTCAAAAATATGTTTAAAAAAGTAAATAAATCAGGTGTTATAAAATTCACTGCCAAATAGGTTTAACATTATTTAAGTTTCCAAAGTGCAGTATCTCTTTTTTAGTCATGAAAAGGACAAATCAACAAGTATTAAGTGGAGGGTGTATATGTGAGGTAGCTGCGCATACCCATGTGCACCAAGCATATGTGTGACTGACTGAGTGGGAAGATGTTTTTAATCTGCCTATAACCAATCCCTGCCTTGGCTTGTGCCCTGACCAATCCCTGTGCTTCCAGTGGGGGCGCTCTTGTCATCCTGATGTCCTGGCCACAAGGATGACACCACAGCCTAAGCTATGCTTATTAGATTCGCTTACCAAGAAATCTGAATTTTAGATAAAACATACAAAAGGGTGGAAAGGGAGCCGGGTCACCTGAAAAGTGACCAAAGACAAAAGCCTAATAGATTTCCCTAGTTCCTGCCCTATTCGGGACATTGTCTGATTGATTATTTTAGCTACAAAGCATTTTTCCTATATATCATGTATATACTACATTCTGGAAAGAACTATGATTTGTTAAGAATGGTAAAATCTGAGGAACGGAATAATGAGTTTATCTTCATTTTTTTTTTCAAACTGTGTGTGTGTCATAGTTGTTACAATGAGCACGCATTACATATTTATCTCATTTCCAAAAAATAGCATGACAAGGATATCCAAATACAACAAAGACAAAGAATTCATCTTCCTATCCCAGTATTTTATACCCGTTTGTTAAAACACAATCAAATTAGAATGTTCAAAAATTATCAGAGCATATAAAATTCTCTGAACATTCTAGAGAGATGGCTATTACAATTAATAAGCAGACACTGGTAGC
The DNA here is from genome assembly GCF_009834535.1 of Camelus ferus. Lineage (NCBI taxonomy): Eukaryota > Metazoa > Chordata > Mammalia > Artiodactyla > Camelidae > Camelus > Camelus ferus. The sequence continues at coordinate 45,036,291 of NC_045701.1, forward strand.
AAAGGTAAACATATGCTAATTTTTTTTTTTTAATTGAAAAAAGCGAACCCAGAGAAGTACTATCACAAAAATACAAGCAGTCCTTCTTGGTAGATACTACCTATTGATTCAAATGAAAAGATTTTGGTAAAAGTGGAATCACACTGTAGTTAAAGTCATTCTCTCTGTACTAAGGTGAACTTTAATTTAGGAGTTACAAATACAAGTTGAGAGCCAGAAAGTGAGAATCCTCATTTGTAGTTCTAGCTGTTACTGGCCATTTGATTTTAGAAAACTCTCTCAACGTCTCTGACTCTAAATTCCCTCACCTACAAAGTGTACACTTAGCATCCAGTTCAATGTTTCAAAGTCTCTATAAATATTCATTAAAACATAATTGGCCATAATTATACATGCATAAGAAACAACCATAGAGTTTCCATCAAATTACCACTCAGAAGTCCTCACAATAATAGCTTGCAGGGTTGTTTTTTTAAAAAAATGTTCCTAATCAACTTTGAGGAGAAAATTGAAAGTCAGACAGCAAGATATTAAGGTTACTGATTGCATTTGTGCAGTATAATCTTTAGCACACTCAGCACGAAGTTACTATGTTAAATAACGAAAAATGTTTTATCATGCAAACTCCTTTCTTTAAATAGTTGAAAATATTTCATCATAAAAGTCCCTTGCTTTAAACCTTTCACTGTTGTCTTAATGCATAGAGATTAAGCTATAAACATATTGTTATGACACTATCTTTCCCTTTCTTCCCTTCTGAATTTTTCCCATCATTATCTCTTCTTTCCTGTCTATACTTCAGCTATACTGGTCTTATAACTGTTCCTAATTTGTGCCAGACTAGCTTGTGTACTCAGTATTTGAATTTGGTGTTCTCTCTGTCTAGTGCTTTTCACCTACCATGTAAACATAATGTTGCAAATCTTAAATCACCTTAAATGCTGTCTTGCCAAAAAGGTCTCCCCTAAACTTTTTCCCTTACCATCTGATTTATTTGCTGTCTCAGCACTTTATTCACTTCTTTGAACACTTATTGAAAGGACCAATTATTGATTTCATTTGCTTTTCATTTTGAGATAATTTTAGCTCTAAAGAAGTGTCATGAAAATGATGCAAATAGTTTCTATATATTTCACACAGTTTTTACTAATGTTAACAATTTATCTAACTATAGTATAATGATCACAACTAATAATTTGATTTGAGACTAATAACTACAGACTATATTTGGATTTATCAGTTGTTCTATGAATGTCTTTTTTCCAGCATCAAATCCATTTTCCCACATTGCATTTAGTTAATTATCTATATGAAGTATAGATTACATGAATCAGAAAGAAAATCCTGGTTGCTTTCAAATTTTGGCAATAATGTATAAAGCTACTATAAACACCCATATGCAAGCCTTTGTGTGGATATAGGTTTTCAACTCCTTTAGAGAAAAAGTAAGGGTACACACCTGCTGGATCATATGGTAAGAGAATGTTTAGAATTGTAAGAAACTACAACTGTCTTCCCCAGTTACTACCATTTTGCCAGTAACAAGTGAGAATTTCTGTTGCTCCATGTCCTTGCCAGCATTTGGTGGTGTCAGTGCTTTGGATTATGGCTATTCTAACAGGTGTGTAGTGGTATCCCGAATGTCTTTTAATTTGCATTACTCTAATGATATCTTTTCATATGCTTATTTGCCATCTGTGTATCTTCCTTGGTAAAAGGTCTTAGTTTGTGCTTCACGATTACTAATCTGGGTGGCATACAAACAACAGAAATTAATTTCTCACTCTTCTGGAGGCTGGCAGTCTGAGATCATGGTGCAAGTTCAGACTCTCTAATGCAGAATGCAACTAAGAAGAAAGCAGATAGGACCAAAAAAAGTGTTTCACTCACTTATTAGCTGAATCTGGGTATTTTATTAAATGGACAATTGAGGAAGGAGAGAATATGATCTGTAATTATGTGGGGAAAGAGTTACCTCGCATGATATATGTATAGTCTTGTGTGTAACTGGTTTCGTCACAGCAAGCAGTGGGAATTCCAGCCTCATTCAAGTGTTATGATGGGCAGAGGCAGGAGGAAAGTGAACTATTTAAAGATAAAAGAGAATAATCATGAAAGTTTTAACCTAACAGAGAGTGAGAATAAATTCACTTTAAACTAGCAAGATAATTTAAAAAGCTCAAAATCATCTAAGATAGACCAAGAACAAATAATAGGAATGCATTTTGTTGTTTGACATATTCATATTAAATACTGTGGAAATTTAACATAGCAGCAGCAGCTTTAAGGTGAAGCTGGGTCAGAAAAACTTCTGTGAAAACATATTAGGATTAGGATTATTTATTAACAACTCTACCCATTTTATAATATTTCTATTTTTAACCCTCCATAAAGATTAAAACTGGTCTACTTGCATAACATTTGCTTTTAGTTTTAATTAAAAACAGCTTCCTTGGTCATCCTTTCAATACAAAGATACACATATACAGTAATTGATTCTTTAGAAAAATTATAGAATTTAACTGGAGGTTAATTCCTTAGCTTAGACTAAGTAAATCTGAATTGAGATTTATCTTGTCTGTGTTTTCTTTTTAAAAAATCTCATGAATTTTATTGTTTTGATTAACTGGCTTACCAATGAGCATTTATATTATATTTCCCCGAGAACTAATAGAAATGCTAACATTTAATTTTAAAATTTCTAAAAATGTGAAGCCATGAAATCTAAAAGAATAGACAAAGTGATGTGAAGTTTAGCCCAGAGAAATGTGGTTAAGTCTACTCTGTGCGTATATCCAGAGGCAGTTATTGCAGAGTAAATTATAAATTGAATTACATATGCAAAGTCTGAACTAGGGTTTGTCAGCCGAAATAAACACAACTAAAAGTCAAATAAGAAAGTGGGATTTGTATATTCTCAAAATCTTTCCCAAGATATTCGTTAACTATAGAGAAAAGACATTAATTCTAGAGTGAACAGTCTTGACCGAAACCTTAACTATTTTGTCAAAATCAACATCACCAGTAGTGAAGAGTGATAAAACATAACATGATGGACTAAGAGGGAAATATAATTTTTCTGGTGCCCTCGACAAATACATAACTTCAGTCCAATACTGTGAGAACTTCAGACAAACCTGATTTGAAGGACGTTTAGCAAAATACCTAGTTAGTGGGGACTTGGAAGTGTTCATGATGAAGCAATGACATACTCAAGAACCATTATAGAGTGCAGAAGCCTACGGAGATTAAAAGGAGACAATTATAAGGTGGAATTTTGAATGGGATCTTGGAGGGGATAAAAGAGGAAAAAAATGGATGAAATTCCAATAAAGTCTTTAGTTTTCATACTGGTTCTGATAATTGTATACATTGTGAACATTATGTAAGATGTTAACTTGAGTGTAAACTGGGTAGGGGATAAACAGAAACTTTCTGTACTATCACTATGATTTTTCTTGAAGTCTAAATATAGTTTAAAATTTAAAAAGGTATTTAGGGAGGGGAAACTATAAAAATGGAAAACAGATTAGATTTTGTCAGGAGTTGGTGTTAGTGGAGGGATCGATTACCAAATGGTAACAGGAGGAAATTCTTCTTGATTATGGAACTATCTTGATGTGGTGGTGGTTACATGACTCTGCATTTGTTAAAATGCATAGAAATGTAAACCAAAAAGAGTGCATTCTACTGTATGTAATATTTAATAAACAAACACAAAAATGAAAACAATAAATAACCTGGGAAAACACTTGCAACAAATATTATAATATATTAATAATAAAAAATAGAAGAAATATTTATTAAAAATCTCAGTACATGAACAGCAATTCATTGCACAATTGCAAATAACAGCTAGAAGAATAATTGTGACAATTATTCAATATCTTAGCTATTAATTATATAGAATTAGAGTGAAATATAATGATAAAATGACTTATGTATAAATGATATTCAGTTATTTGAAGATTTGGTAAGTCGTTGGTAACTCATAACATTAAACAAAACATTCAAATAGAAATTAATTTATGTCACTCTGTTAGTTCAGTTTTTTGAGTCTCTCAATTTAATCAATTTTTGGGTAAGGTGAACTGTAACTGTGTACCAAGTATTATAATATCCCATAGACCTGTTAAAGACAGAGGTGGTGCAAAGCTAAAACAATAATAGCACACTAAGTTGATGCAAAGACTCCCTGCTGTGAACAAGAAGTTATGCAAAAAGATATGAGATACATGCACATCTGAGACTTCATGTCAGTTGACACAAAAAGCACCTTAAAGTCAGAATTAAAAGTTTAGGCTCATATGAAATTAGTTGATGGTGTTTGGACCTGGATTTTAGCCTCTCCAATTGGGAGCTGGGGTTGTAATGCACAATAGAAATAGTCATCCATAGTGTGGGAGGACCTAACACTGAGACTCCTGATTAAATGTGTAACTCTAAGTGGTCGGATATTTCTACGTAGAGGAGACCACAAACACTTCACCCAATGGCCTTATAGAAATGACGTGAAATATTACAGATACTTTGAGATCTAGATAGGTTAGAAAGCATTCTGTAAAGAAAGCCCCAAATGAAGTATGCTGAATGCATTTTGCTTGCCCCTTGTAAAACACTGTCTCACAGTTTCCTTCTTGTTCTCTGCCCTCAGGCACTGACCTGGGTGGACTGCAGTAATGGAACCTCCTCGCTAGGGCTTCTGTAGTTTGAGTCCAATAGGAAACTGACTGAAGAACAGAGAGAGTGAGGAAAGTGAATTTAGGTTATTTAATCCCATAGCTCATCCTTCAGAGTGACAGGTCTATGGGATATTAATACTTGGGCAGATCCCCTTCAACAAGTCCTTTTTTGGGGCTGGAATTATTCTCACATATTAACACCAACTTTCAATCTTGTAGTAATTGGACCCTGACCACAAATCACCAGAATGTTTCTGTATAAAGCACTCCACCCTGTGGGCATAACAGAGCTCACCAGGGGGAACAACGATCCAGGAGCTATTCTCACCACAGTAGTCAGTCTGTTCTTTTCAGAGAGTCTCCAGCCTGCTTCTCAGGAATTATTCATTTCTCCTAAGAGAATCTACTAATCTCAAGGATGGATAATTGGCTTATCCCTGATGTGATAAATTGTACAGTATGTTCCTCACCAGGGTATTAATTCTTAAGTGGAAAGCAGACTTTCAAGTGTCTACTGCATGCAACTTGCCTTGTGTTCATGCTACGGTTATTAAAGATTTCCATATATTGAAAGTCCCTACCTCTCCAGGGGACCACGTTCCCCTAGGAATTATACCTGGAAATCTCCAAACTAAGGCAAGCACATAGTACTCAGGGTCCCTACCTAGAGGGATAACAAACCTTCATGTGCACTGTTTGGGCTACTGTTCCCACAGCAAGAATATAAGCAACAAGGAAAATTGAACCAGAGTTTATAATTGAACTTAATAGAAATAAAGAAATTGTACTAATTTTGCTCTCGAAGCCAAGCTTACATTCATCAAGCAGGTTCAAGCACTGCTCTGGAGTTGTTTTTGCTGAGACAAGACAGTTAATAGTTAATTTTTCATGTTGTATCAGTAAAAATAGCACTGGTCAGGTGAAATCATATGCATCTAAGCTTAAGGGAAAGGCCATTTGAATCCCAAGATTAAACTGAATATTAAGATATGTTATTATGGTTTAAACTGAGCATTTAGATAAATGTACTCATATTATTTTTTAGAGGGACTAATAATCAATTTGCTTCTAATTATTTCTCTTATTTCAGTTGGTTTTTACATCCTTTCAAAGTCTTAAATATTAGTATTCAGCCCTTTCACATCAAATGACTTAAAAGCTACCGCTGCAACAAAAACAAAAACATACTAAGGAATAATTTTAGTCCAAGTAGAGATAATAATATTTGTATAACTTTCTGACAATCACACCAAGATTTTGTATTGATATAAAGTTAAATACCATAGTAGTCAATCTTTCAAGTACAATTAGTGTATTCACAAAGATATGCAACCATCCCACTATCTAATTCCAAAATGTTTTCTACTTGTATAGCATTTTTATATTTATTCATTGGAGAAATATCTATTCAGATCATTTATCCATTTAAAGATTTGGTTACTGGTATTTTTATTGTAGAATTGTAAGTGTTCCTTTTATATTCTGGATACTACACTTTTATCATCATCTATGTGATTTAGAAATCTTTTTTCCCATTTTATGGGATGACTTTTCATTTTCATCATACTGTCCTTTTTTATTGAAGTATAGTCAATTTACAATGTTGTATTAATTTCTGGTGTATAGCTTAGTGATTCATTTATATCTATCTACCTATATATATTCCTTTTTGTATTCTTTTTCATTATAGGCAATTACAAGGTATTGAATATAGTGATCTGTGCCATGCAGTAGGACCTTGTTGTTTATCTATTTTATATATATAGTAGTTAATACCTACAAATCTGGTATTCCCAATTTATCTCTCCCCACCCCCTTTCTCCCATAAGGTTGTCTTCTACATCTGTGAGTCACAGTGTCCTTTGAAACACATTTTTAATTTTTATGAAATCAATTTGTGTATATATTCTTTTCACCTGTGGTGTTTTTTTTAACATTTTTTGTTGATTTATAATCATTTTACAATGTTGTGTCAAATTCCAGTGTAGAGCACAATTTTTCAGTTATACATGAACATACATATATTCATTGTCACATTTTTTCTCTGTGAGCTACCATAAGATCTTGTGTATATTTCCCTGTGCCATACAGTATAATCTTGTTTATCTATTCTACAATTTTGAAATCCCGTCTATCCCTTCCCACCCTCTGCCCCCTTGGCAACCACAAGTTTGTATTCTATGTCTATGAGTCTGTTTCTGTTTTGTATTTATGCTGTTTGTTTGTTTGTTTGTTTAGATTACTCATATGAGCAATCTCATATGGTATTTTTCTTTCTCTTGATACCATTTTTAAGAAGGCTCAGTCTATCTCAAGATCATGAATATTTACTCATATATTTTCGTCTATGAGTTTTATACATTTATCTCTTACATTTAGGTTTATGATTCATTTTTGAGTTAACTTTTGTATTTGGTGGGAGGTAAATATCTAGTTCCATGCTTTTGCATATAGATAACCATTTTTCTCGGAGTCATTACTCAAAAAGATTGTTTTTCTCAATTAAATTACTGTGGCACCCTAGCTGAAAATCAATTGGCCACTAATAATAGAGTGTCAAACTATGTGAGGCCAAAACTAATAGACTGCAAAGAGAAACAGATGAATCCACTATCATAGTTGGAGACTTCAAAACCCCTCTGTCAGAAAGGGCATATCCATCAGGCAGAAAATCAATAAGGACATAGGTGATAGGTGAACTCAACCATACTATCAGTAAATAGGGTATAACTGACATCTGTAGACGACTTTATCCAGCAACATAGTACACATTCTTCTCAAGCTCACATGGAGCATTTATCAAGACAGACCACATTCTGGGCCATAAAATACAACTTAAGAAATTTAAGAGAACAGAAATCATGTAATGTTTTATCTCAGATCACAATGGACTTAAACACAAATTAATATCAGAAATGTAACTGAAGGATATCCAAATACATGGAGATTCACCAATATACTTCAAAACAAAACATAGGTACAAGAAGAATCTCAAGAGAAAGTAAAAAATATTTGGAACAAAATGAAAATTGAAACACAACATTACATTTGGGAGATGGTGTGAAAGCAGTGCTTAAAGGGAGATTTGTATCATCGAATGCGTGTAAGAGAGAAAAAAGGAAGATCTAGAATCAGTCCTCTAAGTTTCTACCTAAGGAAACTAGAAAAAGAAGAACAACTTAGACCTAGAGTAAGCAGAACAGAATAAATAAGAATTAAATCAATGAAATAGAAATCAGGAAATTAATTAAGAAGATCAATGAAGCCAAAAGCTGTTGCCTTGAAAAGATCAATAAAACTGATAAGCCCTTTGTCAGGATAAGAAATTGAAAGAGAAGACACAAATTACTAATATCATAAATGAAAAAGTGGACATTGCTCCAGATCCTATGACATTAAAGGGAGATAAAGGAATACCTTGCACAACCCTATGCCTTCAAACTTGATGACCTAGATGAGATGGACCAATTCCTTGAAAGATACAATTTTCTTAAACACATACAAGAGGAAACAGACAATCTGAAGAGGCCTATATATATTAAAGACCCACATGGGTTGACTGTGAATTCTATCAAACATTTAAGGGAGAAATTTACCAATTCTCTGTAATCCCTTTCAGAGTACAGAAACAGAGAAAATACTTCCTAACTCATTCTATGAGGCCAGCATTAATCTAATACCAAAACCAGGCAAGGACATTACAAGAAAATAAAACTACAGACCAATAACACTCATGGATATAGATGCAAAATTCCTCAACAAAAATGAGCAAACTGAATCCAACAACATTTGTCATGGGAATTTCCTTAAATGCCTGGAACCCATAAGCTACACGAAAATTAAAAAAAGAAAGAAAATAAACATAAATTTCGTGACTCCTGTGCAAACCAAATGAAAAACTCTAAATCAATAAATTATTAAACTTATTATTATAATTGTTAGTTATTAAAATATTTTTGTTGCCACATTAAATAATATTATCATTGCCCTGAGCTAATCAATTCTTTTTATTAATAATCCACTAGTCAGCTCATTTGCTTGAATTGTCGATGAAAGTGGAACATGAAGGAGAAGAGTAACTGATGTGTGTGCATCCAGTCATTTCATATATTTACAGTTGAACAGTTTGAGTTATAAAACCGGTCTATTCAGACAACTTAGTACCCACTGTCTTCTAACCTACTGCTAACCACACAGCTGCTTATCATTATTGGCATTAATTTCAGTTCTATGAATCATGCTCTTATTTTTCTGTGTGACATTTACTAAAGAAGAGTATTTTCTTTCAGATGAATGTTATTTTGTGATTTTCTGTGATAAAACAATGAGACCAGGATTATGGAACATAAATCTTATATTGCATAGCCTCTCAATGAAAGTAAATATTGAAAATAAAGGTATATTGCATATAACATACGAATTGAAATACTTTTATAAATCACAAGAATATACGAAATAATATTTATGTTGAAAGTGTGTTTTTCCCTCATGACTTTCACATAAATTTTCATTTAGTAAGTCATAGCCAGAAAAATCTTACTGTAACAGTAGTAAAATACCACTCTAACATGAAAATACTTGAAATGCTTGCTTTACAAAAATAAGACTAAGCATTAACATTAGGAATAGTAAGGAAAAAGTGATTCTTTCTAGTATCCTGATAATTCTTCCTCTAAAGAAAGTGGCCCCCCACTCTCCAGTAGAATTTTACTATCTTCAATTTTCATTCCGTTGGGGCTTCTTCATGGCAAGAATATGGATCTACACACACAGGGCATAATTACTTCACCAACCTTTATTTTTAAATCTCGTGGTTCTGCAATGTTCCCCATTAATTAATTATGTATATGTACACACACACACACACACACACACACACACACACGCTTCTTCCCATGATTATTTCACTATCTTGAGGTTTCTCTGTAACATTTCTTCCTCTCTTCACCTATTATGTAGCAAATGGTTTGAAGAGGCATGACTATTCCCTCTGCTTTATGATTTAAACCATTTGGGATGATTCTGTGCCTCTTACCACCATTGACTAGTTCATAAATCCCAGGCATAGAACAATGGGTGTGCGTGTGTGTGTGTGACATTAGCCTGAACACAAGAATGATTCAGGTTTTGTTCAACGTACTTGAATTTCAGAAATTTTTCTGAGAACCTTGAAACAGACATTTTCTTCATGATGTAATATGTAACTGGAAGCTTGGATTTGCTGAAGTCATTTGCTTCTTTGAGGGAAACCAGTTTGAGGATGAAGCTGACACAAAAGGAAAGAATGGTTGGGGAGAAGGGTAGAGCTCAGTTGGTAGAGTGCATGCTTAGTACACATGAAGTCCTAGGGTCAATCCCCACTACTTCCATTAAAGTAAGTAATTAAATAAACCTAATGACCACCACCATTCCCCCAAAAAGGGAAAGAACAGTTGATACAAACAGAAAGTAATGGAACAAGAAACCTGATTAAAGGAATAAAAATGTCTTTCTATATCCTTTGCTCTTCTAGCTAGTTTTAGTTGGGTTACTATTTAACCAACTTTTAAAGGCAGCAGGTACATAAATCACACATGATCATTGTTTTCTATATGAACAAACATGTTTATTTAAAAACATCATACATCCACTATCTACATAAAACGTCTGCCTTGATTGATAAACTTTATCTAGGTTAAGAACAGGAGTTCTATACTACACTTGCAGTTGATTCTCAAGTCTTTAATTTCTAGTAAAGATCAAGTTTCCATCAATAAAAATAACATGCACCTAGTGGTACTTACGACTTGTATTAGTCAGCCATTAGTATTGTAACCAATTTAAAGTTGTATGAAATTTATCTAGTTCCAAGGACTATTTAACCTAGTTGAAGAAATATCTAATAGTTTTTGTTCAAGAGCAAGTATTTTTCATAATATAACTGTGACCAAGCCCCAACTCATAGATTCTTTGTTGTATTTCCTTCGTGTATCAATGTGTGTTTATACTCATATGTAGATATTTTATAATCTATTTTGGATATGAATACTAATCCTTCTTATGGACTCATAATATTAAAAGAGACATGTTATAATTTGCTTTTATTAAAAATGTAGACTTATTATCACTTATGTGGATAAGTAATAACTTATCCATTAGTTTCTTCTACTCTTTAAAAGCAAGCTGAAAGAAATGTAATTATAATCAATCATTTAAATTGAACATTCTTTTATTATGCTGTCAGTGAAGCTTCTCTAAATCAATATTTCTCAATCTAGAGAGACAAGATAAATATGAAATGTTTCAAGATTAAATTTCTAAAGAAGGCTACATAAAATTATGTTTAAGTGCTATTTAACTAAAATAATTTGAAGATTTTGATAGGATTGTGGGTGTTTGGAGGACTTATATAGTACAATTCACTTCTTTGCTTGAGCTATATAATTGTTCAATGTCATTTACTTATTTATTTTAACAAAATGAATTTAATGAATAAACTGAACAAAATTTGTCTATTTTTAACAAAAATTTACATCATTTTCACTCTGTAAATTTTATTGACATAGAAGCTGTAAGTGCAGAGTGAAATAGAACACAGTTCCTGCCTTCAAAGGACTTCCATTCTCTCCTTGCTGGGATGCTATAAATTTTTACAAGTACATAATCATCTGTCACCAAGAAGCTGCTCTACTTCTACATGCTCATTTTTCCTTCTATCGCCTGGCCCTTTAGTCTGTAGTCAAATTGCCTACATCTGAATACAACTCTCTCACACTGTAAAAATTATAACCATGTCAGTGGAAGTTAAAATGTATTAAACTTTTAAAAATTAATTATATTTTAATATTATTGCATACAACATGGCTTTAGCTATGTAGAAGGCATAATATTACATATCACTAATTTTGGAGATTTAGCTACATTTTTATGAGTATTAATATTTTTATTGATATAATTAATATTTATTGAACAGCTCTGTATTACAAGCACTTTACTAGCTGTAGGCAAATCCATTCACTGTTGATTCTCTTTAAATCTAATCAAAGAGGAAAATTAATACTTTTGGGAATGAAATAGTGCAGAGATAATGACTTTCCCTAGGGAGGAATCTGTCTGCATTATACAAATATTTCATACAGGGCTAGAAAGTCTTCTCTGGGTAGAAACAGATGCATTGTGCACTTTTTTCCCTGACTTAAATATACTCTTTATATTTTATGAATTAGTTTAGAAGGCAATTGAAATGATGCATTTTAGAAAATATATTTTCCCTCTATTCTTGATCAAGATTTTGTTTTTTTATTTCAAAAAGATATTTTCTAGATATGCATTAAGGAAATTTTGTTCATTGATCTATTTTACATATTAATAGCATCAGCATAATATATTAAAACAAATATCTACTATATAATGCTTTATACACAATTCATATTATTCAAATAGTTATATTATTATGGAAACATTTCTACCAAACATTTCTAGTTAAATTATGATTATGATCTGACCTATGAAAGCCAATGTATACTTCTAACTGCTATTAATTTTGAATCCACTAAAATAGTCAAAATTTTAATGAAATCTTTGGGTCACAATAATTTATAGGAAAGATGTTCACCACATAAGTGTATAAAGTGCATACATGCATAATCTCACCACCTTGGTACTGATGGTTAAACTTTTCAAAGACTCCTCTGTTTTTTTCTTTAAAAAATGAAAAATTTAATACATAGTGATATATCTTATTTATTAATTTATTATATTTTGATGGCTTAAAAGTTATTCTTCAGTACTCCAAGGCATGTTTTCATAGCTAAAGAATATTATTTTGTAAAGATGCATTATCATTTTGATATTATTCCCAAACTATGGGCAGTTATGTTGTTTCCAACTTATTCTTTAAGATAAACTGCAATTTCGTTTTTACCTCTAAGGACTTACATAACAAATGATATGTAAGTCCTTAGAGAAGAATTACAGTATTTTGCCTTAGTTAAAATGTATTAAAAGTAGACATACCTTTTTAAGGATCCTGAAACATTGTGAGATTACTTATTAGACAGTCATACTAATTTACAAATGGCACAATATCAATGTATTAGTTAAGATTGACCAAAATTTTATTTAAAAAGAAAAACCTGGTACAGAAAATAAACATTTATTTAAGGATATCTATTTCAGTGGGGCCACTGTCATTCAATCTGTCATTAAAGACTGAGTGTCTTCCTCTTTGGCATCTGCATCAAGGGGCCTAGGAGCTGGGAGAAATAACGACTGCTTTAAAACCTTGGCCCGAAATATATCATTTCTACCCAGAATTCAATTTCTTCTCTTCTATTAAGTTCTTCTCACTGGGATCCAAATATATTCTCAAATGTATTATTATTTTAAAATACAATTTATAATTACCCTGGATCAGTTTCATTCTGATGTGTGAGTCTTTTTTTTAAAAATTTTGTTCTTGAAAGAGTCTTTTTTGTTATAGCTCATCTAATAAAATATAACAAAACTATATCTACTCATAGATATTTTCCTTTCTTACATAATATAGAGCAGCTGGCTGTTGTTTTGTAAGAATATAAGACATTTTCATCATTTCTCCAATGATAACTACTTGCTTCAATACAATTACATTTACATCTGCATGCTTGAATTCTTTCTCTGTATATGTATATACAATGAATTTCTAAACTGATTTGTTTTACAGATTATATGACAATTAAATCTAACATTTTAATATCAACAATACACTTAGGTTAACTGAAGAGGCAAAATTATGACAAGTATGATCAATTTTTGCATACACACAAGCAATGACAACCATGTCATGACAGCTATTCAAGCAGCAGTAATTTTAAAATGACATCATTTTAAGATACCATTCAGTTTCAGAGGCTTTAAAATGTGGAAAACATGCCTCTTAGAATTGATGAAATGTAGACAAGTACAGATAGATGTAGTTTAATAGATTGCTAGACAGAAAGAAAAATAGGGAAGAAGTCTGTTCTAAACTCATGATTTAAAAAATTGACTTATTTTAGAAAAAAGAAGTACCTTAATATCATCCAATTAGTTATTTGGCTGTGATGAAATTTAGAACGCAGTGATGAAGAGGAGACCAAAACATATTTGAAAAAATGCACACAATACATTGAAACTGAGGCACAATAAGCAAAATGTTCATAAATTACAACTTGAAAGTGTAAAAATTAAAAAGAAAAATAGAAGAAAAATATAATATGTGGTGGGTTAAATTCTACTAGCTTTCAGGTTGTAAATGTCAAAATTTCAGGGACATAGAGCACTTGAGTGTCTGCCATTATGACCTAAAAATTAGGTATGTAATTCATTTTTGGCCAGCAGGAATTCATAAAAGGAGGATTGTAGTAAGTACAATTGAATTTCTTTTAGGAGCAGCAATACAAAATTGACAGAGGGTGGCTCTTGATATAATTTTATGACCTTTAAAAAAGGCTTTGGTTACTCTGTTTTACAAAGGACTGTAATATAATGGGAGAAAGTATGGCCTTGTAGAAAAGTCACTTGAATCTATGAAAAGATGCTTTCGCTATCAAAGGAAAATGGTACTAATTGAAATGGTTTGGAACTAAATAGAATATTTGAAAACATAAAACAATTTAAATCTTAATTATTTCCTTAACTTAACTGAGCAAAAATGTAAGTGAAATATCAGACAAGAAAGGTAGGACATGTGTATCCTTTACAAGTCTTGCCCATTGGGGCAAATGAAGTTCAGTCATTTATAAAATACCATTAACTTGTAAAAATTTAAATTAAATTAAATGCATTAAAATAACACATCAGACAATACTGAGATTACTTACATGAACATTCCACATAGGAAATGCATTTTTATTTTTATAGACAAAAACTCTTGCCATTTAGGATACATCATTGTAAGAATGAGACATAAGCTGCTTGCTATTTCATGAAAAATAATCACATTTATGGAAAAGGTTGGATAAACAATGTACATGTATAACATTTACACATAAAAATAACTTGCAGCTGTTCTTACAAAAAAAAACCCCAAAATTAAAAATTTCCACATACATACAGTCAATTAATCTTCAACAAAGGAGGCAAGAATATACAATGGAGAAAAGATAGTCTCTTCAACAAGTGGTGCTGGGAAAACTGGACAGCCAGATGTAAATAAGTGAACTTAGAACACGCCCTCACACCATACACAAAAGAAAACTCAAAGTGGCTTAAAGACTTATACATAAGACAAGATACCATATACCTCCTAAAAGAGAACATAAGCAAAACATTCTCTGACATAAATCTTAGCAATGTTCTCCTAGGGCAGTCTACCTAGGCAATAGAAATAAAAGCAAAAATAAACAAATGGGACCTAATGAAACTGATAAGCTTTTGCACAGCAAAGGAACCATAAATAAAACAAAAAGACAACCTACAGAAAGGGAGAAAATATTTGCAAACGATGCAGCTGACAAGGGCTTAATTTTTGGAATATATAAACAGCTCATACAACTCAGTAACAACAACAACAACAAAAACAACCCAATCCAAAAATGGGCAGAAGACCTAAACAAACATTTCTCCAGTGAAGACATACAAATGGCCAATAGGCACATGAAAAAAAAAAAAAGTGCTTAATATTGCTAGTTATCAGAGAAATGCAAATAAAAACTACAGTGAGGTATGACCTCATGCCAGTCAGAATGGCCATCATTAAAAAATCCATGAATTATAAATGCTGGAGAAAAGGGAACCTTCCTACAGTGTTGGTGGGAATGTATTTTGGAGCAGCCATTATGGAAAACAGTATGGAGATTTCTCAAAAAACAGAAAATAGACTTATCCTGTGATCCAGATATATCCACTCCTGGGCATATATCTGATTGTGGTATATTTATACAATGGAATACTACTAAGCCATAAAAAAGAATGAAATAATGCCATTTGCAGCAACACGGGTGGATCTGGAGACCCATATTAAGTAGAATATACTTAGTTTGAAGTCATGCTAAGTGAAGTAAGCCGGAAAGAGAAAGCAAAATACCATATGATATCACTTACATGTGGAATAAAAAAAAAAGTTACAAATGAACTTATTTACAATACAGAGACAGACTTACAGACATAGAAAGCAAACTTTTGGTTACCAGGGATGTAAGGGTGTGGGGAAGGATAAATTAAGATTTTGGGATTTGTAGATATTAACTACTGTATACAAAATAGATAAGCAACAATGTCCTACTGTATAGCACAAGGAACTATACTTAATATCTTTAATAACCTATAATGAAAAAGAAATATAAAATTATATGAGGAAAATTATATCAATATAAATAAATCACTCTGCTGTACACCAGAAAATAACACAACATTGTAAACTGACTACAAAAAAGAAGTAAAAATTTAAAAAAAATTTCTAGAGTAGAAAAAATAGTCAATTGGAAACCAAATCAACCCATCTGAGCTAAAGCACTAAGAGGTCCAGAAGTTGTGCTAAGTGTTCTCCTAGATTGTTTTTATTTTTTTAATTAATTGATTTTATTGTTGTAAAATTAACACATGGGGAGAGCACAGATATGAAGTATACAATTTTCTGAGCTCGGTAGTTTGGAAAAATGGCTGCAAATTATTCCTCTCCCTATAACCAAGCCCTTTGCCAGTATGGTCCCACACTCAGTCTAGGGTGGCCTTGTGACTTGCTCTGGCCAACGAGATATTGGAGCATGAGATACAAGCAATGCAGTGAAAAGTGTTTTCACATGGGACTTGCTGGTTTGCTGCTTGGGGGAACCCTCAAACCACAATTGCACAAGTGTTGTGACTTTTATTAATTAACATTTGTTAAGTAGAGTCACAGGGTATTCAAATGATGAGCCTGGTTCAACAAAGACCACAAGACTCTGGAGGAATTACATGGCAGCTTGGAGGGACCACTCAGAAGGTCAAGGCAGGGTGCAGGCAGAGAGTGAGCTGCAGGATCTGGGGCATAAGCCTTTATTAGCTATCCAGAGTAGAGCGTTTTTGGCTTTCATGGGCTGGGGCCAAATTGTCAATTCAAACCAAAAAGATTGGGCTTTTGGTAAGCTCCATCTAAGGGGTGTACAAGGAGAAAGAGCTGGAGAGAATGCTTATCATCAGGGATTAGGGAAGTCATATCAGGAACTTACTTGTGACTCTGCAGGCTGTTATCCAAGGTCTCACACTCTCAGGAGGATCTGGTGTAAGTTTGAAGCCCCCTGCAGGCTGCTTAGCCACACAAAATGGATGCAAGGCAGCAACGCAATGGAGTCATTTAGCTAATTAGTCAACAGTAAGAAGGCAAGTGTAGCCTGTTAGATGATAGGCAAGTGTAGCCTGTTAGATGATGGTCAACATGTGGTCAAGCTGTTTCCTTTGCTTCAGCTGAAACTTAATGAAACACCACATATGCAAGTGTGGTCATCCTAGACATCTGGTTCAATCCAGGACACCAGCTGACCTCAGTTATTGGTTGAGTTGATCCACATCCTCACCTCCAAGGTGACACAGCTAATAATTGTATTTTTGAATTTGTGTTTTACAAGTAAAGACCATGGGACAACAGAGCATGCAAGAAGGGCTTGGATTCTTAGTTGACATACAGTCACACCATCTACAGACTCATTGACTCCCTGGGAGCTGTTCTTTCTCTTGGTGCCCAGGGCTCCCTCTGACGTTCCTTCTCTGCCTGCCCTTCTCTCCCTGTTCCTGCCCAGTGACCACTGCTGCTTTCAGTGGTTTGGTCCACGCATTCAGAGGATCAGGTCTAGTGTGGGCAAACTTCTGTATCTCAGGGAGAGGCATGGTGGCTGGATGTCTGTCTGCAAACTCTGTTCCTCTTAATTCGAGTAACAACGCACTAAATGGTATGCATAAGCATGTTCATATCAGCATTGTTCACAATCCAGTTAGGAAGAAACTCAAATGCCCATCAGCAGTGGAAGTTGAAAAATAGCATGTGGTATGTTTATGTAATAGAATGCTATGCAGCAATGAATATTCTCCTACCTGACCTCACATAACATCAGAACTGCTATATGTGAAGCAATATAGATACATTTCACAAACAATGTGGAATAAAGGAAGCCAGCTTTGATTACATTTGGTCATCTATGTCTCCTTTCCTATAGTATGCTTCTTTCCTTGGTTACAACTAATTTCTATAAGATCCTTGCTGAACAGTATGTTGACCACAGACCTATAGTATTGGCATCACCTAAGAAATCCAGAAACCTAGGTCGTATCCCAGATCTACTGACTATGAATATGTATTTTAAGACCACAAGGTGATATATATACCCATTAAAATTTGAGAAGACTGTATTAGACAGAAACTCCAAAAACATTTTTATTAGCTTTTTTTCATGTAATCTCGTATTCACATATCTTATCAGTGTCTGCCGCTAGTGGAGGCCATCACTAAACTGGCTTTCTTTCTTTTCTGCCACCTGTTCTCAGATAAATCCTTATGCCATCTTGCTGCTATTCATGTCTGTACACCTCAAGTGTGTGATTTTTCATTACAGATAAAGTCCACAAATGGATTCTTTATTTGCTTTTATTTTCTTTATGATCTTCTCTACTTACCCAGGCAAACTCTCTTTCAAAGAAGACAGAAGAACAACCTGGCCTTTTGCCTACTTCATTTTGTTCCTTTCTAAATTTAATGTAATGGAAATGACTCTAAATTTTTGGCACAATGATATCACTTCAAATAATATTCTACTTCAATACATATTTTATTATTTTTGTGTGAGTTGTTGGTTAACTATATCTGGGCATTATAGACATCATATTGGTTATTTATTGTCCAAAAAACAACTTATTGTTATTTATTATCTGACAGTTACCAAAATCCTACATAATGAGTCAACTAAATAATTATATACATTTTTGTCTTACTTTTATAGCTATATATTTATCATTTGGATTCAGCCAGGTCAATTCAACCATTATGAGTAATGAGAAATAAAACTTATTATGAGAATTAAGTCCTAAAATTGTGGGTGAAGTTGGGGAAGTAAAGATATTAAAGATGACAAAGGATCAATGGAAAGTCACTCACCATTGGCCACGGAGGTATGCTGGTAAAGCAGCTTACGGAAGATTTTTACTCCTTGGCTGGTAGTAGGGCTGAAGTTGGTTGAGGCCAGACCTGCAGGCTGTCTGGAAAAAATACGGACATGGAATGAGGGAATGCAAAAGAACGCTAAAGCCTGTGAGAAAAAGTACAACCTGTGAGGACAACTAAGCCCTCCTGTTTCTCTTGCTTTCTACTCTGGGCCTTCTTGATGCTGTGTGTGGAATACTACAAAAATCGCATACTCACACATGCATGTTCCTGGAAATGCACTAAAGTTACTACCCATGGGCCAAACCTTGAAAGGTGGAAGACGGACATCAATAAATGTTTCTTATAAATAAACCTCTTATAAAAGCAAGCAAACAAACTTTTGGGTTTCCTAAGGCCACGGCTTCTCGGTTGTACATGTCTACCTGAATGCTTTAGCTACCCATACAAAAGGCAAAATTTTAATTTTAATGTCACTTTACGTAACCACCTGAGGGACCCTGCACTTGTCAGGGATAGGCACTATGCTGTTGATTGTGTTGTTGTCATTACAGTACCTGTTAACATAACCTGGTAACGTCTATACCTTTGCCTTTAACAGACACTCAGTCTAGAGGCTAGCTCCAAACACTTATTTGTTTTTGATCTGCCTATACTGCCATTCATCTTACAAACATCACTATGATGGATAAATGTCTTGTTTCACTGATATGTTGCTTCTGATATGAGGCCCTGGCAGAGCTGGGGAGGTATCCTCTAACCACATCCCATACGACCTGGTTCACAACCATGACACTATCGTATATGCTCAGTTATCTCAAGTTTGTTCCTCATAATTCTTAAGGATTTTTTTTTCTATTATGCCTTGGCCCTACTCTTTCTAGAATTTTTTTTTTTACCTGCTTCTCATCTTACCTTATATTCTCAGGAATGTATTTATTTCCCCATATGCCCTTAGTATGAAATATGTCACACTGGCTCATGGATGATCAATTTATATTAGAGCAATTTATTTGTATAAAACTAATGCTGAGGTTGGCATGATGTAAATGAATAATGAAGCTAGGTTTTTTTTTTTACTTTATTCTTGTAACTTTCTCATCTAAGGAACATGCTTTTGTATTCTGTATTTTTCCAGTATGTTAAAAGTACATTGGAACCTCTTCACTCAGGAGATGACATTACCAAGTCCAAATAAAGGGTAGAGCTCAGTGGTGTAGAGAGATATTTTGGCAGATGGCAATGGCATTCCAAGATCAAGATGTAGTTGACATAATTGTTGGTCATTATCTGCCTATCTGAGTCCATCCCAGACTGAAGGATTGGAAAGGATATTGAGCAGGATTCAATATCCAAAAAGCTGGTATAGTCACAATATATAGCTCAAGTCATAAGTAATATGATGCTTATTTAACAAAATAAACAGCAGTGAAAGCAATTTTTAATAGTTACTATAGGGAAATAAATAAGTATGGATTATATTATTTCAGTAAGTATTGAACCACATTCAAAATTAAATATTATTTTATTTCACATTGCTTCATAGGAACATTTTGCACATACATCCAAAAATGCAAATAGGAAGTGTATGAAAAACTAAACATTCTTAGAAGAGGCTTTTTATGCATGACAGCTGTTCAAGGAGGTGACTTGGCTAGTATTAGTCTGTGAAATCTAAACTGACTGTACTCAGCAATATTTGAGGCAAATGTTTAAAGCATAAATGAAATGAATTATTTGTAAATTACAAATATATTTTTCTTACATACATTATGAGTATGGAGCATGGAATAAAGATTTAAATGCCAAGTGCTACTAGACTTAATGATTGCATTTTTTTTCAGTTTTCAATGTCTCCCTTTCCTTCTTCTTTCTTCCTACTCAGCTGGAGATGATTTATCTTTTTACCAAGCAGTGATAATGACAGTGTTTGAAATGCATTTGGCACTTTTCAATTAATTTCCAAAATTTTATTAAAATCATTATAGCTGCTATATTTAAATGTCAAAGCATAGTTCATGGAACCATGTTAGTGAACGTATAATCATTTAATATTTCCTACACCAACATGGTCTTATGAACTATGCCAAAGCCTTTAAATAGCCAGATTATGTAGAATGAACACCCTATCTAGTGTCATAATGTAAACATATCACCTCTTTTTAAAGTTGTCATCACCTGTAAGTCAGAAACCATTTGTCATAATAATTGTTGAAGATGAAAACTTCCCACTTAAAAGGGAACCATGAGGGACATTGATGTAGTCCTTCAAGTATCATTTTCCCCTCTGGTTGATGGTGTCTTGCTTTTAGGTCATGAAATCTAATAGTAGTATATGATTTCTGGAGAAAGGAGGTAAAGAAGAGGTACATTATTTTTAGAAATAGTTGTTTGAAATATGACTAAAATGTGCCAAGACTGAAAAAAAATCTAAATCACTAATAACTCCTGCTTCTATCGCATAAGAATTGGAAAATTAAAACTGAAAGAAAAAAAAGAGGGGAAGGGTATAGTTCAAGTGGTAGAGCGCATGCTCAGCACCCAAGAGATCAGGGGTTCAATCCCCAGTACCTCCTCCAAGTGGAAATCAATGAAAAACCTGATTACCTTCCCCTCATAAAACAAACAATACAGGCCAAAAACTGAAAGAATAAAAAAAGAAGGGAAATATGACAAATTCATGAATATGGTGTTAAATGGTATTTTACTTTCTGGACTACAGCTAATATTATAAGGATATTAAGTTTTTGACAAATAATTCAGCTAATATTATAAGGATATTAAGTTTCTGACAAATAATTTATCATCAAGTCAAGAATGATGTGTCTTGCTATAAAATTTCAATTCAATTGAAAACTTTGAATCAAAGATGAGGTAAAGTGTGAGAAATATACAGAAGAAAACAGAGAACAGAGTATAGATGACATAAAATACAGGTGGCAGCATGTCTGAAAGAGATTTTTAAAAGGGAGAAATGTCCATTGTTTCCAAAAAATGTAAAAAAAATATTGATAACAAAATTAGAATATAAGATATGGGTAAAAATTAACCCTGAAATGTTAACAACTCTATGATTTCATAGATACCAACATGATTGAGAGGTCTCATAAGTGAAATGGCCATGGAAAAGTGATTACTAGACCGGGATTGTAGGTCAAAAATAGTATACATATATATAACATTTTAAAAGGAATGGAAAATGTTGGATACCACTTAGATGCAGATAAAAGGAGTGTACTGATATAGCTCACATAGGAAGAGAGCATTATAGGAGATTCAAAATCAGCACCAAAGGAAATTATGAAGGCAACAAAATATTGACTTTTGTATAATTACACCAAAATCAGATCTTCTAATGAATTCTCTCTTTTTGGTAACCTGCATTACTTAGGCTCACAAGTTTAACACACCAAAGTGATTATTCAGTTTCCATTGCCACACACAATGGCAAATGAAACAAACAGGAAATGGTAGAGATCTTGAAGTGAATTTGTTAGATAAAACACTTGTTCATAATCTCAAATAAAATAAATATGGTATAATAACAATGACTACCATTGACCATTTGCCCTTTTTGGCTGCAGTTAGTTATTTACAAAACACATTACTATGTCATGAACGTCCAACTATTCTATGAGTCAGGTGATATTTTCTTTGTGTGTCTGAATTCTGGAGATAAAGAAACAGAGGCTTCAGGAGATATTTAAATAGAAAGGTAATTAACTCAAAAACCAAATTCAAATATAATGCCTCAGTGATGACATTATATAGATTTTACAGAAATTGTCAGAGCAGATAGTTCCATCAATTTATTTTCTAAGTAACCAACTCTTCCTTTAACTTTTTGCAATTTGATGTAAAGCTCATACAGTGACTTATTTTAGATATTGTAGTTTTCAACTTAAGAATTTGCATTTTTTATAGTTTTCTTTTTTTTCTGTAATACTTCCCCATCTGTTTACTCATTATGATTATATTTTACTTTAGCTCCATGAACATATTATGCTGCTTAAAAGGCATCTTCTGCTAATTCTAATATCTGTATATCTTTTTTGTAATCCATTTCTACTTACTTATTTTGCTCTTCTCTATTGGCCTACGTTTTCCTGTTTCTTCATATGTCTAGTATTTTAAATTGCATACCATATATTTTGGATGATGCATTGTAGAGTCCCTAGTTCTGTTATCTTTCACTGAATAATTTTTATTGTATTTTAACAGGTTGCTACCTTAGCTATACTTAAATTACAAACTCAGTGTCCCTTGGAGACCCGGGGAACAGCAGCTTAAACTCCTACTCAGACTTTTTAATGCCTCCAGCTGTTGTTCTGCTCAGGCCCTCAGAAAACCTCCTGTATGTGTGCAGTTCAGGTGTCTTTCAAGGAATTAAGCTTAGTCTGTAAGAACATGCATCTTCTTATCTGGTGCTCTCCCTCTGAATTTTCAGAAGCTATGATATCCTCAAATGTAATTCTCTAACTCCTGAATCCAATAAAAGTTTTACTTGAATTTTGGCCACACCAGACTTTTTTTTTTTTCTTTTTTTGCTTGAATTATAGCCACACCGTGCTCCATAGGTTGGAGAATGTCCTCAGGTAAATTTTATATAAATGTGAATCTCATCCAGTATAGTTTTCATCTTTTGTGGGTATATCTCTCCAATTTCTGCTTACTTTTGGTTAACCTCTAGTGCTTCCAATTTTTTTTTTTAATCTGGAGTTTACAAAATCACTTTGCTACTGAAACTTGAACTTTTGTTTGTCTGATTTTACTCTGCAGATTTTCTTGGGTTTCATTTGCAGGAAGGTTTTCATTCTTATCTATAAGTTGATCAATCAGTGTGACTACTAAGATGACCTGAAACAAATCAAGTTTTGGCTCCTCATTTTGAATTGGGCTTTCCCTATCTCTGTAGTATATCATTGGTAGGAGGAAGCAGAAACAAAAGCAGAGTCTACACTAAAAAGACTTTTGTTCTGATAATCCAGAGTTTGCCACAACCCAAAACTGAGAGATCAGTATAGAAGACTAATCTTTCTATTAAGTTTTTCCTTTTCAAATGGGATTTCTATACATTTCAGGAAATGGATATGGTTAAGTTAGGAGATTCAGAATGCCCACTATAAAGCTGACATACATATTTGGAAGATCAATTGTACTTGATATTATAAAATGATAAAATATTATTTTGATATTAACTTTTGGAATAGAATGAATACTAAATTATAGTACACTTTTTAAAATTAATTCTTACAGAGTAAATATT
Organism: Camelus ferus; assembly: GCF_009834535.1. Classification (NCBI taxonomy): domain Eukaryota; kingdom Metazoa; phylum Chordata; class Mammalia; order Artiodactyla; family Camelidae; genus Camelus; species Camelus ferus. The sequence continues at coordinate 45,060,310 of NC_045701.1, forward strand.
ATAACAGTTACTCTGAAGCACATTCATCCTTGCTAGATGAGTCAAAACATGAATTATGTTATAAACAATAATAAACTATAAGTATACATATTTGTATTTTACCAAGTTAAACTGAATTGATTGATTTCAGCATAAAGCAAGTATTTTCTTAATAGGCCAATCTCCATTAAAAGTTTTACACTATTTTATCATTTCTTAAAATATTTTTCTTTAAGTTTTAATTTTTCCTCCTTTCATATGGACTGCCTTCATTGGTTTAAGATGGCTGTTTATCCCACTTCACCTTTCCTTTTCACCCTGCCTGCTCCTAGTGTTCTTTAATGATGCACATTATTAATACTGACAGGAACTTCAACAAATATAAATCTGACGCTCATGTAGAAGACAAATATATATAGTCAAATTATCATTATTTCATAATTTATTATCTGGGCAAAAAGCTGGCACATGACATCTGATTGGTTCTTTGTAACACAGTTTTAATAGTCTGATATTAGTTACATAATTGAATTTTTGAATTTTAGTGAGCTGTATTATTGATGTGGCAACTTTAAAAAGCAGAAACATTTTTTAAAGTAGCAAATTTGGAGACTATAGGAGAGTAAGACAATTAATGATAACTTTTGCTGATTCATTTTCTTGTTTGGTCAAAGACCTAAATGTTATGATTTATTATAGGAATGCACCAGATGGAAAATATTTCCTTTTTTTTTTTCTCTTGACAAATATCAATTGTTGATAGGCCAACTGAAGTCACATTTATCAATTTCTGCTCTGCTGTGGAGAATTCTATTGAATTAGAAAATACCACCGATTTACTAAAACTACTAGAGTCACAGATACAGGCTTTGAGTGAAATAAAGTGTGCATTTTCCTTTTTTTCTTTGTCTACCTTTCTTTAGTCCCATTCCCTCAATAGCTAGAGTTACTTAATGCCAACAATAGGTTTGCCTCCCTTCACCTTAAAGTCTGAATCTTTGTAAGACACCAGAAAAACTCAGTGATGTTTTTAGCCCAATTACCTGGCCCTATTTTGCATTTGCGGTAGTCTCAGATTAATTCTAACACCGGAGTTCTTGGCTTGTTTCTGAGATTTCACCATCTTCCTATTTCACCTCACAAAACTCAAGCCAAGTCCCCCACCCATTTCATCAGTTTTACTAAAAGAAATTTAATTGTGTGCCCTCATCTTGGTATCTGTTTTATTCAGGTTTGTGGAAGTTTTTAAGTCCTTGCTTCCTCACTGTATACTCATTCCGTCAAACCTTGATATATTCAAATCATCCACCTAGTATTTTTTCATGATTAGTTTTTCGGGGGGTTATATTTGATAAAATATATATAAGATTAAATTCACCGTATTAATGATTTTTAGGTGTACAAATAAGTGGCAATAAGTACATTCACACTGCTGTGCGTTCATCGCCACTATCTTCAGAAATTTTTAATCACCTCAATCTGAAATTCTTTATACATCAAGAATAATTTCCTATTTCTCCCTCCCTTCAGCCCTGTTAACAACTATTCTGCTTTTTGTCTATTACTTGACTATTCTATTCATCTTACATAAGTGGAATCATATATTATTTGTCTTTTTGTGGCTGGTTTATTTTGCTTAGCATAATATCGTAAAGGTTCATGCACATGCAGCATGTATCAGAATTTCATTTCTTTTCAAGGCTGAATAATATCGTATGTAATATACCACATTTTGGTTGTCCATTCATCTGTCTATGGACATTTGAGCTGTTTCCATCTTTTGGCTATTGTGAATAATGTTTCAAGCAGGCTTAAATTGTGGTTGCACAGTTTGGCTCAGCTCTTAGGACTCTTCCATTTGTTATGAGAACTTTATAGCCCAGATATCTATCAACTAGTACTGACATCCACATGGAGTTGACCGGATCCTAACCCATTGCCCAGAGTCAAGCCTAGCTTGACACAAAGCTGTGGAGCCAAGCATAGACTACATCAGTCAAACTGTAGTCAACTTGGAGACCTGGGTAAGAATAAATTTTTCAGTTTGTAATCCACTGAGCTTTGGGAGTATTGCAGCAGCATAAAGTGCATTATTACAAGAGTAGATAAGAGATAGCACTGTTAATTTTTTTCCTATATACCAGTTTGGCAGTCTAATAAGCTGCTGTCAGTTCCTCTGACAAGGAACTGTTATCCAAATATACAAAGAACACTTAAAACTCAAAAATAAGAGAATAAACAACCCAATTTAAAAACGAACCAAAGACCTTAACAGACACTTCACCAAAGAAGGTATACAAAAAGAAAATAAGCATATGAAAATATGTTCCACATCATATGTCATCAGAGAAATGCAGATTAAAACAGAAATGAGATACTTCTACACTTCTATTAGAATGGACAAAATCTAGAACACTGACAACATCAAATGCTGGTGAGAATATGAAGCAATAGGAACTCTCATTGCTGGTGGGAATGCAAATTGGTACAGACAATTTGAAGCAGTCTAGTGGTTTCTTACAAAAGTAAACATACTATTACTATCCAGCCATTGTGTTCCTTGGTTTTCACCAAAAAAAGTTGAAAACTTATGTACACACAAAAACTGCACACAGTGAGGAAGGTATAGCTCAGTGGTAGAGTGCATACTTAGCAGGCATGTGGTCTTGGGTTCAATCCCCAGTATCTCCATTAAAATAAATAAACCTAGTCAGCACCCCCCAAAAAATCCTGTACACAGATATCTAGAGTAGCTTTGCTCATAATTGCAACTAAGGTGTCCTTCAGTAGATAAATAAATAAACTATGGTACATCCAGACAATGGAACATAATTCAGCACTAAAAACAGATGAGCTATCAAGCCATGAAAAGACATGGAGGGACCTTAAATACATATTATTAAGTGAAAAAAGCCAATCTGAACATACTATATACTTATGACTCCAACTATATGACAATCTAGGAAAGATAAAGCTATGTAGACAGTAAAAAGATCAGTGGTTGCCAGGGGTTAGCAAGAAGGGAGGGAAAAATGAACAAAGCACAGAGAATTTTTAGGGCAGTGAAAATACTCTCATTACTTATTTGTCCAAACCCATAGAATGTACTATACCAAAAGTGAACCATGATGTAGATTATGGACTCTGAATGATAATGATGTGTCAATACAGATTTGTCAGTTGTAACATATGTACAATTCTAGTGGGTGTTGTTGCTTATGGGAGACATTGTGCATGTGGGCAGCAGGTATATGGAAAATCTCTACCTTCCTCTCAATTTTCCTGTGAACTTAAAATCACTCTGAAAAATAAAGCCTGTTTTTAAAAAATGAATTTGGAAGAAGGTATTATAAGATCTTCTGTATTATCATGTTAAGTAACAGAATCTATTAAGTACTATAATTTTGAAGATGTGATGAATATAAATGATATGTTTAAATATATACAATATCTGTAATGTGTTATGAAAATACATGTGATTACACTTGGTGAAAAAATACTGAAAGTGTTAACACTAAGATAATGTGTAGTTTACATTTATAATTGAAAGATATGTTAAATTGAAGTTAAGAGTTCAGTGAAAATAAAGAGCAAGTCTCTTTAACTTCCTTATGCCAGTTTCTCCATTTACTGCCCGATGCTTCTGAGTATTAAGTAGGACATTGTGGAAGCGGCGCTTAGTATAATCCTAGCTATAGAAGATATTCAGTAATTATTCATGTATGTAAATTAGTCATGATCACTACCAAAAAAAGTTTATACATATATTTTGAAAAATGTGACCAAGTGTGAGAACAATTACAACAGTAGAACCACCACCACCACAACAGAACAAATGAGGTAGTAGAAATCTAGGGACTACAGAGAGATCCAGGGAGAATGTAGTTCTAACTGGAGATTAATAAATTCTTCTTGACTGTAGTCTTAATAGAATTAAGAGACAGCTTGAGTATAAACAGGGAGGAAATTCAGTTGAGTGTATGCATAGGAAAAGGTAAATAGAAGTTTATAGTTTAGTGTAGATCTGTCGGTATACTGAGGAGATGAAACTAGGAAAGAAAGTTATTGTCTTACTGACAAATTGTGGTGAATACTAAGCTAGGTATTTTGGTTTATTTCTGTAAGTGATGAGGAACCATAGTCCAAATCATGATTTGTGCCTTTGGACAATTCTTACCAAAGTTTGGATTCAAGTTTGAAAAGGAGTAGATATTTTTAGAAAAAGTACTCATGATACAGCAAAAATCAGAAAGGAGGCAATGAGGACTTGAAAAAGGCAGTAAAAATGTCAAGGAAGTCACAAATGCAAGACATGTTTAAATCTAATTTTCAATTTGTTACAATTGTAAGATTCTATTTCATCCTATAAAATTATTCAGCTTTTTTTTGCCTCTGTGTGAAACTATGTGTTTATTAGTATGCACACACACACATTCAAATTTGCATTTAAAAGTGTTATAAAAATTTCCCATTTTCTCCATATATTAAATGTTTATCATGCATCTCTCATAGTGGTACATAGTATTATGACAAGTTTTCTATTTCAGTACTTTTTATAAGAAAATATGAGTAGAACTTTGATTTAAATTCACCATCACATGGAGATTGAGATTGAATAAGATTTGGCTGAAACTATTCAAATATCAAATAGAATTTAAGTACATTCTAAAATGCCAACTCAGCACAACTCTAGTTGAAATAACTTTTTCAGTTTTGAACTTTAAGTGCTCAAGGTCTCTGTTCCTAGCAGGATACTATAAAGCACTTAATTTTACCAGAGACAGAAGTGAAGAGGCTAAAAATTAAACAAGCCATCATATAATCTGATACCTGAGAGAGAATATAGAACAAGGACACTAGTTAAGAAAATTTAAAGACCCGAATTAATTTTTTTTCTCAACAATGATGTGAAGGCATCTTATCTCTAAAATCCGGGTAAATACTTAACAATATGGAGTTGTTTTAGAATTGAAAACTTAATGTTGTCAAGATGTATTAATGTATATAGATCATAGAAGACTTTCAAGGGTTTAAATGGGAAACTGTCCTGTCAAACACTGTCATGCACAGCATCACTCAATCCATGCAAGCTATCTACCACATTTCCACTGCGTGTCTTCACAGAGAGAAATAAAAATCCAGAGAAAACAACAAAGAAAAGAAAAAAAGGATAAGAAACAGGACAGACTGATCAAAAACTATCTGCAGATTAAGAAACTCCATCTTACCTATTAAAATACTGAAAAAGTCTATTGCTAGATCAAAACACTAATTTCAGAGAAGGAACTTAAAGGTCACAAGGGACATAAAAATGTTGCCTGGGAATGATAGTGCCCTAAGGATGGAAGAGAAATAGAAGCAAGAATAGAACATAGGCAAAAGATTCTCTGATATAAATCGTAGCAATGTTCTCCTAGGGCAGACTACCCAGGCAATAGAAATAAAAGCAACATAAATAAATGGGACCTAATTAAACTTAAAAGCTTTTGCAAAGCAAGGGAAACCATAATTAAATGAAAAGACAACTTATAGAATGAGAGAAAGTATTTGCAAGCAATGCAACTGACAAGGGCTTAATTTCTGGAATATGCAAACAGCTCATACAACTCAATACAATGACAACAACAAAAAAAACCAACCAACTCCAAAAATAGGCAGAAGACCTAAACAAACATTTCTCCAATGAAGACATACGAATGGCCAATAGGCACATGAAAAAATGCTCAATATCGCTCATTATCAGAGAAAGTCCAATCAAAACTACAATGAGGTATTACCTCACACTGATGGTCAGAGTGGCCATCATTAAAAAGTTCACAAATGATAAATGCTAGAAAGGGTGCGGAGAAAAGGGAACCCTCCTACATTTGGTGGGAATGTAGTTTGATGCAGAAAACAATACACAGATTCCTTAAAAAACTGAAAACAGATTTATGCTATGATCCAGAAATTCCCACTCCTGGGAAACTCTAATTCAAAAAGATACATACATCCCAATCTTCATGTTAGGACTATTTACAACAGCCAAGACATGAAAGCAACCTAAATGTCCATTGACAGATGACTGTATGGAGAAGTTGCGATATATTTATACAATGGAATACTACTCAGCCATAAAAAAGATAAAATAATGTAATTTGCAGTATCATGGATGGATCTGGAGATTGTTATACTAAGTGAATTAAACCAGAAAGAGAAAGAAAAATAGCATATGATACACTTATATGTGGAATCTTAAAAAAAATGACAAAAATGAACTTAACGTACAAAACAGATACAGACTCATAGATATAGAAAATGAACTTTTGGTTACCGAAGGTGGAAAGGAGGTGGCGAGGGATTAAGTATACTAACTTTAATTTAGTAAATTTAGTATACTAACTGCTATATATAAATAGATAAACAACAAGGTCCTACTGTATAGCACAGGGAACTATATTCAATACCTTTGTAATGGCCTATAATAAAAAAGAACATGAAAAGGAGTATATATACATATATATATATATGAATCACTCTGCTGCACACCAGAAATTAACACAATATTGTAAATTGACTATACTTCAATAAAATAAAAAGTAAATGTGAGGGGCCCTAGGGAAATGGGCAGTGAAGAGAACAACAACAAAAAAGGGTAACAGTACAGAACAAGAGAAAAGAAAATTAGAAATGGAAAGACGCACAAAACTTTCCCAAACTTTATTTGAAAGAACTCATTATTCAATGAACAAATCATACTGTGCTACACTAAAAGAAATGCTCTTGAATTAGAAGCCTAATCAACTAAATAAAATTGTGTTCCTTGTCCACAGAAATGAAAAAATGCAAACTGCCTTCATCTCTATAAGCTGTATTTATCTGTATAAAACATTTGAAAAATAAAACAGAAAATGATAATCCCAATAATTCAGCAAATGATCCCCACCCCATACACACACACACACACACACAATGGCAAAGTAGAAGAGATACATAACACAGCACCCCATCCTGACTTAAATAGCCTCTGTATCCTCTGTATCTAGCCAGGAGACATGGGACGAGAACATGAAACAGAAAAGCTTTTAAGAATGATGTCTGAAGATGATATACATTACTTCCCTCTACCACCCTTATGTCATTGGCCAGAGGTAATTTCACGGCATCAAATAAATCTAAGAGGGCTGACAAATGCGTTGTGGCCAAACCCAGAACAGAAACCTGCCACAGATATTGGTGACAACTAGCAGTCTTTATCAGGGAATAGTTAATGGGCCAGTATGGCTTGATCAGGGTGATGAGGACGAATGTAACAAATGAAGTGAAGGAAAAAAGAAGGGTTCAAACCAGGGTCAAACAGGGATCCAATTTAGACTTTTTTTTTTTTCCTAATTGCAAAACCAGTAAGTTCCATCTGGGAGAGAACATGAATGAACAGATATGAGGACACCCTGGGATGCTTCAGAAACATGGAGATGAAAGTAAGGAACAGATACCAACAAAGAAAACTAAAAAAGAAATAAGGAGATTAGGTAAGAACAGAACAGAGGTAAATTAAGAATTCCTTAGAAATAGTCATTCTAAAATGAATATTAAATTATTGACAACTAAAATGTGGAGGCGGCTGGGAGGCAAAATAAAAGGTGATCTTAGAAATAACAATTGGATTATAATATGATGCCATTTGGTGACATTTTTATTAGAATCATTGGTGATAAAAAGCAACTCAAGTGAATAGGAGAAAATGGGTGACTAAGAAGAAAGACAGTGATTTAGACTGGCCCTTTAGGCTTTCTTTAATAAGCAATTAGTGCACAAAAAGATGCATTACAATAAATAAATGAAACATAATTTCAACTCTTGAGAAGACCATAATTTACTGGGTAGCCAATTCACTAAATGTTTTGGCTTTGTACCAGCTGTAGAGAACATGGCTCACTGGGGACACGAAGGACACTGTAAGCTTAATTTAATTAAGTATTCTATTGTCTCTGAAGACAAGTGGTGAAAAGAATGTAACTTATCTGCTGTCAAAGTAAAATATATTACTGGCCTGACTTTACTGAGATTATTTACCTAACAGCTTTTCACCAAAATCAGTAATTTCCTCTCAACATTAATGTATATAAAAGGCATTATTCTTAAATTTTGCACATAACATTTTTATTATTATCCTATTATTGCCTTTTTCTTAAAAATTGTGTTTGTAAGTGGTCACAATTTTTCAATACACTTATAAAATGTTAAAAATTCAAAGTTATTCTAACATTTAATTGGCTACCCTTGGTCTTTATTTCTTTCACACTTGTGTAAAGGGAGTTGTTCCTTTATCTGAAAATAAAAGTTGTTTCTTTACTGAAAAATGAGAATTTAAAAAATTGAATGAAACCAACTTTTAGTTAGAAAGAAGTCTTTGGAAATGGCCTATCTAATGGCTGGTCTAGTTTTAATGTGGTTGTTTTGAAAAGAGGCTTCCCCCTCAAACATGGTTTATATACTTTCCATGTTCAGGACTCACAGTGTGTGACAATTATCCTAATCCGTAAGAAGCTCACCGTAGAACTACAGTTCAAGCCCTAGGTACCATCCAACCCAATCCCTTCTATTTGTGATCCCAGAGAGCTCACCACACATACAGCACACACAGCTCTGAGAATTTCCTCATTTTGATACGAACCGGGCATTTCCCTTTTAGTTCCACTATAAATATAACTGCTGTCACTAGTGGAACATCTAAATGGCAGAACATAAAATGTAACTGTTTATGTTGTGCCTCTGTCAAGTTCCTCTAAGGCTACCCCTCGTTGGTGTGAAGGTCAACCCACTTGCCAAAAGGTCTTCCTGACCTGGCTCTCGGTTACGAATCCGTCTCATCTGTGACTCCTCTCCCATTTTCTCTCTCTCTTCTACCCACGCTTTTCTCCTTCCCATTCCTTGAACACAGCAGGCACCTTATCTGCTCTGATCTTTGTTCTTATTCTTACCTCTCTTTGACTGCTCTTCCCCTAGACGTCCACAAGGCTAAATCCCTCATTTCCATCCGATTCTTAAATGGAAATTGCCTTCTCAATGAGAACTTGATTAGAATCCTTACCTAAAACGTCAAGTGTGAAAGAAATAAAGACCAAGGGTAGCCAATTAAATGTTAGAGTAACTTTGCATTTTTAACATTTTATAAGTGTATTGAAAAATTCTGACCACTTACAAACACAATTTTTAAGAAAAAGGCAATAACAGGATAATAATAAAAATGTTATGTGCAAAATTTAAGAATAAATCCTCTTTTCTTAACTTACGTTTCTCTTAGCAGTTTACATTAGGTAACATAGTCTTCAGTTTATGCTATTTATTTATTTTCCTCTCCTTCCAGAATGTAAACTCCATGAGAGCAAGGAGTTTTGCTTATTTCATTTATTACTGACTATATCCCCCAACATCTTGTACACTGACTGACAGTACCTTCTCTACAACAAATTGTTGAAAAAATTAAACTTTCATTTACCTTCATATTTGAAATAAACTCTTCTTAAGAATATATTTTAAAGCTTTTAAAAGAGTAAGTGAATGTAATGTAAGATGACTCCTTAATTCTTTATTCCTTTTTTTCATTTAAATTTACATCACACTTCACAATACAAATGTCTTATTTTTATGCCATAACAAAATCTCCTTGTTCCTTTAATATAAGTTGCAAAGAACACTGAGTATGACTGTTTATTTTTACTAATGTTACAATCAACACTTTTCAGTAGTATTTTCTGTTTCTTGAGTAATTTTCCTCCAAGGATTTCAAGCTTTTGCAAATTTTATTAGAAATGTAAGCAGTTATCTTTCCCAAACCCTTTTAGTGATTGGCAACATTTTCAAATTAATGTGGCTGCTTGAAAAACTTAAGTAAAAGTACAAAGAACTATTCCTGTCTCTCTGCTTTGATCTCCCTCCTCTCACCTAGTCCATAAATTTCACCACAGAAAACTGACATCAGACAAAACAGCATCTCATGGCATTTCTGCAATCAAAAGGAGCACACGTACATGGTACTTTTAGCATCTTTCCACATGTATTCTAGTACTTTATGAACCTTATTAGTGGGCCTGGTGCTCCTGATATTTCATACATTTTCAGCCACTAGGAGTGAAATGATGTATTTTGAATTATTTTGACCTTAATCTGTTATGTGAGATGATTATTTTATAATAAATGTCTTCCATTAAAAAGATATTTAGGCTATGCCTCCTAGTAAGCCAAATTGTTTACATTGTACCTAGAAATCATATATTCCATGATGATAATTAATGTAAATTTAATGGAAAGGAAGAAAGTATAGGTTCAGAGGAGTCATCCTAAAAGAGTCACTGGAATCCCAGCAAATATGCTTTATTTAAAAGTAGCTATAATTATTTAACTTTACTCACTAAATAAGATGTATTCAAATGTACAAGGGAAAATATTGAATTGATAATCTAAAAAGTCTCTGAATTTTTTTTTCAAACTAATGGCTATATGTTCTAAACTTTAAAATTCTTCCAAATGAGCAAAATAATGTCCATTTTCAATGAGCAACAGTAACACTGTTCATTGAGACTTCTGAAGAAATTGGCCTTTAACATACTATGTACATTAAAAAATAGACTCCTCTTTCAAAATAATAGAAAGGTGAATCAGATTGTTAATGATCACAAAGTCTGATAGCAAGCTGTGTTGAGTGTCTGAAAAAAATCCAATCACACACTGATGGTATTGTATAAATTGCTATAATCTCAATGAACAGTAAAATGAATATAACTAAAAAAATTAAGTGCACACGGAGCAAACTGGGCATGCAGTTAGTTGTCTAATGTTAATGAGTACAGAGAAATTCTTAAGTGTGGGAGTAGAAAGCTCTACAGTGGAAATTATAAAAGGAAGACTTCAGACATGCCCTTGTTACAGGCTGTTGACGTGAGGAAGCTGTAGAAGTGGGGCATCCTACGTGACTGGTCAGGAGTGTATGTCTGGATGGTGGTCTTAACTTTAAGTGGGAACAGAGGTCAAAGGAACTGTCAGTTATTAATCAAGTCCCGCTGTTTGGGGCTGGCTGTTACAAGGGTTGTGTTTGGTTTCCTGGACCCATTGCTAGAAACAGTGACCTGACTTCCCAGACATCTGACTTAAAGAAAGCAGGCTGGCCTCCTGGGCTGGCTAATGGAGATAATGGATTGGTTTCCTGGGCTGGTTTCTTCAGATTGTGGGTCAGAGATCTCTTCATATATGGTCTAGCCATATTTCGTTTGCATAGGCAGTCTCGCCATGCAACGAAAGACATGAGAAACAGATCTGATCCCAATCTGGAGAGGAAAAGTCCAGAGTCTTTAAGCCCAGTCTAGCCCAGTGAATTTCAGCGTACCTAGAGGTATGTGATCATGGGAATTCTTTACTGACATTTTAATTTCTGCATTTTAGAGCATTCTCCTATGCAGTGATACTGTGACACGATTGGAGTACATAAATAGTGCCAGTCCTAGGTAACTGCCTCTAGAGCTACCACATATACAACCATCTGAGAGAAAAGAAAACATCTCAGAAGAGTATCACCTGCTTATATTTGGCCAGCACCGTGTACGGAGTAACATAAAAGCAAAGACTTTGGAGCTAGACTTGTTGCATTTGTTTAATGTTTACTGAATGTCTGTTGTGTGCATGGATTTAGTTTAAGCACTGAGGATACAGTCATGGTCAAAGCAGACAAGGTCACTGTTTTCTTGTTTATGCAATTCCAGAAGAGCCAAAAAATGAACAAGCAAGTTAGAGAAAAAATATAATTGCAAATCATGACAAAATGTATGAAGGAAAAGAGGGTAATGACATGGAGATTAACTCCTAACCTAAACTCCACTATTCATTAGCAAGTTACTTAAACTTTCTAAGACTTGGCTTTCCTGTAATATGTGCATAATGACTCACACAATTGGATAAATCATGAAAAGTATTTATAACAGTGCCTGGCACATATTACACCTTCAGTCAATAAGACGGTTATGATTATGGAACCTCCATCTATTAAGTGTGTGGCCAAATCCAATCCATGGAATTGAATCAGTGCAAATCAGTTTTTTCTTTTCTCAATTAAGTATGAATGCAGGAGGGTGAAGAGAAGTCTCAGCCTCATACTGGTTCCACAGAATCAGCTGGGATACTGCTGTAATAGTCCAGGTAAAAAAGTAGAGAGCAGTGTCACAGGGGATGGGGAGGCATGAATAAATTTAGCATTATTTGGAAATTAAATCAACACAATTTAATATCTTTTTAGTTGCAAGTGAAGTAGATGGGGTGAAGATAAATAATGAGTGAAACAACCAAGATCTTACTTCCACAGCATGTTGGGATTATAGTGATATTCAGTGATATAGAGAATACAAGAGAGCATCTGGGGAAGACTTAAGTCAATGACGTCTAGTCATTTTGTTTGAGGTCTCTATGTATATTCAGGCAGAGATGCCCAATAGGCACCTGAGTATTGATCTGGAATTGAGGAAAGAAATTTTGCATTGAGAAGTAATTCTGGAATCAATTGCATATAAAATGACAGTGGGCGCATAAAATAATAGAAAAATAAATACATATATCCCTGCTTCCAGTTCTTGGCTCAGAGCTCCTGAAACTCTTAAAATTTCTTAAGTAACAAAAGCGACTAGGGGTATCTTTATTCTAATATTTGTTCTTTGACCCCAGTTCCTGACACAGAGCTCCTAAATCCCTTGAAATGACCTAAGTGACAGTAATATCTTTTTTGTTTTAATGAGGCACCCTCTGGTGGACTCCTGGACAGCTTCAGAATGGGGGCTGGTTACCAGAAAGACCATGTCATGATTGGAAGCTTACAACTTTTAGCTCTAAGACACTCCCCCCATTCCATTCTCGAGGAATGAGAAAAGGGCTGGAGACTGAATTACAAAGGATCATGCCTAAGTGATGAAGCCTTCATAAATATCCCCAAAATATGGAGTTGGATATTTTCTGGATGGGTGAATTCATCCACAGCTTAGGAGGGTAGTACACCCCAACTTGATGGGGTCAAAAGCTCCTATGCTTGGGACCTTTCCAGACCTCACTCTATGTATCTCTCCATCTAACTGCTCATCTGTATCCTTTATCATATCCTCTTATATACTAAAATGGTAAGAATAAGAAAGTGTTTCTTTGAGTTCTGTGAGCCAGTCTAGCAAATTATCAAACCCAAGAAAAGGAGTCATGGGAAGCCCAGTTTATAGCTAGTTGGTCAGAAGTACAGGTGACAAACTGTGGGAGCCCATGATTGGGTTAACAAATTGTAACAATCCCAGCCGCTCATCTCCTTGAAGATGATGTGTTTAGTAACTGCCTTGAGGTTTTAGCAATGACCCAGGCCCCAGGCTATAAATGCTGGGCGTGCCTGCTGTTAGTCTTCTATCCCCAAAACAGCCTTGGGCTGGAATGGTAAAAAGCTGCAGACTCAGAGGTGAGAAGGCTGGTTAGGCAATGACAGGTTAAGATCCCCTGAGGGGGCAACCTAAGACAGGCATAGCCGCCTGAGTCCAAGAAAAATCTTGATAAGCAGCTGATTCTTATACTTTCCGCCCTGATAAGCTGAAAGGCTCAACACGATTATGATTCACCAAAAACAGTCTTCTGACCTTGAGCCAAACACCAACAATAAACAAAGCCTTTGTACTCATTGTGATCCCACCCTGTCCTTCCCTAAATTCCTGCTTCGACTGTACTCAATAAATATGACAGATTTGAGAGGCCCGTGGAGTTGGCTCCTGACTCCCTCTCGCTCTCTTGACTTGTTCCACAGAGTCTTGAGTAATTCATTCCGTCTCTGTGGGACTTCTGCTGGCCAGAACCCACAACTGGTGACGAACCCACAACAAACCTTGAACATGTGATTGGCATCTGATGTGGGCAGGGCAGTCTCATGGGACCAAGTCTTTAATCAGTGCAATGTGATCCTATCTCTAGGTGGATAGTGTCCAAATTTAGTTAAGTTGTCAGACACCCAGTTGATGTTAGTGAAGTGTATTGTGCAAGTAAAGGGAAAACAAAGAAGTGTTTTCTTTATACAAGACATAAAAAACATTTGGAAAGTTAATGAAGTAAGAGAGAATAATTTGAGAAATATATGGATGTCAACAGTGAAACATGATTTCAATAATGAGGTGGGAAATTGTCAAACAAAGGTGAAAAGCCCAGTAAGAGAAAGATTGCTGCATGGCCATTGGGTTTACCAATTAAAAGATCATTAACAGCCCATGAAAGAATAATTTTAAGCAATGATCTGTATGAAAGGCAGGCTGAAGTACATTGAGATATGATTCAGACCTTAAGATATATTAAAAAAATAGTTATTAAATTACTTTTTAGGGAAGTTTAGCAATGCAAAGGTAAGTGATAGGACAAATGAAACAGGCACACTAGAAATAAAGAACTTCCTGATTTTGTTAACATGAGAGGGATGTGAGTACACTTGGGTGATGCAGGGCAAGAAGCAGTGCAGGGATTGAAACTGCATGAGTAATTAAGCATAGTTCCTGGGAGGCTGGAGCAAAGGAGCAGGCTCTGAGCCAAGCCACAAATCTCCCTGAGTGTCTAACATCTCTGAGGGAAAGTGTTATGTGTAAAAGATAAGCCACTGCTTTTAAATGTGGTATCTCTGGACTCTGTCTCTCATTTCCTGGGATATAACACTTCCGCTTTGCCTCAGAACAAACTGTAACAGAGCTTCCCTTTCCTTCCTGGTTTTGCAGAGACTGAAGAAGACAAGGATACCCCTTCTTTTCCTCTCTCCAGTGTAACTTCTTCACTTGAGAGACCCACTCTCCTTGACTCCCAAATTATCACAGAAAAGACACAGCCCTCCTTGTACACAGACTGAGACTCATTGTTTCCAGTCCTTTTTTCTTCCCTCTCTTTTCCTCACTATGGAGTGATTTGTGTAGTTTCATCCATGTTTGGCTGAGGGAGTCTCTCTTCTCCGGTTCTAATTCTGTTCTACCACATATTCGTCTTCCTGATTGTAATAGTTGATTGTATCTTACTATTTTTTTCTATTGTGCTCTTAAATTATCATTTAATTTTATTAGAGACTTTACTATTATATATTATGTTCAAAATTAAGTGATGATTCATAGTCAAGTATTTCTACCACTCTATCAAGCTAGGTTCCCATTTTATAGAACTATCAAATTTTGCAGCATAAACAGGTTCTTAATCTTCCAATATATTCTACAGAATTTTCCATGGATCTGCTCCTTAGTCAATGCTCTCTGATCTGCTCTTTCTGCACTCATTTCTTGAATAATGCCATTTCAGTTGTCTTTCATCCACAGTGTTTCTTTGACAGAGCTGTGTCTGAGCTATATAGTAATAGAGTGAAGAGGTTATGAAGGTTTTGTATTGGAGCAGGAAAGGTCACTTCTAGATGAGACCTTAGCTGAAAAAAAGGTCCTAAAATGGGCAGAAAATAATTAAAATAACTTTTAAAAACATACTCCCTGATATAATAACCCCTCATTTTGTTATTATCCAGTTTCAGTCCTCCACAAGATAAGCTACCACAAATCAAGAGTAAGTTTGCCTTTGAAAGTCTGCCTTCAGGACGCTTATTGAAAGTGGTACCCTAAAATAATTTGAGCATTTGACAAAATACGTGTTGTATAAATTTTATATTATGCTAAATGTATTTAAATTTTTTTCATGTGTTTTATTATTACATTTGGCTTTTGTTACAGCTTTTTTGAGGTATAATTGATTAACAAAGAACTACATAATTTAATGTGTACAATTAGTGAGTTTGGACACACACAAACACCTGTGATATCATTGCCACAATCAAGAAAATATACATATGAAACACCTCCCAAAGTTTCCTTGGGTTCCTTTTTTTTTTTTTAATGGTAAAAAAACTTAACATGAGATTCACCTTCTTAAACTTTGAAGTGTACAATATCGTGCTGTTCACTAGGCAGTGGATTGTACAGCAGATCTCTATAACTTATTTATCTAGCATATATTTAGCTTTTTAAAAGAAATATGGCAATTTGAAGATATGATTCATTTTTTTATCCAGAATTAGCTAGCCATTTTCTTTTCAGAGTCATCTAGATATAAAACTAATGATATTTGGTAACCTCATTATATAACATAGCTAGAAAGGCCAACTCAGAAAATCAGAGAAAGGCAAAAGATTTTCTGATTTCTGGACATAGCTGAGCATGCAAAAAAGTGAAAAATAAATATTTTAAGATGACACTGGTCTAATTAAGTACTGAATTGATACTCCTTTGATTTTTAACATTGAACTAAACTGTGTCATGAATAAAGTGAACCCAGAATCTTTATCTTTTCTAACTTACATAAACAGAAACTAAGGATCCCAGGACTTAAGCTCTAAACTACACGTGGATTGGGTAAGACAAAAACTAGTCAGATTTCTGTCAATGTGGCAAAAAACAGACAAACAAACCCACAAAAACCTACTTAAGTTAAACATCTATCATCTTAATATTGTTCACGTTTTATAACTAAAGAAATTAGGGCTCGTTGAAACCCTATTGTGCACCTACAGAATACATCACTTAAATTCTTTATTCAGGTCATTAAAACTCTAGTTCAAGGAGGTGGACTAAGTGTGGCATTTTTTTACCCTCTAAAGAGAGATACAAAACTTTAAATTGTATAAGCCAAACTCATCAAGCACTGTGCAGAAAAAAAGGAAACTACCCAGGTTGACATTTCATCGTGATAGTCTGAAGGACTAAAAAAGAGAAAATGCTAACAGCATGCAGAGATGGAAATATGCCATTTTTTGAAGTATAGCTGACTTAAAATATTACATTACATTCAAGTGTACAATATAATGATTTGATATTTTTATAGGTTATACTTTATATAGTTATTGTAAAACATTGGCTATATTCCCTGTATTGCATCCCTGTATCTTAATTATTTCATACCTAATAGTTTGTACCTCTTAATCCCCTTCCCCTATCTTACTCCTCCCTCCACCCCTTTCCCCAGTGGTAACCACTGGTTTGTTCTCTGTATCTGTGCATCTGTTTCTGTTTTGTTATATGCATTAATATGTTTTATTTTTTAGATTCCACATATATGTGAAAACATACAGTATTTGTCCTTCTCTGTCTGATTGATTTCACTAAGCTTAATACCTTCCAAGTCCATCTATGTTGTTGCAAATGACAAAATTTCATTATTTGGGTTTTTTTCCTGCATAAAACTGCATTATATATGTATATAATTTATTTATTCATCTGTTGATGGACACTTAGGTTGCTTCCGTATCTTGGCTATTATAAACAATGCTGCTATGAAAATTGGGTGCATATACCTTTTTGAATTAGTGTTTTGTCTTCTTTGGTTATATAACCAGGATTGGAATTTCTGGATCATTTGGAAGCTCTGTTTTTAATTTTTTGAGAAACTTCCATAATGTTTCCATAATGGTTGTACCAATTTACATTCACAACAGTGTACTAAGATTCCCTTTCAAGATGGCTATCATCTAAAAGACAAGAAATAACAAGTTTTGGCAAGAATGTGGAGAAAAAGGAAGTAAGTCTTTTACAAAGGAGTGAGATAAGGATGTCTTGATAACTATACTCAGAAACACTGAATACAGGAAGACATTGGAGCAAAATCTTTCCTAATCTGGAATCATTATTATTTACAGACCAAGAATTATATACTCAGTTAAACTATAAGGTAAGTGTGATGCTCAGTCCCCTCAACAACAACAACAAAAAAGGCATTTTCAAGTATAAAACTATTTGGAAGATTTATCACTCATTGCACATTAACAATAAGTTAGCAAAACAAAAATGAAAATCAAATAAATGAATAACACTGGATGAAGTAAATATAAATTAAAATCATTAGAAATGATTTTTAAATAAAATAAGTCCAAAGTTAAAATCATGTAGCACACCTAAAAAATCAAGTTGGTAAAAATAAGAAAAGACAGTTCCTGGGCTTCAATGAAAATGTCTTCAAAAACAAAAAAATAAAATACATTCAATACAATAAATTAAATAATCACTTGGCTGTATGTGGCAAATATAGCTTCAGTTTCTTTTGTTCAAAAATTAAAAAAAAAAAAAAAAGCCCAGGAAGTTAAAATTAGAATATAAGGAAAAGCCATAGTCAGTACATTTGGCAAATCATCTGTTTTAACATTCTATGATTTTTGAAAAATTGATGACTCCATAACAAACACAATTTAATTTTATCATATACCAACAATAATTGTATGATTGGAACAGAGGTTATGACATTTTATTAATAAAGAAGGAAAAGTAATACTACTCTACTGTTGGAAAATTTGGTAAAAAATTAAGTTTGCTACAAAAATATAATGCAAGTAATGTTTGTATATTCAACTTTTTGAGTCAACTTATAAAGCATTTATAGAAGAACTGAATATTTTTACAGAATGTAATTTAAATATTATCAACTTTGACAGGTACTACTTAAAATGAGAAGTAGGTAGATGAAAAAAAAAGTGAAGAGAGAAGGGAGGTATCAGGGTGACATGTGTTATTCTAATACACTGAGTACATGAAAGACAAAACTTTGAATGTCAGAATAGTGGCAGCTATTGGAAAACTAAAACAACAGAAGTTCCTGGAGCAAATTACCTTAATGTAGTAAGAGTTCTAATCTAATGCTTATCTTTCAGAAGCCCCAGTATTAAGAAAACTCTGAGAATTCTCCTGAAGACTACCCCAAATTAAGTGTTTGTTTTAAACTAAATCATTTTTTTCTGAATAGTGGAATCAGTTGTTGCTATGAAGAAACAGGTGAATCTAGAAGTTTATTCAAGTGCTTAATTTTCTGACACACATAAACTACCAAGGCCTACAAATTGAATAAAAAGGGATGTAGTCTGAAGCTAAAGAATATTTCTGTAAGGCATGAAATTCACATTTCAAAACGATGTGTAAATATTGACATAGAGAAGTGGGAGCTGTGAATGCAACATAAACACTTAAGACGTACACCAATCCCCATCCTCTTCTCTCAGGCTACATGTAAATATAGATAGAACTTAACCCTGAAATTGTAAATCTTGGTGAAAGGGAAACTGGTATTTCTTAGGAAAGGAAGTCAGTAAGTCATCCTCACAGTTCAAAGTAAATAGACTATCTGGACAGAGTATTATAAGCATAAGAAAAATTAACATAAACAATCTCACAAGCATATGGACATGTTAAAAATGAAAACAGTTTTAAAATAATTTAAAAGGATGAGAGAAAGAACCCAGCCTACATGAAAAACTAATCAACTAGAAGGAAGTTTCTTAATTGTGCCTTAACCTATGGGATTGTTCAATTAAAAAAAATGTAATAAATACACAAAGTGTAGTAAACACACAAAGACAAGTTCATAAATCAGCACAATGAAATGAGAAAGAAGAATAACCACATGAGAAACTAAAAAAAAGAACAAAGCAGCTTTAAAAAATAATAAGTTATCAACAGCACAGAATACAATAGACTTGATTGAAAGCAAAATGATTAACACATAGAAATATTTAAAAACAATCACAGTGAATGTGGCTATAAACAATGAGAAATTAAATCCAACAGAGAAAAGGTACTGTACATAACGAGCAGAGATGATCCAATGTCATATAATCAACCATTTGAGGGAAC
Organism: Camelus ferus; assembly: GCF_009834535.1. NCBI lineage: Eukaryota > Metazoa > Chordata > Mammalia > Artiodactyla > Camelidae > Camelus > Camelus ferus. The sequence continues at coordinate 45,079,956 of NC_045701.1, forward strand.
TAAAAAAATGAAACTGGAAAGCATCCAAATATTTTATATGATCTCTTTGATTCTAAGGAGAAAAGAAGAGACACTCCAATTGAAAAAGCAAAATGAATGTCATGGAAATTTGATAAAGAAAGAACAACCCTGAGACCTTTTTATGTTATAGGATGTCAAGGATAAATTTTGAATATATTGAACATCTTAGGGGGAAAGTGCAAACTATTCCCAAAGGGAAAAATTCTAGTAGCGTGAAGGCTTCTCTGTAAGAGTGGTCAAGGTCAAAAAAGAATGTAGCAATGTTTGTAGGGGAAAGGCCAAGATAGCAGAGCAGGAAAAAACTGAGCTCACCTCCTCCCAAGTGCACAACAAAATTAAAACTATTTACAGAGCAATTATCTGTGAGAACAACATGAAGACTACCAAAAAAGATTTTCCACAACTAAAGATATAAAGAGATGGATGGGAGGCACAAAGACATGGCAAGAACAACTCCCCAGGTAGGCAACCCACAAATGGGAGTAATCACAACTGCAGAGGTTCTCTCCAAGGAGCGAAGAATCTGAGCCCCATATGAGCTCCCCATCCCAGGGGTCGTGTACCAATAAGATTAGCCAAAAGAACGTTTGACTTTGAAGGCCAGTAGGACATCCTTACTGAAGAGGTGGAGGGCTGTAGGAAACAGAGAGTCTGCTCTTATAGGGCTCATATGAAATCTCACACACTCTGAGTCTCAGTACAGAGAGAGTAATTTAAAGGAAGCCTAGGTCTGACCCACTTGCTGCTCTTGGAGAAACTCTTGGAAAGGCAGGAGGCAAATTAGACTCCCCCTGTGGATAGACAGACATTTTTGTGATCTCCTTCTATAACAAGAACACTGGAATCACCTACCATTATTTTGGACCTGCTAACGTAGGAGTGTTAGTGAGTTACCCTCCCACCAGTGGGCTGATACCAGCCCCAGGGCCCCCAGATCCTATAGCCAGCCATCCCAGGAACTGACATCACCCACTAGTGGGTTGGCACCAGGCTCAGGCCACCCTGGACCTGGAGCCATCTGCTTGGGATCCAGTCCCAACCACCAGTAGATCAGTGCCAGGCTCCAGTAACTATGGTCCCAAAGCCAGATGTGCTGGGACCCAGCCCTATCTACCAGTTGGCCAGCAACCACCCACACAAAGCAGACCCTGACAGCCAACCAGTTCAGGGGCTAGCCTCACCTACTGACAACTGAAGGGCCCATACAGCTCATATAGGTGACATTCCTAGAGCATATAGTTCTGATAACCAGAGGGGAGTGTGCTGTTGGGCTTATAGGACATCTCCTACATAGGGCCTTTTCCAAGATCACAAAAGATCATAAGACATTACTATGAACAATTAAATGCCAATAAAATGGACAACCTAGAAGAAAGGGACAAATTCCTAGCAATGTACAATCTTCCAAGACTGAACCAGGAAGAAATACAAGATATGAACAGACATCTTATCACTAACGAAATTGAATCAACAGTTTAAAAATTCTCAGAAGACAAAAGTTCATTACCAGATGGCTTGACAGGTGAATTCTACCAAACATTTAAAGAGTTAACACCTATCCTTCTCAAACTATTTAACAAAATTCAAGAGGAATGAGTACTTTCAAGCTCATTCTATGAGGCCCTGATACCAAAACCAAACAAAGACACCACAAAAAAAGAAAATTACAGGTCAATATCACTGATGAACATGGTTACAAATATCCTCTACAAAATGTTAGCAAACCAAATTCAACAATATGTTAAAAGGATCAAACACCATGATCAAGAGGGATTTATCCAAGGGATGTAAGAATGATTCAATATCAAAAAAATCAACCAATGTGATACACCACATTAACAACTTGAAGAATAAAAATTTTATGATCATTTCAGCAGATGCAGGAAAAGCACCTGACGAGATGCAATGACTATCTGTGGTGAAAACTCTCAGCAAAATGGGTATAGAGGGAACATACCTCAACATAATAAAGGCCATATATGACAAACCCACAGCTAACATCATACTCAGTGGTAAAAATCTGAAAGCATTTCCTCTAAGATCAGGAACAAGACAAGGATGCCCACTATCGCCACTTTTATTCAACATAGCATTGACAGTCCTAGCTGCAGAAATCATACAAGAAAAAAAAGAGTACACATTGAAAAAGAAGTAAAACTGTCACTGTCTGCAGGTGACATGATACTATATATAGAAAATCCTAGACATCACTCAAAACTATTTGAACTAGTAAATGAATTCAGTACCTTTGCAGGATATGAAACTAATATACAGAAATACATTGCATTTCTACATATTAACAATGAACTATTGGAAAGAGAAATTGAGAAAGCAATCCAATTTACAATTGCATCACAAGGAATAAAATACCTAAGAATAAATCTAAGGAAGTAAAAGACACTGTAAAATATAAGATGCTGATGAAAGAAATTGAAGATAACATAAAAAAAAATGGAAAGACAGCCTGTGCTCATGGATTGGGAGAATTGACATTGTTAAAATTGCCATACTTCCCAAGACAATCTACAGATTCAATACAATCCCCAACATAATACCTCTGACATTTTTCACAGAACTAGAACAAATAATCCTAAAATTCACATGAAACCACAGAAGATCCCAAATTGCCAATGCCATCTTGAAAAGAAGAACAGAACTGGTGGTATCATGCTCCCTGACTTCAGACTATATTACAAAGCTACAGCAATCAACTAGCACAAAAACGGACACACAGATTAATGGAACATAATAGAGAGCTCAGAAATAAACCCTCACACCTATGGTCAATTAATCTATGACAAAGGAGGCAAGAATATACAATGGGGGAAAAGACAGCCTCTTTAATAAATGGTGTTTGGAAAACTGAACAGCTGCCATCAAAAGATACAAACTGGACTACTTTCTCATACCATACACAAAATAAACTCCAAATGGATCAAAGACTTAAATGTGAGACCTGAAACCATAAAACTCCTAGAAGAAAACAGGCAGTACATGCTTTGACATATTGGTTTTACCAATATTTTTTTTGGATATGTCTCCTCACGCAAGGAAAACTAAAGCAAAAATAAACTAATGGGACTACACCTAACTAAAAAGTATTTTGCACAGCAAAGGAAACTATCAACAAAACAAAAAGGTAGTCTACTACATAGGAGAAAACATTTGCAAACAATATATCTGATAAGGAGTTAATCTAAAATATACAAATAACTCATACAACTCATCATTAAAAAAAACCTGATTAAAAAATGGGTAGAGGATATGAAGAGACATTTTTTCCGAAGAAGATATGCAGATGGCCAACAGACACATGAAAAGATGCTCAACATCACTAATTATTGGAGAAATGCAAAGCATAACCACAATAAAACACTACCTCATACCTGTCAGAACAGCTATCTGCAAAAAGGCAACAAATAACAAGTGTTGACAAGGATGTGAGAAAATGGAATCCTTGTACATTGTTGATGAGATTGTAAATTGGCGTAGCCACTATGGAAAACAATATGGAAGTTACTTTAAAAAATTAAAAATAGAACTAGAATAAGAATAGAAATTTCATTTCTGGGTATTTGCTTAAAGAAACCAAAACACTAATTTGAGAAAACAGATGCATTACAATGTTTAGTGCAGCATTATTTACATTCACCAAGGTATGGAAGCAAACTATGTGCCCATCAATAGAAAAATGGATAAAGATATGGCATGTATACATGTACAATGGAATATTACTCAGCCATAAAGATGAAACGTTACCATTTGCAACAACATGATAGACTTAGAGGGTATTATCCTAAGTAAACTAAGTCAGACAGAGAAAGACAAGTACTGCATGATCTTACTTTTATGTGGAATCTAAAAAACAAAGCAAACAAAACAAAACCTGACTCACAGATACAGAGAACAAACAGGTGTTTGCCAAAGTAGGTCAAAGGGATTAAGTGGCATAAACCTCCAGTTACATTACAAAGTAACTGGGATGTAATATACAAAATAAGGAATGTGGTCAATAATATTGTAATAACTTTGTATGGGGACAGTTGATTTTATGGTGATTATTTCATAATGTATACAAATGTCAAATCATTATGTAGTACACCTGAACCTAACAATATTGTACATAAACTACATTTAAATTAAAAAGTAATATTTATAGAACTCTCAAAGAAAATAAATACTGTGATCTTAAGAAAATTTTACCTAGCCAAGTTTTCATTCAAATGTAAAACCAACAGACTTTCACAAACATAAACATACATATATACTGTTTTTGAGGATAAGATAAACTTCATTTAGCAATTAAATTGAAACAGAGCAAAGAGAAAAAAATAGAAAATTTAAAGAAAAAATATGAGATGACTGCTGATGAGTATGGATTTATATGATAAAAATATAAAGGATTTAAATGTTTTTGTCACTCATGATTATGCAAAAGCATGAAATGCCATAAGCAATGTCATTATAAAATAATGACTAATAAAACTGAGATGTGGGTGGAACAGAGATAAAAGGAAGCATAAGAAGGCCGATGCTCCCAAGACACACAGGCTATCAGCAAATATTTTGATATGAAAGAATATTTTTTAAAAACAAACAAAAAACTCTAAAACCACAACCTTTCACTGTATTACATAGTCTTTTTTAAACGTTATAAGAAGAGTTTAGAAGTATTTTCTGTAGTAAAGAAACACTTATTTGAAGGCAGTAAGTTCCGTTAGTTTTATTTTTGTCAGGAAAAAAAAAAAACAAATCAGGTCATTTAGGATCCTGGAAAGGAGAAATCCCCTGAACTTCAGCCATAAACCCACTTAAAATTTTGGTATATAATGAATAGAGTTGTACATCTTAGTCTGATAAAGGAGTGTATGTAGATGTATGTGTGTTTTCATCTGTTTATCACCAAGCAGCAATTATGGTTAATGATGAAAATCTAGTAATATTTTCATTGACGTGCAGAATATACAATTAATGATTATTAGCTTACAATGCTTAAAACCTTTTTTGGAAAATTATGGTAACTCTAACTGGATAAGAAAATAAAATCAGCTGTATAGATTTTTTTAAATAGGAAGCAAAAATGTAAGTGTAAAAAATTTGTCTATCTAGGTCTGAGGTTCAGCTGTGCAAAGTAATGAAAAAAGTAATTTTAAATACTCACAATGTGGTTAATGACAAAATCTGTGCACCAAATCAATTTACTTATATATTTTAATGTTGGTAGTTTGTTCTCCATGGATTTATTACACTTCTGCACATCTTACATATAGTAGCATTTACTTTTTTCAGACTATTTTCAAGGATGTTTGTATAACACATAGCTTTAGAAGACAGATAGTGTCTCCTTCTGGAGAACAGGTCATATTTGTTTACCATCCAGTATAATAAAGAAAATGTCTTCTTTGCGCCATTTATAAAAGATTCATAATTCCCTAAGCTTGGAGTTTCTCAGCTGTGATGCAAACCCAGTTTATGTATAGCATCTATGTGGGCTCTCCTCCACTCTCCTGTAGGACTTACTGTCAAGGAGACCTGACACAAACATGCAGCACAGTGCAGCATCATGAGCAACAGAGTCCTTGTCTCCATCCCAGGACACTTGTGACTACTACCAGCTTCTGTGAAATTGTGGCAAGCTACTTTGTGACCTGTATGTAGGGTAGGTTCTCAGAATTTTGACAATTCTTGACATAAAATAGCCATTTAAAAGATATAAAAAATGTAACATAATTAAATAGAGATAAACTCTACTATACATGGAAATGTAACATTATATAGGAGGTATGTAGTAATTCTGAGAATAATAAATTCTTTTGTAAATGGTGTAAGGATAACTGGGTGGTGTTACTGAGGAATAAAAAACAATCTCATTTCTTATTCTAAAATAAACGTCATAAATGTACATGATCAATGTGATGACAGAAAACTATAATACATTTTATAGCACAGCAAACACAAACAAAACAAAAAGTCCAAGTATAAACAAGTTTAGAATACAAAGAACAACCAGAGAAAGAAAAACAAAATAGGTCAACAAAAATAAATATTCAAGTTTTAAAAAGTGGACCAAGAATATTACAGACAGAAATCAATACATATAAGTAATCAAGGGATATATATGTATATATGAGCACACAACTGGATTTCAAAGAGAACTGAATAAAGGACTGACCATATTCATGGTATGATCACACAAAATAACAACTGAGAAATATTAAGTGATCCAAAGACCAGCAACAGTAGGAGACTGTCACCAATGCTGGGTCTGACAGGGTAAAGGGATAAATTGGTGCTACTAGAGCCAGCTAAGAGCTCAACCCCTGGAAATGTCAGTAGCAGGTCAAAACTCATGCCAAAAGTTCTCAGAGCTGCATGTTAGGGTAAGAAGGACAGAGACAGGGAAGCAGTGGAAAGAATTTGCAGAGATGCCAAATGATTTGCCAGAACTCCGCTATTCAAAGACATTCAAACTAAGCAAGATATTATTTACCATGCATCAGCAATTCTATATTTCCAAATCTATATGGAATCAGACACAAACATTTATGGAGCCAAAAGATGATACAAGCTTTAGGACATTCTGATCATTTATATAAAAATATATGGTACATTTTTGTTATGTAGCTTTAAAAGGTTTGATATAGTCACTATAAGAATACAAATTATATGACTATTTATATTTATATCCAACTTGGTGCTTTTTGGTCATTTTTAACCTCCTTATGTACATACATGTATATGTGTGTGTATATATGTAATACATGTATAATATATATTATATTATATATAATATAAGCTGATAATCTGATTTTTTTACCAATAAGTTGCTTTTTTATTAAAAGAAAAAATATATAAAGCAGTATTTAAAATGCTCGAGATCACACACATTATATTAGAATAGCTAATATTAACTGTAAGTGTAACACTAGAACATCCCCAAATCTGCCGTTGCTTTATATGTATTTTTAAATATTTTATTTTACATCTGTGTAATTAGATTTTGATACACGCCTATAAAACTTAAAGTGTTTTAGTTTTATTTCCAAGAGATTTTCTACTTGTCACTGTCCTCTCATCTAGTTCATGGCATCCTATCGTTACAGTATAATTACAGTTTACTATATTTGAGATGGTAAAAAGTTTTGTTTTTGTTTTTTTAGTCCAAAACTCTTCTTGAATTTCTCTGGTATAAATTTTTACTTGATGTTAATGTAAACCTTTTCAATCTTTTGCCAGGCAAAGTATTATATCTGTGGGTAAAGGATGAGATACTGAACAGACTCTTGTAGACATAACTTTCTCCTTAAAAACGCAGAATTTAGTTATTGGTGTAAGTGGCCAACTTTTTAGAATTTTCTCCTCTTCATTAGTGTTAATAAGTCAGAAGAATAATTTCTGCTTAGAAGTTCCAAGTGTAGTACAAAACACAGTATCTCCACAGTGCAGAGTGAAGCAGGGCTCTAGGCAACCTGTCTAATCTGGAGCTTGTCATCATTCCTTTTATACGGACAGCAAAAGATGTGAAATACGGAATCTTTGTTTCTAAAAAGATACCATTCATGACTTAATCTGTCTTGTGTGTTTTGCATTTTATTTTATTTATTTTTTTTGCAGGCAGGGTGCTTAGGTGCAGGGAGTTTTCTTACATACATAACATTTCAAATATTTCAAGTATACGAAATATTATAATTGAGGTTTAATCCACTGGCAAGTACCATCCAAGTGCTGGTGCCACCTCTTCCCTCTTATAACACCTCTGCCCCTTTGAGTGTCAAGGTCTCCGACTTCAGTTGTGTTACATTAGAGTTATTCCTTGTGCAATCTGGTTCTGTGGATGAGCATTCTGAAAACCTTGAGGCCCAATGGACAATCTTGTACCCCCAGCAAAAAGAGGAACAAGGAAAGTCCTCTTCACCCAAGAAGTGTGCTGCTCAGCCTCCCCCATTGTTGGCTCAGCTCCACCAGCCTCTTGGTCCTGGCCAGGTAAGGTGTCTGGTAGCCTTCTTTACCTATTCTTGCTTTGACTCGTCTTTGTGGCTGGAGGTCCAGATGCCATTTTTCATCCAACTAATCTACTTTTTGATCACACCCACAGATGGTTCTTCCTCTAATCTCCTTCTAGTTCTTTGCTGTGATGCAATCCTTAAACCCTGCTTTCTACAGGCCCTCTGCTTTAATTTTAATCAATTAATACACCTTACTTATTCACTTCATCTCAGCTGCCAATTCTACTTATTCTCCAGGCACCAGAGGATTTTGCTTGTATGCAAACATGAAGGGTTTGGTTGTGTATTTTTATTTTACGAAAACAAGGATATCCAAAGCCATATTTCCATATTTAAGTTATCCCTCAGTGTTACTATGAAAAGGGCTTATTCTCCTTTGATGACTTAGCAAATGACAATCATGCTAGTTGGAACTACAGGCTGATTATGAATTTTTTCTTAACACTTGCCTTGTTACTCTGAATAACCTAGGCTTTTATATTTAAACTATGATCCTTAAGTTTGTCAGTGAACAGACCTAAATTTGTAAATAAAGCATGGTCTTTACAGAGCTGAAAACCCAGGACTCACTTTCTTCTGTAACTGGAATTGCCTTGTTGCACATAAAATCTAACTTGCAGTGAGCAGTCCCTGAAGATGAGTTCAGCTAGCTTTGCAGACAGATTTCCTGGATAAGATTTGAAGTGATGACCTGGGGAGAGCTACACTTCAAAAACTTTTGCAACCCAATGTCTTCAGGAAAGAAGGATCCTCCTTGACAATAGTATCAGACTGTTTTAGGTCATGTTTTATACCCAAAATATTGGTCTTCCCTTATCAGTCTGTGAATTTTTTTTTTCTGATTTTTTTTTTTTTTTCTGCTAGATTTGGTCTCAACTTCTTCAACTGGAGCATTTCAGTCCTCTGACAGTTTTGGTTTCCAGAAAGAAACATGGAATGATTACTGTGACATGAGATAATTTTAAACTAATAATATAGGTTTAGCAAAAGAGTAAAATACACCAAGCTAAGAAAATCTTTGAGGGGGCTGAATGCATACATTTTATTAAAGAAACAGTGATCAATTATTGTGGTTCAAAATGATATCTAATTTAATCGTCTGATTGAAAGTGTCCCATAATTTTTAATTCTGAGCATGACTTAGTTATTTAGCTGATGTCTCCTAAAAGAGGTGCATGACTCAGAACTAATTGAGAGCTGAATTAAAGATTTCTTCAATGGACAGAATTACACTTAATTTATAAAATCCATTTCCAGATAAGAGCAACCCTTGAGGAATTACCTGAACTTTGTAATATTATGCACTACAGCCTGTGAACTGGTAACATTGTAGAAGTAGTCTATCTACCATGAAAAATATTTAATGGGGGTTTCGCTGATTAAAATTGATATTTCAAAAGAATATTCCAGGGTTATCTTGGATTTTCCTGCAGTCTGACACATAGTTGCCCATTCTGAGTTACCCTTACCTGTTTGCAAAGCTTAGCCATCTAATAACTGAATATTTCATTTTAAAAATTCCTTTTTACTAACACAATAATACTTATGAAAATCTGAATATGCCGTATGTATTATATTTTCACTCTGAATTCTATTTTGACTAGCAGAGGTGGAGGTAAACACCCAGGAGGCTAACTCCTCTTCTTATGATAGACTAACCGCAGCCAGAACTGAAGTATTGTTCCATATCCAGATTAAGAACTAAAAAAAAAACTTGAATTCACTCCCAGCTTAGAGAACCAAATTCCAGTTAACCATCTTTTTGGGATCCTACGTAGCCTTTACACAGTTTACTCTAATGGTAACATCTTACAAAATTATAATAAAATATGACAACCATAATATTGACTTTGATGCAGTCAACATACAGAATAGCAACATTATAAGGATCTTTCCTGTGTGATAGCCACACCAAACTCCTTTCCCTTCTCTTAGTCTTCCTTCTTTGGAAAGTATCTTTAACCCCCATTCATTCCTTAAGGATAGTTCCACTTAATATAGAATTCATGATTTACGGTTCATTTTTTCAGTACTTGAAAAATGTTGGTCCACTTCCTTTTGTCCTCCACCAGGTCACACACAAGAAATCCACTGCTGTTTGAATTTGCATTTCCCTATAAATGTTTTTTGTTTGTTTGTTTCTCTGTAACTGCTTTTTAAGATTTTTTTTCTTTGTCTTCAGTATTTAGAAATTCAGTATGATAAATCTTAGCATGGATTACTTGATTTGTCCACTCAACTTCTTAAATCTGTAGGTTTATACGTTTAACAAAATTTGGGAAGTAGTCATTGCATCTTTGAAGACTTTTCCAGTCCCATTTGCTCTGTCTTCTTCTTCTGAGACTCTACTTATATAAATACAGCTTTTTGGGTTATTGTCTTACAGGTCCTTAAGATTCTTTTTTCAGTCTTCTTTTTGACTTATTATGTAAGTTACACTGATCTGTCTTCAAGCTCATTAATTCTATCTTCTGTCATCTTCACTCTTCTAAGGACATTTACTGAGTTTTTTTTATTTCTGCTATTGTAATTTTTCAGATCTACAATTTCCATTTAGTTCTTTCTATGACCTCTTTTTTTGATATTTTCTATGTTTTATTTGTTTCAAAATGTTTATTAATTATTTAATCAATTTTATAATTGATTAAACACCCCCAACCCCCAAAAAAGGGAAAAAGAAAACTTATGCATACTTGTGACATAGCCATATTACTGTCCCCAAATATCCATTCTTCCTTTCACCTATACAGTAATATAGCCTCAATGTTGAGCAAGCACATGGCTGCCAAGAGTAAGTCTATGCTACTCAGAATCCTCTGAGTGAGGCCTACAGTGTGAGCAGGAGGAGATGTATGCAATGTCTAGTTCATGTATTTATAATGAAGGGCATAATGGCACAAATCCCTCTTCTTCCCTTACTGTGGGTTACAGGATGGATATGCGATGAGCCATCTTGGACCACGTGGATAAAGGAGCACCATAACAACAGACGAGCGAAAAATAGAAGTAGCCTTGTTCTATTTGGAGAGCAAAGCTGCCCTATCAGCCTAAATTTTTATGTGAGATGGAAATGAACTTATTAATTAAGTCACTGTGGTTTGGGAATTCTCAGAGCAGCCACAGTTATACCCTAACTAATGCAATTCTTAACCTCTTTATGGAATGTAACTTCCAGTTCTTTGTTCTAAATAAAACCTGACTTTAGGAAGATGGAGTGTGATTCAGTCCAGTTGAAATAAAGACTGATTTTGTTCAAGTGAAAATACAATCTAGAATGAAAAATAATAGGAATTTTGAGAGATTAAAGAAAGTGAAGAAACAGAACCCGTATTTACATTTTAAACTTGGGCTAATTTCTAGAATTAGAACAAAGCTTTAAGAAAATCAATTAATGCAAATTTAGTTTGCATATTATCATTAAATTGAAGAAGATTCACCTCCAGTCTCTTAAGCTAAATATTCCTTGCCATAATTAAAGTCACTGTATTAAAAGGAGATATTAGACATTATCTACTTTCCTGGACTACCAGAGCTAAAAGGGGTCCAGTGGATCACCAAGAGTCATATGCCAATGTGAAGAATAAAAATCCAGATTTGTAGAAGTCTAGCTCCTTCTATCTCTGCATACATCTACTTTTAAAGTGCTTACATTTTTGCAAAATATAAACATAGGATTGCCATATTGACAAACCATATTACTGTAATAAATTACCTCATTCCAAGTGAAATGTATCACTTTCTATAATTTAACTTTAAAATTTTGACCTATTAAAAGCCAAGTACTCTCTTAGAAAATGGAGATATGAATTTGGCTATGACTCAGTCTTTTCTTTCATAGAGCTCATGAAGCAATTTAGGAACCTGTAAGTATTCATGTAATTAATATATTTTGTTAGTTACACATACTGATAAGCAGAAAAATCAAGTCTATTTTACTAGCCTGAATTTAAGACAGTCTCTAAATTTACAGAATTATTTCAAAAATTATTTTAACTATAGTCAATATCTTATAATTAACCTTTAATGAAACAGAATATGAAAATGAATATGTGTGTATATGACTGGGATATTGTGCTGTACACTGGAAACTGACATATTGTCACTGACTGTACTTCAATTAAAAAAAGAGAAAAGAAAATTTAAGATTATTTTAATAGCAAAATATATTATAAGCTTCCAAGCTGATAGTTTTACAATAATTTAATGAAACAATGACTAGTGGTCTAGGGTTTTACAATTTATGTGACTCTTTAAGATGCATTATATCTTTCACTTTGAAACAATTTCCTGTGAAGTTTTCTAAGGATGATGAAGGGGCCTCCCTGATCAAAGAGGAAGAAGCCAAATAGGGGTAATATTAAGACTCCCCAAAATTCAGCCTATTGCCTTTTTTGTATGACTTGCATGTTCAGAATGGTTTATTATATAAATATGATTTGATAATTGTCAAAAATAATATTCCATGACAAATGAAATTTCTATGATTTCAAATTTCAATGTCCACAAATAAAATTTTATTGGAACACAGCCACAGTCATTCATTCATTTACTGTCAATAGCTGCTTTCATTCTACAGTTACGGACTGGAGTGGATGCAGCAGACACTCTGTGGTCTGCAAAGCCTGAAATATTTACTACCTTCACAGAAAACTTTTGTCTACTACTGAAATGAATTATCTCTGCAAAATGCTTGCTTATGTTCTGGGAATTTATACAATAATTTGTTAAAAACAATGTTCTGCAGCTAATTGTTTCAAGAAGTCTTGAAAAATACTGTAGTGTATTATTTGATAGTCAGAAGAATCTTGTGATATTGGTATTATTTCTACCTTCTCTATAGGAAACATACGTTGAATGATATACCAAATGTCTGTAGCTAGTTAAGTGGTAGAGCAGACACAGTAACCAGTTACTCTGACAGCCCTAGGCAGAATCCAAATCTGAATCCTTCAAATTATGTGAATGTAAAACACCAACCATAGTATTTTCTGATCTGATTAGTATCTTATTCTGCCTCCTGTAATGTAGAAGAATAGGTACATAGCATCTGAACGTTATTATACAAATTTACTTCTGGTTAAAATGGGAGGTTTTATAGAACAATAGAAAAATTTCTCCCAAACCTTCACCAGAGCCTGCAGGAACACAAATTGGAGACTTTTATTTATGTAAGCAGCATTCAGTTTTAAATTATAAATGTCCCTGAAGAGTTATCATTCTCATGTACCTACATCCCAGAGTAATAGTGTACAATCAGATTGTTTTTCTTCTAACAACTGAAACAAATTGAAGGATTTGCAAGAGGAATAAGAGGACAAACCAATCTGAAAATCTCAACAATGTGCAGCATTTTATGTCCATTGAAGGCAAATTATTGTTTTCTACTGATTGGAAAAAAGAGGTTAGAAGAAAGTCTCTTTAGATGGTAAATTATACCTTTCAATTACTTGTTTTGAAATGGATGAAACTATTATTTTTACTAACACTTCAAGGAGTTTCTCTACCAGAAGCCATTATAAAACAATGCAATTAGAAAAAGAAGTAATTCACTTGGCCAAAACTCAGCTATCATTGTGATGCAATTTAGTATTTAATAAATAATGTTAATCTGAAGCAAGAGAAATACATATCTATTATCAGAGTGCCTACAGACTTACAGATGTAATTTATATTTCCATTCTAAAGATAAAGTACATAATAATTATTTTTTAAAACAATATTCTTGGAAATCAAGCAACTGCGTTAAGTATTGAATAAATTTATGTAAATCTCCAAAGCTATAAAATAAGTTTCTTATTTGATGAAGATTTTCCACATTGAAAAACTCTCTATTATGCTTGAATTAGTATATAATTAGTATGCCATTTTTTTCTCTTTCCTTGATTTTTTGTTTTTACCTTTTCTGATATTTTAAAGGCAAACAAAGATGAAGAAAACTGTTAACGTTTAATCATTTTATAAGTGTAGAATAATTATTAAGCTATTCAGCTTTGATAGTTTTGGATGCTGTAAGAAATATTACCCTTCATTTGTTTCCTACAAAAATGTTTATTTGCAGGATTTTAGAAAATCAAAGTGTTTTAGACAATTTAATTTCAGCTTACATGTAAAAAGGCTCATAATGAAAAATTTTTAAATATTTAATTTTACTGTATTTAAAAATACTACAACAGAGGTGAAACTGCCAAGTTGTTCTGGTTGACTTTTTGGTTATTCTCTTACGTTTTAGAAAAGTACACTTTAAAAAATGCTCAAGGAAAGACGTATTTCTAGAGACAAACAGTCTATAGATAGATAATTCTACTGATAGATAAAGTCACTAAAAGATTAAATATAAAAATAGGGAAATAGAGTGCTATAATATTACCACATAGTTCACAAGGAATTCATTCTGTAAAAAAATGCAGTCTTCACTGAAAACTGTGCATTGCTCATAGCATACCATTCTAAGATATATAATTCTCATTTTATAGAAGCTAGCTTACAATTTTGTTAATTAGAGACATCTGGTGGTGATGCAAAACCACTGTTTCTTATAGACACATTCTTTTCTGTATAAATTCCATTCATTCTGATGGAGTTTCAATTGACTTATTTCCCTGACTATGAAACTATCTAGTTCCATGTCCATTTTTACATTAATTTATGTGTTCCTGCTTTGTAAGTATGTCTCTTCAAATTCTCCTTTGAACCTGTTAATATTTAGTTAGTATTTCCTTGGCTCCTTCATTATAGTTAAATAAAATCTTTAACATGTGTTCATTTGTATATTTGTGCAAGAATCATGATTTTATATTTTCATTAAACTTGAACAGTTTTGGATGTCTTCCAATGGAGGCCCACTGGGTTTATCTAAGAGAACTTAGTAAAGTCTCTCACCAGAGAAGTGTATCTCATCAACAGTTTAAGTCCAGTTGAGTGTTTTTGTTGAGTCCTAGAGGAGAATCCAAAGGGTCCACAGAACTTTTCTGACTCTGTTTTCCTCATTTTATTTTTCCTATCTACTACTTTTACATTTTATTTTATTTTTTTCATTTTTTATTTAGCGTCTTTAATGCAGCCAATAATCACTGCAGGCAGCAGTAATTGATCAGTTGATTTTATATCTGATCATTGGTGATCTCTGAAAATTGATGAATAGTTCATAGGTATCTATTTCCCATTGGATAACAGATGAGAGAGAGTCTGGTTTCTATGCCTTTTCCTGTTTGCTTGTTTCTTTTGTCCATTTGGTGGTCTAATCAATTGTTTGTGTCCACAAGGAGAACTCCTTTTGTTATCTAGACCAGCAAAGTTTTTCTGTTGTTGTTTCTCTTGTGTTTATTCTTGATCCACAGCTGAAATTTCAGTATTAAAATTGAAGACCTTTCTCTATATGTCTGCCTATAAATCTGTAATTAGCAAGACTTTTGACTTTAAATGCATGTTTTTGTAGCCCTGGATATTATTAACAAGTTATATTATAAAGTCTTTTAAAGGAACAAGCACAGTGGGGAATGTGCTTCGAAGACAGTAGCATTAGCAGTAGCACACCATTTCCAGGGGAAACTTGACCAGTTAGGTATACGGTGCCAGTAACATGGTGTTTATGGTGCTTGCTTTGGCTGCAGTGAGCAGGGTAGTATTTTAGTTACCACATACCTTCCATGGTATGATTTTGATTGAAATTTTATCTCTGATCCTTCTAACATTTATTGAAAACATTTTCTTACATTCCTTGAGCTCATTTCAGCTACAAGTTACTTTTCTAATAAATTCCCTTTTCCTCTTTATTTAGTAGATTCAATTTCTATTGATTGAAAATAAAATCCATAACTAATTTGAATATAGCCACCAAGAATAGTGGCAAAAATTATATCTACATGACAGTGGTTAGTATTTGGGAGATTTTCCCTCCAAAGTTAATTTGAGTTGAAAGTCAGGAAGGTCTGACCTGTACAAAACTTCAAGGAGCCAAAGGAGTAAAATTTATTTTGAAATAATTATTATGTAGATATTTAGTGAAAACCAATTTCCAGTTTAATAGGTACTGAAAAGTTTATTACAAGTTTCAAAAGAGTAAAAAAGGGAAATTTTAAACCATTTTGATTAGTCAGTTCACACAATTCCCAATAATGCAATGTGTCATAATAGGCAGGCCATATGCTCTTTCTACAACGTCTCCTTGGTTTTATGGTAATATTCAAGAAACATCAAAGTTAACAGTTGATTGATCCCTGTTACTTTAAACTCTTTCTCTAAAGTCTGAATATCACTGTTAAAAACAATTTAAAAAGCTTCCTATCTTAGGTGCAGAGCACTGATGTATATATAGGATGCAGCTGAGACTCCACCTCAGCTTCTAAGAACTAAGAGAATTTTATTCAAAACACGACAGATCTGAATGATAAACCAAAAGAAAAGTTATACTGAGGGAGAACAGATCAAATGTCAGAAAGACAATTTAAAAGCATCTTACTATATCAATGTTCCCAACTGGAATTTATAACTAAAATCATTTATCATTCTTGAGGTTTGTTGAACTTCTTGAATATGTAGATTTGGGGGATTTTAAAAATCAAATTTGGGAAGTTTTCAACCTTATTTTTTCAAATATTCTCTGCTCATTTCCCTTTCCTCTCCTTCTGAGATTCTTGTTAGCTATATTGTTAAGCACTCTTGATGGTGTCCCATGGCTTTCTTAGGTTCTGCTCATTTTTCTTTTTTCATTCTGCTTTTCAGGATGGATAATTTCAATTGACCTATCCTCAATTTCACTGATTATTTATTTCATCTGTTCAAAAGTACTACTGAAAGTCTCTGGTGAGTTTTTTTTTATTTCATTTTTGTTACTTTCAGCTCCAGAACTCTCTATGTGCACATACATCATTCTCTTGGTTTCCTTTCCTGATTTGTTCATGCTTTTCTTTAGCTATTTGAGCATATTTTAAACAGTTGATTTAAAAATGTTATATTTTAAATCCAAAGATTGTACTTTGTTGGCAAAAGTTCCTGTTAATTCCTGTAAATGGGTCATACTTCTTTTGTTTCTTTGCATTCCTTGAATTTTTTGGACATTTTGAATATCATAATGTGTAAATTGGTAACTCTGGAAATCAGATTATTGCCTCTCCTCGAGCTTGGGTTTTTCACTTTCTTTTTGATAGGTTGTTCCATTAGTGACATTTCTAAATTTTTGAAGTGTGGTTTTCTAAACCCGGGTTCTTTAGTTTGTGTTTACTAGTGGTTTGAATGACATTTCCTTGAATGGAGAAAGAGATAGAGAGGGACAGAGACGGTGGGGTGTGGGTGGGAGAGAGAAAGAGAAGGAGAGAAAGAAAGAAAAAAGTAAGCAAAAGAAAAATCTCTCCCAGTCTTTTCAGGTTGGTTGTGCACTGGAGCGTTTCTTCAACACATAATCATGCCATTTAAGGCTTGACCTTAGCTTTCATTTCTTTCTTGCACTGAGACTTACAAAGTTTTGAAGGCTGGCAAGTCCAAAATCTTCAGGGTTGGCCAGTAGGCTGCAGAACAAAGGAAGAGCTGAGAGGTGATATTGCAGTTCAACTCTCAAGGCTGTTGGCCGGCAGAATTCTTTCTTGTTCAGGGAAGGCTAGTCTTTTGTTCTATTTAGGCCACCAACCAACTGGATAAAGTTCACCAACATTATGGAGGGCAGTCTACCTTACTCAAAGGCCACTGATTTAAATACTAACCTCATCCAAAAACACTCTTACAGAACCCTCCAGAATATTGTTTGACTAAATATCCAGACACCATGGCTAAGCAAAGTTGACACATAAAATTAACCATCACAATACATTCTTAGCAACCACTACTGAGGGTAGCTTCTGTGGTGCCTGCATGCTGGAAAACAAGCCACATCTAAATTTCCATGAGCTTAAAATATTACATTTACACTTGCTTGCTTAAAATACACATGCTTGCTTTGTTTTAATGTTTTACGCAGTAGATGACCTATAGCACGTATTATGCTAAAGAAAATTGTGATGGGCAATCCTGAGATTGACCGTAAGGGCATAAAGGAGTGCAGATATTTCTTTAGGGTGAAACAATGGATGTTCTGGAAAGCCAGATCATCCATTAACAGAACTTTGTTCTGGCCTGAAAGCATGTGGTTAAGCCCAAGGGAAATATTTGCTATCTCAAGGTGTCCCGGGGGCAATAACAGGATAGATTTAGAAATTATGCATACCCCAAGGAGGGTGATTGTTCCTGGAAGGGATAGGCCTGAAATTAATCAGTTAATCAGCAAGCAGAACTTGGTGCTTATCTCATGGAATATCTAAAGCCCCACCTCTTTGATTGCATTTTTTTTCTTCTCTGTATACTCCTAGTAAATATGATGTTGACCAGGCTTTTGGGACTCTGGATCCATGAGATCTTGAGTCCCCTGGTCTCATCTTTGCTCTTTACTTTGTCTCTTTGCTTCTTACGTCTTGCGTTGCTAGTCCTCGGACATGGTCCCGAGCTGTGGTGGACGCAGCACCTGCAGGCAGGTCTTAACGCACTGGACCATTCAGAGATGGCTACTTGAGTTCTCTGAGCAGTCAGATAGATGGTGCTAACTTTGAGTTTCTTTACATCTTCAACAGCAGTCCTGCGAATACTGCTTATTGCAGATATAAAGAAGCCACTGATGTTTTCAAACTCCTTCATTTTCAGTTTTCTCAAGCAAAGGAAGCTGTTTCTCAAGCAGGGCAGAATAAGCTAGATTGCTTCTCATTATTATCTCTCCCTTTATTGTAAGATCTTTAATATAATATCTTGGAAAATCACTTGCATTCAATGCCCTTATCCATTGTGTATTTTGTGAAAATTTGTACCTACCCTTTGAATACAAAGACAACATTTTATTTTATTTTTTTATAAAGTCCATACTACTGGCTAGGTCTCATTGACAGATAGAATATAGTAAAGACACTGGATCAAAGCCTCCATAGGCGAGCACACAGCCCTCAGTTGTAGGGGTTCTCCTTCTAGGATTCCACAAGTGCTCGTGATTTCTTCCCCTTGTAACTAGCATAAGTTATTAAATTCTCTCAGAAGACAGTGGTGCCAGTCTTCAAGCCTTATTGCTTCATTGCTTCCACTGCTGCCGATGGACACTGGCTAATAATTGAGAAAAATTCCCTTTTTCTTGTTGGCCACTATCTTACCTCAACTGGTTCTAGCCAAACCTTCTCTCCTATGCTGTCATGTGGATGTGGGGGAAAAGAGAATCTCTCCAAACAGCCTTCAACCTTATTTCATTAAATCCCAAAGAAGGCAGGACTTCCTCTCAGTGGATTTCAAAACTTCTAGCTTGTCAATTATTTTACCTAATTTATTCTTTTAGATTTTTAACATGGCTTTTATTGGGAACTTGCTCAGAGTGTTTTTAGACTGAACCTCAGGGTTGCAAATGACACAGCGTGATGTTGAATTAAATATTCCACTCATAGTGCCAAAAGTTAGGTGACATTCTTTAATCTCATTATAAACAGGTAACTTCTTAATCCAGAAGGTAAGAGGTAGGTCATAGCATCCTATTTTTTTCTACCTCTATCATCTCCAGATCAGAATTTTGGTCCTGAGAGATGAAAGCTAAGCTGGTGTGGTTGCTTTTGCATGTGGTAGGCTAAACCAGTTTTCTGGTATCTAGAAATTCCAAAAATCAACATGTGGACAAACTCATGCCTGAAATCGTATGGTGTATGCCCATAACATGTCATCTTTATGCTTTCACTGAAGCTAAAAGAAATCAGAATATACATGTAGCCAGAAAATTCCTCTTATCCTCCTTTTACATTTATATGCTCGCTAGATATTATATTCCATGAACATCAGTTTCCAGATACTGTCCTATAAAATTAACACAAATACGATGCCTAACCCCATACTCCCCAGTATTCATTGTGACCTTTCTCATATTGTCTAATGTCACTTAGAAACTAGGCTCATTTATGCCTGAAAAACAGAGTACATGTTTCTAACTTTAGCTGGACATCATCATAGAGATAATCTCATTGTATTATCACTTCAAGTAAATGGCTCTGCCAAGTCTGGGAGCCCTGATCACTGTCTGTAGTGCAGCCTTTCTAGATGTACCACCAGCTCCTTATTTTCTGAAGCTGAGATTATCATTCTTGGAAAGTTCCCAAGATGTGAGGACTAAATTCTTACTCTCTGTGGGACTACTATCCATCTCCATTCCATTTTAGAGGAAATATCCATTTTTTTCCTTCTGCCATCTTTCTTCCTATTTTCTTCCCCTCAAAATTCACTCTAGGCCTCAGACTATTGCAAAATAAAATTCAAGGAAAGAAAATGTCTTCTGTTATTTTTAGCTTTTTTTCCTTTGAAATAGAAACATCCCTGCCCAATATAAGACAAAGAGCACTGAATGCCTTTCTGAAACAGGGAAAAGAAAAATCACGAGAACAAATTAATTTCTTAAAATATTATTGTAGTGCAGCTCTTTCTAGCAATTCTTTGTTCACTCAAATTAAATTTACTCTAGATCTCAGTGTCCATCACAGGGGGTAGCATATTCATGTCTACTGCAGTTATCCAGTTCTGGTTAGAATTTGCATCCCTATGACATGTGTTCCCTGAAATACAGCAGCACTTGGATATACATGTGATGCTTTTTTGAGTATTCACAAAGGCAGAGAAATGTTCCCGTAAAGGCAAAATTTCCTGGAAAAGGCAATTTTCCTCTTCCCAGAAATAAATTGATCCCACCCAGGAGTACCAGATTATATAGAATTTTCACCAAGATTATTAAAAAAACAAAACAAAACTCTGTTTGACCTACTGTCAACACTAGTCTTAGGTTCAAGGAATATTTTATAAGGATTTAATTTTGACTATACTATGATGTTTTCCTTCAAGAGAAATCTCCAGCCTTGTCCTTTGTCAACTGGGACAGTGGCATCAAATTTGTACTAATATTAAAGGTAGGAAATGTGGGAGATGGGCTTGGCAAAAATAGTATTTATAGATTGTGTGCTCTATGGGTCTAGCACACTGCATACATCATCTCAGGGTATCAGAACACTACACTAACACAGGATCACTATTTCTACTCAGACATGATGAAACTAAGCTCAGAGAAATAACAGTGACGTGGATGAAGCAGCAAAGCCAGTAAACGGCAGAACTGAGATTTGAATTCCTATTAACTACGTAATTCATAGTTCTCACTGCGTGCAGTGTATATATTTCTACTTACTAGTATAGGCTTGTGGGCTATATAAAGGGGGAACCACATGCTTGTATTCTCATTTGATGTCTTTCTCTTACCACTTTTGTAAGATATACGGACTTGTACTAGGAAAACTACTGTGGGAAATGAATTCAAATGGCTTATATATGAAGATATACCTAAAAGTGAAAAAAAAAAAAACAAACAGCTGGAGAAATACCATTTCTTATTCTCTATTTTATCTTTTGAGAAAATTCTAGAATAAGAAAATAAATTTTTGGCTGCTACCATTAAGCTTATTATCTGTAAAAGATGGTTTAAATAAAGAGAAAAATATTAGATTGAAGTAATATTACCAGAATTTACTATGTTTTTTATATAATCTTTGCTTTCTCAAAATTGACCATTTTATTTTAAATGTTTTAACTGGTATTTAAATCAATATTTAAGAATAAAAGTAAACAAAGTATCTAAATATTTTTGGACAAAATATAGATTTGACATTTAACTAGCTTTGAGAGAAATAAAAAGAATGAACCCATTTTTCCTGTCCTTTTGGGACATTTAGTAGTGGGCTGATCAAACACCAAAATCTGGTGTTTTAGGTAGCAAAAGAGTAATACTTTATCACTGTCTCCAAGAGAGGAGAGAAAAACAAAATGAATAACCTTTCCATGATCAATACCTTTGCAAAATACTAATTTTTCTTCAAATGCCATAAATCATGTAAACAGAATGCATTATATTGTTGCTTGTATCATTTACCTAATTCTGTAGTCTTTTTTTTCATATGTGAGTTATGTTAGTTTATCCATGATTTATCTCTCACATGTATTTGATAGGATAAAAAGAGTTTCTTTCAGCTAGAATGTATTAATTACTTTGATATAGCAACAAATTTAGACCATACTGGCAGTCAACGCAAAAACGGGAAAGCACTGAATTATATAGTATGGAAAGCATTCAGAAAGAATTGTTTGTAGAGATATTCATGTATACTGCCACTAAAACCTGAGACAAATTAATAATGTAAATGTTTTAGTTAATACCTACATCATTTTAATTAAAGTACTTTTTTCAAAAATATTTTTAAGGAATTATTTCATAACTTTTTATACTTGTTGAACCAGAACTTCAATAATAATAGAATTTAAGTGAAAGCATCCACATGACACAAACTACAGAGATAAAGCATACTGAATAAAAAACAGTAAATTACTCTATGAAATAGTTTCCTAGGAAACTTTAACATGTCTTGAAATTCACATAATCCAATAGTGAAGATTCTGACAAGAGACCAAATTACAAGTTCTGTGATTTTTGTTTATACAGAGAAAAAAATGCTTTTGAAAGTGGATCTAAGGTGAGAAAGGTGATATGAATAAGCCAAACAAGTCTACATATTCAGAAGCAGCAACTAAATATACACAGAAGTTGCAGAGTTATTAACAGAGAAGATCAATATTTTTTTTCCTCATGAAAGAATTTAAAATTATCCTAAGATGCAACAGAGTTTCAACAACTTGGACGTAATTTTGCTGTGAGAGACTTTAAGGGCATGTGTGAAAATCTGTGTCTAAAAATGAATGTTGATTAGAACCTGTACATCTCTAAGTAGATGCTATCAATGTACTTATGGAAATTATGAATGAAACTACCATTCACTTGATTGTCAGAATGTCCCGGGTAGGTGTATGCAGCTAGATAATCTAGCTTGTGGCATGAATCCTATGGCCTTTCAATAATCCATATCTTGTTATTTGTTTGTTTTCTTTAAAAGCTACCCTGAAAAGAAACACCTGCAAACGTGACTTAGGTTTACTGCATATTGCTCTCTGCCTGGCTCTTCTCCTCTGAGGAGGTAGTCTGACCATTATTTTAGTCTAGCTTGGGGTACAACAACTACCCAAAGGAATATAAAATGAACAACGGTAAGCATTCAATGAACTATAAAAATCAGTGTGGCAAAAATATTTCTTTTAACTCTAAATTGATTTACTTCGCCAATTAATTCCTATTTGGTTACTCATTATTTGTCATTTTATGTTCTATTACATTAATTTGCCAAGTGCCCCAAGTGCCAGCACTTGACATTCTGAAAAGTTATTATTTGGTTTTTAAAGCTTTTGCAAAAAAACTTTAAAACCTGTAGTATAAACAACAACAGCAAAAAGAAAATAATCACTAATGATTATAATTAAAATTCAAATTGCAAAATTTATGGAAGTCATTTACTAAATACTGACTTAAAAAGAATGAGTGAATAATTTAGATTTAGCTCTGCTTAGGTTAAAAAAATATTGGAAATGGATGTCTTAGAGTTGAACAAAGCACTCACTGACCATCTGCTTGTATTTCAGTTTAAACAGTTGACTATCCTAATTTTTGAAAAAGAATCTTAATAGTAAACCCGTTTAATTTTAGATGACTTTAAGTAGCATTGAAGAAATAAAAACAATTTTGTATATCAGCAAACAAATTTACAAATATACAGGCTGTTCAAAAGGTCTTGATTGTAAGATAGATAAAACTAGTGATATTACTTGCCGGAGGGAAGATTTTTTTCTACATTTTGTCACAACTAAGTTATGAGGGAAGCTATAAAGGATTTTACTAAAAATGAGATGAGAATAGCAGAATGATATTTTCACTTTGAAATTAAGCAGCTACTTCTTAAATAAAATACTGTTGAAACTTCCTCTTAAGTCAGTGAGTCAATACCATATTATTCAGTGCCAATGTCGCCATGCACCTCCTTTTGATTTTCATTGTGTGTGTGTTTTGCTCCCCTCCACATATTGTACTAGTAATGTACAGAGACACATTTAGAATGGGTGAAGCCCCTTGTATAGCTTAACCTATTCTACTTCCAGTTGCCAATGAAATTTGGCAACAGTGAATCAAGATGTAGCAGAGGTTCCATGACTTCAGGTAATGATTGGGGTCCCTACCTCTTCTAGGGGAAAGAAAAGAATTCTCAGGAATAAACTATACTACAAATATGCTTACATTTCTAAATTTATAAATTCAAAACATTCAAAACATTACAAAAATGGGTTTGAAATAAATATTTTGGGAAAATTAGCTTTCAGTAAGAAAATTATAAATTTTCATCTGCTACCTCAGACTATATAACAAAATAGTTATTGGATTAAAGATTTAAATGTTAATATAATTTTAAATGTGAGATAAGGAAATATAGAAGAATAAATAAAATAGATTTTTACAAATTTTTTTCTATAGGAAATTAAACTTCAATAATCATAAAGTAACAAATTTGAGTGCATAAATTTTGGAAGTCTGGATGCAAAAAAGAAAATGGCACGGAAAAACCTCAAGTGTAAAGTTTTACTAACCTCAGTATGCAAGGTTTTTACAAATCAATAAAAAATACCAACTGAGAAAGGATATAGATATAGGCACACACATATATATATTCATACAATTAAGTCAAATGCAAATCTATTTGTAAACAAGATTGCCTCAGTAGAAAATTCCAAAGAGTCTATTAGAAAACTCCTAGAACTTTTAAGTGAGTTCAGCAAGGTTACAGAACACAAGATCATTACAGAAAATCTATTACATTTCTATATACTAATGATCAATATGGAAGAACCAAATTAAAAACATATTATCATTTTCCAAAGATAATGAAATACTTAGATAAGCTTAATGCTAAGCATCACATGTAGAAATTTTATACTGAAAATTATAAAATGCTAATGAAAGAAATCAAAGGAGACCTCAATAAATAGAGAGACATATCATGTTCATGGATTGGAAGACTCAACATAGTTGAAATAGCCATACTCCTCAAACCAATACTACTACAGGTTTTATGCACTTAATATCAAAATTTCAGCAAAGTACTTTGTAGATTAAAAAAAATTATTCTAAAACTTGTATGAAAAGGCAGAAGCACTAGAAGAGCTAAAAATATTGACATCAAAGTATGAAGTACTTTGGAGGAGTTACTGTAGTCAATATTAAGTCATACGATAGAGCAGTAATCAAAGAAATGTGATATTGGTGGAGGAATTTAATCAATGGGACAGAACTGGAATTCAAAAACAGACCCACACAAATATTTTTCAACATACTTTTGACAATGGTGGAAAAGAAATTCAGTAAAAGAAAGGTAGCCATTTCAACAAATGCTCCTGGTGGGAGGAAGAGAGAAAGAGAGAGGGAGAATGAACTTAAACCTAAACTTTATACCTTATAAAAATTAGTTTAAAATAGATAATAGACTTAAATGTAAAGCATAAAACTATAATACTTTTTAGGGAAAAAATATAGCTGAAAATATTTCAGATTTAAAACTAGGCAAAGAGTTCTTAGATGTGATTCTAAAATAATGGTATACAAAAGGAAAATAATGTTTAGTTATCATCAAAATTAAAAACTTTTGCTCTGTGATAACCTATGTGAAGAGAATGAAAAAGAACAGCTATGGAGTGAGAGGAGACATTTGCAAACTGCTTATCTGACAAAGGACTAGCTTCCACAATACATAAGGAACCCTTGAACTTAACAATAAAATATCAAACAATCCAATCAGAAAATGGGCAAAGGATAAGAACAAAAATTTCACAAAAGAGGATATATAGATGGAAAATAAGCCCATGAAAACCTATTCAACATCACCAGCTATTAGAGAAATACAAGCTAAAACCACAGTGGGGATATTACAATATACCTACTAGAATTGTTAAAATGAAAAAAAAAAAAAAAAAAAAACAGATAATGTCAACACCAAATGTTAGTGAAAAAGTGGAGAGACCAAGTCACCCATATACTGATGGTGGGAATGTAAAATGATCACTCTGAAATGTTAGGCGGTTTCTTAAAAAGTTAAATGTACAATTATCATACAATCCAACAATTGCACTCTAGAGCATTTATCTCAGAGAAATAAAAAATTATGACTACACAAATACCTATTCACAGATATTTGCAACAGCTTAATTTGTAACTGCCAAAAATTGTACTCAGTCCTGATTTCCCTCAACAGGCAAATGCTAAACTGTGGTACAAACATACCATGGAATACTACTCAGCAGTAAAAAGGAAGTTATTATTAATACATACTCTACTTGGATGGATCTCAAAGAGATATTGCTAAATGGAAAAGAAAAGCCAATCACAAAAAGTTTCATACTGTTTAATATATTTATATTTGTATAGCATTTTTGAAATAAAATTTAGAAATGGAAGACAGAATGGTGATTGCCAAGGTTAGGTATCAAGAGGTGATGAGAAGGAAGTGAATGTATTTATAAAAGGGGTCCTAGCTCAGAATATTGATCATGATAGATACACAAACATTTACAAGCGGAAAGATAGTATGGAATTTAATACAGATACACACACGCATATGGGTAAAAATAAGGAAATGTGAATAAGACTGGATGTGGGAGCCCATGATTGGGTTAACAAATTGTAACAGACCCCAGCCACTTATCTTCTTAAAGAAGATGTGCTTAGTCACCGCCTTGCTTGCATAGTTGAGGTTTTAGCAATGACCCAGGCCCTAGGCTATAAACACTGGGTGTACTTGCTGTTAAAGATAGTCTTCTATCCCCAAAACAGCCTTGGGCTGGAATGGTAAACAAGTTATAAAAAGCTGCAGACTCAGAGGTGAGAAGGCTGGTTAGCCAAAGATGGGTAAGATCCCCTGAGGGGGGCAACCTAAGACAGGCACTGCCACCGGAGTCCAAGTTGTTAAGCAGCTGATTCTCATATGTTCTGCCCTGATAAGCTGAAAGGCTCAACATGATTATGATTCACCAAAAAGGGTCTTCTGACCTTGAGCCAAATGCCAACAATAAACAAAGCCTTTGTACTCATTGTGATCCCACCCTGTCCTTCCCTAAATTCCTGCATTCCTCCTTTGACTGTACTCAATAAATGTGGGAGCATTTGAGAGGCTCATGGAGAGTTGACTCCCGACTCCTTCTCACTCTCTTGACTTTTTTCCACAAAGCCTCTATTAATTCATTCCGTCTCGTGGGACTTCTGCTGGCCAGAAAAATATAGATTCATATTGAATCTATATTTTTAAAATTTGTAAAATCTTATTCAAATTACCTTCGACTTGTAGGATACATTTTCACACATTTTGCATTTCAGTAACTCAGAATTCTGTCTCTCCTTATTTGCTGAAAATACTAGTTATATATTAGGAAATAGGCTAGCTTATGCTGATGAAAAAAACAACCCCAACATCTCTGTGGTCTGAAACAACAAAGGTTTACTTCTTGTTCATCTTATGATCTCTAGGTCAATTAGGTGATACTTTTGCTGACTATATGGTACTTGTGTTATGGCTGTTTCGTTTCAACAGGGCTACAATAGCAGGGGAAGAGAGCATGGACAATTAAACCTTCACTCACTTTTCAATGGACAAAGGAAGTTGTGTGGCCAAAGTGAACTCATAGAGGGCAGAGAAGGGTAAATACCCTATGTGACCAGAAGAAGAAAACCAGGCAATTTTGGAAACAGTGTTAAGGTTTGCCATGTTAGACAATTACAGAATTAACTGCTACATCCCTTGCTAACAGGCCATGATGGTACTCATAAATCTTTGTCATAATTTTACTTTAATATGGAAAAAAAGGCTAATATATCTAACATCATTCTCTTGCATTTTAATAGGATGGAGAAAAAAGATGTGAACTATTTGGTGGTATAGGCCTACATTTTTGGTTTAAAGAGTATCTGGTTTATTTGCAAATTCCAGTTTGGCACAGACAATTTACTTTACACATCTCTGTTTTTTCAGAATATTATTTTGTAATACTAAGTGGATTTTCTGATTGCTGAAGAAACCTTTTGGATATGACAGTACTGATGTAATGGTTTTCTCTATTTGCAGTGGCTAGTTCAGTTCGATTATTCTAAAATTTAGCTTTTAAAACTTATATAGACATAAGCTTCAGATGTCTCAATGAAACAGGAAAATAAAAGTAAAGTTTAACACCACCACTTGCCTTAGAGTAGGACTCTGCCACAATAAAAGTGTTTATGAACAAATGAATTCACAAACCTCAATGGAGAGGTTATCACATTTCAAACTTAATCTGCTCATACTTGCTAATAACCAGAGCGAATTTTCACTGAACTATATTGTCACTTCACAAAGAGATACAGTAAATTCTTATCTTCAAGTTAGTTTTCTGCTCTACCATTCCATACTCAGTTTTTTCATTTTATTCTGAAGTCTGACTCCCAAGGAAAATTATGTGTATGTGTACATGCTGTGTATTGTATTATATAAAATGCAGTATGTGTGTTAGTCTTTGTATATGCCTGTGTACAATAAATATGAAAGGCAGACTTGCAAAAATATGAGAATTTCCTTAGCACATGTGTGTATGTATTGTAATCAATTTAGAAATAATTAACACTTTGATGATACCTCAGATAGTATTTACTTAATGTGACACTTCTTTTTTTAAGAAGCTAAAACATTGCATCTTAAGCACATAGTATAGCTGAAAGATTTTATACACAATAATAATTTGACTTAATTTTTGTTTGTAAATCCAGAAAAAAGTTCTCAATATCACTTCTATGCTAATGGGAATGTTTGGCTGCAATGAATGCTTTGAAAAATGATTTCCGAGTTTAGGTTATAGATAAAAGTCAAATCTGAGTTAAATGTGTATATACACATTATTCAAATTTTATTTTATCACAGTGACTTTGGACGACATAAATAAAAATAGTTTTTCTCATATGAACTTGATTTATGGAAGCATCCATAGCAATTGTCCTTTAACGCATTACCTACTTAAGCCTCACAAATTTGTTACCATGGTAGCAAAATGAAGTTCATCTAAAAACCTTTCAGTTTATAAAACTTTGATCATACTTTATGGGAATGATGAATTATACATGACAATATGGTTGACAGTGCTTGGAACAGACTTTTTAGTGAAAAGGCTAGGAAAAGTCAGTAACTGACTAGTGTTGAATTGTGAAACAACATTTATTTACATGAAATAGAATAAAATGCAACATTTACTTTCTTCTCACAATAATGAAATTCAGGACTTTCTTGGAAAATTATCTAAGTTAATATATTTTTAAATCACAGACAAGTGAAAGTCTAAAATTGGTTTTTAAAGGCCCAAATATAATATTTATATTACAATACTGAACAGGGAGAAGAAAGGGTAGACACAATTCAATAAACCTGTTCTCAATTTAATTGACTCAAAAAATTCTCTACAGAAAATTCTCAATTTTATCTTTATAAAATGGATTTTAAAATGTATAGTTTCATAGAATGATTATTTGACTGTGAAGTACAACATTTAATGTTTCATGTTATAAATGGTAAGAAATAAACTTATATTAATAAAAAGCCATTTTTTAAAAGTAAGCCTTAAAAAAAAAAATTCTTGTACTTCTGGGATAAACCACACTTGGTCACAGTGTACTATTCTTTTTATTAAGAAAGACACTAGAATATGTTACTAAGCATTTCTGGTTGATTAAAAGGTCATATTGCCTAAGCCATATGCCAGTTTTAAAAACTCATTAAATTAGTATAAAACAATTTGTGAATGTTTCCAAGGATATAAATGATCTCTTTACAGGAATAAACTCAGTTCAAAATACAGGTTTCAGATAATATATGAAATATTTGTTTATTTATGTCTTAAGAAAGGCTAATTTTTAGTGACTTTTTTTGTTTGCCATAAGCCTTGGTCAGTGTGATAATGAGCTAAATTTCAAAAAATATTTTTATAGATATTTTCAAGAGGAATATGCATTTATTTCTTTACTGCAGCAATTTCTTTGGAAAAACAATTCTGCCTGCATTGACCTATATTATTTTAAGTCTAATCAGAATCTACAACTATCTTTCATTATAACCTCCATATATTTATGATTGGACATGATCTTCTGGTAATTTTTAATCCAATAATTAAAAAAATACAGTACTTAAACCAAAAAAAAATTTTTTTTCAAACTGGTGCACTTTACATGTCATTTAATGTATCCAAAAATGAACATATTTGGTAAATTAATGTGCAATTTTATATTTCTTTAATTGATATGTTGTATAATATGTGCTTTAGTTAGGTAGATGCATGAAGTATATGGAGAATCTCTCCTAAACAAGTAACTTAGAAACGAGGTAAGCAGAAGTAAGCCAGCAACTGAATATTTGATTTCATAAACAAGGAGACAAAATAAAAATGTTCCAAGAGAAAAAATAAAGGTTTGAACTTAACATCATTAACTTAAGCACACAGTATCAATCAGAATCTTCCTCAGTATCAGAAAAAAATTACCCTAAAGTAAATACAGTACTGATTTCATCCACCTACCTAAAATTATAAGCAAGTCCCTAAACAAGCAACAGGTATCCAAATAACACAATCACATTCCAGAACAAAGATGAAGAGTATTTATAGAAAAATAAAAGTATCCAGTTTCCAATATAGTAGAATTCACAATCTCTGGTATCCAATAAACATTTAGCCACCATGAAAAGAAGCAGGAATTTCTTATTATGGGTCATACTATATGAGAATAAAGAGAACAAAGGTCAGTTAACTGAAACAGACCTTGAAATCAAATAGATGTTAGAATTAGTAGACAAAGATGGTAAAATAGTTATTATAGCAACATTCTATAATCTCAAAAAATAGAGGAAAGACTTGGAAGATATTAGGCCCAAACTGAAACTGAAACTGTAAAGGAGAAAAAATGATAATGTGTGAGATTAAACATATAATGGATAATATTAACTTCAAATTTAACATTGAGAAGAAAAGATTAGTGAATATGTGCCTTTGTAATAAAATTTTTTTTCCAAAATAAACAGGAAAAAAGAAAAAAAAACAAAAACAAAAACACAACATAACATCACTGAGTTGTGGAAAAACTTTAAGCTACTTAATATATGTGTAATAGGAATGCCTGAAGGAGAGAGGAAGAAGAGGGTAGAGAAAAGTATATTTAAAGAAATATGTGAAGACTTTCTAAATTTGGTAAAAACTAATAAACCCACAGATCCAAAGCAACACATACATAAAGACACATGAAATAATGCCATAATCAAATTGCTCAAAATCATGATAAAGAGAAAATCTTAAGAGCAGCCAGGAAATAATACATTTTATATACATATGAACAAAAATAAAAATGATTTTAGACTATTCATCAGAAACAATTCAAGCCAGAAGACAGTGAAGCAACATCATTAATATACTAAAAGAAAACCTAAAACTCTATATACCAAGTGAAGATATCTTTCAAAAATTAAGGTGAAATATTTTTTACATACATATTAAAAACTAAAAGAATTCATCCACGTTAGAACTACACTGCAAGAAATGTTATACAAAGTCAAACAAAAAGTGAAGACAGAAATGGAATATAAGATGAAAATATGGACATACCCAAAGAACTGAAGAGCACTGATAGCTGTAGTTGGTGTTAGTAAATTCATATTTTTTCTAATATTTAAATATCTTTAAAATATAGTTGACTCTTTAAAAAAATAGAAATATAGATTGAGTTTAATGACATATATAAAGATAAAATATATGAGATCAATAACACAACAGTTGAGAAGAGAAACAGACATGTACCACTGTAAGATTCTTGTATGTGAATTTTCTTATGTATTCTTATAATATATTGAATATATTCAATAGTATGACTTGAAGGAAACTTACTGTGATAAGTTAAAGACACATTAATCCTAATTCAATTGCTAAACTATCAAATCAAAAAGCTATAGCTAACCTAATCAGCCAATAAAGAAAAAATATGTAACCTTAAAAAATATTCATTTAATCCAGAAGCAGAAAAGCAAAAAAGGAGCAACAAAAAAGAATGATGAAAAATAGAAAGCACATAAGAAAGTACACATTTAAACTGAACCATATTAACACTAGAAGTCTAAATGTAACAATTAAGGTAGACATAGACTGAATAAAAAAACAAGACCTAAATATATACTGACTCCAAGGGAAACACTTAAAATATAAATACACAAATAAGCTAAAAGCAAAATGATAAAAACATATGTATTATGTTTACCCTTATCAAAGAAATGTTTGACAAAATGAGAAACATGGAAAAAAGTAGATATCAGAGGAAAGAGTATTAAGAAGAATAAAAGTTATTACATAATGGTAAAGATGAAGCTATGAGACTACAATATTGCTCTCAACAATTGATATAGCAAGTAGAGAGGACATCAGTAATAATGCAGAATAATTCCTAAATAGCACTAGCATCAAACTTTACCTATTTAACATTTATGGAATAATTGTGCAAAACAGTTTAATACATATTCTTTTTAAATGAACAAAATATTTACCAACATAAGCCACATTCTGTGTCATAAAACAAATCTCAATATATTTAAGGTGATAAAATTATGCAAAGTATGCTTTCTGACCATAATAAAATTAAATGATCAATCAATAACCTAAGTCTCTGGGAATTCACTAATATTTAGAAACTAAGTATTAAACTTATAAATAACCTATGACTCATAGAAGATAGTAAAAAGGATTTTGAACAAAACATGAAAATACAGTGTATTAAAATCCACAAAACATAGTTAAGTCAGTGCTTTCAAGGGAAATTTATGACAAAACACATATATTAGAAATAACCTACCTCAATGACTTCATATTCTACCATAAGAAAATAGAAAAGGAAAGAGCAAATAAAATTCAATATATATGAGGATAAAATTTAATAAAGTAGAAAATAGTAGAATATAAGTGAAAATAAATTAGACAAAAGGTTGATTCTTTGAGAGGATAAATGAAATTGATTAAACTCTAGACAGACTGATTGTCTGGGAAGGGAAGAGAGAAAGAGAGGAAAGACAAATTCCTATATTAGGAATTAGAGTAGTGACACCACTCCAGATCTATAGATGTTCAAAGGATAGAAGAGTATTATCAACAACTTTATGCCATTAAATTTCAAAACTTACATTAAATATATAAATGCCTTTAAAGAAAAACTGTAAAAGCTCACTGAAAAAGAAATACACTACATTATAGCTATGAAAAGGATTAAATGTATGGTTAAAAAAAATCACACAAAGAGATGAGGTGTCTTTCTGGTAAAATTTACCAAATAGTTATAAGGAAATGAAAGCACTTTTACCCAAACAATCTTTACAAGTCTATAAAATGAATAAATCCAAACTCATTCTATTAGTTCAGTAGTATTCTGTTATCAAGATCTGACAAAGACATTACAAGAAAAGAAAACTGCAGAACAGCATCCCTCATTAATATAGGTGTAAACGTATCTTAATAATTTAGTAAATCAGTTTTAACATTATTTTAACAGGATAATACATCATGACCAACTAGGTTTTATTCCAATAAGAATGTTTTAACTTTTAAAAATCACCATAATTAAAAACTAAAAATGAAAATATGATCATCCCCATAGATAAGAAAAAACATCTGACAAAATCTAAAATTGATGATTTTTTAAAAAAAATCTTAGTCAATAGAAGATATTACTTCAGTCTGTTAAAGTCATATATATGTATATGAAGAATATATGTATTTAGTTAATTTTTTACAAAATTACAATGGAGAAAGGATAGTCTTTCAAAAAATAGTTCTAGATTGAGTGTATATAATTTGGGGACAAAATTAACTTTCATACACTGCACAGAAGCTTAGTTAACTGAAAAGCGACTAGAAATTTAAAGTAAAACCTAAAACTATAAAACATTGATTATAAAAACAGAGGAAAAATCTTTATGATCTGGGGCAAAATTTTCATAGATACAATTTTCAGATGCACTCTCTATAAGAAAAAATTTGATAAGATGAACTACATCAAAATTAAAAATTTCCTCTCTTCAAAAGACACCATTAAATAATGAAAAAAAAACAACACATATCCTGGGAGGAAATATTTTCAAATTATATATATGGCAAAGAATGTCGAGTGAAACATGGAAAGAACTCTCTCAGCTTAATAAGAAAACAAATAATATAAATGCAAAAGATTTAAACAATCACTTCAACACAGAAGATATGTGAAACACAAGCATTTGAAAAGTTTCTCAACATCATTAGTCATTGGGGAAGTGATATTAAAAACACATGAGTTACGACTGAACACCTATTGGCACATATAAACATAAAAATAATGATCATACCAAGTGTTGGTGAGGATATGGAGGAAATGGAAACTTCATACACTGCTAGTGGGGATGCAAAATAAGAGAACTGCTGCAACTGCTTTATAAATTTGCAGTTTCTTGAAAAGTTAAGACATACATATAAGATCATCCAGCCATTTCATGCCAACGAAGGCATATATTCACACTTGTATATATACATGTATATGTGTGTATGTGTATATATATATACACACACACAGATATATATATGCTGCTTTATTTGTAATAGCTCAAAACTGGAAACAAAACTATTCACAATAGGTAAATGGATAAAAAAAAGTTATCGTATGTCCACAAAACGGAATACTATTCAGAAATAAAAAGCAATGAACTATTGATACACACAACATGGAAAAAAAATCTCAAAATAATTACGTTGAATGAGTACAGACAGACAAAAATAGAATACATATGTAGAATTGTATTTATGCAAACTTCTTAAAAAACAAAGCTATTCTATAATGATAAAAAGTAAATAATTGGCTGCCTTTGGATGGGGGCCTGGGGGAGCAGCAGAGAAAGGCCTGGCAGAAGTGTTATAAAGAGGCAGGAAGATACATCTTAGCGATGTTCTCCTAGAGCAGTCTACCCAAGCAATAGAAATAAAAGCAAAAATAAACAATGGGACCCAATTAAACTTACAAGGTTTTTCACAGCAAAGGAAACCGTAAGCAGAACAATGCAACAACCTACAGAATGGGAGAAAATATTTGCAAAAGATGAGACTGACAAGGGCTTAATTTCCAGAATATGTAAACAGCTCATATGACTTAATAAGAAAAAAACAATCAAATCCAAAAATGGGCAGAAGACCTAAACAAGTAATTCTCCAGTGAAGACATAAGAATGACCAATAAGCATACGAAAAAATGCTCAATATCACTAATTATCAGAGAAATGCAAATCAAAACTACAATGAGGTGTCGCCTCACACCAGTCAGAATGGCCATCATTCAAAAGTCCACAAATGATAAATGCTGGAGAGGGTGTGGAGAAAAGGGAACCCTCCTACACTGTTGGTGGGAATGTAATTTGCTGCAGCCATTCTGGAAAACAGTATGGAGATTCCTCAAAAGACTAAAAATAGACTTACCATATGATCCAGCAGTCCCACTCCTGGAGATATATACAGAGGGAAACTTAATTCAAAAAGGCACCTGCACCCCAATTTTTATAGCAGCACTATTTACAATAGCCAAGACATGGAAACAACCTAAATGTCTGTCGACAGATGACTGGATAAAGAAGTTGTGGTATATTTATACAATAGAATACTACTCAGCAATAAAAAATAAGTAAAATAATGCCATTTGCAGCAACATGGATGACCCTGGAGAGTGTCATTCTAAGTGAAGTAAGCCAGAAAGCCAGAAGAAGAAAGAAAAATACCATATGATATCACTCATATGTGGAATCTAAAAAACAAAATAAAAAACAAAAAAAAACAAATGAACTTATATGTAAAACAGAAACAGATTCATAGACATAGAAAACAAACATGGTTACCGGGGGGAAGGGAGTGGGAAAGGATAAATTGGGAGTTTGAGATTTGCAGATACTGACGGGTAAATATAAAATAGATAAACAAGTTTACACTGTATAGCACAGGGATCTATATTCGATATCTTTTAGTAGCTTATGGTGAAAAAGAATATGAAAATGAATATATGTATATTCATGTTATGACTGAAGCAGTATGCTGTACACCAGAAAATGACACAACATTGTGAACTGACTATACTTCAGTAAAAAAGAAAAAAGAAAAAAAAAGAGGCAGGAAGAAACTTTTGGAAGCGATGGATGTATTTATTTTCTCAATTGTGGTTACGGTGTTATGAGTATATGCATATGCCAAAACTTATTATATTGTATAATTTAATTGTATGCAGTTTTTTGTATGCCATTTATACCTCAAGAAGAGTATTACTCTGAGATAGTCCCTAAAATAAGTCTTACGGAAAAAATAAATCACTGTCTGTGTTAGAGTAAACAAAATCCTGGTCACTATTGTGATCTTTCAGAGGTGTGGTAAATCATGTTCTTAAGACACAGTGAATATCCTTTAAGATATATTTCTGTTATTGATTATAATATAATTCATTATAATAAGAAAACATATTTTGTATGACTTGAACTCTTCTTAGAGACTTCCTTTTTGGCCCAGAATTTGGTGTATCTTGGTAAATGATCAAATTGCACATTAATGAGTGTGTGTTCTGCTGTTGTTGGATGGAGTTCTATAAATATTAAGAAAAGTTGATTGATGGTGGTGTTCAAGTTTATTACTATTTTCTTAATGATTTTCTGTCTATTTGAACTATCAGGTTTTGAAAGGAAGTGTTGGTATCTCTGATGAAAATTCCAGATTTGCCTAGTTTATCTTTTATGCTATTATTCTTTTATAACTTTTCACTTCTGTTAGCTCTGTTAGTAGGTACATAAACAACTTGGTTCTGGTTTTGGTTTACGTCCTTTTTGAATTGCATTTTTAATCATTATCATGACAAGTGTCTCTTTTTCCCTAGTAAGAGTCTTTCTCTTGCTGAAATGGACTTTTCCTGATATTAATATAGTCACTTTTCATTCTTTTTTGAGTATTAACATGACATGTATTTTCAATCTTTTTTACTGTAAGCTATTGGTATCTTTTGTATCTAACGTGGATTTCTTATGGGCACTTACAGTTGCTTCTTGCTTTATTATTATCCAAGCTAGCAATCTTTTATTTTAGTTGGGATATTTGAGTAGGATTTAATTTATTTTTAATGTGAATATTGATATGTCTGTGTTTAAACTTACCACATGTCTATTTCCTTTCTACTTTTCTTTTTTTTTTTGCTTTCTATTAGATGAAGGGAATATTATTTATGATTCTTTTTTATCCTTTATTATTATCCTTACCTGCTTTTATTACTTGCTTTAGGGTTTATATTATATATTTTCAACTTATCAAAAACTACATCCAAATGATATTTTATAGTATTTTGATATAGTATAAAAACTTAACAACTCTGTACTTTTATCTCTCTCCTCCTGAACTTAGTACTATTGTTGACATAATTTTCCTCTAGATATCTTTTTTCTAGATAAATTTCACATAGGTAATAAGAAAAGATATTCAACACCTGCCATGCTTTAGACATTATGTATTGCATTTTAGGCATGTATTCTACCTTAGTCCTCATAGTCTTATGATACAACAATCATTACTTTCATTTTTCAGATGTGAAAACTGAAACTTGAAGAGATTATATAACCTACCTAAGTCAGATAAGTACTAAGTAAAGGAGATGAAAATCAAACCCAGGTCTTTATAGTTCTGAAACCTATGTTTGTTTGTTTTATATACCACCGTTTTCAGTAAGTATTTAATGAATGCATAAATAAACTTCTAAATTAATGTAATTTGAGGGACCAAAAAAAGGTGCTCTTAATTCCAAAATATTTACATTTGCTTTGCTTGATAATATCTAAAATGTTCATAAGTGGAATATATCCCTTTAGCTTAACATGATAAACAACTAAGTGTAGCACCCATAATGTTTACTGCAAATATATCAATGGACATTGAAGTGGTTAATTAATAGACAAAGAACCACTGATGCTTCAAAAATTTAGCAAGTATTACACAAAAAATAGTACAGTATTACATGATGAAAACGTATGTTTTCTCCTGAGCCCAGTGAGAAAATGATACTGCCCACCTCAGCACCTTAACCATCCCCACAGGTAAGGCAGAATAATACAATAGAGTGCTGAGATTAGAAATGTCAGAGATTAACAAATGAAGCTGAAGGCCAGTGCTCCACAGACTAACATGCAGGAAAGCACAACCTATGGGGAATCAACCGATAAAGACTCCTTACATAAACGTATTTATAAGCTGAAATTTCAAGTCTTCAGATGAGTTGTGCTGCCTCAAAAGCTCTCAGTGAAGTCCTGAAAAGGAGAGAAATAAGGGCATAAATCCATACTGCCATATTCTCTTAAATACACCATGACCTAAGATCATCTTCCTTCAAGAAAAAAGTGTGAGGAATTCAGGGAAGAAAAGAACAGAAATAGCCAATAAAGAAATATAAACAGAAGGACTGACAAATATTTAAAGATCATTTTGTGGGATTTGAATATTATTTCATAGGATATCAACTCCCTGGCATTAACCAATGGCAAGCAAAGTGGCAGGTGAGACAGGACTGGCCATGGTTGCTTGACAAGCACTGGAATGATAA
The DNA here is from genome assembly GCF_009834535.1 of Camelus ferus. Classification (NCBI taxonomy): domain Eukaryota; kingdom Metazoa; phylum Chordata; class Mammalia; order Artiodactyla; family Camelidae; genus Camelus; species Camelus ferus. The sequence continues at coordinate 45,118,602 of NC_045701.1, forward strand.
AGCAATGAGGGAGCTTCAGGGGAAGGTGCAGCAGATGTTGACTAGCTATATGAATTCAAGATTGACTAGAGTAATAGATGGGAACTGATGGACTGAATGAATGATGAAGGTTTGAATGATCTTTAGAAACTATGAAAGTTAAGGGATGTGAAGGGAACAGAATGCCGTGAGTATCACCTTGGAAGTAGAACATTTTTCTATAATAGCCGAGTTAAGGTTGTGCTATGTATGTGGGTAGTTGACATTTATTGGTGATTGAAGCCATTTATATCAAGGGTCTATGAAGTAGAACGATACAAACTGATGGTTCTGGCCATTTTAAATGGTCTTTAATTAAACCAAACAACAGGGATTTGCTAACTGAATTTAGAAAATAGTCATTGGATGAGCATATTAGTAAGCAATAAACAAAAATTTGCATATGCATCATGAAATGGATGTGACATGAAGGCTTCTTGGATAATAACTAATTGTTCTACCTTGTATGAAGCAACCCAAACTTTTCCTCTAAATGGTAAAAACAGATTTCTCAAGAAATATCCAGTTCTCATCCTCAAAGTTAAATTTAGTTTATACTTACAATCACCTATTAAGGTATATAAAATACTATGAAATAAAAATATTGATAGAACAGATATGAGTATTGAAAAATATACTTAGATTAATTTGAGAGCACATTTTTGCAAGAACTATTTAAAGCATTACATGAGCATATGTGTGTGTTTATATGTGTATATATGTGTGTGTGTGTATGTATGTGTATATATATATATAATTGTTCTTCCTTAATTAATAAGTGACATTAAAATGTTATCTTGTGACTCTTCAAAATAACCTGAGGCTTTCAATATTAACACAAGGTAGAATTCCCGTATTATGTGGATTTTCTTTTCTTTTAGGAGTTTATAAACACTCTTTTAGGTATACAATAAGATAGGTAAATCAGTACATCCTAGATTAACTATCTGATTAGAAATGAACATGAGGGGTAGGCCAGGAGGAAAACCAAGTACCTTAAACTTATTTTGGGAGAGCCGAGTCTCATAGAGACATGACACAGGGTGTGCATCCACCCCCAGGCCTTGTGATTGATTGACTGACTGATTGATTGCTTGATTGATTGACTACTTGGTTTCCCTGAGCTCTGGTTGATTGAGAGCTCAGGTTTCTTGTGTTCTGGATTTTTCCCTTCCCCTTCCTCCCCCTTTGCCCAATGCTCACTTCACTCTAAGCTACCTAAGATTCCCCACTCTAGTCATGAGACCCCAAATCTTGGGGACATAGAGAGTGTGGACCCCTCTAGCTACTTCCTGCTGATCTAGGGTGATGATGGAGCTCGTTGGCATCCCAGACTAGCTGGCTGTCCTTGGGCAAGATGTGAGCGAAGGCTCGGTGTTCATTGAGGGGCTTGTATATAAGTGGTCTTGGCTGATTGGTTGATTACCTTGTTATATAATCATTTGAAGTTTGTCTCTAGACGTGAAGAAACACTTTTCGTAAGAAGGTTGAAAAGATAGAGGTCAAATATACAGAGCTAATCCTAGCCAAAGGACAAAAGAGGCAAACAAGGGTCTTTAAAAAAAGTTGATTTCTGTGCTTTCTGTTGGTTTAGGTTTTAGAAAGCACATGTTGAAGTGTTAGTCCAGTGAACAAAAAGAGGAGTCCAAAGAGGGACCCTAATGTCAGAGCCATTTTAAATTAGTCTTAAATCAGTTTGATGGGGGCCCTAAAAGAGAAAAGATTTGAACCAGGAGACATTTAAGAAAGAGGTTTGTCTAACAGGGACCCATAGTCCCCTAGGGCAAGGGCAGAGTCTCAGTTGCTAAGAGGTTTGTGAGAATATGTGGCTCCCATTGGTGAACCAGATCTCATCAGGGTTTTCCAGGGGTTGGTTGGTGAGATCTGTTCTAGCTCCTAGAGAAATGGATAGGGTCTCATGACATAGGCGAAAGGGAAGAGACTCATCTGGTGATGGTCATAGTGTAGCAGAATTGAGTGTCCCACAAATGGAGACAGTGACATCTGGGTTTTCCAGTAATAATGCCTGATATTTAAGAAGCCAAGCATCTGAGAGCCAGAAACATTCCTTGCCTTTTAAAAGGTCAGAAACTTGATAGTTAGCATATGCTTGTATAGGGGCCCCCAGAGCTAGCTTAAAAGCTTCCACCAGGAGAGCAGAGAGGGCTCCCAACACTCTTAGGCAGGAAGGCCAGCCTCAAGCAGTGGGATCTAGCCACTTGGAGAGGTATCCCATAGGCTGTTGGGTAGGACCCAGCCATTGCCTGAGGACCCCCAAGGCTACTCCTCCTCTCTCATGAACATAGAACTGAAAGGGCCTTGTGGGATCTGGAAGCCTCAAGGCCAGGAATCTTACTAGGAGATTTTTTCATTCTTCCATTGCTTCCTGTTGGGAAGGACCCCACTGGAGAGGTCTTTCCAATCATCTAACCCTAAGCCCCATCTGGGCAGCTGGGGACCCCAGATCCCCATGAATCAGCTCATGGATCTGGTGTTTAAAGTACTGAACAATAGAGACAGGGCTAAAGAGGCAAAAAGGCTTCAGGGACAACAGCAAAAGGCGCAATTCTTAGCGGCAGCCTTCATCTCTGCACCACCTCAGAGTTATCCTCCACCAAGACCCATGGTGAGGACAGGATCCAGGATGCCTGCATCAGAGCCACTGTCTCACCAAAAAGGGACCTGTTTTAAGTACAGCCTGGAGGGCCACTGGAAAAACAAATGCCCCATGTATAGGAAAAGTCCACCAGGACCCTGCCCCATATGCAAATAAAAAGGCCACTGGAAGCGGGACTGCCCCCAGTCCCGAAGGGGGCTTGGGACTCCCAAACCAATGATGGCTGAGACAACTAAAGAATGACAGGGCCTGGGACCCTCCCTGGCTCCTACAGGACACCGGGTCATTTCTCCGGTGGAGCCTTGGGTAACCCTTCACATGGCAGGTAGAAAAGCTGTCATCTTATTAGATAAGGGAGCCACCTAGTCTGTGCTGACTGATTTCCTTGGACCCTTGTCCTCCCAATCCTGTATTACAATGGGGATCAACAGAAGGCCCCAAACAAGGTGCTTACTAAAAATTTACTTTTACACATGAGTTTTTGCTGGTAGCTGAGTGCCCCGTCCCCTCATTGGGAAAGGACCCACTTGCTCAGTAAATCCCAAGAAATAATCCAATTCAAAGACCCTTACATGAAAGACACACACCCAAAAAAAGTCTACTCTTGGCTTTGGGAGCCTGCCTCAGTCCCAAGCCAGAAGAGGTCTCCCTTCCACCCCATATTGATTCTCAAGTAAACCCTGCTGTCTCGGAAGCTGAGGTCCTGAAAGAGCTACTATTGTCAGCTGATCATCAGAAATGGGACCACGTGAGGCTACAGGCCAGCTTCTTCAGATCAAAGGCAAAACCAAGAGCCTTAAATAAAATACTTCTCAAACCCAGGAAACCACCTCAAAAGTGTGCATAAATAGATGGCCAAATCGGAGGCCACTGATCGGACTAAGCTGACCATAGCTGATATTTGGAGCCTAATATAAATTTTTTGGAAAAGTCTCCCCTAAGCTAAATGAGATAAAAAACTGTCCTTGTTTTACAAATCTAGTCTTTACAGGACCAGATGTGTGATGTGGCTCAAAAATGATACAAAGCCCACCAATCCTTCCACCACTCCCCAAACCTCCCCTATGTATTTACCTTAAGAGACAAGTATTTTGAAAAGACTTTATTTTTCTGGCCTTTAAAAAACAAAGTCTTTCTAGGGGAAACTTGCCTTCCTATGCCTTTGAAATACAAATATTCTACCTCGTCTTCTCCGGGAACTCTGACCTCACCATCTTTTTAAAATGCAAATTAAAAAAAAATTAAAAAACGGGGGTGGGGTGGGGATAAATAATTTGGAACCTAATTTGCGAAGGACAAGTAAAAATTTTATCTCTTTTTCATAAATATTAGTAAAAAGGCTTAGCCATCTAGATGGGCAACTTTGATTTGTTCTATCTGCCAAAAACCCCAGTTAAAATCCAACCTCTTTTGGTGCCAATGGGTTTTACTTTGCTCTATCTGATTCATGACTAAAATTTTAAAATGAAAACTATAAGGTGCCTGGCTTGTATGTCATAGATGTATGCTACTGTCACAATTAAATGGTAAAAGAACTCTTTAAGTGGCTAAAAGGAAGTTAAGTACGTATATAAATACTCAAACATAGAGAAAACTGGCCAAAATAAATTTCAGGTTCACGTTATCTAAAAAGGATTCAGTACTGGTATTGGTAGTGAAGCTAGCTTAAGCTAGTTGGTTTAATTAATAGAAATGTTGTCTTTAGAGACATCAGTGTTAAGGATAATACTTCGGTCGTGCCTAGGCTTACTAGAGGGCAAGAAGAACTTTATTATATCTGTTACAAATTTGTCAGCAGAAAAAGTAACTCAATGTAAAAAAACTTTCAAAAAGTAAACAAAATAAGAGATTTGGGGTAAACTCTATAGGAGTTTTCTTTTGAAAGTATCTACCTAGAATTGTCTCTCCAAATTTTGGTACTTAAAACTAAACGAAGTTAAAAAGTTCACTGACTATCTGTGCCATTTATAGAATATTAAAATATTAATTGCTAGGCAGATCTAAGTTTATCTACCTTTGCCTTAGGAAGAAAAAAAATAAAAAACTAAAACATAAATTTCCAGTCAGGAAATGGTGATATGACAACCAATTCACAGTTGCTTGCTTCTTGGTTTTTGCCAGAGATTTAAGGCTTTTGAGGGCTAAAATGATAATATATGTAATTAAAGCTCCTAAAATAAGTATTTCAGTACACAGTGGGAAAATAAGATGTATGCTTTCAGTAAGAGTTTCGTAAAACAACTATGGGGGAAAAAAAGGTTTCATACATAATCAGGATTTTAAATATCTAACAAATTCAAAAAGTTCTTTGTAGCCCCAGGTAACTTTAAGATGCTTTAAAGAAAACCTGAGACATCTCAGATATTAAGTTAACTAGGATTATTTAATATGTTAAGTTTATACATATAACCAGTCAGAATTCTAGTAATTACAAACAAATCTCTATCAATTACAGGTGTTTAACCATGCCTTTTAAGTCTTTTTGTTGTTACAGACTGTCAAGCTGTTACAAAGGGGCTTCATCTTTAAAAAAATTGGTCAGAAGTCAGTGGAAACAGTGGGTTACAACAGTCCCACATCAGATGATGGCCCATGCCCTCAGCACTCTGGACACAGAAACAAAAGGCTGTCCTGCCCCTGAGGCCCTTAGATTAGGCATTCAGAGATTTTTTACTCCCTGATAGGCAAGGTCAACGCCCCTACTCAGCCTGGAAGTGGTTTCAGAAGAAGGACCATCATCCCTCTACAACCCCTTAAGAAGATTGTAAGAGTAAAATCTCTGAGGGAGGAATGAGACAGGAAGGAGGCAGGGCACAGCCATTTCAGGAATAACAGGGCAATTAACACCAGTATGGCAAAAGATTCAACCCCCAGGAGGCCTTGATGCTCAAAATGGTGGGAGACTTGACTTCTAGTAGGCCCTGGCCTAAATCATTACATGTCCATTGTAATATATTAGCATAGTGAATAACATGCCCACAGGTGCCAAGACAGTCCCAAGGCCACAGCCCCCTCTCTCTCCCTCTTAGGACATGGCCCACACTCTGTCTATGGAGTGTGTACCTACTTTTACTGGACTCTGAGCACCCAAGCCCCACACCTCCTGGGCTTTTTCTTGCCTCTTGATGGATCTCTAAATAAATCTCCCTATACTCAAAGAAACACACAAAAAAGATTATTTGTCCCTCCTATGAGCTGAGGTCTCAGTTAGACTGGCCTGGTGGAGTGGATGTACACTGATATAATATATATAATATATATATATCATATAATATATGCATATATTTTAAAAACATGCATATATTATATATACATACATCCATTATATAATATACATATTACATATATACATATCCATACACAGACATGTGTACATATATTGTATATATTACATATATATCCATACATTAACATGTGTATGGATATACACATATCATACACATATTACATATGTACATATTACATAATATATACATGTAATATGTATATTATATATATACATATCCATACAAGACACGAGTATATATAATAAATATATTTATATTCATACACTGGCATGTGGATAGATATACACATATATAATATACATATGATGTATGTGTATATATCATATATGTATATATAGATAACATACACTATACATATTATATATACATATTCATACACAGACCAGTGTAATTATGCACTCTCGTTTAACAGACACGTGATACAAGTGCATTCGATTCCTAGACCAGTGTACATATGTACACTCATTTAATAAGACACATGAAACGGGTACACTTAGACTCCAACCCCAGGCATGTGTCTGGAGAGGCACCCCGTCTTACAGAGACATGAAACGGGTGCACTGGGCCTCCACCCCCAGGCCTGGGGCTGGAGGGGCACCATGTCTTATAGACATAGACTTCATTATTACACAGTTTTAATTTAACCAGCATTACTCTTTCCTCATCTTAACATTACTTCCTCCAAACAATTTTTATGATGTCACACAATTTGGTTATTTCCATCCTATACACACTTGTAGTATAATGGACCTGCTCATATTAAAAATGTGTCACATCACATTATACTTTCATGTTCATGATTGATATGCAATGATATACTTGAAGTTCTTAAAGTCAAAGTGCAAGCCTTATAAATAGGTTGTTTATATACCTTGCTTTGTCAGAGACAGTTTCATTTTATACCAGTTTCTTCAATACCATGTATATCACAGTCAAATTGTCTTAGTTTGGATTATAAATTATATGGTAATTCCACTTATAAACCCTATATGCCTAACATCCACCAGAAAGCAGGTAAATTGTGAGCACTCAAAGATTTTTGGAATTAATAAATGAATAAACAATTAAGTCAATGAATGGTTGACCCCAGTTATCCTTAATTCTGCTTTTTTAGAAGATATTTCAGAATGTCTTCTTTTAAAAACTTGACCACAGATGAGGGCACAGCTCAGTGCTAGAGTGCCTGCTTAGCATGCACAAGGTCCTTGGTTCAATCCCCAGTGATTTTATTCAGAAACAAAGAAAGAAATAAACCTCATTACCTCCCCCCACCAAAAACACAAACACAAAAACAGAGAAAATAACTTGATCATTCCCTTTGCACCCAAAACAGAAAAGAAATGAATAACAGACTAAAATACCCTGTGCAAAAACTTGCTAACATTTTCATACATTACTTGTGAGGAAACTATTTCTGCAATTTATATGGACAGTTATCTATTTTTCTGTTTACCTCTTCCTCTGCCTCTTTCTCTTTTTTGTTTCCGTCTGTCTCTCTTTGATGCTTTCTTAGTGGCTTGTTATTTTTCATAATTCTTCATGGTATCAGTGCAGACAAGACTTAAAAGATCTTCATGCACTGATTCTGTTAAGTATAAAAATATTTCATTTATAGCTTTCAGTACTTCTTATCTATTTCTTTTTGAAGAATTTAATCATGAATTATATATACCAGTACAGCATGAAATATTCAACTCATGTTCTTTCATTCCAGTTTAGCCTACCAAACAAAGAAAGAGTGGTTTGAACATAGAAAAGAGAGGGTATGTGTCGAGCAATATGACAGTACTGTTTAATAGCATTTTTCCCATAGCAGGGGCCAGATGGAAAGTCCAGCATAACTAGATTTCATATACTCAGTGCAAGACATGTTAAGTCATTCAATTAACTGAAACAGAGACATGGCTTCAAGCATATAAAATACAAGATTTGCTTTGCAAAAGTCAGTGAGAAATGGTATTACTGCAAAAGTGAATTATCATCATTCAAAACCACAATCAGGCATATTTTGTGAAATTTGGAAAAATTAATATAGGTTTTTAGGCCAATAACTACTTTTTAAATAGTATCAGAAGATACTCCTATCAATTTTAATTAATAATTGATTGATTATTCTGTTCAATTTGATTCTTTACAATTAGAGGTTTCCTACAAATCCTTCTAAATCTAGAAAGAGTAAAATCCTCTCCATTTACTGAAGAATTCTGAGTTATATCTGAGAAGAACGCATGGACTGAGACCTAACAGTGGGTTCAGGTTACTGCTGGCAAAATCTGCCTTAGGAAAAACTCAATGCAGTAATATTTTATTGAGATAACCTGCCCCTCAGACAACAAATCTCCAGTTCTTCTCTTGTAAACCAGTGAATGCAGGATTTGTCTTTTTCTTTTTAATCCAACAATTAGGGGTCAGTGCATTTTATGCACTAAAGAAAAGTAATTTCCTTCCTATCTGATGTATAGAAATAATGAAAGACAATAAAAACAAAACAACAACAAAAAAGAACCATAAATTTGTGAGGTATTCTTATCTACTTACTTCACAATACACAGTGTATCCAATTACTCCAGAAAATGTTCAACATTTGTATGAAATTTCTAGATTGCTTGGGTCAATAACTTTTCTATCTAAGCATTTATCATTTGAAATTATTTGAATTAGAGTTGCCTGGCAAAATATGAATGCAGTTATCCCATTCAAAGGAATTTTTTTTTCTTTTTAAATACCCATTTTAGGTTTTCTTAAAGTCTTCTTTCTTCAAGCTAAAGTATTAATTTATGACTGAGAATCTATAACAATATCATCTTAGGTATATACTTAAACTTCAAAGTCATCTTTTAAAATTCTTGTTAAACATGATATACTATACTCCAAAGTTTGAAGGCCCTTACCTGTGTTTCTGTTTTTATTTCAGTTCACTAAAAAATCATTTGATTGAATATTAGTTTTGTATTGTGTATATTGAAGTGTTTTATTAAAAATGTATTAAATTTGTTTTTCTTCTATCCCTAAGTGACTTAGATAATCTAATATAAATACAAAAATTAAAAATAGATTTTAAGTAATTCACATTTTATTCTAGTAAATAATAGAGCACTGATTCTATGCCAGGGTTTGTTTTTAGCACTTTATATAGATGCTGTATTAGTCAAGGTTCTCCAGAGAAACATAACCAATTGGATATATATATATTTATTATAATAAGAATTGCCTCACATGACTATGAAGGTACAGAAGTCCATGATGTGCCACCTATAAATTGGAGAATGATGAAAACTAGTGGTATAATGGTCTGAGTCTGATGGTCTGAAAACCAGGTGATCTGATAATGGAGGACCAAGACCAAAAACCTGAGCATCAGGGGTTGGATACTGTAAGCCCTGATCTGAGTTCTAAGGCCTGAGACCCAGCAACACTGATGTCTAAGGGCTGGAGGAGATGCGTGTCTCAGCTTAAGCAAAAAGAGCAAATTTGTCCTTCCTCTGCACTTTTGTTCTATTCAGATACTCCACAGATGAGGGGGATGTTCACCTGCATTGGTGAGGATGATCTTCTTTACTCAGTCTACCAATGTAAATGCTAATCTCTTCTGGAAACACCCTCACGGTCACAATCAGAAACAATGATTTACCAGCTATGCCAGCATCTCTTAGCCCAGTCAGGTTAACACATAAAATTAACCATCACAGATGTCTTATTTAAAACTCCCAATAAATCTACCACAAAATCATTATTATTATCTACATGTTACAAATGGTGAAACTAAGGTATAGAGTGTTAAATATTTTAAGGCCACATACAAAGTGGTGGAGAAGGGAGTCTAACCAGGGCATTTGATTCTACGGTTTGCTCTTTTATGCCTCCTTCAGTAACTGATTACCAATCCCATTCCCAGAGACACTGGAAAACATGAACATCCTGTTCTAATTAAAATAAGTGGGAAAAAACATAAAAACAATAACTTTTCAACATACAGTAACAAAAGATATTTTCTGAACAAAGGAACACAATGATCAGTATACTAGTTAAAGGTAAAATACAACACTTCAAATACTTTAAATCTAATTTACTTCTTTTTAAATTTAAAAAAAATTTTTTTCTACTTAACTTCTTCTAGAGTAATTAAATATTATTACTCAATTTACTGTCTTTTATCTAGTTAGACATTCATTATTTTACAATAATTATAATCCTTGACAAACTATATTCTAATCTAGTTTCTGATCTAATCTAGATCAGATCTCTTAGCACTTCCCAAATAATGATGGGTCCTAAAACACTTTAGAGTCTTTTCCTATGCTCCCAAATTTTGTAATTTTGCTAGTATATATTATAATTTCACAAATATTTAAATTCATCTGGGATAACTCTCATGAGAATCAATGTGAGTCTGTTTAATTGAATTTTTTCTCATAGCTCCATGTCCTAGCTTGGCTGGTAAATTTTGGGTGAATATCAGACATTATGTTAAAAACAATTAGCAATTCTGTAGGATGTTATTTTTCCCCAAGAGTAGCTATTTTTGTTTCTGGTATGCAGTTAGAGTAAGACCAAATGCTTTGCTATCTCCTGGCAGGGAGCTAAGCTAAGGTGGGTTTTGTTCATTGTTACAGACTGTTATGCTCCCAGCATATACTTATTCTTGAAGGCAGCTTTTCAAGGATCTCAACTGAATTACTTCCTTCTTAGAAGACCCTGAAATCCACTTATTTTCTCTATTACATAATGAGAATGAAATCCCTTTGCAGCCTCTCAGCCCTGCTCTGCTTACCAATTAAGAAATGGAAGTGAAAGATCTCTACACCGAATTACACGACATTGATAAAAGAAACTGAAGACACAAACAAATGGAAATGTACCCCAAGCTCATGGATCAGAAGAATAAATATTGTTAAAATGTCCAAACAATCTAAAGCTATCTATAGATTTAATGCAAACACAATTTTTACAGAAATAGAAAAAACAAACCTAAAATTTGTATGGAACCCACCCCCAACAAAAACACCAAACAGCCAAAGCAATTCTGAGAAAGAAGCACTAAAGCTGAAGGCATCACACTTTCAAACTATATTAAAAAGCTAAAGTAATCAAAAATGTACACTACTGGCATAAAAGCAAACATATATACTAATGAAACAGAATCAAGAGCCCAGAAATAAACATGCATATACAGTCAACTAATATTTGAGAAGGGACCCAAGAGTCCTCAATGGAGAAAAACAGTCTCTTCAATAGATGATGCTGGGAAAATCAGATATTCACTTGCAAAAGAATAAAACTAGACCACTATCTTACATTCACTCACAAAAATAACTCAGAATGGATTAAGGAGTAAAATGTAAGAAATGAAACTATAAAAATCCTGGAAGAGAAGATGGAGAAATGCTCCTTGACACTGATCTTGGCAGTGCTTTTTGTTTTTTTGGGTTTTTTTTTGGATACTGACACTTAAAGCACAAGCAACAAAATAAAAAACAAACAACTGAGACTACATCAAACTATAAAGCTTCTGCACAGAAAAATAAATAATAAAATAAAAATGCAACCTGTAGAATAGGAGAGAATATTTGTAAACTATGCATCTAATAAGAGGTTAATGTCCAAAATATACAAGGAACTCAAACAACACAATAGCAGGGGAAAAAAAAGTCAAATAATTCAACACTGGGCAAAGGATCTGAATAGATATCTTTCAAAAGAAGATACTCAAATGGCCAACTGAAAAGATGCTCATCCTCACTAGTCATCAGGGAAGTGCAAATTAAAACCACAATGAGATATCACCTCACACCTGTTAGAATGGCTACTGTGAAAAAGACAAGAGATAAGTGCTTGTGAGGATGTGGAGAATAGGGAATCTTTGTACACTGTTTAATGGGAATGAAAACTGGTACAGCCAATATGGAAATGGAGCTTTATTTCGGTATGCAGCTTTGTCAACAAATTAAAATTAGAAGTAGCATGCAATCCAATAATTCTCCTTCTGAGTTTATATCTGAAAGAAATGAAATCACTATCCTGAAGAAATATTGCACTGCCATGTTCAATGCAGCATTACATACAATAGCCAAAACACAGAAACAACCTAAATATCCATCAATGGATGATTGGATAAAGATAATTAGAATACTATTCAGCCACAGAAAACAAGAAAATCCTGTCATTAGCAGCAACATGGATGGAGCTTGAGGGCATTATGCTAAGTAAAATAAGTCAGTTAGAGAAAGACTATGATTTCACTTATACATGGAAGAAAAAAGCTCATAGAATCAGAAAACAGATTGGTGATTGTCAGAGTAGGGTACAGGAGTTGTGGGAATCAGGTGAAGATGATCAAAAGGTACAAAGTTGCAAGTTATAAGATAACTTCTTATAAGATTCCAGGAATAAGTTCTGAGAATATAATGTACAGCATGGTAACTATAATTACCAATACCGTACTGTACATTTGAAAGTCACTGAGAGAGCAGATCATAAAATTCTCATTACAAGAGAAGTATTTGTAATTATGTGAGGTGATGGATGTTAACTAAAGTGATTATGGTAATCATTGTGAAATAAGAGATATATATCAAGTCATTATGTTGTATACCTTAAACTTATACAATTTTATGTCAATAAAACTGGAAAAAAAGTTTAAAAACCAAATAACTTCTTTAAAAAGGAGAGAAAGAAATTTCTCAAGAATGAAGGCAATATTCACTATTCTTCTTGTCCTTGGTTCTCTCTGGATTCTTGTATCCTTATACCTTGGCTACTTTGGAAAAGCTGAGCTGCTTCTTAGCCTCATACAACCATTAAAAACTGTTTATCTTTCAATCACTTACCAGTACTTCCTGCTTGCCTTTTGGTCCCTTATATACAGACTGTTTATGAATTAGCCAAAATCTTGAGGGCAAATTTGGTAAAAAGTTGGGTGCACCAAAATTTCTCTTCTCTCTAGCATCTTGGCTCTTGAAGACTCAGCTGCCTTTGTGAGTCTATAATAACTCCAAAGGGGTGGTTTTTGTACTTTATCTAGCTGTCTTAACTGTACTTAGTAGAAGGGTTGTTCTTATAAAAGTTACCTTGTGATAGCAGAACGAAAAACTTCCCTCCATTCTTTATTTAAATTCTATTCACATTTAATCATATTGTTTCTTTTTATCTCAAAGTATTTATCTCAGTTTGTAAACTTGACTTATGCATTAAATACTATAAGCTTGATAAGCATAGGCAATGAATTTCTTTTTCACCTCACATCAAGCCCAGGGAGATTTGAGTAAATTATGTTTATTGAAATGTAAACATTCATTGCAGCATTATTTGCAATAGTCAAGACATGAGAACTACCTAGGTGTCTATTCATAGATGATTGGATAAAGAAAATGTGGTATAGATAACCAAAGGAATGTTATTCAGCTATAAAAAAGGAAATTTTCCATTTGTGACAATATAGATGAAACTTGAAGGCATTATGCTAAGTGAAATAAATCAGATAAAGACAAATACCATTATGTTCTCAGTGATAGGTAGAATCTTAAAAAACAAACAAACAAAAAAACTGAGCACATAGATAGAGAACAGATTGCTTGTTTCCTGAGGTGGGGGTGGGAAAAATAGGTGAAGGTGGTCAAAGGCACAAACTTCTAATTATAAGCTAAATAAGTCATAGAGATATAATGTGACTATGGTTAGTGTACTGTATATTTGAAGGTTAAGAAAGTAGATCTTAAAAGTTCTCATCACACACACACACACAAATATGTAGCTATATGTGGTGATGGACAGTAACTAGATTTATTGTGGTGATCATTTTGCAATATATACAAATATTGAGTCATTGTATTACATATTTGAAACTAATACAATCTTATATGTCAATTTTATATCAATAAAAAAACAGAAAAAAGTGTAAAATACCAACTCTGATAGTTTATAATGTTGTAAAAAACATGTACTGCCCCTTCTTGTGGGAGGATTATACTTTCTTGTCCACTGATGTCATGTTTGATTGTGGGGCATGCACTAGTTTAACAAAAAATGGGTGAAAGTGATCCATTTTCTACTAGATAAAGCCATCATGGGGCTCCTGTCTGTTCCCCCCAGTCCCTCTAACACAAGAATAGCCAGCAGTGTTCCAGCAGCCCGGACCCCTGAATGAAGAAGCAGAATAGAACTGAAGCCAGTCTAAACCATTGTGTAACATGATAGAGAAATAAATATTTTTTTGTAAGCTGCTGAAAGTTTAGCATCTTTTTCACTGCCACATAGCTTGGGAAAACTATCCAATATAGAAATTAATACCAGATATGAGTTTCTGTTGTTACAAAAAGAAAATATGTGGCACTAGTTTGGGGGCTAGGCAGAAGGCCTGAGGAAACTTACGGCAAGTCGAAAACATCTAGCGATATTAGGTGGTGTAAAAATTGTGTTAAAATTGTAGCATGTGATCATTTGGAGGGTCTAAGATATATTCACTGAACTTCAAAGAAGTTGGGAAATTGAAGGTGGGTTATATGCCATGCTTGCGTTTGACAGGATATTAAAGTAATCTCACTCACAAACAAAAATAATTTGCTTATTTTTTTTTAAGCAGAGAAGAAAGAAATTAACACATTTTTAGAAATTTTTGGATTTAATTGTTATCTACAATTGATAAAAAAATAAAATTAAGAATGCTTTGAGTGACATGAGTGAATTAAAACTCAGTTTTAGTGTCAAGCAACAGATCAAGGAAATAGCCACCATTTCCTTATAAAAATTCTTAATGGATTCAGATGGCATTGAGTGAATCATTTCAGCTTGGTAAATTGTTAAGTAAAAAGACAACACTAAAAAAAATAAAATAAAAATTCTAGAAGTATTGCTCTCCCATGGAATCCTAATGGGCTCAAAGCATGTGCAATTTAGTCTAGAAAAAGAAAAGGACGGAAACTGTTGTTGGCACAGGAGTAGACTGGAAAAGAAACAGACAAATGGAAGTCTATTTAATGTCATTGGGAGACAAGGTCTACCGAAAGGCCTCACGCATGGTATGAAATCATCTTTAGAGATTTCGGAAGAGATGAGCTGCTCGGCCTCCATGGATTGCTGTTGTGGACTGAATGTTTGTGTTCTCCAAAATTTATACGTTGAAGACCAAATATCCAGTGTGATGGTATTTGGAGGTGGGGCCTTAGGAGGTAATTAGGTTTAGATGAGATCATGAGGTTGGAGCTGCTATGATGGGATTAGTGTCCATATAAAAAGAAGAGACCAGAGCTCTCTCTCCCCTATGTGAGGACACAGCAAGACAGCAGCAGTCTGAAAACCAGGAAGAAAGCCAGGAACCTAACTATCCTGCACCTTGACCTTGGACTTCCCAGCCTCCAGAACTGTGAGAAGTGTTTGTTGTTTAAAGGCCACAGTCTATGTTTTGTTATAGCAGCCAGAACGAAGACAATGGCTGAAGTGCTGTAAGTTTCTAGTTGTAAAAGTAATTTTGAAAGATTTTCCACAGATACCAAACTTCATAGATTAAAGATGTAAGTTTAGAGCAGATTTGCAAGTAACCATAAATCTCTATAGCTGACAAAAAATGAAATGTTTTAGAAGCAGGATCTTTCTGATCTTCAAAGAAATGTTAAAAGCAGGGAGCCAGTAAACAAAAACAAACTACTCACTCTGCAATTTTTATTAACATCTTTGTGGCAGAAAGTAAGATATAAGGAAATATTGCTTATAAAGGGAAATCAAAGGAGGAAAACTGCCTTTTGAAATTTAGGAAACACTGTGGTGACATTTTATCTTCTAGTCCTGCCCTCCTAAGTCTCCTATACTTCTTTTTAGGTCTGAATTCCATTTACAAACACAAATACATAAGAATATTAAAATGATGGCATAGCTATGTTAGTCAAACGATCATATCATACATTATCAAATTACACTGAGAATGTTGTATGCAGAATAGAGATCACCTTAATATCCTTTTGTCTCAGAATTATTTGGACTCTACTAATTTTATCACCTATTTTATAAATATGGCATTTATAAATTGTCAGTGCATTTAAAATAGACGATTTGGGAAATATCTACCAGTATCTTATTAAGTAATTATGGATAACTATTGGTGAGCACATTTTTTTGCAAACTGAATTTTAAATAAGGGTTATATGATGTACTGATTAGAACAGAAATATCTTACACTAAGAAATCTGAGTCCCTCATCAATCCTTTACCTTGTATTAAACTATTCACACCAGGGGTCCCCAAGAGGCACCCTCCTCCTCCCCTCACCATTCCCATAGCTCAGTGGAATTGTTCCCCATGGTGATACTCCACATAACACAGAAAAATTCATCTTCACATGTGCTGTGAACTGCTCATTTTCAATAAATGTATTGATCTTTCTTAAATAATTTGAAGCTGATTAACTCATCCTTTGATCAGCACTTTTTTCATTCTTAACATGGTTGCTACCCACCGGCATGGAAGAAATTTCATTCTTAATGATTTAAGAGGAAAGTTGGTGCAAGAGACATACTTACTATGTGCTGAGTCACAGCAAATAAAATGATGCAGAGTTTAAAATCTATCAATTCTGAAAGTTGGATAAAGTCTTTAAGACTTTTTTCCCCTGACAGATATACTTCTATGGGTCTCATAAAATAATTCTCTGGATGTAATTACATCTGCCCAAGTGTAATTAGATAGTGCTTTGAAAGAGGTTATGTATCAATCAGAACCATCTTGGATTAAATATCAACACTAAACTTGCTCTATTGATGTTGACCTCTACTTTATTTTATACTCATAAAACTGAAATTTTAAAAACACTTTTCTCTGACATGTACTTTATTCTGTTGGTAGCTGTATGTTTGCTGGGGCTGCTGTAAGAAAGTAACAGAGACCAAAGGGCTAAACTAAAAATGTATCATCTGAGTTTTGGAGGCTCGAAATCTGAGATCAAGCTGTCAGCAGGGACATATTTCCTCTGAAGGCACTGGGGAAGGATCTTTTTCATGTCTATCACTAATCTTTCTTGGCTTGTGGCAGCATAATTCCAGTCTTCACCTGGTATCCTCCCTGCATGTGTGTCCAAATCCTCCTTTCTGTAAGGACATCAGTCATAGAGGATTACGGCAGCCTCTTACCCTCTATGACCTCATATTGACTAATTACATCTGTCATTACCCTATTTCCAAGTAAGATCAGATTCTGAGGTAATAAGGGTTAGGACTTCAACCTACGAATTAGGGTGGGGACAATTCACCCATCACAATATCACAAATATCACAAGCATCTGACAAAATATTTATTTTATTTTTAAAACAATTTTTCCATTTGAAAATAAAAACAAACAAACAAATCCTGTTTTGAATTTGAAAGCATATTTTTTTCTAATGTGTATGTGTTGAATTCTATATGTCTTAACAGTTACCATATCGACCATATATGATTGGATATATAGTTGCTATTACTGTGTACTAATCAATCAACATAGTAGGGAGAATGTAATCAGGAGTTTTAAACTTAGTATTATATAAGATCCATAAACACTCCTATACAATGAAAACAAAGCTAACTGCTTCATATTCAAACATACTTTTGCAAAACTCTATCATCTGCTTCAAAAAGAGAGCATTATTTTTGATAATGTGGATAATGAATAAACCTTCAGTTGTGCATTCCTCACTTTGATGCCTTCCATTCTCAAGATGTATGTTTTATTGTATCTTTTTTGCTAAAACTCACCTCACCAGGGGATTCCATCTGCCAAATAAAGAGCAAACTTTCACATAGAGGGAAAATGTTTTTTACTTACAACAAAAAGTTAGATCCTGCTGAGTGTTTCCCCAGGCTTCTATAAAAATTCACAGGTGAAGCTCTACCACCTTAATAAGAAACCCAAAACAGCTTTGATCAGCTAAACAGAAATAGTTTTCATTCCAAGCACATTAAAATAGACAAAGAAAGCTCAGTACAGGCAGTACTTTTGGCCTTTATTTCCTTGTTTATGATATTTTTTAACAAAACTTTGAAATACACTTAGTATTTTCAAACTCTAAAAGCATCATTTGAAACACTTTCATGCTGGGGTGATAATTAGTTCAATTTCCTGCCATGTTATGACCCTGATTCCTATTTCTTCATTTATTTGAGAAATAATTGCATACTTAATCAAAATAGCATAAATCCATAACTTTAAAATACTTATTCATGTATTTTATAATGTAAGTAAGCTATTAAATAGGGCAAATTGGTTGGATAATCATAAAAATATCTTTGTAAAAATATCTATGGCTATTAAATTCCTTTTTTTGGTACAGAATTGTAATTTTGGGGAAATATGTAAAATCTGAGTTTTTTCAAAAAATGTAATACTTGTTCAGTTTCTATAATTCAGAATATGGAGAAAGTTGGAAAGAATTTAAAATTACATATGTAAGTCCTTAAGTATAGAGGCCCACAACTAATGTGTTTTATATAAAGCTGATCCTATATGCATATATTCTATAAATAAAACAAAATTAAGGTCTTATTTTGTAAATGAACTACGGACTCTGGGTGATAATGGTGTCAAAGTAAGTCACTAATTGTAACATGTATTCCTCTGGTGGGAATGTTGGTAACAGGGGAGGCTGTGCATGCACAAGGGAAGGGAGTACGGGGGACATTTCTGTATCTTCCTTTTAAAATTTGTGAACCTAAAACTCTAAAAATTAAAGTATTTAAAAATAAATAGAGGAAGGAAGGAAGAGACTGATGCATTTTACTAAATGCTTTTCACTGCCTATTGAGAAAACTATACATTTTGCTTACTGGGTTTAATGAAACATCTTAATAAAAGTCCTCTTTTATAAAAAGCACATACACATCTGTCCATTTATATACTGCTGCAGAGTAACTCTGCTAGAGAATATAGTGATGTAAGACAACCCACAAGGATTACGTGGTTCAGGAATCTGGACAGGACAGCAGGGATTTTTGTCCTTGCCCCGCCGTATCCAGGGCCTCACCTGGAAAACTCAGAGACCGGAAGTGACTCAGTGGGTTAAGGACATGGGCTGGGCACAGGACCTCAGGTTTCTAAAAACCTGGAGACTGAGTTCCAAGGGTTATTATCCCAAGACAGAGACAGTCTGGTGGAAGCACCTTGGATTATAACGTACCCTCATAACTCAGTCACTTCGGTCACGCTCTGTTAACAGAACCAAGTCACTATGTCTAGTCCATGCCGAGGAGAGGGGAGTGAGGCTAATAATTTACATACTTTTTTTTAAACTTCCACAGTGATCAGTGCACATCATGCAGCCCATTAACAATTCCCTGGAAGTAAAAGTAGAATCTGGAAGGTAAAGTAAATTCTAACCTTGTTCTTTTCCTTTGTGCTTTATCTGGGCTCACTTGCTCACAGGGGCCGCACGCAGAGTCCACCACCTGGCACTTCAGACCAGAGTCCCTAGTGCCGAAGGCTGCACCCCACACCTCAGCTCGGAGGGGCCAAGGGCGGAAGCGCGGAGCCGCACCAGACGCTACAGCTCAAGATGGCGGCAGCGGCGGCGAGACGCGTGCAGACGCTGCGCAGGCACTGCGCTCTGGCGCCGTGAACAATACGCCTGCGCGGACGGGGCACGCCCCCTCCTCAGTGCCAAGGAACTCACAGAGCAGCCACGCTGCGTTTTGTTTTGTTTTGTTTTGTTTTGTTTTGTTTTGTTTTGTTTTGTTTCGGGGAGAGCATGTAGTGTAGTGCTTGGAGCTCTCATCTCTTCACTCTGATCAAGGAATGAAGTTTTCCTTTGCTTCTGAACTAAACTCGGTCTCTTTCTCTTGGCACCAGGGACACCAGGCAGAAGGACCCTTGTTGGAGACCAATGCAGGAGGGTCAGTAACGAAAGGATCATGTGTTTTTTTTTTCCCTTTGTTCTTTTGCTTGTTAGGATTAGCATCCATCTAAAAATTTAATAAACTCCTCTAAGACTGTTCATTCCCTGTGTTTGAAGTGTGAACTCTTCATTTTCTCCCCTTGCTAGAAACTCTGAAAGGAATGAGGAAATTGGCTTGGGTGTAGAAAATACCTCATCTTCTATCATAGTACTTTATTTAAAAAAAAAAAAAAAAAAACCACAAAACAAAATTTTAGAACGCACATCTCTTTTGAGTCAAAAGTTCAATCAAGATACAGTCCCTAAAAAATAAATGAGAAATAACACAACACCAATCTATACACAAACACAGAAAGTGCCCCCCACCCCCCCAAAACATGTCTTTTGTGTTGGAACTATCAAAGCAAAAACTGCACCAAACTGAAACAGGCAAGGAAGACCCAAGGAGAGAGAGGACAGATTTCAGGCTGTGCTTGATAATCATGAAATACTTTTTGAAAAAGAAAAGAAAACCAAATGGCATTAGAGTTTTTAAGAATGGGGTGATGTAGAGGCCTTAGGTCATCTGTGTTTGTTAATTGTCTTTACCCGAAGGGAAAGTAAATGTTCTCTCATCTTCTTAACAGGAGGTAGTTTACAACTTGGAGCAAGGCTCCGGGCAGAAAGTTGGCTCCTATTTTGCCACAAAGACTGAAAGATAGGATCTCTATATTCTTTATGATTACATTTCAAAAGGATGGCTCCAGGTCTTGGAGGAAGACATCAGGGGTAGTAAAACTGAAGAGGATTTTTTTTTTTTTAATTTACCTCTCAAAGTAGCTCAGAAAATGGATTTACAATTAAAATTTTTCTAAAGCAAATAACACTAAGAAAAAGATCTCAGGGACCTAGAATAAGGAGTAACTGTCTGAAGTTTGGTCAAGCAGAGGTAAAATTTAAGACCCTCTTGGTCAGTACTGTAGAAGAATTTTTTTCTTAACAATTGCCATCAGTAGAGTGCTTTCCTAATTTGTCAGTCATTTGTGGAATGCTTCTGGAAGATGGGGAAATGACTGCTAGCACCTCCTGCATGCCTTGCCTGTGGTCAGAGCAGGCTCTGTCAGCCAAAAGGCCCAAGGCAACGGGACACAGGTGGTGGCAGTTGAAAGTCCTGCAAACGGCGGCTAGAAATTGCGAGGATCAAGTGAATTTGAGTAGGGCACCAAAAGAATCTGCTGGAGGTGCCATCACTGTCTGGAGCACTATTCAGGCCGTTAAAGGTACAAAACCATTTTTAAAAGTCTATGTAGTTATTGGAGAATTTATGCTCAAAGTATGCTTAAGCAACTGGTTCTGTCTTCTCTTGCAAGTCATCAGGAAAATTGTACTCTGGCAATAACAAATCATAATTTTATGGTTCATTAAAATGCATTTTATGTATAATAACACTGTCAATAAACAACTGTTGATTTTTATTGTTTTCACTCAGGATTGTTTATTGACTGGTAAAAGTTTATTTTTTTGGTAAAATAAGGGTACCCATATGCCTTAATTCAATGATTTACATAATGAGTACTTTTACCTAATGAGTCCTGGGTAGAAATTTTTGTATCGGGAACTGTAATAGAATTTCAACTGCAGTTAAGTTCTTTCTCTAGAAGTTTCACTATAGCTTTTTCATACCCCCCCACAAAAAAAACCCCACACAGAGTAAATGAATCCATAGCCCTTGATGTTCTGGTCAGGAAGACACTAAAAGGAAATAAATCTCACTCATTCTTTGTTTAGGTAAAATAATCATCAATCTTCACCTCAGGGGGGTTTTACGAAACTTTTCAAACCTTCAGTTCCCTACTGAGTATTAGCTAATAGCCTTTGATTTGATAGTTGTTTGGATAGCAGTCTATTGGATTAAATGATGCCCTAAAGCTATCCTTCAGCAAAATTAAAATTCAGTATTTCTGTTGGTAAATTATGCTAGCCTTATTTAATTAGAGATTTCAAGGTGTCTATTTTTTATAAGCCTGACATCTATTGAGCTCTGCAATAACATGTTATTAATTGCAGGTTGAAATTGAAAATGTTTTCTTATGAAGGATATTGAATTCTAGTGATCAGAAGAGGAGAAAACAGATTTCATATGATAATGTTTAATTAAAGTATTAGAAGTTTCAAGAGTTTATCATTCTAACAATAGCTCACAATTTGCTGATTTATACAACATACTGCCTGTTTTCATCTCAAGGGATGGCCAAAGCTTTATTTTATTTTAAAAGGAGTTGTTTAAATTGGACTAATATGCAAAGCCTTCAGATTCTAAAGGCAGTCACATTTTCATCAGATAATGGACAAATTTTATAAATAAACATTGGAAAGTTTAGAATGTTTATAGTGCTCTTGAGAAACAGAAATTCAGTTTCTCGGTAACACAACTAAATAGAGAACCTTTTAGATACATTATGTTTCCTGGCCCTGAAACATAAATAAATTTGGAAATAAACGTTGTTGAACTCTTTTAAAACAAAAACAAAAAGAAAAGAGCAAAACTATATCTAGGCATGTAGTTGCCTACATTAAAGAAAAAAATTACAAGCAAGAAAAAGTAACAGTGAGTTTGTGGTCAATGAGCGATGCATCCAAGAGAATTTTTAATTAAAGTAACATTTAAGTAAGTAACATTTATTTTTCAATTGCAATTGTTAATGGCAGTACTTTTTTTATAGGAAGTAGGGAAATTATATTTATTACCTTAAAAATGAGTCTGTATTTTGTACCATCTGTATAATAAAAATGTAGTAGAGTTTTAATACTGTGATTATTAATTTATATTTAGTGGGATATCTCATTAAGTGTTAACAATTCAGTGTAATACTAAAAATACTATGTAAGTTAACACAATAATTTGCCTATGGAAGAAAAAATATAAATGCATTGAAGAAAGATGTTTAACTCTGACTTCACTTAGCATCTTCCAGGCTCCAGACATAGTTTAATTTGTGTCTTATATAGCTATATAAATGGCTATGCCATTTTATTGGTACTTGGGCAAATCACCTGAGCTCTTTATGCACTAATTTTCTCATCTATGGAATAGAAATAATACTACCTCATATATAAGAAACACTTAAATAGCACCTGGCACAGAGCAGATGCTATATAGATACGTGTCAAATAAAACATATAAGTAAAGTGTCAGTGTCTAAGAAGATAACTAAATTCCCAGGAATTCTCCATTATAAAAGGTCTGGGTATCAAAAGAAAATAAAAGTAATTAAAACATTTTATGCCATGTAGAAAGAATGTGTTTGGCTTTTCAGAAATTGTGTGTCTTTTTGATTTTGCCTGTATCTTTGAGTAATGACTTAAACGTAGATGAATATTTTTAGATAATTATACCCTATTTCCCATCAGTGCAGTAATTGCCTGCAAGATGAAAAGCATATGGCACAGTATAAAGAATGTGAACCATTCTACAAGAAAAGCACATGTACTGTATGTAGCAAAGTGTGTCAGTCACTTATATAATGTCGTTTATTTTACCCAGATGGCCAATATGGGAAGTTGGATGTTGGTACAGAAGATAAAAGGGACAGACTTTAATATAATAAGAAATAAAATAGTTATTAACTTCATATATTTCCTTGACTAATAACATTGCTTGTCCTTTCAGTTTATAGAGTATCTTAAGGCGTATTTCTTATCAGATAATATAAACCATGCCTTTAGACAATAAAATAGAGAAAATATAAAGTAGGTGGTCAGATTTCTTTGGTTTTTCATGTGTACTGTCTTAGATAATGAGTTTTTCATAAGTTATAGTGCCATTCTTATTTTGTTACATTGAAGCCGCAATAAATATTTAACAGGAAAATAAAATGTAGAACATATACCTCTATAAAGACATAGACAATGTGACTTTGTTCCATAAATCTAGGAAGTTTACTCTGCATTTCCAAATTTGTAACACTGCATCCTTCCTATTATAGGTTAAATTTATTTTAAAACAGCACTGTTTTCTCATATCAATGAATATTTAAGGGAAGAATGAAGTTTTAAAAGCTACATATGTCTGTCTGAAATAATAATTGGCTGATAACTCATGCAGGTATTTTATTCAATGCAGGTTATAGCAGGCAATATCTGAAGTGATTATTTGACTTGTAGTCAAGTGTTCCTTACCTGGATATGTCTCTCAGTGCATATGAGTGGATTCCACTGGGCGAGTTTGCACACATGATCACATGATTTCACTTTCCCAAGTCCATGGTTGGTAGGTCCAGGGGGAAATTAATGTATAATTCAAGTTTGGTCAAGCCGATGCTCTGTCCCAGAATTTTAAAACATGAAAAAGAGAAGCATAATCCAGGAGGACTTGACTCTAACTCTTGTTATTGACAGCCCTCTTGAGAGGAGATCCATGAGCATTCTTGTTGCTCAGGTTCCATCTTCCTTGGTATTTGCCTTTCTGAAGGTTCAGCTTTCAACAGTTCCTTTGATTCTGAAAATGATCCCATTTTTACTCCAAAAGTTACCCTTTTATACCTAAAATGTCCAGACTTAGTTTTGCTGTTTACAACTAAAATAACTTTGATTAATACACAAGTCTAAATGAAATTGCTAGGTAATGTCTATGAGTTAAAATTTAATTAATGATAAACTGCTATATGATTAAAATTGAGATACAATAATAGATACAGTGAGTCTTTTTGACTAATAGAATACAAACTCAATGTAAAAAATTCAAAATTGAAATTTAATATATAAATTCTTGGAGAAGATGCAGTAAAATAGTGTAATCTTTGGTGTAAACAAGAGATGACTTCCTCTTTGAGTTCTGGTTCTTCCTATGTCTGACTGACTGTTGGAAAATTACTTAAATTATCTGTGTCCTCTTCCTTAAAATAAGATAATAATTAACCCCTAGTGTCATTTTTTAGGATTCAAACTTCTAATTTACATACAATAGCTACTTCAACACCTGACCACATAAAAAGTGCTAAAGAATACGGATTCTGCCTCACCTCCACGTTGAATTTTTGTTCATGTAGGTGTTTGTAGGGATCCAATAAATAGTACAATTTTTCCCTCCCACGTTCAGAAATAACTGGAAAATAAACAAAAAGTATGGTTAATGGGAGGTCAGATATCAATGTAATTAGAGATAATAGAGAAAGAATTAGGGACAAAAGTGGCTTCCCAATGGGGAAATTTCAGAGTTAGACTGAGACTCCTGCTGACTCACAGAGCCGGCGAGAAAGCCTCAGGCCTGGCTGCAGTGACAAGGGCTAAGCTCATGGCAGGACAACAGCAAAGGGGATGTCTCTGTAGGCAGACTCGTTCCTGAGCCAGAGTGAGCCAGGAAAACAAGGGCCAGGCCATGAATGCTTGGTTTTTCCTTTCCAAACTCACCAGTCAAGAGTGGTTATTAACAATGAACATATAAACATGCTCATTTAAACATGGGAAGAAACATGGTAAGAAATATTAATGGAGAAAATAATTTATACAAAAAATTATGTCTTTGAGTGATTTGGATAATGTTTGTAATACTATAATTTAAAAAAAAACAGAATTAATGTTTCTGAATAAGCCTGGGGAGCTATGCATAGTTATGCATACTTTCAACAGCACCAGAAAGCGAAAAGGAACAAGAAAAAAATTTCACTGAGGACTCAAAGTCAGATACCAGGAAAAAAATAGGTAAGGATTAGGAAGAATCTATTAGAGGAAGGGCGAGCATGATAGAAGATTAAATGTCTGAAAAAACAATAGAGAGTAATATAGTTTGAAGAAAATAAAATAGAGGAACAGATATGAAGTGATATTGACAGGAATTTTTAAAAACATGAATATTTTCAACTAGAATACTTCAAATTTTCCATGAAACCACGGATTGATCCTTAATGTTGGTTTGCTGGAAAATACATACAGAAACATCTGGTGGAAGCCAGAAATAAAAGAAGTAATTAACATAGTTACTCACATACACACACACATATATATGCAGGCCTGTGTGCATTACTGTGTAATATATTACCTCTTTAAATTCTACTTTCGAACATTTTTTTCAATTTATTTTCTTGAATATGTTTGTAGTAATCAAAATAATGGCCTACCAAAGATGTCCATGGAATCTGTGACTATGTTGCATTATACAGAGTAATAGAATTAAAAAATGTGATTAAGATTATGAACCTTGAGGAAGAGAGATTATCCTGCATTATCTGGGTTGATCCAGTCTAGCTTCATGCACTCTTACAAATGTGGAGAACTCGGTCAGTTTTGAAACAGGGGAGAGTTGAAGCATAAGGCCCCACAGAGCCAGGGAAGGAGAACTCCTTGACAGAGGGAACAAAGAAGTTGGGGGGACTAGTAAACAATGAATCCATGGCTTTTCCTTGATAGAGTCCCTGCCGGGAAAGAAGAGGAGCAGTTAACAAAAAGACTTCACAGGAGGTGAGGTGGTTGACTGTGAAATGTTGAGGGTGATGGGAATGCAGGAGAGCTTCTGTTACATAAGGTACAAAAATGGTTAAATGGGAACACACAATAATTTTTTTCAGTGCCCTTCACCAAAAGGGCAGTGGCAATAATGGCTCTAACACAAGGGGGGTTTCCTCAAGCCACAAGGTCCAGTTGATGACTGTAGTACCCTGTGGGTCAATGGTGGTCCTTGTGCTTGGTGGTGAGTACCCCAAGGGCCTTCCCTTCCTTTTCATATAACAAAGGAAGAAGAGAATTGGATAATTGAATGCCTAAGGGCAGGCATTAAACTCTCCTTTAAAGCTTTAAGACTATGTCATCCAGTTCTTTCCATAAAATTGGGTTAAGGGTGTTACCATTTAGTAAAACATACAGAGGTTTGGCCGTAAGAGAGAAATTTGGAATCCAGTTTCAGCAACAACCAACTAGCCCAAGGAAACCTTGCAGCTGGCGCTTAGTTTGGGGTTTGGGGTTTAAGACACTATGAAGTCTGTTTGACTCTAGATCTGGTCCTTGTTCTGATATCAAACGCCTTAAATACTGAATCTGGGTTTGCGCAAACTGCAATTTTTCTTTGGTAGCCTTATGTCCCTTTAATACTAAAAGCTTTAGCAAGTAAATGGATGCTGTCTTCCTGTGAGGAGGTTTGGCTATTTTCCCCTGGTTTATTTTCCTTAATGATTTTTAGGACCTATTATAAGATTAAAATTTATTCTTTTGTCATATGTGTTGCAAGTCTTCTAGTTTCCTTGGAGTTTTTATACATCATTCATGGTATTTTTTTTAACCTTATAACAATCTGTTATTTATATGCAGGTAAATTTATCCATCTTTTATCTCATGACTTAAATTTGCATTCTTCTGAGGAAGACTAGTTCTATAAAATATGTTTATAAAACAATCCATCTTTCCCTCTGATAAGCAGTAAGATCTTTATTATATATGAATTTCAGTATATTTGTGGACTCTTTTATGCTGGAATGTTCACTTATTTAACTATATTGTATTATTTTAATTAAACTGTATAGGCAAGTTTTAATGTATGTTGATAGCAGGTCTCTTTCTAATTTTAGTACATTTTTTGCTGTTGTTGCAGATATATTTTTTTACACAGGAAAATTAAAATCTCCTTCTGAAGTTCAGAAAATACTACATAATTTTTACTCTTATTGAGCTAAAGGTATAGATTAGCCCCTATGCTATACTGACAAGCTTGTGTGATAGGCCTTTTTTGCTTGCTTTGTTTTTGTTCTCTTCTCTTTTGATAATTCTTTTTTTTTTTAGTGCTATTGCAAAATGAGCTATATGAACACTTTTATCTTTGAGGTTTTATGTCCAAAAATTGTTAGATTGCTGTACCCATTCAGTGGGCCCTTAAGAAACCAGTAACTTGGAAGAACTTGAATCTCTACAACACTGATAATTCTTGCTCAAGGACAATGGTATACCATTCCCTGTTTAAGTTTACCTGGCATCCTTTAATAAATCTTTTAAAATATGACATCTGTTTCTCTTATGTTTAGATCCTCTGTTGCTTCATTTCTCATTATTGCTTAGGTTTGACTACAGTGAGTTCTCCCTGGACCTTGCTACCTGTAGGTCTATGAATAGGAGAAATGACGGTAGTGTTCCAGGCTGGTAGGTATTCTCCCTCCAGACCTGAAAGAACCACGATTGAATGCTCAGAAATTGACTTCAGTTTACCTGCTCACTTGTTTACAGATATCAGGAACTCTGAGTCACAGTTCAGTACCTCTCACTTTTGTAACTGCTGCAATAGTGTGTTGTCTGTGTGTTTTCTTATTCAAACCTCTGTCCCTGACTAGTGTTGGGAGCTAAGTGGCATCCACAAAAGACCCTGTGGTCAGCCTGCGTATCTTACCCTGTCACTCTCAACAAGGTCGCTGGTCAACCCATCAAGAAGTGAACTGCCACTGACAGAGTTCTACGCTCCACAGGCTTCTTCCAAGTTCTGTGGCCAGATCTCTACTGCATATTTACATGTGCCTGTTTCTCACAGTAAGGAGTTCACATGTTACTACTGGCATTTGGAAATGAGTAAATTAATAGCCAAAAAATATTAAACCACTTGCCTAAATCTACACAAGGAATAAATGAATCATGATTTAAACACAAGTATGTGTTCACAAGAGAAGTTGTCTTTCTTTCCCTATTATTTCTTGTTTTATTTTCTTTTTTGTATCTCTCACAATGACTGTTACAATTATCTGCATACAGTGGGTACCTAATAAATCTATTTAATTAAAAAGACAGTTCTCACTTTTTACTACGTAATTAAATCTTAATAATGGTAACATTTTCTAAACATCCATCTATTTTGAAAGGAAATTTGTGCTAAGGCATTTCACACAGACTTGTACCCAATCCTCTGTGAGCAGCCACTCCTAAAAAGTCCAGGATTCAAGTCACTCGGAAGGAAGTCTTTTTCACGAGAAGTGTCATTTTCAGGGTATACAATGCGGAGGAAATCTAATTAAGGCCTGTCAGGTCTCTGACTTCAGATTTGCTGAGTCTGGCTGGAGAGTGTATGCTTGAAAGACAGCCGTCTCCTGGCAGATGCCTGAATAAAGTAGCAGGACAGACTTCTGCAGTGTCAACCCATTGACTTCAGTCCCTTGATACAGCCTCAGGATTCTGGGTATTTTACAGCTGCTTGGTTTCAGAGTAAAAGACAATTTCTCACCTGTGTGGTTTAATCCTTTGCAGAAGAGAGCATAAACATTTAGATGGCAAATAGGTCAGCTAGCACAACTGACCAGTTATACTGACTGTGGTTATACAAATAAATCAGGAAGACATTCATGTGATTCATCACTACCTGCTTTTCTGCCCAATAAAAGCAAGAAATATTGATTTCACTAAGAATAAAATAAGTCGGAACACAACCAATAGCTTGATATAAACTGCAAATTCTCAACCACCCTGTTATCAACATGTCCATTTAAAAGCACAGTAGAGATTGAAATTCTAACATCTATATTTAGTGAACACTCCTGAACTTTATGATATTTATATTTAAAATGCAAATTTAATTTTTAAAATAAAGAAAACAAAATTAGCTGTTGTATTCTGTGATCTCTCATCAGCCATGTGATTTAGACCTTCATATTTTATCTTAAATTGGTGTATCATTCTTCATATTGACAAAGAAGAAGGTGGGAGTATCTTTACCTTTTAAAAAAATATTTAAATTATATTTGGCATTATATATCAGTGTTGATTGTGGGGACTTACTCCAAACACTATCAATTAAGAATGAACCTGCTGTGGGGATATTCAGAGTTGACCCTTCACACTGAATTTGAACCCAACATAAGAATTTAAGAATCACCATATTTAATGCATTATTTAAAATATAAATTTCAAAAAGTATTTATAACAAGTAAAAGTATTTATAAAAAGTAAACAAGTTTACTAATCTTTGTGTACATACATTAGCAATTTGGTTCATTCTAGTAGAGTTTCACACTATAGAATCTTAAAAATAAAAATTACCCATAATCTGATTCACTTTGGATAAAAACTGACTATTTTCCATGTTTGTTCACGCAAAATTATTCAGGTTAAGACAGTATTAATATTGGCAATTCATTACCATTACTATGAGTGCACAGTTAGTTCATTGAAATAACAGAGATTTTAGTCATTACAGAAGGTACATTTTAATTTTAAGAGGCTAATCCTTAAGATTTTCAATAATTGTATATGGAACTAGTAAGGCATTTATTTTCCCCTGAATTTCACACATAACATTGGGAAATTAGGCTTCAGAAAAATATACATTATTTATTTTCAGAAGAAAGTAAAGAGTAATTAATGATAAATAGGTCATATTTTTTATGATGTGTGAGTCACAGGTATTTTTTAACTTGTTCCAAAATATCAAAGACTAGTTATGTTACATTGATTATTTGCTGTAAATTAAACTGTGAAATTAATGAGTTTTCATGATAAAATGCTAAATCTTTAGACAGATATTCAAAACATTTCCTCCAAAACTTCTAGTTATACTTTGAGCAAGAGTGTATGTCAAATATAGATGTTAAATAAAATTCATTTCCTAATTAAAAAACAAAACATCTTTTAATGCAATTTCATTAACCAGATTATTATCTATTGAGATTTCCAGTTTATTCACACCCTCTTACACATATTTCTCCTTCCAAATCATGAAAAATGTATGTGAAAGACTGGTAAAGGGGTAAGTCATGATTTGTAAAGGAGCCTACACAGAAAGGATTTTGTTCTATGAGCCAAAGTTGGAGGAAGAAACAGAAAGAAGCCTAAGTGAAAAGGTGTTCTCTATGGCTAGGAAAAGGTGAGACTTCAGAAAGCATTTCACCCTATTAGAGTAGGGTAGCCTCTTCCGTCTTACTTAAGATGACCTGCCAGATATTCCTAATCCCAGAAAATGGCAGTGTTTCCACAGGGTGGAAAGGATAACGGATCTCCAATGCAGAGATTCCAGAGCCCAGGTACTGGCTGTGAGCAACAAAGAATCTACAAAAAAATAAATTCATTTTAAACAACAGATTTTAACATTGGCTTAAATCAACTTTTCTATGCATTATACACAGGAAACTCTCTTAAAACATACCATTAAAATTTGAAAATATGTAAGATATTAGATATTCAGGCAAATTCAAGAAAAAAGTAAGAGTGACAATATTGATATTATTTTCAGAATGCAACTGATTTAGTAGCAAAAAATAATTGAGAGAATTTGAATAATTCGGTTAACATACAGAAATGATAGACTTATTAATAAAGTTGCATTCTGTAAGTGGAAAATATATTTTATAAGAAAAAGATAAATTTAAAAACTTCTGGAGGGTCCTAAAATAGGTGATAACTCAAGCAGATCTAAAATAAGCACAGATATTTAATATCTGCCCAATATAATTAGTGTATCCAAGATATGCTGTATTTCATCTATTTCAAAATGCCCTTCATTAAAACCATTATTTTATTTATATCCAAGGGAAAAAAGAATGCTGAGAATTAAACTTACACAATGCTTTGTTATCATTTAAAATGTTTTATGCTATCTTTATTGAAAACTATAGTTTAGTTTTATAAATATCACTATGTGATGCATATATAAATGTAAAAATGTAACACAAAGCAGTACGTACCTTCCACCCTATTTCCGTTCGTGGACTTCAATGTCTCTATCTTCTGGCATTTTGCATGCTATTATTTGTAAATTAATGTCTGTCAAATATCTTCTCATATTAACCTGAATAGCATCTGAAGTAAAGAAATTAAGAAAAAAAATTGTATCAAAGTTTATCAATCCGTGAACATACCCTTACCCAATTGAATATTTGACAATTAAATACTTCCCAACTAGGAAGTAGAGGTCTAACCAGCACCTGATAGCAATCATTCTTTGGTTATTACAGTATCTGGACTTGTAGATCGAATGGTTTAGTGGGAAATGCTGTTTCTTTCCTCTATGGACTCCCTTTTATAAAAATGATTTCTTCTTGTTTTCCATCTTTCATTCATAAACTTAACTAATAAGGCAAACAAGAGTGTGTGAAAAGGAAAAGAGAATTTTGGACTAATAAAAATAGTGAACCAAAGGGTAACACCAATAATATGTTTTTAAGGAACAGTTATCTATTGAGGCAAATACAGTAGCAATTTTAAATGCTTGAAAGTATAGATTGTAAGTGAGTTTTGTATAATAAAATTATCTGCTTAAAATGTGCTTCAGATTTTATTTCTGCTCATGTGTTTAATTTAGTGCTTTTCTACCCCGATTACTTGAGTCTAGAATCACTTCCACTATTTAAATACAATTTTTTTCTGTCTTTTCTTGTTTCCTTGATTAAAACTCAGTTGGGTATTTTCCATTCTGTCTGATGACTTAATCAGTGCTCAATATGCGCGCGCGCACACACACACACACGTCCTGAACGGAACGTTTCCAAACTTCTCAGGAACTTTAAAATATGTATGAAGAGTAAGTACCTTATTGAAAGTATTTCCATTGTTCCATGAATATTTTACTTTGTTTCTCTGGTCCATAACCACAGGCATATTTTTATTTGCATTTTACTTAGTTTCCATATTTATAATCCATTGCATGATATTATTTCATATAGCAAAAATGTGAAAACATCAGCAGAAAAAATATTAGAAAACATTGTTATTATCTCTAAAATGAAAATATAGTAAATTATAGGTGAAGGTACACTTTTTTTTCTAACTCTCCTAAAGCTGAGTAAGCATGTTGCCATGGTTTTTAAACTGTTTCAGTTTAATGGAAACCATAGTATAAATGCATTTTGTAAACTTATGAAATTACTTATTTTACTCACCATTTAGTTGTTTTAATTAAATATATGTTAACTGAAATTAAATAAGTTGAATATGAAAGGGACAAAATTCCTACTGTCCTTTGCTCTTCCTTCCTTATCTACATTGTCAGAATGGCTTATCACCTGACTGATATGCCAGTTGACAAGAAATGGTTCAAAGTAATGAAAAGATACACTTTTTCCATTTAAAAATAAAAATTAAAAAAAAAATCCTAAGTGGTAGAAAAAGATAAAGAGCTAAATTTTTTTTAAAAGAGTGCAAATCAGAATTGTACCTATCACTTTTGGCCAATATTTCATTTGCCAACGTTTAGTTATATGGCCACACTTAGCTTTAGGGAAGGCTGTGAAATGGTCACTTGAGCAATGCAGAATGACCACAGTGGAACAGTTAGCCGTCTTTATCACACCAACCTATTTAGCACATGTCACCACTCATTGTTCTTTTAAATAATACATAAGAGTATTATATTTTTCCACCTATCAATTGTTTAAATTTTTTTCTGTTTTGCCCCAAATTTTTAGATAGAAGACATTATATTTTATGTTTAAAACTATTCCATAATTTATGTAAGATGGCCTATGAATATGACACATTATTCTATAAATTAGAAAAAAGGCTTTAATTATTATTCAAGTATACCAATAATTCCATTTTCTGCCTTTATGCTTTCATTGAGCTTCTCAATTAGATGGGACAAACTTCACAGTTCAAAATGCTCCTTTCTTTTCAGAATGTTTCTCCTTCTGGAATGTAATAATATGTAAAAAATCAGAATTATGTCATATGTCACTTGCTTTTTACTTAAAGTAAGCAAATGGAAGTTACTAAAAGGAAGTTTTTCAATTTCTTCTCATTTTTAGTGATTAAAAGCACATTAAAACACCTTTAATCTCTTGGTCAAGAACTAAGTATCTTTTCGTTACACAGATACGTTAGCTCTGTACTAGGACTCATTAAATGTCAAACAAGAAAAGACATTTTAATTAGAATTAAATATCAAGATAAAAATTTTTAATTGCCCCAGTCTTAATATCTATATCTAAATCTCCATATACATGTATATATGCTTATAAATAACAGAGTATTCACACATTTGTATATTTTGTATAGTCTTATACACACACAAAAATCCAGCAAGAGGCCTGGGCATGTAGCCAATTTCATATACACTAACAGACAACCAACCCCAGGAGTCTCCGTGAGCAAACAACTGAGACAGATTGTTTTAGAAAGAGCGTTTATTACATTTAATTTATGAATAACTGACACCTATTCTTCTCATAGAGGGAATAGAACTTTTTATACTGGAATACGGATTAAAGCTTGTGATTGTTTTCCTGTAAAGCAACCCATATTTCTCTAATATTGGACCCTAAGAAGAAAATTGTGGGAAGTCCAGAGTCTCCAGGAGGGTATACATTCTGTACTCATTTCATATAGAGCGTGACAAGGAAAAGGGTCTCAGGGAGCAGAACCAGGGCCCAGAGAGAATAGCAGGCAGCTCTGTCCAGACTGTTTATAGGTCCCAGAACCTCAGAAAAGTTGCTGATGGAGAGGGCTATACATTCCACAGAGAAGGAGACCTGCCTGCAGAAACTGGATGAAACTTCAGGGTCGCCTTGTTTGAGAACTGGCTGAGTACATTTTAATAAGAAGGATGAATACAGATGTCTGAATAACTAAAGGAGCAGATCATGGTAGGGAATATAGCTGTATGTTCAAACACGTATTCTCAACATACTCTTTAGTAAAAGAACCTCAGTTTTACTTAAGGAAGAAATACACCCAGGAAAACAATATAATTCCTTACTTTAAAATTTCTGGATGATGGTGATTATTCCAAAAAAAAAAGTGAATGAAAACTTAGAACTATGTTTATGCTTTATTTTAATGTGAAATGCTGTACCAGTGAATCATATTGCTTTTTTAAAATTCAGTATATCTTAAGAGTAGAATATTTACATCCATTTGCATTATTATTGACAAGAAATAGCATATTCTGAAGCTCATAGTTGTTTTTTTTCCCCTATGTAATCTGTTATCTTGGAAAGTCTCATCATTACCATTAAGTGAAAAATAAAACACAATTATTGTGTTGCATTAAAATATTAACTAGTTGGCTACAGTTTACTCCCTCTCCTTCCCTCTTTGCCATATATCCCTTGGAAGACTCGTAAGATAACATAAAGTAATACTAGGTGACCACATTAGGGAAATCTATCCACTATTTCCAGAAACAGAGAAAAATTACCACTAATGAAAGGTTGAATGGATTCATGAAGCCAAACAGCAAGGCTACAGTAGAAAAATAATTGATCACTGTCCCATACTCCCATACACCATGCGCTGCATTTGTCTATTCTAGAGCAATTGTTAAGCAAAAAGCCTATCTCTTATTGTATATGTTTGAGGAAATGAAATACTAAAAAAGAATGAAATTGAAAAAAAAAACCACAGAAATGAGTCTCAGCTGACTGCATTATCACAGCAGGGATGAAGGAACATCTAAGGAAGCAATGCTTCTATTTTTTTGTTTTCATTATTGTTGTTGTTCAGTGCTGTTTTTGTTTTTAATGTGCCCATTTTATTGGGGTAAATATAACAGAACACTCCTCCTAGAAAAGCATTCTTATCCACAACTTCAGTTCCAGGAAAAGCAAGAGAAATAAAAAGAAAATATCCCCTCCATTTGAAGGGACTCACAAGATAAATTCCTAATAGATTTTCGTAAGGGTGATGCCTAATTAAGACGCAAATTCTGACCGCAACCAAATGTATACTGAAGATGAGGAGGGGGAATTCTTTCCCTCTCTATTGCCAAATCCCAGGATAAAATCTCTTCATTCATATATGCTCTTTAAAAATAGTCTGCAGCAAGAGAATAACAGGGAAGATGCCAGAGAAAACTTCATTTTCAAAAGTGATTTACCACGAGACTAAAGCAAACTTCAGAAAGTAACGATTTTGGTGTTCTCAAAGTGACTTTGTATTTTTAAAATCTATGGTATTCTTCTATGATTCTAATGTATCGAAAAATATTTCATCATATTTACTTCTTTTTGTTTTGTTGTATACCTACACTATTTATCAGAGAAATTCTTGTGGACTAATTTGCAAAAATAAAACAAAAAGGATACCTGGCTGGATAAACAAGTAAAACAGACATTTCTTTCATAATTATTTTATTTACTGTTTTTTCTCACTATTGCCTTTTAACTTATAAAAAGTAGTGAAAACTGGATAAAAAGTGAAGACTGAGCATAGAAAATGAACTGCATGTAGTCTAAAATAGCTATCCCTGTATTTGAAGGCATGATAGACAAAGTGTTATGAGAAAAACAATAAATCAGAAACAATAAAGAGAAACCAAATGGAAGGCATCATCAGAAGCAAAACTTTGAGAAATTCTTCAAAAATAGAAAATATTGGGATAAAATTTACAGAGAAAAAAAAAACCAAAACCCTAAAATCACAAATATATATATGTATAATCTGTGTATATATATATATTACATATATTATATATATATGCTGGAAAGAATATGATAATACAATAAAACTCACAAAAATACATTGCTGCAGGTCTGACTTCTAAGTCTGTAATCCATTTTGAGTTGATCAGTCACAGGACAAATACTGCACAATTCCACTTATGTGAGGTATCTAATTCATCAAACTCAAAGCAGAGAATAGAATGGTTGTCTTCAGAAGCTGCGGGGTAGCAAAATAGGGAATTGTTAAACGATTATAATTTTTCATCTGTG
Source organism: Camelus ferus (assembly GCF_009834535.1). NCBI lineage: Eukaryota > Metazoa > Chordata > Mammalia > Artiodactyla > Camelidae > Camelus > Camelus ferus. The sequence continues at coordinate 45,154,951 of NC_045701.1, forward strand.
CAAGATGAATAAGTTCTAGAGATCTGCTGTGCAACACAGTGTCTAACGTTAACAGTGTAGTTTTGCGTGCTTAAAAAATTGTTGAGGGTAGATCTCATGTGAAACGTTCTTATTACACATATACACACACACACACGAAAGGCACAAGGAAACTTTTGGAGGTGATGGATACCTCTTACCTTGTTCGTGCCGATGGTTTCATGGGGATATGCATATGTCCAAAATCACCAAATTGGATGCATTAAGTATGTGCAGTTTTTTATACATCAGTTATACCCCAATAAAGCTATTAAAATAAAGTAAATGGATACCTGCTATATGTATTAACAAGTATATAAATATCAAAAACATAATTTTGAATTAAACATGCAAAAAAAAAATTCATTGCTGCAGAAGTTCTCTATTCAGGAAAGCCAAAGATGAGGAATAAGAAAGCAATGACTCCAAAGGAATGATAGGGTAAATGTTTGGAAAATGTCAAAAAAAAAAAAAAAAAAAACCAAACCTCAGCGTATATGTCACTTCTCTATCAACACCCTGTTTCAACACCCTGGAGAATTTAAAAATCATGTCACTATCTGAATCTCAATTCCCCAAAATTAATGATGTAATTATCGTGGAAGTCCAAGTATCTATGCTTTTTTTTTTTTAATTGAAGTATAGTCAGCTACAATGTATCAGTTTCTGGTGTACAGCACAATGTCCCAGTCATGCATATATATACATGTATTCATTTTCATATTCTTTTTCATTAAAGGTGATCATAAGATATTGAGTATAGTTCCTTGTGCTATACAGAAAAATCTGTTTTTTATATATTTTTATATACAATAGTTAATATTACCTATGTATTTTGAAGGTCACTAGCTGATTATAATATGACAGAAGAGTTGAGAACTATGATGTAGAGCTGGGGTCAGCAAATTACAGCTCTCAAGGGGAGGATTATGGTAAAAGGGTCATCGTCTACCTCAGGGACGAACTGGTGGTGGAGATTGTGCTGTGGAACATCTTCAACCGAATGCTGACAGCAAGGAATATTGTTAAGGACAGTGAGCAACATGAAGTTCTCAGTGAAGTAGCCTAACTCTTCAATATTCACAGAGTCTGAAGCCCCCGTTCAACACTTAGGCACTCTGCTGTCCCTGGCAGCAGCTTGGAGGGGTAAAGGAGCATTTTTTATTCAGCAGATTTCCTCTGTCTGTATGAGTGTGAATGATCAAGTCCTGTGTGAATATTTCAACCATGTAGACAAATTCCCAATGTTTGCATCACTAAATAAAACCTGATTAGGGTTAGGGTTAGAATAGCCACCTATTTTTACATGGCCCACAGACTAAACTGGTTTAATGAAACTAAAATTTTGAAAAAAATTTTAAAGAATAATATTTCATAATGTGAAGTTTATATAATACTCAAATATCAGAGATGCTAGTTAAATTTCAATAAATAAATTATTGCTGGAATACAACCATAAATATCATTTACTTATGGTCAAAGGCTGCTTTTCACTACAATGGCAGAGTTGTATGGTTGTCATAAAGATATTATAGACACCAAAGCAAAATATTCAATATCTGGCTCCTTAAAAAGAAAAGTTTCCAACTGTGGCTTAGAGAGTAAAAATGTGTTTTCCAAACTTTCCTAAATGTAAAACACCTGAAAGAGTTAAAAAAAAAAAAAAAAAAAAAGGAATTCAAACCCCAACCAGATATACTGACTCACAAATCTGAATTCAGTGAGAAAATCCTCTCTTCCAAGCACCAGGATGATATCATCATGGCAGTTTGTAAAAATCTTGAGAGGACCATGGGATGTGAGTACAGAAATTAGAGTTCTTTGAGAATACAGAATAGAACTATAATAAAGAAACATGAGATCATGGCATCCATAAATAAGAATTAGTTTTGAATCTTGGAAGTTTAAACTTGATCTGTAAAATAAAAACTTTTAATTGAAGTGCTATAAGAAAATACACAGCTAAGAACAAAGTGAGTTGAGAAATTCATTCAAACTATGCTCCAAAGGAAAGAGAGAGAAAAAGAGAGAAAGAGAAAATTGGAAAAATTGAAAGTAAAGTTGAAACATTAGCATTTCTGTCATTAATTTTCTTAAAAGACATGAAGGAAAATAGTGATTAGAAGCTATAAATGTATAAAACAAGAAAAATAGAAATGATTGGACTAAAATAGCTTATTTAATGACTAGCTGTGCAAAGAAAACTAAATGAATAAAAAAATGCAATCAATCAATCAACATTGGTAATAATGTAAACTTTCTGTATTTCCATAAGAAGCATTAGAATCTTCCAGAGAAACACACATACTTACAGATTCTCTACAAATGAGTTAAATTTGGGTGATATCAGACATCAATATCAATGGATGCCAGAAAACAGCTTAGTAACATGAATATTTAAAAATAAACATATTTTGGGGGGATAGTGTATAGCTAAAGTGGTAGAGTGTATGACTAGCATGCACAAGGTCCTAGGTTCAATCCCCAGTACTTCCTCTAAAAAAAAAACACCTAATTACCTCCACCCCCTTACCCTCCTGTAAAAAAGAAAAGAAAAAAAAAAACAAAAAAACCCTTATTTCAACCTAGATTCCTATATCCAACCAAATTATTATTTAAATAAGATATGCAAAAAATGATAAATCCACAATGGTAAGATCAAATTTTGACAACTCAAAAATACAAATTACCAAGTATAATATAATAAAACTATATATAACTCAATAAGGATAAAGCATGTACTCCCATCAAACACATATTATAAAACTGCCCAAAATAACATATTTGGCCATTTAAATCTCAATAAATTCTAAAAAACAAAGCTTCTCCATGTGCACTGACTACGAAAGGTTAAATTCAGTAATAAAAAAGTAACATCTGGAAATAAAACATACTCAGTCAGAATATTAACTGAGAACCCTTCTTAATAACTCTAAATAAAGTCAAAGCAAAATTGAAATTAGAATAACTTTAAGGTGAGCCATGATAAAAGTAGTCCATATCAAATCCTGAGGCATGTTGACTAACTGACACTCAGGAGAAAACATGATTTTATATTAGAAAGCTCTATAAAGACATACCATCCAATATTAAGAAAAGACTGTTTTATTAAAAGTTAACTGTTAAAAAGCTAACAAATGACTGAAAGGAAGAAAAACTAAAGTAGACAACACATTTTATGGTTAAAGAAGAAACAAGGAAGTAGGAAGAAATAATAAATATCCTGATCAGTGACACTGTTACATATTTTGGAATGAAAAAATAGAGAAGCACTTGTTGTGTCCAAGAAAAAAAAAAACAAAACCTCAAAGTAACAATATAAAATGTATGAAGTACAAAATAAGAAGAGCATGTAATTTTACACTGATAATTTTTAAATTATTTCACAATGATGGCTTCTAATAAATTTAAAATTGTAAACATTGCCACCTAAAATGGTAGAAAGTATGATCAGACCAGCAAACATTCTAAAAATCAATTTGGTGATCAAAAATCTACCTGTACAAGGTACCCACTTGGAGTGTCACATGGGCAAGTTCCATAAAATATTCAAGGAAAAAAACAACATATGCATAAATACTTAATACAGAGAAAAAGACCAATAGCTTCTCAAATGCGTTTAAATTTGTTATCAAATTTGTAAAAGAAATAGACAAATCTTATGAAAATATGGAAGTTAAAGTTCTAAATACACGTTAGGATGTTAACTGAGCAATCTGGATTAATCAAAAGTTCAAAAAAGATTTAACAGAGTAAAACAAAAATGGATTAATATTTGGAACACAGGTAACTGAATGTCGCCAACCTAATAGATTAAAGAAAATAAAGCACATGCATACAGACAAGGTACTTGATAATCTGCAATATACATTCATCCAGGGAAAAAACAATAATTTTCAAGTTTATCACATAACTGAAGCTAAGATAGTTATAAGCATTATTTCCTGATACAAGATGAAGCAAATGATGCCTTCCACCACTGCTAACGTTGAACTAGTCACAGGTAAACCTAAGCAAAATAATATGAAGGAACACAGAGTGGGGGCGGGGGGAAGACCTAAAATGTTCAGAATTTGCAAACTATAAAGTAAAGAAAAAATGAGTTTTGGTTGGAAATGACTATAACCCAATTAAAAAATGTTAAAAAAGAAAGAGTTTTGGTTGGAAAACTATTAGAATAAGAGAGTTCAGATTTTGCTTTGGATTCAGGTTTAAAGTAAAAAGCCAGGCTTGACCAATCTCAAAGCTGCTTGTTTGTTTGAAAAGAGGACAGTAGCAAATACTTTGGGATTAAACATAAATGCAATGATAAAAATATAAAAAATATAATAAAAAAACAATATTGGTAGATAACAAGCTTTATCTGAAATTGTTAATTCAATCATTCTTTTGGTTAGTGGAGAAGGAATTGTGTTGCCATTTCACTTTGGCAGTTTAGAATTCAGTGGGTTCTACTGTTGGCAGGAGAATTTGATTAAAGGAAGATAGCTAAAGCGGCAAGAGCTTAATTCATTTAGGATGAGTCATGGTACTGGCTGAGTTTGCCGCACCAAAATTCATGTAAGTCCTAACCCGGCCAGTACCTCAGAATGTGACTGTATTTCAAGAGAGGGTTTTTAAAGAGGTTAGTAAGTTACAGCAGGTCGTTAGGCTGGGCTCTAATCCAATATGACAGGTGTCCTTATAAGAAGAGAAAATTTGGGCCCAGGCAAGGACAGAGAGAAGATCATTGAGAACACAGGAAGAAGAGGAACAGCTACAAAGATGAGGCCAAACAGAGAGGCTTCAAAAAAATCAACCTTGCCGACACTTGGATCTCAGACTCCTTATGTCCAGTACTGAAAAAATTAATGTTTGTTTAACCCATCCAGCCTGTGGTTCTTGGGTATGACAGCCCTGGCAGACTAACACAAGTCACCTCCGAAACATTCGTTAAATACACGTTTAGTCAGGCTGTAGAAAGAAATGAAGCACGGCACAGCAAAAGGCGGAGAAAGAGAAACCCTTCAAGAAAGCTCCAGTCTGTCCTTAAAGCCGGATGCTGCTTCAAAACAAAACCTATGAATGAAGCTCAGGGCTTGTCCCCAACATGTAGTGGCTAAAATCCTCCTCGCTCAACTTTCACCTATATAATTTTGTGAAGAAATCCTTTAAACTTACAGGTATATTGTAGGAACCCATCTCTTCATTCTAATGGATTTCTCTGAATTAAATACTTTGGATTATTTCATTGAGTATTTGAGAGACAAAATGTGCCATAATTGTGTCTTTCTCTCACATGTTCTGAAGCTTTAAATGATACTTTAACTTAAAATTTTTTTTCAGCACTTTGTGCCTTGGTATTGTAAGCATGGTACTGAATATTACATGGAATGGTCTATCACTAAGTGTGATAAAGAGACTGACTCCATTTTTGATGACTGACTGCTGACTTATTTCCATGCCCATCGTCCCTTTCGCCTTTGATCCCACATAAAAACAGGCTGATAAGAGCACTCTCATGTGACTCATCCTTTGACTGGAACTTTAACTCTCATTCTTGCAGGAAACTTTTCCCCAGTGGCACTATAAAGTTCCAACACACTCCCTCTGCTTTGTCCAAACTAGCCTAGATCTGCTCGTGTCCTCTCAGTTCTCCTCAGAGTCTCTTGTGTAAATAATAATCTTTCTATTATAGTCTCTTAGTGTGTGAAGTATCTTAAGCCTGGATGTCCAAACCAAATTTTAGATGGGGGTCCATCCAGTTTTTGCAAAGTAATACAAAACACTATGAAACGTAGAATGACAATCTTGAGGTCCATTCATGTTGCTGCAAACGGAATTATTTTATTATTTTTTATGGCTGAGTAGTATTCCATTGCATAAACATACCACAACATATTTATCTAGTCATCTGCTGATGGACATTTAAGTTGTTAAGTGAAGTAAATCAGAAAGAGAAAAAATACCATATGATATCACTTATATGTGGAATCTGAAAAAAAGACAAATGAACTTATTTATGAAATAGAAACAGACTCACAGACAGAAAACAAACTTATGATTACCAGGGGAGAAAAGCAGGGGCAAAGGGATAAATTCAGAGTTTGAGATTTGCAGACACTTATTACTATATATAAAATAGATAAACAAGTACATACTGTATAGCACAGGGAACTATATTCAATATCTTTTAGTAACTTGTGGTGAAAAAGAATATGAAAATGAATATATGTGTGTTCATGTATGACTGAAGCACTAGGCTGTACACCAGAAATTGACACAACTTTATAAACCCACTATACTTCAATAAAAATATATATACAAAAAAATCCCACTATGAAATATTTCATTTTTCAATATATGAACTGCATAAGACCCAACTGTTTTATCTTTTCTTAGTATTTCATGAGTAAACAAACAATCTTATCTGTATAGATAAGACTCAATTCCCATTTATGTCTTTCAAAAACTAAGTGAAACCAGGAAATTATTCAGTTTATATTTATCTCAATTTCTTCACCAGAAGAAAAATGCTCAATAATGTTACTTGCAGGATGTACCCCACTCTGAAACCATTCTGTCCTTCTAAGCCCTTGCACTCTAGGCCTATAATGGGACTGTCAGTCTTGATGATCTTTGAATTAGCTTCAGAGTCACTCTTCTATTTTCTTGGAAAATAGCTCGAGGCTTCTGTTAAGATGGCTGATCCATATTAATCTTCTTATCAAATAGTAGTTGCAGGATACAAAATTAATATACAGAAATCAGTTGCATTTCTATACACTAACAACAAAATATCAGAAAAAGAAATTAAAGAAACAATCCCATTTACCATCATATCAAAAAGAATAAAATACCTAGGAATAATCCTACCTATGGAGGCAAAGGACCTGCACTTCAAAAACTACAAGACACTGATGAAAGAAATTGAAGTCAACACAAACAGATGGAAAGACAGACCATGTGCCGTGGATTGAAAGAATCTTGATAAAATGGCCATACTACCAAGGCAATATACATCTTCAATGAAATCCCTATCAAATTACCAATGACATTTTTCACACAACTGGAGCAAAAAATGTTAAACTTTGTATAGAAACACAAAAGACTCCAAATAGCCAAAACAATGTTGAGAAAGTAGAACAGAGCTGGGTGAATCATGCTCCCTGACTTCAGACTATATGCTACAAAGCTACAATAATCAAACCAGTATTGTACTGGCACAAAAACAGACACATAGTTCCAAAATAAATCCATGCATTTATGGTCAACGAACATATGACCAAGGAGGCAGGAATATACAATGGAGAAAAGACAGTCTCTTCAATAAGTGGTGCTGGGAAAACTGGACAGCTACATGTAAAAGAATTAAATTAGAACAGTCTCTAACACCATATACAAAAAATAAACTCAAAATGGATTAAAAAATCTAATGTAAGACTGGATACTATAAAACCCTTAGAGGAAAATACAGGCAGAATACACTGTGACACAACTCGCAGCAACGTTTTGGTTTTTTTTTCCCCAAACCAGCTCCTAGAGTAATAGAAATGAAAGCAAAAATAAACAATGGCACCTCATTAAACTTAAAAGCTTTCACACAGCTAAGGATACCATCAACAAAATGAAAAGACAACCTACAGAATGGGAGAGAGTATTTGCAAATGGTGTGACCGACAAGGGATTAATTTCCAAACTACAGAAACAACGCATATGGCTTAATATCAAAAAACAAGCAACCCAATCCAAAAATGGGCAGAAGATCTAAATTGACATCTCTTCAGAGAAGACATCCAGCTTGCCAAAAGGCACGTGAAAAGATGCTTAACATTGCTAATTGTTAGAGAAATGCAAATCAAAACTACAATGAAGCATCACCTCAGACCAGTCAGAATGGCTACCATTATACAGTCTAGAAGTAATAAATGTTGGGGAGAGTGTGGAGAAAAAAGAACCCCCCTACACTGCTGGTGGGAGTGAAAATTGGTGCAGCCACAATGGAGGACAGTTTGGAGGTTCCTTAAAAAACTAAAAATAGAGTTACCATATGACCCAGCAATCCCACTCCTGGGTATATATCCAGAGAAAACTATAATTTGAAAAGACACGTGCACGTCAGTGTTCACAGCAGCACTATTTACAATAGTCAAGACATGGAAACAACCTAAATGTTCATTGACAGATGACTGGATAAAGAAGATGTGGTATACATATAAAAAGGAATACTACTCAGCCATAAAAAAGAATAAAATACTGCCATCTGCAGCAACATGGATGGACCTGGAGTTCATCATTCTAAGTGAAGTAAGCCAGAAAGAGAAGAAAAAGACCTTATGATACCGCTTATATGTGGAATCTAAAAAAAGACACAAATGAATTTATTTGCAAAACAGAAACAGACTCACAGACTTAGAGAACAAACATATTGTTATGAGACAGGAAAGGGGGTGGGAAGGGATAAATTGAGAGTTTGAGATTTGCAGATACTAATTACTATATATAAAGTAGATAAACAACAAATTTATACTATCTAATACAGGGAACTAAATTCAATATCTTACAGTAACCTATAATGAAGAAGAATATATATATATGTATATGTATGACCAAAATATTATTCTATACACCAAAAATTGACACAACATTGTAAATTGACTATACTTCAATAAAAAAGGATGCAAAAAATAAAAAATAGGAGCTTGGACCCTGCTCCTGGTCTGGCCTCAGGAGGGGAGGGACCTTAGGCCCCTGGGGCTGCCTCCATCTCCCCCACCCCCAACCCCAGGCCCTGACTCTCTCAGTCCTTTTGTCAGTGTTGCAGTTTTTAACCCCTTCTCCCTCCTTTTTGTAGTGAGCTGGGTTTTCAATTGTAAATGTTAACTGCCTCCAGATGAAAATGAGTTTTTAATAAACTCCTTATTATCTCTTCAAGAAAAAAATGTTCTCATTTTTTTCAATATGGATAGGCTGAGAATTTTCCAAATCTTTAACTTCTGCTTTCTTTTTGCTCAACAACTTAATCTTTAAGTCATTTATCTCTTCTCACATCTTACTGTAAGCAGCCAAGAGGAGCCAAGTCCCACCTTCAACACTTTGCTTAGAGATCTCCTCAGCTACATAGGCAATTTCATCACTTGCTAACAAGTACTACCTTCCACAAAACACTAGAATGTGAATGCAATTCAGTCAAGTCTTTGCCACTGAACAAGGACAAACCTTTTTTCCAGTTTCAAATAACATGTTCCTTATTTCCTTCTGAGACCTCATCTGAATGACCTTTATGACCCATATTTCCACCGACATTCTGTTCATGATTACTTAGGTATTTTGTAAGAAGACTGAGGCGTTCTCTACAGCTCTCCATTTTCTTTCTGAGCCTTTACCAGGATCACTCTTAACTGTTCCTTCACAGCTCACAGCAACATAGGCTTTTCTAGCCTGCACCTCAAAACTGCCGGCTTCTACCCATTAACCAGTTCCGAAGCCACTTCCACTTTCACATTTTTAGGTGTTTGTTACAGCAGCACCCTACTTCTGGTAGTGATTACTGCCTTCGTTTGTGGGCTGCTATGACAAAACTACCATAAGCGTGCAGGCAACAGAAATTCACTTCTCACAGTTTTAGGAGCTGGGAAGTCTAAGACCAGGTTCTGGCAAATACAGTATCTGGCGAAGGCCCACTCACTGGCTCACAGATGGCCATTTTCTTACCCTGTCCTCACGTGGCAGAATGGGCGAAGAGCTTCTCTGGGGTCTCTCATAAGTAAGGCACTCATCTCATTCATAGGAAGCTGCACGTTACCTCCTCCCTCTCCCTCCCCCTCCCACCAAATACTATCAAATCAGGAGTTGGAGTCGTAACACATACATTTGAAGAGGACACAAAAATTCAGTCTGTTGCAGCTACTATCTGGTAAGCAAACATGTAAACAAACTTCAAAACTGTTTTCTTTTTTTTAACCATTATACTAATCTATCTTTCTGCTTGCTTGGGATGAAAACCCAATGCAGAATATTTATGTTCAAGTTACTGTAACTTAAGTTTTGAAAGTAAAGCAGTGCTAACCAGAACTAGAATCTCTCTTTCCATGCTGTTAGTAAAAAGTCTGATCTTTCTTAAAGTAAGTTGAAATAATAATAAATAAGATAAGATAAGAAGATAAATAATAATAAAAAGATAATAAGAAAATAATAAGAAAATAATAAGAGTAAGATTTTACAAACACCCCCCCCCCACCATGGTCAAAATGCATGTTGTTGTGTCTTGTGAAGCTAGAGAATTTTTTCAAATAAATTTTCCAACCCTAGAATTTCCATTTATCTGTTTTTTTAAATTAAGAAAAAATAATAAATGATAACATTGGAATATAGTACTTAAAAGAAGGTTATCTGGCATCTAAGTTAAAAATCCTTTCTCCTAGAGTACTTAAATCTTTCTAGATCCTTATCACTTAACTTGGATTGTTTAATATTCCAAACCTTGTTATCTAGTACATGCTGCAACTTTTCATAAGAAGAAATTCTTAAGGCATAAAGATATATTCTATCTACACGGAAGTCCAAACATATTCTGAAAGCAGCAATTTACAGCTTTTTAAATGCAAAGGGACACAATTATTACTTCAATACTTAGACAGATAAAAATGCTGGCTTTTTCAAAGATACTGAAAGTTTTATAAAAGAATATTATACCCTAATAATTGTTATTACCATTCCATAAACCTCAGAAAGGACTATTTCCATAAAAGAGGAGGTTATTATATTCAGTAAATTTTCTTGCAGCCAGAGATATATATCATAGAAAAAAATCATTACTTATTTTGCATTCTGGTGATAAAAACACATAACAGTATGTGAAGGAAATCATTATGTGAATCATTATGTAAAGGTTGATTATTAGCTACATATTGTTTAAGTACTTTGTTAGCAAACATTTAACATTTGTTTAAAGTTATTTAAATAAATTAAGGTATTTACCTAAACACATTTTAATATTTTATTTATTCAAAATTGCATCATGAAAATAACACGTTCATATTTTCTAAATTGAATAGAGCTTATTATTCTTAGCTTACTTTATTGGGACCTATTTACTTCCATGCAATATTTTAAAAATGACATTAGGTGTTATGTAAATTACTTTTTAAACATCATATGAGACTCAGGCGATTAAAGAGGAAAACTGATCAATTTTCTGGTTATTTATCAACCATCCAGCTGTTGTGCTGTCTTCCTCAATTGATTAGATCCTGCCTGAGTTAAGCCCTGTTAAGGTCACCCTGAAAAAAGCAGGGGTCTCTTTATCACTAAAATTTGGTTCAGCTATCGAGAGTGATGACACCACACAGGGCAGGGCTCTCAGGGAGGTCTGAAAGGAGACTGGCTAAGGGATTTTTTACTGTGGTTGGGGGTGGGGCGAGGGCGAGGCGGCAGCTTGTGTGGTTTGAATTTCCTGCAGGTATCAAAGGAGAGAACACCAAGGATTTCTTATTAGTTTGCCCAGACTGAGCACAGGCAATGGGGGAGGGATGATACTTAAAAGTTGATAGCAGGTAAACATCAAAAAATGGAGTCTGACTCTTGCTTGGTCACTCATCTGTGAGTAATCACCCAGTGAAAGCAAGGACATTCATATTTTTTGAGGCATTGTTAAAAATGAAATTATTTCAATAGTGTGTCATTTCATTAATAAGTTAGGAAGACATAGTGTTTGAAGAATTTAGAATACTAATAATACTTAACATTTTTATAATATTTTATGTTTTCCCCAAAGTACTTTCATATTGCAAATCATATTATAGTCTTCAGATTTCTTAGGGCAGATTATTATTCGTATTTCAGAATATTAAAAAATATTGTCTGCTTTGACAAAATAGCTTCTTAACATTGTACTAACTGGAATAGAAATACGGTTCTTTTTTCTTGAAAAGCTCTTAATTTGTAACCCAATCTAGTCTCGATTCATATTTTGTTTTCCATTTCTTAATATGGTAGGAGGAAGAAATGGATTATACTATGGAGATCTAGAAATACTATAAATTATGTTTCCACAATGTTAAAATGATGAAGGACTTTTTAAGTTACTTCTACCCTAAATTTGATTAACTCCACTCCAAAATATCCAAACACAACCCAGAAGAATTTTGATCCAGATAAACTTTTATGTTGGTTAAGTAGTATTGAAATAATAATGATGAAACAACAGCACCAATAAAAATACCAACTTTTTTTTTTTCCTGGAGCCAGAAAAATTTATCCTAAAGCTCATATGGAAAACATAAATACTTAATACTAACTATGAAACACAGAAAATATAATTAAACACTGGGAACTCAAAAATATACCATTAAGTCTATACAATTGAAATATTATGTTGCTGACATGTGGAAAGGTATATATTTAGTACAGAATAGAACAGCAAATAATAAAACATGGACCTTTATTGTATAATAAAGATGGCATTTCAAATCACTGGGGAAAATTATCTTTTTACTAAAAGTTTGGGAAAAACTATAGAGGCATTTTGATAATTGGATCAAAATATATCTGTTTATACCCCTAAATGAAACAAATTTGATCAGAGTTCTGAATGTTAAAATAAATTTGAAATTATAGACAAAGACTTGGATTTCTTTCTTTATATCCTGGATGTTGGGAAAGCTTTTGAATTTTGGCCCAGAAACCTAGGTGTGATTTTTATTGCAATTTTATTGTTTATGCCATATAAAAATAAAATAGAAACTTCTATCTGGCCAAAAAACAGACAAACAAACAAAAAAGGCAAAGTCCAAAGAAAATGACTGAGTGGTTGACATTTTTTCATTATATATAATAAAAGGTTAATGTTGCTAATACAAAAAAAAGTCTAAGAGTGACCTCAGCATCATGGCAGCACGTGATGCTCCCCTTGTCTCTCCTCTTCAATCTACAGCCAGTAATGTACCCATAACTCAACACAGATACCTCTGTCAAACACACCAGGATGCCGGAGAATTCCCCACATCTGTACATCTAAAGGCAGGGGACTGGAACACATAAGGTAGGCAGAACTGGGGGGAAGTGGAGATGGTGCCTGAAATCCCCACCAGCTTCAGCAGCTGAGCCCACCGCCTGGCAGCATCAGAGGAAGCAGTTCACAGAACTCCAGCCTCCTGGCTACAGCAGCACCCATGCACAAAGAGAACCCGGCAGCAGTGCAAGTGGGGCCTGAGACCCCATCCCTCCAGCCATGAAGGACCCACAGCTCTGGTCTCCCTGCCCACAGCAAGTGCACCTGCAAGTCTGACAACCCCAGACACGGCAGAAGCACCTGTGACCCTGGCTCCCCTCGCCACCTCCCTTCCCTTTCCCCCTGAGCCGAGACCCAGGAGACCCTAGACAGAGTGGAGGTGAGCGCTATCCCAATGCTCAAGGCAAAACCAGTGACAGCAAGGCACCAACGACTGACAGCACAAGCAACCACAGTGAGGGCATCAGGCGATGACTCTGGCAGAGGTAGTGGAGGATGGAAAGTGCCAATTCTCAGATAAAATCAGAGGAAACACAGGTGTTGGGAAAACTGGATGGCCATGTGCAAATAATGAAATTACACCATCTTAAACCATACACAAAAATCAACTCACAATGAAATACTTAAATGTAATACCTGAAACCATTAAACTCCAAGAAGAAAATTTAAAAATGGGCTGAGAAGCTGAACACACATTTTTCTAAAGACACATAGATGACAGCAGACACATGAAAAGATTTTCAACATCGCTAATTATTAGGGAAATGCAGATCAAAACCACAATGAGGTAACACCTCACACCCATTAGAATGGCTATTATCAAAAAGGCAAGAATGGCATGCTGGAGAGGCTGTAAAGGAAATGGAACTCTCCTGCACTGTTGGTAGGAATGGAAACTGGTACAGTCACTGTGGAAAACAATATGAAGCGTCCTCAAAAAATTAAGAACCAAACTACCACACTATCCAGCTATTCTACTTTTGGGTTATTTGAAGAATACAAATATACTAACTCAAAAAGATCAGTGCACCCCTCTGTTTTTTGCAGCATTATGTATAACAGCCAGAATATGGAAACAAACTAAGCGCCCATCAACACTGATGGTTGAATGCATAAAGATGCAGTGTATATATAGACAGTGGAATACTTCTTAGCCATAAAAAGATGAAATCTTCTCATTTGCAACAACATGGATGAAACGTGGGGGTATTACACTAAGTGAAATAAGTCAGATGGAGCAAGACAAACACTGTAGGGTTTCACTCATATGTGAAATATATTAAAACAAACAAAAAATGCATAGACACAGAGAACAGAGTAGTGGTTACCACAGGGGTGAATTTACAGAGAGGCTGTCATGAATTTTAGAGGCTGGGGGTGTTGCAGCAGTTTAAGTAAGCATTTAAAACTGTGGGTGTTGACTAAGAACTAATGTCAGAGGGTTTCACTCTGAATTACTGGCATTAATGATTTCAAACCTTTGTCATTCTGACCTATGTAAAGATCACTGACCATAGTGGTCATTTGAAGTAGTCCGTCTAAATCTTTAATTCCTAGCTATATTTTAAATTGGATCACATAGGTGTATACAAATCACCTCAATAAAAAGTGTCTCTATAACTGCTTTAAAAACTGTAAATTTCTATGTATATGAAAATCACTTTTACTCATCATGATTTACTAACACTTCTTGGCAAGACATTTATTTTACTTAAGATAAGAAGACATGAGATTAAATATTTGTGATTAATATGCAAATATCCATGTAAGAAATTAAAATCACTTGGTTTACTTTTTTATTGAAATTGATTTCCTCACATTATATAAAAATAGTATAAGCAAGAGTCAAACCTCACGAGCCTGGTAATTAAAATCACTGCCTGCCACCATCTCTTATCCTTCCAAGTCATGTAGTCCAACACTCTCACTGCAACTAATCTGATTCCACAGGTAGCTTAAGTCTGCTGGTTCTTATACTCTGCTACATGTAACTAAAGCCAGTTTCTTTAAAGCCTCCCAAACCTCTTCTCACTCCTTTTACTCCTTCGAGGTAGTCCATAAAATGCACTGTGGTTACTCTTAATTCAAAAATTTTTATTAATTTATATTCTTCTTGAATATATTTTCCTCTTTTATCCACTTTTCCAATGTCTTCTCATAGTTCGAGACCCAAGTAATTTCTACTTTTTCACAAATCTTTTTTTCTGAATTCTAACACCGTATGTTGAAATTTTTTAAATGCTGGTGACCTATATTATTCATTTTGTCTGCTGCTTTAAAGTATTATCTAACTACGTCAAATTCTGTCTGATTGTCTATTAAATGAAAAGATGACTTCATGCATGCAAGGACCTTAAATTTGTATCTTGGTGTATACAGAGCTATTTGTTAAACAGACAAATGCATAATTAGAAAAACATGACTGGCCATAGACATTCTCTTCATCTAAAAAATATTTTTATCTTCCTTTGTACATCTCTCCTGTATTATTAATTTAAACAAACGGATTAAGCCAAAATTATGACACAGTTTTACCAAGATTTATATTCATACTTCTAATTTCTGCTTTAATAGGACATAATTTGTGCACAAAAGTTCAAGCTATGGATATCTTTATAGTTTAAAATGATCTGTAAAGAAAAACTATTTGGCACTATATCACCTAATCCTATTGTTAAAGAAAACATTGTGCTGCACAAGATGAGTAACAGAAGTTGCTTTTATTTTGAAACT
The DNA here is from genome assembly GCF_009834535.1 of Camelus ferus. Lineage (NCBI taxonomy): Eukaryota > Metazoa > Chordata > Mammalia > Artiodactyla > Camelidae > Camelus > Camelus ferus. The sequence goes on from NC_045701.1 coordinate 45,170,693, forward strand.
ATCACCAGCAATAGGCCAAGTGTGGAGACTCAGCTCCACTGAAATAAAATGTGGGAGAGCTTCAAGAGCTGGGGTGGAGTGATCATTGGCCATCTGTGTTTGCTAATCGTCTTTAAACAAAGCAAAAAATAAACTTTCTCCTATCTTCTGGATAGGCACTTGAAGAAGGAGGTAGTTTCACAGCCAAGAGGGAGGCACCCACTGAAGTTAGGTGCCTGTCCTCCCACAGAGACTGGGAGGTAGGGCACAACTTCCCTTGAGAATTATATTCCAGAGATGGCCCAAGGGTCCTTGAAAAAGACAGTCCTGGGTTATAAAAGTAGCAAGAAGCTTTTTAGAAAGAGTTAAATCTCCTAAGGGCAGAGAAAGAATTTGCAGTTTCAGGTTTTCTAAAGTAAGGATCTAGGAAAAGTGGGACAGGGTCCCGAGTCAGGAAGAATCCTGTCTAAAATTTGGTCATGCTGACAACACTGTTATGGCCTTTATGGTCATTATTCATTGCAGGACAACATATATCCTTTAGTTTCAATTCTTTCTCAGCAAATGAAATTCTACTTTAAGGTCAGGAAATTTAATATTATTTTACAAGGTCATAGCAGCATCTTGGTTTCCAACCGGTCAGTTACTTTCTACAATCCAAATGGTCCTATCTCATTCATTCCAAGGGTATCCACGTGTCATATTGTGTAGCCTGTCTCTCCCATTACATAGTGAGTTACTTAAGGTTAGTGACTATATGTATACCAGAAATATGAATGTTTCCTGAAGCTGAGTGAGAATAAGAATCTAATGGATTCTAAAGAACATGTCAATGATAATCTTTCTTGAATAACTAAGAATTCCATATATGGATGGCTATATAATTATAAATAAATTATTTTGACTTAAAAATAATTCTTCAAAAATTTTTGATATTTCTAAATTTACTTTTGTTATATATCTTTCAAATGATAAATTACTAAAAACCACAGTTATTTCTTTTAGAATAACATTTCTAATTGAAAAGCAGAAAAGAAAGGTGAACTTCATCCACAGCTGCTTTAATTGCTTATCTTATCATTAATCATCTTAGTTTGTGAGTAAATGATCTTTTCTTTTGAAAATGCTTAATAGTATCAGAGGTACAAAGTTCTGTTTGTGGCACACTGTTAATCTCAATGACAGAATTACTAAGAGACATTTCATTATGCTAGTGCCTAAACTTTCTGGCCAACTTTGTTACATTCATTTAGCTTATAAACAGAAATTTACAATTTTTTTATTGTTTCTGCTTAGAGTTTTTACCAAATATGTTATTTATTCTCCAATATTTATGTGACAAATTCTTTGAATTTTTGTTATTTTGTAGTTAAGTGCCATTTATTTTTTAGAGAAAATCTGACAGTCCATTGCAATTTTTCTCAGTATTGAAAACAAAAATTATACATATACTAAAAATAGTTTCTGTATATAAAATATATAGTATACATATAGTTTATATTATATAGTCAGCCTTCTGTATCTGCGCATTCTGCCTCTGCAGATTCAACCAATCATGGATCAAAAATATTTTTTTAAAAACTTCTGGGATGTTCCAAAAAACAAAAAGAGATGATTTAAAGTATATGGGAGAATATATGTACATTACATGCAAATATTATGTCATTTAAATAGAAGACTTGAGCTTCAGTGGTTTTTGCTATCTGTGGGAGGTCCTGGGACAAATCCCCTACAGATACTGAGAGATGACTGTGGAGTTTGATATTATACAGTTTAATATTCTTCCCTGGGAAGCAGCAGAATCTAAGTTCAGAGAGAGAAAAAAAAAATGTTGTTTACTTGGATAAATTTTTTAAAACATAAAATAAATTTCTTTTAAAACTCAAGTTCACTTAGCATTTATTTAAAATGTGGATTATGCATTCTGATATCAACATTAGAACCAATTAAATTACATGAACCCCATTATATGTTTTCCTCAGACATTTTAAGATCAATGTTCCATCCATAGCCCATTAAGGATAAATGTTTTACACATATTTTTCAGTAACTGTGTTGGTAGCTGAAGCATGTGAAAATTTTACCACTGGGAGTTTTAAAAGAAATGGAAAAAATACATCTACAAAGAAATATTTGAAGGGAAAGTACCTTCAAACTGGATCTTTCTACTCTACGGGTTTTTTTTTTTTTTGCATAATGTTTGTGCATATATTAAAAATGGACATAATTTAGGAAAAATTAAAATTATAGCTCAGGAGACAACCAAAATTATTAAATTTAAATAATCAATAATTGTGTTCAGAACTTAAGTGAAATTTACTTTTTGATATCTTAAAAATGCCAAGATTTTAAATTAATCTTTTGGAGTATTTCTTACTACGTTTTTTCTTTTCTTTTGCTCATTTATCATTTATATCAGAATCTTTCCCACCCTCATGTTTTGATTGTCTCCAAGTTTAAGATGTGCTGATGATGAGAATGTTTTTCTCATCTTCTGAAGTAGGTTGTAGTAAACATCAGTAGGTGAATTTTATGGAGAATGCTATATCTTTCATAAATATATTAAAAACCATAGTATGTGTTTACTGACAGTCTACAAATGAGGAGTTTTATTTCACATACTATTATTTCTAGTGTACCTGTTTCCTAAAATGCTTTAAGTGCCTTACAGATTTTTGTTCATTACACAAATCAGGAAAGCAAAATAAAAAAGCAAAAGATGTCTTAGTGTTTTGGGAATTTGTAATATACATAAATATTTCTACTAAGTCTTCATGATAACATTAGGATACAAAATATTCACATTCGGTTATGTAGTATACAGTAATATTTTGAACTGAATAGCTGAGAGAAGAGTTTTCTGGAACTAGACATACACAATTGAGAGGATTGTCTTTAGAACAAGTTGCATAAAATATTAATACTTGGCTGGCTGAGGTCAGTGCCTAAACAAAGAAGATCTAGAAAAGATAACCAGAAAAATGGAAATGATAAAGAGTTGGAAAGCACTGCAGGGAGATTGTCTAAGTTCATTGTAAAGTACAAGAATTTACCAAAAAATTAATATAGTTCTGGTATACTAGTTAAGAAGGTAATTAAAAACATGGGTAAATTTCTACCTCCATATTTTCCAACTTACATTAAAAAAAAAAAGTTCTTGAAATGTGTATAGAGGTTCTATGAGTAAAAGTGTTTTACATTCTGTTTAAACACAATGTTTAATAAATGAGCAGGATTTTTAATATAGAGAGATCCTCTGAGCTTTCACATGCAAGTATAATACATTCCAAATTTCTAAATGAGGACTACTATAGTCAGTGTATCAAAATGATTTGACCTTAAATTATCAGTGGGGCAGGAGTCCCACAAAACATCATTTGGGGAAAATGCTCCAAACTTAAAACATTTTTGTGTGTTTTCTACTAGGGCAGATAAAATAAGTTACTGAGAAAATAGTAAGTGATAGATGGTATTTGTCAAATAGTTTCATTATTAGACCAAAAAATCTTTTTTTTTGATTTTGTAATTGCATGAGAAGGCCCACTGATAGCATATGAGGTTCACAATGTAATAATTAAACAATGGAAGCAGAATAAATTCTTAATTTATGACTAACATTACTGAAATGTTTTGTTGTTCTTTATATTGTTTTTCATCAGTTTTAGCTCATATCAGTCTTCTACCTATTATGGAGCACAGTAACTTTTTGTATACAGAACTGTATTCCTTAGCATTGTTTCTAATTATTTATCTCTTTAATTGTTGACAGATACTTTGCAGAGTAACAGAAGCAGATATCATTTACCTTATTTGAAAGGAAATAGACACAAATAGGGAGAAACTACCAATGTAACCAAAATTCCAATGTAACAATATAGCAGATTTTTATTCTATTATGGTCTCATTTGGGGACACATTAGGCATTTTGCTGGCACTTATTTTAAAATCCTTCAAAAAAATATTTCATATTGGGTCTATGTAATGATCATGCATGCATTTTTATGTCTGACAAGCAGTTTGCTTCTAATCTATAGACATTTACTTGACTTTCAGAAATTAAAACATACTCAACATTAGCACATTGCAGCAGATGTGCAAGAAAAATTTACTCCTGCATCTAGAGGTTCAGCTTCAATGCAACAAATATTATGTAAACAACCTAAAGACTCGTTTATTTAATCTTATACTGAATATTACCCCAGGGACTTTTTGGCTATTCAAGCTATTTCTTCTGCTTTCCTTTTCTACTTTATATTTTTAAATTTCACCAATCATCTACTTTTCCCTCATCAGGGAAGGATACTGTGTATTTTTCATTTAACAACTTTAGTTTACACTGAAAGAACTTTGAATTAGGAAATGGATACTTAAATATAACAGATGAAATTAATATTAAATATATAGTTATTTCAAATCTCTTTTTAATAACACCATTCCCTGTTTTATAAACAAATAGGAGCTTTGTGATCTGTATTCATCATGCTTTATAGCAGAACTACCAATTTTAAAAGATACCATTCATTGGAGCAAACCCATCATTAGAGCAAATAGCTATATATGCAAAAATCATTTGGGAAAGATTCTTAAGGCTCCAGAAAACATCCATGCTAATTACAAAGTAGTTATTAAAATGAAACACAAGAGGAATTAAAGATAATAAATAAAAAAGTTGAGTCATTTTAAGCCTTATATTCTATAAGACAAATATAGTCACAGAAATATATCTAATGTCTTGGATATAAAGTTACATATTTAAATCAGTATAAGGCATTATTATTTAATTGATATGACAAAATTATCATAAATATGCTAACATTAAAATAAAAAAAAAGTATCAAGTTAAAAAACCAGAACATATTTCTAGTAGAATTATAATTTAAATATGTTATACATATCTGCAAGGAACTATAGTTCTGGAATTAAATTCAGAGAAAAAACGACTAGTATATTTAACTGCAAACTTCTGTGCAGCATTTATACTCTAAAAGGTAATTTTTAGTCACTGTGTGTATTAAGTGCAGGTAAAAAATTTCTAATTAACTCAGCTACAACATTATACTTCCTAAAAAATCTTTTAATGTCATATTCCTTCTGTTTCATGTTGGCTTTCTCCAATTATTTTGATGTACATTACCGAGATTTTCCACATATGAGTAGGCAGAGTTTGTCCTCCCTATAAGACTTGGGTAGAAACAAAAATAAAGTGAGAATATTCATTGTAAAGCATGTTCTATAACATGGATTTTAAGTTCCTTAAGGACTATCAAAGGAGATAAAGCTCCTTAAGCTGACAAGTAAATTCTTTATGTTTGCATAAATAATTATAATATGTTTTCTGATCTTTTTCTGCCAAACGGATACAAACACTACTGATACCAAACAGCCAACCTGGTTTCTATAGACTAAGAATTATTTAAAAAATAATTTATTGTTTATTACATTTAAACACTGATGAAAATGTATTTTGGTCTGAAACTCGCTTCCTTCTTTTTTCTTATTTGCATTCAATAATGCTTCTTTGTTTGTTGCTCGTTTCTTTCTCATTTTTCTATCTACTTCGTGCTCTAAACTATTTTCATCGGCATTCTCTCCAATCTCTTGTGAGGATTTCTCCTCTCATGTAAATAAAATGAATTTGTATGTCTCTAGGTCTACTTTTCTCTAGTCATGTCTTTCATTTTCATAAACCACTAGACAATATAGCAGGTATATCACAAAACACAATAGATTCAAAATTGAATGTTGAATGAATAATATCCTAATTTCAATTAGTACTGTTTCATGCATTTCTCACTCATTTTCATGTCACCATAATTCATTCAGTCACTTGTTTCGCAAACTCAAAATTATTGTAGGTAATGTCCCTCTTTTGCTACACACATCTTATGAGTTTCCAAAACCAGTTAAAGACATGAGATGATTCATTGGACATGATACAAAGTAATCTAATCTAAAAGAGGCATGGAAAGTGGTACAGATTAAGCAAACTTGCCATGTATTCTTAATTGTTGATGTGGGTAGTGAGTATTTTATATTATACTCAATCATTTGGTATTTGTGTAAAGTTCCAAAAATAAAAAAATTCTAAATATATAATGATATTTTCTTACTCTTATTTTTCTCTATTTTTTGGAAAACTACTCCTATCACTGTACATTCAAATATTATTCATTCTATTTGTACCAATTTTTAAGAAAAAAGATATGGACAAGAATTTCTCTTCAGAGTTGAGACATTTTTCTTTGTTATAAAGTGGAAATAATAATAACCATTATGTATAACAGTCATGATGACAAAAATCAGACAACATTCACATAAGTACAATTATAGTCCCTGCTGATATGATCTCCCTTTCTTAGTTGTTAAAATTTCTGATCCCTGGAGGATTCATTTTCCCAGGATTCCCTTTTTAGTTCCAGCCTCTACTTGTCATAAAAACAAATCTTAGTGCTCTGATCTTTTATCTGAAATAACACTAGCCCTTATTCTACCAAATCACATTTTGCAACAAAGTTGTAATAATATTAAGTCAGGAAAAAGGAAAAAAAGAAACTATAAGTTATATACATTTCTTTGAGAACTTTGTGCATTTAATTAGATAGAAAAAGGTTAGGTTCTCTATGTTTTTTCAAACAATGTGTGAAGTTTGGTATAATCCTTAACCATCTCTATGTCCAAAATGGCCCAGGCTCAGTAAACAGACGTTCACTTATCCTGCCTTACTCTGGCAGTCATCACAAAGGCTGCAAATCCTGTAATTAAGAGGCAGGTCTCCTGTCTTTCCCTGGGACTCACAAACCTTGTTCCTAACATAAGGATTGCAAGGAATGTACATTAATAGGGTAGATGAGAGAAAGATCAATAAGTTATCATTAAAACCATATAGTCATATATTAAAAAAATCACATGAAGGAAAAAAGAAAACAATAACTATCAACAAAGTCCAAGAAGTTAGCAAGATATTTTGGAGCAAAAATAATTACACAATTTAGAAAACTATTTCAGGCACTTCCAGCTTTGTGGTTGCAAAAGCTTTGTCTCTACCCTGTGTGCTGATAGGCTCTGAAGACAAGGGACATACTGGATAAGAAAGAGTGGATTAGGGAAGATAAAAGTGTCTGTGCCCACGAGCAAGATGCAGGAGCATGAGATGGGTTTATTAATTCCACAAAAACTTAGTGAGCAAACTGGTATTGCTCTGAGCTCAGAAAAGATGCAATTTTAACAATCTTATCTAACAAGAAAGACTTCAGGTCAGACTAAGGGGTTGGTTACCAGAAGGGAAGGCTATATTAGTGCTGGGCTGAAAAGGAGATATTAAACCGTGAAATACAAAATGACGAGTGAAGGGAGAGCCAGAAAAAGTGGTCAATTTGACAACAATACTGAATGTCAGTGGGTAGAAAGGAAATACACAAGCATTGACAGGATTATCTAGTACTTTGTATTAATTATTTTCTGATTAAGAAATCACTACTGGTATTACAAGCGCAAAACCCACACATGTATAAAAACACAGAAGAGCAAATCATGTTAGCATATGTATTCCTGAATATTAATAGGTAAGTTTTCAAAGATATTCTACTATAAAGACTTAATATTAACTATAAATAGATAAAACATTCAAAAATCATTGATATAAACTCTATGAATCAGCTGGAGAAAATGTTTCACACATCGTCTTTTATGGTTTAAGTCTCTAACCACTGTATGGTGCGTTTAGTTTTCTACCTTCTGTTAGTCCAATACATTATTTTAATACCTATACTACCTGACAGCTTATATTTAATGCTTATTGTTCTCTGAATCATCCCAACTTCAGAGAATTTTTATAAAGCAAAGACAAAAACATGACTCCAGCTAGAAAGATTTTATGAATCATGGAATTTTTAGTATGTTTAGATGCCTTATGAACTTCATTAATGATTCGGATTACATATTTAAGTTTTAATTCCACTATATTCTGCTTTAAAGATTTTTCTAAGGACCTATTCAGAAATAAATTCATTCACTCTTTCTTGTTAAGGTCAATTAATTAGTATGTTTTTGATTTCCCCATACTTTCTATATCTCTTCAACTTGAAAAAGGTAGTATTTTAGAAGTAAACATTTTTATTACTTACATTTTATCTCAGAAATGTTATATCATTCAATATAGGTTACAATATTTTAAATGCTATGACAATATGATTCTATAATTAGTTAACTTGAGTACTCAGTAACAGTCCTTCAATAGAACAAAATCCCTGTGTACTAATTTTTTAAATGCATCTATCTTTTCTTGTGTTTTGTAAATCTTCTTTTAAATTTAAAGCTGAAAGTAAGTAAGGAGTGCATCAGATCCATGGTATTCCCAGAAGAAGAATACAATTTATGAATTACTTTAGCCTTCAGCAGTTTCTGCTATGTTTTTGCTAAAACCAATACACCGTATGGTCAATTGATTATGGCTTTCCTCCTTCCTGGTACAGGATATAATTTTTCCAACTACAACCTAAAAAAGAAAATAACTCCCTTGAAAACTTCTCTCAGAAGTGTTACAATCCATCTAAACTCTATTGCTTACTGTAGGGTGTAAGCACATAGGCCTGGGGAACCTAGTTCAAGTTTTGAGGGTTACTGTCGTAGTAAAACAGGAAAAACCATGCCAGCTTGAGACATTTGCTTTGCAATGCAGAAATAATTGAGCTACTACATATTTTGCTTCTTTTAACTACTTGTACAGTCTCAACTGCAATTTAATTCCACCAATTCATATTACTAAAGAATAACTAAAAACAAAAGGTAAGATCAGAATTACATCAGCTGCTCAGTATTACTGCCTGTGTAACCAATTACCATGAATTTTGTGGCTTAAAATAACACATTTATTACCTCGCAGTTTCTGAATCAGGAGTCTTGGCGCAGAGTGGCTGGATCCTCTGCTCGGTGTCTCACAAGACTTCAGTTGAGGTGTTGGCCAAGCTGAGCTTTCACTTCAAGGCTAGCCTGGGGAGGAGCCCACTTCTAAGCATCCGGATTATTGGTGGAAGTAACTGCTTTGTGTTTGAGTGACTGAGGGCTGTGGTTTTGTTGTTGTTGTCTGTTTGCTAGAGGCTATCTTTAAGTCCTACAGGCCACTCATAGTTCGTGTCCCCACTCAGTTTCTTGTCTCAAGGACTTTCTCAGCATGGCTGCTTACTTCCTCAAACCTGCAAGGATGATCTTTCATTGTAGTCTGCTAAGATGAAGTCTTATATATCGTATCATCAAAGGAGTGACATTCCCGCATCCCCACAGATGCCCCACATTCTGTGGGCTAGAAGCAGTTTACACATACTGCCTCCACTCAGTGTGAGGGGATTCTGTCAGAGCAGGCAGATAGCTAGATATGAGCAGAGAAAGGGGGACACAGACCAAATGGCAGGAATTGGGCAGAAACGAGGGGCACAGGCCAAATGCAGGAAACCACACATCATGTAAGCAGCAGGGGTCCTTGGGCAGAGAAAGAAAAGTAGGAACCTTGGGTCTGATAAGGGATCATGCCTTTTGGGATGACAAGTGGCCTGGAGAAAAACAAAGAAAGATGAGAAAAGGCAGGAATTTCTAGTGTCCAAATGTAACCTTTTGCTTATTATGCCCTCATTTCAGTAAAATTAGCCTTGCAGATCAGAAGTACCCATCGTGCACTGACGCCAGGACACTTCCAATCCAGACTAAATAAGGACAAAAATCCCTCCTCCCTTTGGGAAGGTGGAGTTGGGATGATGATCAGGGAATACGATCCCAAACCCTTCCCTCCCCAATGAATATTCCGCCCATTCATTTTTACACCCTATGTAGCTTACTTGCCAAAGAAACTCAGGGCAGCCGCTCACCTGAGCCTGCCCACTCTCCCGTGAGAGTGTAATATCCATTCTTTAATAAATCTTCACTTTACCTTTTTTAACCACTACGTCTTGTCTCTGAATTCTTTCTGGGACGGGACAAGAACCTGGAACACCAGTTGCATCTATCGGCAACAGTTCCACAGTGGTGTGGACACTAGGAGGTGGGAAATCATCGGGAATGGGGGTCACCTCAGAGTCTGTTTATCACAGTGATGTTCATACAAATGTAAATGATTCGAGCATCAAAGATTTTGTTTAACTCATTAATATTTCAATTGCCTCAGAGTAGAATTCAAAGTACAATGCTTGTACAGTCTGATGAAGAATGCTAGAATGAATTTACAAAGAGATGCAGAAATTCATTAAACTGGTCAATATCCACAGAGCATTTGATCAGACAGTTTTTATGTCTATGGAAAGAAATCGTTTGCACTACTCTTAGTTTTCTACCACTGGTAGTAGTATAGCCAGTAAGACAACTGACAGTGGAACATCTCAAACACAAAGAAAAGTGCGGAGGCTCCATGGAGTCAGGTGACTCAGAAGACAAACCAAGCCAGGAAGTTTTTCCTCTGTCTCAAAATCTTAAAAAAAAAAATAAAATAAAAGTTTTCTTTACCATACCAACTCCTCCTTGTGATTACAATAATCTCAAATAGACAATTTCTTAAACAAAAATCAGGCTGGTCTCATTTGATTCGAACTGATTATTTACATAGGTGCTGTAAGAGTGTTGACTAATCATATAGGCCTTCTTGAGATTGCACTTCAAATCTAGAGTCACACGGTATTGAACAATTAATAAGTCCCCAAATTAACTTCTGCCTAGAAGTTTCCATAAGAAAACTCAGACTGAACTTATAAATATCTCTCTTATTTGAGACTAGAAACCAAGAAACTCCACCAAATTTCACCCAATTTACCTTCAAATTGGGGTGAATCTCTCTGTCCTAGAGGTTCTCAAAATATCTTAATTTCCTGGTCCAAAAGGTGGCCTTCCTTACTCACTGTCAGGCTGCGACTCCTGTAAGCAGGACAGCAGGACAGATTTTCTAGGAGGGCTTTGTAGGCCTCTGTAAATACAGCCAAAGTTAGTTCCTTAAAGAGCTTGTCCTAACTGATTAAATGAACATCATTTTCAAATATGATACTCTACTAAGACCTTAGTTGCATGATCAATTTGTACAATTATATCATGGAAAAAAGAAAGGCATGATTACTGAACCTATACAAATAAATATATTGCCATGAAAAGTAATTAGATTTAATGAGTGTTTATGATTTCTGGGATGTCAGGGTGAACCGTTTCAGTTTACAAAAGCAAAGTCACTACATTGAAATGGAATAACTTAGAAAGAAAAAGACCTTCCTTATATATATAGAAAACAGAACATTAAGACAATATAAGCAATATTTTCTTCACTGGCTTAATCAATCTTATGTATTTCACTCTTGTTCTGCTGCACCTTGGTTTGGCATAAACCCAGCATAGGTACCTTCTCGGTTAAAAGGATCCTGAAAATTTTGATTCAGTTCACTGATACAGTTTAAGTATTACCTAAATAATGTCACTTCAGAAGCTATAAAGAGTTTATATTTGAGTTTGAAGTAACTGCTACTGTTTTTTCCCCCTTGGGGCTTTGAAATTATCCTTCATTTACTGAAGATAAAACTGGGTTAGCAGATAATAGCAGGATACCTAGCATATATCAAAGTAAAATAAATACCACTTGTGCTAAAGATAAAATGTTTATTTTTTCTATTATATTTTCTAATAATACATTTCAAATGAAAAGTCTGCTTAGGATTCATAATAAAATTAGTGCAGCTGACAAGGAAACAGAGTTGTTTCCATGGCATGAAAAATAAAGTTAATAAAAGTATCCTGCCAAAATTCAGGCAAAATATCTCTAATGATAATGAATAAACCTATTTTCAGTGAAGTCAAAGAATGGTACAAATCTGTTCTATAACAGTAAATGAACATAACAGAGAGAAAATATTAAGATAAAGCAGAAAATAATAATGAGGTATACCAAAATATACAAAGAATATCAGGTGAAGAGATCAGTAACTCTGGGGAAGTCCTGAGACATCTCCACTTCCATAAAACTCCATCAGAAAGCTGAATGTGCTTTCAAACTGAGAACCACCAGCCTAGAAGGTGTTACTTTCAAATTAAAGAAATAAGGTTATGGCCAAGCAGACATAAATAAGAAAAATTATGACTGAAAATACTATAATTTTATGACCTTATATGAGGCAAACCATCACTAGGATTCTGCCAATTAAAGGAAAACAACATAATTATATCACAAACTTTTGATAAATATTCTCCTTAAAGATGAAAACATAGTATCAGAAAACATAGTATGGACAGTGAGAGCACTGATAAACTTCTAGAAACTTCCCATCAAGCATATTGTTTCTGAAATCTGCATATTCATAACACTTTACCTATTCAATTTTAAATTTAGGATGTTTATGTCATTTTTCTTAACTCTTTTCATGCAAATAATCCAACAAATTCAAATATTTCTGATATCTCGTTCTGAGGGGAAAAAAATGTTATTTTCCAGAGAACTTTTGGAAAACTTTCAAAGGTTATTATACATGTAAAAGACATTCTGAAAGTTCTATAGGTTTTTTTTTTTCCCCCAAATTAAGATCAAATTTGGGGAAGGCAAAAATCAAAATTTGTCAAGAGGCTTGAATCATGAGTAACCAAGAATTAATATTTGAATATCTAAAGTGACAAATACACAGAGAAGGTGACCTGATTTTAAAGAACCTGATCTCTTTGGTACGTGAGGAAACATTAGTTCTTTTTTTTCATTAAATAATCAATGGTATAATATCATCAACATAAAGCATGGAACATTATTCTAATAAGATCATACAATCACTGCTACCTTAGTCAATAAACCAAAGAAGAACACTCATGGAAATAAAGAAAAAAATGCTGATATTTGACTATATTCCACAATTTCTTTTTAGACTCAAGTATTATAAACCAAGGCAAAAATATCACTTTCCTCATTTTGTCCCTCATTATTATGCTTTTTCACATACTGGAACAATCTGACACTTTATTTGATGACAGATCTCAGGGGATCTGTGAGAGCAAAATTAAATTTATACTAATAATCTGATGTTCTTCCTGTTAACATGCAATGTGTTAATTATTCCTATCTTCAAGTGAATCTACAAATAAGTACATTTAAGCATTTCTCAGCTTTCATTTCTAGTATAGTAATTATCAATAGATATAACCCACACCCATATGAACAACAACAAAGACAACAACAGAAACAAAAGCTCTTTGGGGTCCTCAATTCTCAATAATTAAAGAGTTGTAAAAGGTTTCAAGGGCAAAAAAAAAAAAAGAAAAAAAAAGGCTTAGAAATGCTACCTGAGGACAAAGCTACTCTTTTTTTTTGTTTAAATCAAAAGTACATTCACAGTTATACTTTCTTTCACTATTGTTCCTAGCAGAGTATCAACCACTAAATTGATTTTAACTTTTAGACCGTTAATTAATTTTTATTTCTCAGATAAAGCTGGGGGGTGGATAAATTATTTCATTCCAAGCATTTTGATTTTCTAGTAGAATTCATAAATATATATAACACAACTTTCTACAGCCAAAACCATTCATGTGCAACTTCTTAAAGTGGTAAAATGATTATATTCATTCACATGAACCAAAGTTACAGATCCTCTATAACATATAAATATGTGAAGGAAATTACATAACCTTAAAATAATGCTTGTAATTAATACCATTATTCTTTCTTGATGAAAATATATAGGTATCTGATTACTATCAATAATAATTACTCAATATCAGTCCAAAGATCCTGAGCACACATTTAGGTTAGCTATGGACCTCTGTATGTTTGGGAAAATTAAATCAGAGTAAAAAAAAATGTAAACTTATGTTATAATTAACACTGATGAATCAGGGGAGATATAAACATCTTTATTAAGCTAAAATTAATAAACTAATCTCATTTACTTCAGATTTATCTAAAATCATATACACTTGGATTCTTAGAATATTTCTGAATTTCTGTAAGAATAATTTTTCAAATCTATTTAAAGTATTATAAGTTCAATTTCCCTATTTTCTGATAATTTTAGGAGTATTTCTCTATAAGCCAACCAGAAAATAATTCCTTTATAATAATTCCTATGTTAATATTCTCTGAAGATAGGGCAATGTTACATAATCACATAATCAGAAAGAAAGGCTTTTCTGAATCACAGACGCACAGACACAGAGATACCTTGAATTATACAATTTTGGCCACAGGTCAAATTCATTGGTCCTGATATCAAAGAGTAATTATGCATTCCAGTGGGTTGATGTCTGCTCAAAACAGACAAATATGGGAAGAATAAATAATGACAAGACTAACAAACCAAATTCACTATAATCTCCAACCCAAAAGAGAATAGATCTCTATAATTCTGTTAATCCAGTTACAGATCACTAAATGATCACCAAATCACCAAATCCAGTTACAGATCACAAATCATCTTTCTCCAGTAAGATGATTTACCTGGCTGCAGGTGAATCCACTGGGCATCTCAGTTAACAACACCCAAAATTGTTAAGGAATTTTTTAAGAAGAAAAGTTTAATAATATGACTCTCATAGAAATGTTAAGTTGTTCACATGCCAAATATTCTCATTAACTCATTAATTAATAAGGGAGCCTGTAAGTAAGACCTTATAACCAGTCAAAGGAAACTTTTGAGTAGACTTATGTAATTAAATATGAAATGTTGAAATAAGTTTAAAAAGATAAATAGAAACTGTTAAAAACTTTTTTTTTTATATCCACAAGGCAATAAGCAATTGCATTTCAACACACAATTTACACATCTATGGAAAAAATAATTTATACTACTGCTGGTCACCTACAATTCACAGAATTGTAAAATATCTTAAAGACAATGAAAGGTGCAAAGTCCCTGTAGATTCGGATAACCAAGAAGGAACCAAAAAGGACCATCTCTCAGGCCATTTCAAGTCTTTCACAATTTTTCCTGATAACAGAAGTTAAAGCACCTTCAGATGGAAATTTCTATGTTAGCTCCTTACCCTTGTCCTTTCAAGCACGGAGGTTGAGTGACAGAGGATTATCCACACACTTATTTTCTCAAGGCCTTGTATTTTCTCAGTCAGTAGAGATTTTAATCATTTTTGTTCATTCTTCATTAATCTTACCTCATGTATCTCATACACATGAAAAACTTTTTAAAGTTCTTATATTTTAATCTCTTCTTCCTAGTTTCCAGAAATAATGAAATATTCTCACTATTATTACAAATCTTCAGTTAGAATTAATAAATTCTAATCTCTCTCTCTCTCATCAATGCACAAACACTAACACACAATAAAGTAGAAATATACCTTCCATCATATTAACTAGGTCCTCTACTGGTACTAGGCTGTGTGATATGCTTTATTTTTGTACATTTTTATATTTAAAAATATTTATAATAAAAGTCA
Source organism: Camelus ferus (assembly GCF_009834535.1). Classification (NCBI taxonomy): domain Eukaryota; kingdom Metazoa; phylum Chordata; class Mammalia; order Artiodactyla; family Camelidae; genus Camelus; species Camelus ferus. The sequence continues at coordinate 45,186,062 of NC_045701.1, forward strand.
TATTTTTTCTTTTTAAAATATTAAAGAATAAAATGTTAAATTGTACTAAACAGAAAGAATGCTCTAAATCATGCATTTTAAACTTATAAATCATCATTGCTAGTTTGTAGACAATTACATGTCCATTCCCTATTATTACTGAATATAAGTATTTCATTTTCTGTAAAAGCTTAAGATGCAATCATGTTATCGATTCATTTTCTCAATGCTTCTATATTTCTTTGTGAGAAGATTTTATGTAAATAACTTCTTTAATAGGACTGAGAGGTGAGTTTTTAAAATTTGCATAATGCCCTGGAAAATTAAATGCTTTTTTTTCCCAGCTGAAAGAAACAAGTAAAATGTGAAAACAAAATCGTGCATATAAAGAACATAACTTCCTATTCTACTTCTTTCATTTTATTCTTTTCTTTCTATTTTTATTCTGTTCCCATGTATACATTTGTTATTCCACTCTCATTCCAAATGTCATCACTATATTATAAAGTAACTTCTCCCTGGTAAATTTAATTCTTCAAATATATAAATATTTTGTATACCCTTCTTGGCTCAGAGTGAGGCACATACCTTAATATTGACTAAATGTTTACTCAACAAATGAATTCTCTTCCATGTACTTAGAGAAAACTGGGAGATATGTAATAAGAATAATAGTGATAAAAATATGTACCTTAAAAGATATTCACCATACTGAAGGGACATTGACTTGCTGACTTGTTCACCAAATTTGTCCAGAGTGAGAGCACATCTACCTTTTCCTGCATCACTTAACAAATCCTGTGAAGGAAAATGAAAAGCTGTTTTGTATTCCTTTTGATAAAATGTGCTCACCAAGCAGAATTTATACTGTAAAAGCCAGTTTCCAGTTGTATATCTTATTCTTCCTGATACCATGTTATTAAACTTTGGGGAAAATATATGTCCTCTGACACTTTTGCCAGTTGAGTAAAGGATATTTTAAATAGAATATTTTATAAGACTGAGGCTTTTTTCACTTATTTTAGAATGCATGAGAGGTTAACTTTTTCCCTGAAGATAAATACATATATTTAATAAAAAATAGTCCTGAAAAGAGGTAATTTTGGTAACAAGGTAATATACAGGGCAACGATAAAACTAGGTGTATATCAGCTTTCCTGTTTGTTCCAGGTCTTCAGCATTGGGAAAGAGGAAAGAGGATGGCTTGGTAGAAATGTTTTAGAATGATTTTCTTATCACAATAGTGTTTTCAAATAAATACGTCTTACTTTTAATACTACCTTGCAAAGTTTCAAGTTGTATTCTGCAAAGAAACAAAATCTTAATGATTTAGAGAAATATATTGGTAATATTGACCAACAGCATCCACTAAAATTAAGACAGTTGTCTCTTAAAGTAATATAAATTTATTATAAAGTGTTTAAATAATGTATTTTTATTTCAACACTACAAATTTTTAAAAGAAAGCATTAAATAAAAATAAAGAAAGAATATTTAACAAAAATAGAAATAGAGATTAATTTTAAAATAGAAAAACCAAAGGACATACTTTGTCATTACAAAGCAATAAAAATAAATACAAAATAGATAAATACATAATTTCAGCCATGTAGCAACTTAAAAATATTTCTCAAAGAATTTTTGTTGCCAAAATAAACATAAAAATTGCAGATACAGAATAAAGACAAATTAACGATATTTAAAATAATGTTAATACAATGGAATGTCATCCAAGTTTTATTCATCAATTAATCAAATCTTACATAGTTTTCTTATTAAGCAATATTATCAATAATATTAAAAGATATTGTTATTAACAAAATATGCAGTTTTAAAAGTGCAAGGAACTAAGACTAAATAAGAGCATAAATTATTAAGTTAAATTGATATATCTAAAATGTGAATCACCAGATAATTTAGTCAAAGAGTTTAAACTAGAAGAGACTTCAGCCACAATATTACAAATTAAGAATGAAAAATGTGTAGGTCACAACTAGGGAGTAGATGAACACATTTAACAGATGAGTATTTAAAATTTTATATGAATATGAAAACGAATGGGTAACATTATATAAAATAAACATTGGTCCACATCAAATCTAGATACAAAATAATCAACATAAGCAAATGAATAAAATGAAAATAATTTCTATAGAACTGTTTCCCATAGCGTTCCATGCACAAGTTCTTTTGAATTATTTAAGCAGCCAATATAGATAGTACTACTTAAACTATTCTAGGCGAAATAAATGAGATGCAATTTTTTCTATCAATTTTAAGTATATAATAGAATCCTGATTCAACTCTGAATGAAAATAGCATAAAAATTAGACTCATAAAATTGAATAATATATGAAATATAAGTAAAATAAAAATGTAAAGCCATACACACATCAAAATAGTTCCATTCACAGAAAGTTTAAAACAATCAAAACTAAACTATATGGTTTAGGAATGTATATACAGCTAATAAAACTGCAAAGAAAATCAAGAAAATAATCGTCACAAAAGTCAGGATGAGGAAGTTGGCTCACAGAGAAGCAGAAAGCCTCTGCAGTGCAATAAATGTTTAACTAACTGACCTGTGATATTGTTCACAATGTCATTCTTCATATACACACGTAAATGAATTTATGCGTGTGCATAATTCACATATGTATGTAAAAAGAGTATGTACATTTCTTATGTTTTTCTATTGCACAGTAGAATACAGAGAGAGAGAGCACAGAGCTCACTAAGAAGCCATTTTTAGGACCTCCACTCTATTGGATTTAGGATACTTTCTCATTATAATTGTAACCTTTCCTGTCATAACCCTCATTTAACTGTCAGATCTGGCAGAAAATAGAGCAGGATGACTAAGGGCATGAACTCTTGAGACATACCCTGCCTCAGATACTTATTTATTTTTTTTTTGGAGGGGGTAGAGAAATAAATAAATACACAGAAAAATAATCTATTCATAAAACATAAGATTAAGGCCATCAGAGCAGAGGCTCTGGAGCCAGCCTGTCTGGATCCATCTCTTGGTTTACTTACTGATTGAGCATGTCTGCAGAGAAGTTATATAACCAGTTTTAAGTGCTTCATTTTTCTTATTTTTAAAATAAAAAGATTATACCTACCTCAGAGGTTCATTCTGTGGGTTCCAAAAACTAATATACTAAAGCATCCAAAACAGTCCTAGAGACCAAGTAAGTATCATGTGCCTTTTAAAATAATAATGTGCCTAGATATTCTATGGAATGTCTCTCTGATTATAGAAATGAAAACAAAATAAAGAGGAACTGAAGCTCAAAATGCTATAGACATATTTGTTTCTTTTTATTTTCACATTTCAGGAAATGAAAGTAAGCTATGGCTTTTGAAATTATTTGAGATCAGTGGTTGATCTCAACATAATAACTTATTTATTTATTCTTATATGTATATTTATAACCTACATAGATAAATATAGTTATATTTATATTATAATCTAATCATTATGCAGATGAGTATGGATTTTTGCCAATAAAGGGTACACATACTTACATATATAATGTGTTACGAGGACTAAATGTGGGTATGAAGTGCATGTTCATTTTGTCCACAAGTGATGATCACAAAGTGACAAAATTTTTCTCTCTTGGTTATTACTAGATAACCTTGATCAAACTGCCTATCAATATTCCTGTGATCTGAAACTATAGGGAAAATAACTTATGCAGAAAGAATTTTTCTGTCACCACAAGAAAGAGAATATGCTGCTTATCAAAGTTCTCATTCCTTGAGGGGACGGATTAGCTCAGTAATAGAGCATATGCTTAGCAGGCATGAGGTCCTGGGTTCAATCCCCAGTATCTCCATTAAAATAAATAAGTAAATAAATAAATCTAATTACCTCCCCCCAAATAAAACAAATAAACCCAAACAAAAATAAACTTTTTAAAAAAATTCTCATTCCTATGAAAAAAAGAGTCATTTCAAATATAGCTTTTCTGGGTCTTCAGGTCTAGGCTCTATTCAACCTAAAGTTCCTTGGCATATAAGTTTATCATTAAAAATTTAAGTACTTTACATAATATCAAAAATGAGGCAACAAAAAATAAAAGAAAAAGGTAATTTAGTATAATTAACTAAAGACCTTTTATTCATTTTGGCCATCATTTATGTAACACTACTCAATAGCAATCACCCAGAGTGTTAAATAGCCAGGGTATAAGTCGTGCAGAACCTGAGCACCAGAGCTCTTTGATATGCAGGCTAAAGCCATGTTTCTAGAAAGCCAGCACTAACCAAACATGGAGATTGGCACATTAAAGTGTTCCCTTACTTACAGCATTTTAATTAAAGCAAGTTCAGGAGAAAAATCTCATTTTCACAGGCATCAGTCATCTGTAAAATCCCTAGCTTTTGCTGATGCAAATTAGTTCTAAAATATACATGGCAAAAGATATTGGTGAAGTGTAAGAATTTACCCAGTAGTTATAAAAGAATTCTCTGATGGTTTAGGGATGAGTAATTTTAATTCTTTAAATGTATTTTTCTAAATTACTAATTTCTCATTTATTTCAATAGAATTTCAGAATTATTAATGCACAAGATTGTTTCATGAATCTCTCCTTCAGTTGCTGAGAACTGACATTGTAATTAAAAAAAAAAAAAAAAAAGGCCACCAGGTGATTGCAAAGATTTGAAGTAATGAAAATGGGAAGGAATTTGAGAGACGCAAAAGCAAATAAGAAAAGAAAATACAACTCTTAGGTAATTCAGCTTTTTATTGAACACAAAGTGAGTATCTTTAATTTAGTTCAAATGATCTCAATTCATTAAAAAAATTTAAAGTCCTTTACAGATGTTTAAAAGCAATGCTCTTTACTGCAGAATGAATTATAAATATACATACAACCACTGTTCCCTAAATTAGAAAAATTTGTCCTAAGGCTTTATAAAGATGTGGAATGAAAAGTTTAATGCTGTGCAGTCCTTGGTATCATCAACACTGGTCAGTTAGTAAATAACAGAAAAATGGACACTATGGGGACTTCCTGTCTTTACTCTGGCAGCATTTTTTACCAGACATGCTTTTCCTTTCTTTTATTTGTAACAATCTTGATAAAAATTTACTCACCTTTTGTGATGTTGTGATTTATAATGAGAAATGTATACTTGGCCTTCCTCCCTTTTCTGGTACAGAGGTCCTAAAACCCTTGGAATTTCCTAAGTGAGATGACTTTTGGAAATCCCCCAGGTTAGCCAAAGGATGGGCTGGTTGCCAGGAGAATCAACCATGTAATTAATTAGAGGGGTGGAACTTTCAGTGCCCTGCTTCCCCTCCTTCCTCCTGACCTCCAGAGAGGGGAGAGGAGCTGGAGATTGTGGGGACTGAATAAATCACAAATGGCCAATGATTTTATCAGTCATGCCTACGTAATGAAACTTTCATTAAAAACCCAAAGGACTGGGTTCAGAGAGCTTCCAGGTTGGTGAACATAAGGAGGTACTGGGAGTGTGACGTCCCTAGAGAGAGCATGGAAGATCTACTCCCCTTTCCCCACACTTTGCCCTATGCATCTCTTCCATCTGACCATTCCTGAGTTACATCCTTTTATAGTAAATTGGTAAACTACTAAATAAAATGTTTCTCTGAATTCTGTGAGCTGCTTTAGCAAATTAATGGAACCCAAGGAGACGGTCTTGGAACCTCCAGTCTGTAGCCAGTGGGTCAGAAACACAGGTAAAAATCTGGGCTTGGAAACTGGCATCTGAAATCGGGGTGGGGTGATGCAATCTTATATGACTGGGGAAAGGACAATCTTTTTAATAAACAATGCTAGGAAAAATGAATATCCACATCCAAAGCAGAAGTTGAATTTTTACCTGACACCATATACAAAAATTAACTCAAAATGAATCAAAGAGCTAAATGTAAGACAATAAAAGTCTTAGAAGAAAACACAGGGCAGAAGCTTCACAATATTGCACTTGGCAATGATTTCTTGGATATGATACCAAAGATAGAGGTAACAACAAAAAAAATAGACAAATTGAACTTCATAAAAATTAAAATATTTGTATATCAAAAGATGACTGACAGTAAAATGTTAACCATGGAATGGGAGAAAATATTTGCAAATCATATATTTGATAAGGAGTTAATACCCAAAATATAGACAGACCTCCAAAACTCAACAACAACCAAAAGCCTGATTCAAAAATGGGCAAAAAATTTGAATAGACATTTCTCCAAAGAAAATACATGAATGGCCATAAACATATGAAAAGATGTTCAATAGCACTAATCATTAAAAAAAGTAAGTCAAAACTGCAATGAGAGATGACCTCACATCCATTAGGATGGCTACTATCAAAAATAAATGAGAAAATAAATTAGAATTACCATATGACCCAGCAATTTTTCTCCTGGGTATATACCCCCAAAATTTGAAAATAGAGTCTGGAAGAGATATTTGCACACTCACATTTACAGCAGCATTATTCACAATAGCTAAAATATGGAAGCAACAAAAGTGTCTACTGACAGATGAATGAATAAGCGAAACATGATGCGCAAATACATGGAATACCACTGAGCCCTAAAAAGAAAAGATATTCTGCAATATGCTATAACGTGGATGAAACGGGGACATTATACTAAATGAAATAAGCCAGTCACAAAAAGATAAATCCTGTATAATTCCATTTATGTGAGAAACTTACAGTAGTCAAAACCACAGAAATCAAAAGTACTATGAGGGTTGCCAGGGGCTGGAGGCAGGGCGGAGACAGGGAATTATTATTTAATGAGTATAGCTTCAGTTTTGCAAGATGAAAAGAATTATGGAGATGAATGAGGTGATGGTTGCACAACATTGTGATTGTATTTAATACCATTGTATTTGTATTTATAATTGTAACGTATTTGTATTTAATACATTGTATTTGTATTTAATACAACACTGTAATTGCATTTAATACCACTAAACTGTACACTTTAAAATGACTACAATGGTAAATTTTATGTTATGTGTATTCTACAGCAATTTTTTTAAAATGTTAAGTAATTGGAAAATCTTTTCTGCAACAAATAAATAGAAGAAAGAGAATTCAGAGAATGTTATCTACATATGTACTTGCACGGGAAAGTGAGCAATCTGAAAATAAATTACAAACACAATTACATTTACAAGAACATCAAAAATATAAAATAATTAGGAGTTACTTAACCATGGAGGTGAAGAACTGTACAATGAAAACTGCAAATCATTGCTGAAAGAGACTACAGAAGACACAAATTAAAGAAGACATATGTTCCCAAGCATCTCTGCAAAATATTACAGACAAATTGGAACAAAATGAGTGTTTTCTTCATTTTTTATTATCCTACATTCACTAAAAAGAGATAGCACTCTCTACATAATAATGAAATAATTATATACAGGCTAATCAAATATGCTTCAAACACTGGAATTAAAATCTGTATTTAAAAATCTATATAACTAAAACCAATCTATCTCTTTCCTTCTAATTCCCAATAGGATGCAGTTTCTTTGAGGCAACTCTATTATGTCAGTTTATTAATTGCATTGTTTGATATTAAATGCATATTTAATTCAAAATATCAAATTTAGTAATTCAAATAAGAAATTATGTGAATATTTTAAAGGAATATCATGTTTCTTCACATGAATATAATCAATATAAATGACACTGACATCAGCAGCATAACATCAATAACATATTAATATTATTGATATTTCAAACATTACTAAATTAAGATTTGAAATGAAAATGAACACACTTTTTCTTAAGAAATCTTGTTTACCTATTAAATATTTTATTTTCAAATAAATTCCTATTCAAATATATTTTAATACATTTGGAATATATAAAATTAATTCTTTAATAGCATTATGCCTCACTTCAGTGACTTTTATTTAAATTAAAACACAGGAGATACACAATGCTTTCCTTATGAAAATGACTTGTAAATTAGGGAAGAAATTAAGAGATAATGTGACAGACTAAATAATCTATACTTCCAATACTTTTTTTTGAGAAACTGTTGGATTTCAGAGAAAATGTGTCAACAATCTTCAAAATAAACACAGTATCTACAGCATAATGCTAATTAGTAGGAGTAGAATCGAATCACAGATATGTAAAAATGGACACTTTTTGGAAGTGTCTTTTAGATGACATTAAAAGGCATGACAGGATGGTCTACAAAAGATTCTGGCATTTCATTAGCATCGAATTATGACTGCCACCCACAACCACAATCTGTATCTCTCTACCTATCCATGAGCAAAGTATCATTTACATACTTTCTTACCCCTTTGGGCCTCCACCCTTCTTTCAAACCTCCTCCCATACAGACGTTGCATCAAACACTTCTTTCCTCTGTAATCCAACAGCACCACTCCTGCATTTGGCACGTTCTGTTGGAATCCACCGCTGGTTCCACCAGAAAGTAATCTCCTGTGGTCCACAACTGTATGATTTTAATCATGTTCCTAATTATCACATGGTCTTGGTCACACAGTGACCTGTCTCATAAACGCAAAAGTGAACAACTTACGTATGAAGTGGAAGTTCCATACATAATTTTGTCTTCTTAATTTAATAGGATGTCTCAAACTACAGAATCAAATGATTTGAAGACATTGTGAGATGTGATTTCATGGATGATTTTCAAGACATGCTACTTATTACAGTTCAGAGACACAAATTGTGTGTGTGTATGTGTGAGAATTCCTCATTTTATTCAGAATGTTTAAACCGAGCTAGTCAATAGTGGATCTAATTCATCACACACGTATCAGTGAAGGGCATAAAGAGCAGTTTCAAAGCAGCTAATCATGAGATGCAGAGAAATACCGGTCACCACTGGGGGGTCATCTTTGGGCAGTCCTAGGATTGCAAGGCTCCCTTGTGCTTTTTAGCCACAGAGCTGTAGCTGTGAGCCTTGGGGTGGCTTTAGCCAAGTCTAAAGAATCACATTCCTCCCTCGAATGGCCGCTATCTATTACTTCAGCTGGAAGTGTAACACGCACACACGCTTCAATGGTAGATTTTCACTCACGTTTCCGTCTGATCTACAGTGGCGATGACACTTTTACTGGCTGCTTTTTACTGTCGCAATAAACATTTGACCAGAGCTGCTGTTCCAGCAGAGCTTCCTTTGGGACTTCCCTGCTTTTCACATAGAGTGGGAAGGAAGTATGCAGCATTCGTGATTTATATTGAACTTAGACAAATGGTTTTTAAATGTAAATGCAAGAACATATGTTCACTGTTTCTTTCAACATCTGAACCTGAACCTACACTGCTATAAACATCACGATAGAGGGAGCAGCTCCCAAACACTGGGACGTACACTTAACTTCATCCCCGGCATTTAACACTTAACACACCCCTTTCTTCCAGTCTTGTCCCTCCCCTCTTACAGAAAGCTTGCACAAACCCACTAGACTTCTTCCTACAGTACTTTGAAATTTGAGTTTAGAATTTGTAAAATGCCCCTAAAATATCTTTAACATATCATAACATGTATTCTAATTTTCCAACATTTTAGGGAAAGAAGATTTTAGTTCATATTTGGAGTTTGCATTTTTCCCTGCACTGAAAGACAGCTATCAATAATTATGTAACCAAACAACATATACTTCTGTCTTTTAATACTTCAAGAATATTTGCCAAAATTAGAATAAATCCACACATTAAGTTTCTAGAAGCTTATTTTGAGCCCTATCTTCTGTACCTCTCATCAGATGAATAGCAGAATTTATCCAACTAAATTTCTAAAAGCAGTATTAAAAAAATATTAGGCCTATGTAAGTAGAAATAAAACTTTAAATTTTTATAGAATAATTTTGGTTGAACTGCAGGTAAAGTTGATTACTTTTGTAATAGGAAAACTAGACAAACCTAAAGATGTTAAAATAGAAAAATCATAAACAGAGTGAACATAATTTCTATAGGACAGATTTTCTTTTTGGTATTTATCCACATATTTTAACAAGACACACAAGTAAAAATAAAACTCTGTAATCAGTCTGTGATATTAGCAGTTTAGTCTCAGAACCATAATGAAAAAAATTTTAAGTATTAACATGTCAATTAACATAAATTAATATTAATATGCTTTAATAATAAAAATCCTTCTTTCTCTTATTATTGTCTAATGATTATCTACCAAGTGACTTTTGTGAGATTGTTTCCATATGCCAAGAATTGCATGTCGAAAATACATTACTCATGTGCTGCTGATGAAAGTGTAATCAGCCCCACTGAGGTTTCAATATCACATGATATTAATCTTTGCATATAACTGATACACTTCGGTTTTAGAAACTGTTAACGTGGCCTCAGGTTGTCTTGAGCAGAGATTAGAACAAACCAATGTTTCTGTGGGTTTACAATATTCACTGAGGAAGCCAAGTTGATACTGGATTTGAAGTAATACACATACATACAGACTTGCTCAAAAATCATGTATGCTATCACACACATATATATGCACATATATGCATGCGTGTCACACACACAACATATACACATACACCTGTACGTACACTGTTCATACACTACTAGTTTCAAAGAATCTTAGGTCAGCTTCAAATAACTAGAGTCATAGATATCCATGTATCTACATGTTCTGAGGGAAGCAAGTAGATGGGGAAAGTTTGGGATAGTTTTGCTTGGGGGTCTAGATTTTAAACAAAAAGTGTGTCATTATTTCAATTATTTGTAATAGAGCTGGATATCTTACATATTAACATTGATGTTCACTGTATTTGTAACACCTAACCTGAACATTAAAAACAATGTTATTGAAAATTGCCTGTAAGTTTATGTGAATATGTTGGTAATATTAAGTAGTTACATTAGTTCATGTCTTCCATAGTTTACTGAACAGAGTCCTGCAAAAAGCAGTTCCTCACAAGACTGGCCCATTTGGCTGTCCTTCTGTATTTGTTGCTACGGCAGAATGGTTTCTGAGTTAGCTCTGGTAATTTTAGACAGCAGATTTCATTCTTTCCTAGTCCATCTGCACATCTGATGTAACTAGAACGTTGTTCATCAAGTACTTAAAAATAAAAAGAGGCTAATTAACATGTTGTTGCACACCCTAAAGGAATTTGAATCAGCCAACCAAAACCCAGTTCCCTTACCTCTGCCTCTGGGTAAGATCCTCTACTACACCTCCCAAGCCAGACTTCAGGTCAGCGACAGAGAATATTAGAATTTAAGGGAGACTCACAGATCTCCTCCTCATTCTGAAAAGTCCCATCCTGCTCCCTCCCACCTCAAAACACGATTACAAGAATCACCCCCAAAAAGTACCCTAAGGGACCTGTACCGAGAAAAACGCTGTCAGAATTGGTTTACACTTTCCCTCATGAGGCCTCAAAAGTAATTCCACTGTGTCTTTTATATCCATTTCCCTCAGCCCAGCACTAGAAATCTAAACCATGAAGACGTTGACTGTTTAACTAAAGGGAATATTTAAATGATTGCATTGTTTATTGAGTGAGGTGATTAACATTAAATTTTAGCTAAGGTCTTATTTATACTGTCTGTGTTAACCCCAAAGGAAGAGCAGTCAAACTATCAAGAAATAAAGTAAAATTTTTTTTTAATAAATAAGTGGAGTATTACTAAACCTGTGAGTCCTCTAACAAGACAATTGAGAAATTGGCACAAAATGTTAGCACTGTCTATAATAAATGCTAACAGCTTTAATCCATAGAATTATTATAAATAAAACTTGGCAAAGAATATAAAAAAGCAATCCATAAATGATTAAATCAAAGAGAATGATTCGTATATATGAAGACAGCCGCCCTCTTCTGTAGCAAGAGAAATACACATTAAGATGAAATGCTATTTTTCACCTATGAAATTTGCAGTGACTCAAAAACTAAAAATATCCTGTCCTGGGAAAATGTAGACATGAAAATTTTCATACTCTTTTTTCCCTCTTAAGTCTGTATATTTAGGTATATAAATTCTCCTAGGATTCAGAATTTTTATTTTAATTTCTTATATAACATTTGCTTTTAACATCTCACCTCTCTAGGAAGAGGTATAGTCCTTTTACATACATAATATTATTTATTTGTGCCTTCTTTCTTTAACATTTGATCACTCTCAGGGTAATTTTGTTCATTTTATAAAGGCTTTCAGATTTATTGATATTTTGTTTCTTTTTCTTATTTTAAAAATATTCTCATCATTTTATAAATTTTTTTCTTTTTTGTATTTTTTGAAGAAAATGGACTATTTCTCTGATACAGTTTCCAATCACATGGATTTTGCTGATTGCTCCCTCCTACTGTGATTTAACCTGTTTATCCATCTGCTATATTTCTTGCAAACTGGTAAGGTAATCAGATGTAAAATCTTGACCAGATTTAAGTTTTATTTCTTTCTCTTTCGGTAAGATTCTTTTTGGTTTTTTCTTTCTTCCAGTTTTATTGAGATATAATTGGCAGATAGCACTATATAAGTTTAAGATGTACAATATAATGATTTGACTTACATACTTCATGAAATGATTATGACAGTAAGTTTGGTGAATGACTATCTACTCATATAATTACAAAATAAAAGAAAAATGAAAAATATTTTTCCTTGTAATGAGAACTCAGGATTTACTCTCTTAACTACTTTGTTATAACACGGCAATTTTGAGTTAAACACATTGTACATTATATCCCGAGTACTTATGAATCTTATAACTGAACATTTACATCTTTCAACCACTTTCATCCAATCCCCCCCTTCTCAATCCTTGCCCCAAGTAACCAGAAATTTGATCTCTTTTTCTATGAGTTTGTTTCTTTATTATGTTATGTTGTGTATGTCTGTTAGCAGGCCCATAATGTCTGGTGGTCTCTCTCTATTCATGTCAGTGCCATCTGTGTACAATACTGCCCAGACAGTAAATCATTAGGAGTTTCAATATGACAATGTTCTACTTCTGTTATTTCTTATTCATTTATATGCTGTATTATTTTTATAAAAAAACTTCTCTTTATAATTTTTTTCTTTTTAATCTCAGGTACCATTCATATAGAAAAATGTAGGGATATGTTTTCTTTCTTTTTTTTTTAAACTAGTTTAAGAATTGTGTAGTTTCCCAAGAATCTTCCAAATAAAGTTTTTTTTCTTTCATTTTTCTTCCGTTTAGAATGTCATGTAAATCATGTGTTAGCTTTATGTGTTTCAATCATTTTAAATATATATACAGAGAGACAAATTGTATGTATGTATATATATGTATGTGTATATAGTTATAATATAATTAATATATACTTTATATATAAATATTTATATATAAACAGATATAAATATATATATTCATAGCTTAATTTTTGGAAAGTTGGCTCCTGAATTCTTTTGATATGTCTATCATTTTTTATAGTTTCATAGTTTTTTATATCATATTATATTCCAAGTTTATCTTTATTTCCTACCTCATACTTGTAATTAGTAATTTACTCAAGGAGTCCTGGTTCCTCTCAGTAGAAACTAGTATTTTGAGACTCTGTTCTGAGCACTCAGTGCTATCAGATCCATCATTGTTTCTTGATCTTTTTTTAGAAAGATCTATGAAATATTGTTAAAGATTAAATATATCATGAGTTTATACCAAGACTTACAATACACAAGTGAGACTATTTAAAGTGTTTATTTGACTTCATTATTCTTGAATCTTTATCTCCTCTCAAAAATGCTGAAAATGTTATTCTCAACACAGTAACAACTAGTTATTAACTTTGTCCCCAAATATATACACAACAGCCTCAAAGTCACAATATTAACAGTCTCACAAACAATATGATTTTTATTAAACAAAGTTTTTTTTTTGCAATTTTTCTGTTTCTAGTATATATCCCACTAATAGTTTGTACAGACTATTACTATATTTTAAATCTCTGGGAACAGTTCTTTTCAAAAACATTGTGCCTCCAGTTCAATATGAAGTAAGATTCTTTCATTCAGCTTACTTTGAATTCTTAGGGTTTTTTTAAAATTCATTTTAGTTTTGTTTTTTAATGATGTGAAATATTTATACAATGCCAAATTCAAATACACAAAATACATTCGGTTATGACTACCTTATGTTTCTGATCCCCGCTATAATTCCTATTATGTAAATAAACATGAAAATCTGTATAAATAACAGTTGTTATTTTACATTGAAAAATGTAATTTAACAAACTTCACCAAAAATTAATAAGAAGTCTAAACTGACAATTTTTATAGAATAACTAGAGTAAGTTGTCACAAATATACTTGCTCCAAGAAATTGTATGGTCATGAGTTCATTCTGGTAAATCTTTAAAAAGTAGATAACCCTAATGTTATTTAAGCATAAAAAAGAAGAAAAACTACCAGATTATTGTTTGTGCATTTTATAGCATTTATAAAAAACCTAATTTAAAAGTTTACCAAATAAATCTACAGGCTATTATCACTTGTGACATTTCTCCAAAGAAGATATAAAACAACCAATAAGCACATAAAAAAATGCTCAGCATCATTAGTATCAGCAAACTGCAACTCAAAACCACAATGAGATGTCATGTTATACCTAGTAGGTCTAACAACAATGACAACAACAGGAAAACATAAGGATTGACAAGGATGAGTCAAAAACAGAAACTTCCTATATTGCTGGTGGGAATGTAAAATGGTGCAGCCACCGTGAAAAGAATTTGGAAGTACCTCAAAAAGTTGAATGTAGAATTACCATGTGACTCAGAAAGTCCATTCCTAGGTGAAAACCAAAAGACTTTAAAGCAGGAACTCAAGCAGATATTTGTAAACCAACGTTCATAGCAGCATTATTTACAGGAGCCAAATGGTGGAAGCAATCCAAATGTCCATCAACAGACGAATAAACAAATATAGTTCATACAAATAGTGGAATAGTACTCAGCCTAAAAAGGAATGAAATTCTGACATGTGCCACAACATGAATGAACCTTGAAAACATTTTGCTAAGTGAAATAGGCCAGACACAAACTTGCAAATATTGTAGGATTCCATTCATGTTAAATATCTAGGTTAGGAAAATTCATTGGTACAGAAAGCAAATTAGAGATTACCAGGGGCCTTCCTACCATAAGGGAGAAATGGAGAATTATTTCTTAATGGGTATAAATTATTTTTTGAATGATAAAATAATTTTGGAAATAGTGGTGACAGTTGCATAACATTGTGAGTGTAATTAATGCCACTAAATTAGTACTTTGAATTGTTATAATGCAAATCCTACATTATACTCATTCTTGTTTCCCCGTCATTTTCAATAAATGCTGTGGACATTTCTTAGAAAAATATTTTTCTGTTAGTTGAACACTGTAATTTCTTAAGGCCCCAAATAATGGCTACTTTTATCTCAAAAAAAATCTCTGCAAAAGTCAGATAGAATGGTTCCCTCTCTCTGGTCCAAAATCTCCCTATATTTGCATCCCTTATTGTATTTATCAACATCAATTGCAAATAATGTGTGTTCTTCTCCTAGCTATAAGCTGAAAGAAGGAACAAATATTTCTCAACTTTGTAACCTTAGCATAAAAAAGGAAAGGCATTCAAACATATTTATCAATTCAATAGACATTTTAAATAAGGCCAGGTCCAAGGCCCATCTATTACTAACATAATTTTATACAATATCTTAAAAATAAAATATCATGAGTATAGACATTGATATTAACATCTAAACACTTCCACTGAAGAACTAGTGTAAGTGAGACAAAGTACATTGTGGACTTAGAACAACATTGATCTTGCAGTAATTTCCATAGGACGGTTAACTTGCACACTGTAGTTAGTAAAAACATCTGATAGAATACTAGTCTTTTGATTTACAAATAAATTTTCTATGTAATAATATTACACGTTAGTTATGTTCAAACAAACATTTCACAGGAGAAATATTACGGTAATCTGAGGCTCAGTTTACCTTTGAATCGGTGCAAAGGAGACATAAGCTCATGGGGCTCCACATGGATGGACCTCTATACCTAATTCAGTAAATTAGAGGGAAAAAAAAGTTATTCTTACAGCCTAATTGGAAACATCAGAGAAAAAAAAAGAAAATAATACATTTAGAGCCAGAAGATCATCCTTTTGGCCATTGCAAGGCTAATTTTTGCCTGATTAGATAGTGTAACTCTTAGAATCTTCAGATAGCAAGGTTTCTATTTATTTGAAATCCTGTGTACCAACTTGGCTTAACTTCTGCTGTGCTTCTTGTCTGATGATCTTCCTAGGAGTAGTGGAAGCCCTGAGGAGCCCTTGCCTCTGCATTTATCAATAAGACTCAACTTGTTTTCAGTTCCTTTACTTGAAGATTTCAAGCCATTCTAAAGGCAGTCTATAATAGGGGTAGTGGTTCCAGAATGTACATGAACTTGCATTTTCAAATGGTTAGGTAATCACTGCCTTCTTAAAAAACCCTGGTACCCCTCAGTACCCCATCATTATAACACAATGATGTCTTTATAAATTGGTCTCTGCTAATACCTCTACAGGCAGCAAAGTTGTTACTCAAGATTTTCAGCGTAAGAAACTCAGCTGAAATCCTTTAAATAAAGCACTCTCTTCAGGCAAGAGGAACAATCATGGTGGATACAAATCAAGGTTTTCTTAATATTTTTAAGGATTATTTTTACTTATAGTTTAGTTATACCATGTATTCCCAATAGAACCACTACAAAGTTTTATTTTCCTCAATTTCTTCTAAACTTAAAGTGGTAAAATTTATCAATAGTGTTAGTTCAATTTTCAGTGATGAATGGAGTCATTCTTGTTTGTTATTTTAACAATCATGGTATTAAAATATATTTTCAAAATGTTGCTGCAATTTTATGACCATGAAACTTATTATTAGTAATAAACATAATGGCACTAGCCTATAAGACATATGTCATTCTCAGCAAAAGTTTGTTATTATGTGAGGCTCAGAGGCACACTATATTTTCAACAGTGGAATCAATTTCTCTCAATATTCTCTCTGTAAAAACCATAGCACTTTGTCTCATAAGGCATTGAACATAGTCTATCCTGGATTATGGTTACGTACATACATTTTTTTTTTACCGTATTAGATTTTACCTTCCTTCAGGACATTATTTATTTTCAGTTTTCACTACAAAGAGTATACATTGAAAGAGAACAAAAGTGTGCAGTTAGAGGGTATAATATTTCATTTACTCTTTACTAGTAAGATTTCTGGAATAATTTCTCCCAAAATTTGTTCCAGAGGACACTGACTCCACTGGGTTTTACGTGAAAAGAAAAGTATTAAAAATGAGTTGGTAAAATGAGTCGGAAAATCACTGAATAGTAAAATACATTCACAGAGTTTCAATGCACATTAGCATTTTAAAGACTCTAAGCTGTCTTGCACTGAAGAAAGCTCTTTTCCTTTGTTTAACTCAGCATTTCCAAACTTATTTGACGACAAGACACATTTTTTCCTACCCTGCAGAGTGTTATTGCTATCTCAAGGAGAACATACATTCTACAAAAACCATTAAGGATACATAGTGGTCTTATTCAATCCTCTCATTTTATGATTGGGGATATTTAGGACTCAGATCAATTAGATAATTACCCCAAATCATATAGCAAGCTAGTAACAAAAATGAGACAACAATTTAAATCCAATTATTCCCAAGCTACTTCTTTTTCTACTATCTCACACTGTTTTTCGTTATTGGAATGAATGTCCTAATCCCCAACATTAGTAATTTGAAGGATATCTAAAAATTGCTACATTTCTTTTTAAAAACAAATTATGTATATTTGTATTTATTCACACATTAAAAATCTTGTGTGTACCTATATATGTATATTAATCTATCTATTTGTTTATGTATGTATTTCTGCCCCTATGAGTCTTATATATTTATTTAACAAGAATTTAGAATGAGCAGTGGTGTGGCTACAAATTACCCTAGGTATGGGGATCATTTTAAACATACTACATTTGAATGCTGTCCAGCAGGAAAATTACATAGCACTGTAGAGTGCAGAAACAGCTTCTCTGGAGTGGGCTGGATTATATCATTAAAACCTTGAGGACAAAGTTTAAGTAAACTTAAAGGATAGTAAGTAAAATGGAGGTGGAACCAAGGGAGTGACACATGGTTAAGACAAGGGCACCCTTTTTAGTTTAGAAACCAAATTCAGTATTATTCAGCAAGTGGTTCTGGATATCAGATATAATTATTTCCCTAGGTCCATTCTCAAATCATCCTTATGTTTGTAACTGTCCTTATTTTTCCTAGAAAATTTAATGTCATCCACATAATTGCAGTAAAATAGAAGGTTGTCTTCCCCCAAAATAAAATTTTCTTTCTCATTCTCTTTTTATAGAAAGATGAAGTATTTTAACAATCCAAACTATATTTTTCTAATATGAAATATGAAAATTAACTTAATATTAAGTCATATCTTTTCTTATTCAAATTATTTTATTTTTTTTCTCATGATTTTAGCATAAACTGTTTGAAAAATGAAATCTTGAGTTACTGAAATGCCTTGGTGAAGATTTAGTAGCATTTCATACGAACTATAATTGGACCTATGTTTCTATTCAAAGGGGAAAATCCATTTTAGCTTAGTCCACAATATCTAAGTTATTCTTGTCAGAGAAACATATCTATAAAGACTTCTATCACCACCCTAGTGCGGATAGAATACTGAACAGAATCATCTGGACCGAAGACATACAGACAGAAATGCTAATTAAGCATGGCCATGAAAAGAGAAAGGAATGCCCTACTTTTTGTAATAACTACTACAGGATGTATTTCATGAACTTCATTGGAGAAAACAACTGTTAGAAAAACAGCTGATAAAGATGATAATATTTAAAATCAGAACACTGATATTCAGTATGCAGAGACTGAAAAATCACTGTGCAGTAAAAATATTCCTACTCTGTTGGTGGGAATGTAAATAGATGCAGCCACTGTGGGAGACAGTATGGTAGTTTCTTAACAAACTAAAAATAGAACTACCATATGATCCAGCAATTCCACGCCTGGGTATATATCCAGAAAAAATTAAAACTCTAATTTGAAAAGATACATGTACCCCAATGTTTATAGCAGCACTATTTGCAATAGCCAAGACATAGGAACAACCCAAGTACCCATCATCAGACAACTGCCTCAAGAAGATATGGGGTGTACACACACACACACACACATATAACAATATTACTCAATCAAAAAAGAATGAAATAATGCCCATCACAGCAATGAAGATAAAAGTAAAGAATATTATGATTAGTGAAATAAGAGAAATATCTCAACATATACTGTATGGTATCACTTATATGTACAATCTAAAAAACCATACAAATGAATGTATTTACAGAACAGAAAGAGACACATAGATACAGAAAATTAACTCATGGTTACCAAAGGGGAAAGGAAGAGAGGGAGGGAAAAACTGGGGATATGAGTTTAACAGATACAAACTACTATACATAAAATAGACAAGCAACAAGGATTTACTGTAAAGCACAGAGAATTACATGCAGTATCTTTTAATAACCTATAATGCAATACAATTTGCAAAAAACCTGAATCACTATGTTGCACACCTGAAACTACCACAATATTGTAAATCAACTATAGTTTAATATAACTATACATGTCTATGTTACTAGATATATTAGTTTTCTATTTCTGCATAGAAGTTACCATAATCTTAGTTGCTTAAAACAATGTAAATCAATGATTTCACAGCTTCTGTGTATCAGAACATGGGCTACATAGGTTCTCTGTTTAGGGTCCCATCAGACTGAAATCAAGACGTCAGCTATGGCTACGGTCTTACCTGAGGCTCACTGTTCTATTCCAAGGTTAGCTTGAAATTGGAACTGGACATTGGCAGAATTCAGTTTCTTTTGCTGTAGGAATGAGGTCCCTGGTTTCCAATGTTGGCCAGGGGTGGTTCTCAGCTCAGAGAGGCTGTCCCTCAGATCCCAGTCATGTAACTCTTCTGTAGTTAACTTCATTAAAGCCAGCAGGAAAATCTTTCTGCAGTCCACTACAACAAAGTCATACAAAACACAGTGTAATCAAAGGACTGTCTATTCCATTATCTTTGCTATCTCATGTAACCTAACCAAGGGAGCAAATGTTCTATTTTATTCACAGACCTCATGCAGCCTCGTGAGGAGAAGAATGTACAGGGTGAATACAAGGCATGGAAACCTTGGGGACCGCCTTAGAATTCTGCCTGTCACACTAGAGTACAGCCTTCCATTTTACAACTGGTTGGAATAAGAAAAGCCTAAGAACATAGAAAAGGTTCAGTAATATCTATAAAACAACATAAAGTCAGAATGAAAATAATTCTGCTACCCAAATACAAATAATGGGAGATGTAGTGTTCAAGTTAAGATTATTTCATCTTTCATCAAAGACTTAGTATTTATCTCCATAGATATCTTTTCATTTTATAAAACGCATGCTTCTTAAATATATTAAACTTTTAAACATTCAAAAGTAGGTATTGGTATTCATATTAAAAGTCTTCTGTATATAATTTTGAATGTATTCTTTATAATAATTAGTAGAATTCCATGTGTTAGTCCAATCTTTCCTAATTATTGATTTCTTTCCCTGAAGCTTACCCAGTAAAGTCTTCACATTTCCCTCAGCTTAACTAAACTTCAGACAGGATGTCTCCTGATTATCAGCCCCAGACTCTCTTTTCCTAGAACTTCAGAATCCTTGCAATGGTAAATTCTTTCCCTTCCCTTTTGAGATGTAAGTCTTCTACACCCCAGAAAATATCTTTCCTGAGAACTTGGAAGCCATCTCTTTGCAATGTCATCATCAGAGGGGAGGGCACTTCTATTTCCCAGTTTCTGTGAGTGGGTAGGAACCTAACTTCAACAAGAGACAGTTAGCAAACACAGACGCCTTATTCACATTTACCAACCTCCTTCCTAAGTGTCCTTCAGTACTTTCCCATTAACTCACCCCAAATATTTAAAAATTCTTCATTTTTTGTTTGTTTCAGGAGAACAGAGTTTAATCTCTCTCCCCCAGTGCAATAGCTGTGACTACGACTACTGTAGGTCTTGAATACAGGCTTCCTTGCCAGTTTTAAAAAAAGGGTCCAGTGTGACTTCTCTTTGACAAGCCTCAAGTTAAATAACCATGAAAATTATTGTCACTGTACAAGATGGATCTCCAATGACTATTTTATTTGGGTATTTGATACCAGAAAAGACGCATTATGAATATATGGAGGCCCCCGTAGAAAGACCCACCTCAGTGAAGATTGCCTGATAGCACAAAATATTGCACTGTTATCTATACAATCTGAGCTCACATACATTTTCACAAAGCAGCATCTACAGTCTCATCTCGTATCAGGCAACCAGTTAAGAGTCTCATGGTTTTATGAACCACGTAGCAAAAAACTTTCGTTTATCAAAAAATTAGAATCTTTAACGAAGATTACGTCATCTCTCATGAGCTTAAAGATTCACACTGTAGGTTTCTCCTCTTGTAAACTTACTTTTTCATCTTACAAATTCTAAACATCTTACAATTTGTACACTTAATTTTTACTAATGAAAAGATTGTAAAGGGTCTTTATGCCAATGATGTAACACGAGCTAGATAAAGTACAGGGGGGTTGGTTTTGAAACAAGAGAAGAATTGTATTACTTTGCTGTAGGTTTGCTCAAATTTAGCAGGATCACAGTTGGGGGCTAGATAAGTCCTTGTTCTCAGGGGTAATCATACACATTGCAGGACAATTAGCAGCATCCGTAGTCTCTGCCCAGGGGATGACAGCAGCTTATCTACTCCCAGTTGTGACAACCAACAATGTCTTGAGACATTAACACGTGTCCCCCAGTGTGGGGGTGGGAGGAGAAAAAACCCACCCCTCAGTTGAGAACCACTGCTTATTGTTAGGAGACAAGGAGATAAAGACATTGCTGTCAATGTAATGCATTGGAATTTATTAAATCTTTGGTACATATAACCAGCTAATTATATTCCTTACATTGGGAATTGTAACAAAAGCAGGAAAACATTATTTGACATTTATCCACCCATTGATTTCTAGGTGTGCCTGTCCAAGATAAGAATATCTGAACTGTTATCAACGATAATCTGACACTGCTGTTGGTTGGGTCTCTTGGATATTTATTTGACTTTAGGAACAATGGGAAGAAATTAAGTTGTCAGACTATAGTCCATGTAGGGCAAGCCAAACAACACTATCTGTATACATGAAACAAGTCCAGAATTTGAGAACTGAAATTAAATTAAATCAATGCGTCATAGGCTCTGAAACGAGTTCCTTTCTCCACATCCCACATGCCCACAGTGTGAAGTAGAGTCCACCAGAGGGCAATGGTGCTTTACTATGGAACACAGAAGGAGACTTGGTACCTTCAGACCGAAGTGATGGGAATATGTCCAAGTTTAGAGTAATAATGTGGTGGTGTTTTTCCTATATTGTATACAGAAGGTTCTTGTTAAGTTAAAATATTCTGTCATTCTTCAAAATTCAGTACAAATATCACTTCCTCCAGGAAGTGTTCTACCAGGTAAAATGTGGACTAGCATGCTCCCTTGTATGCTATAATAAAACTGTGCATTCCTTGGTCATAGCACCTGGAATATGTTGTAAAGGCTTATTTGTCACTGTCTTTTATTACACTGGGAAACACCTTTAAGAGCCAGGACTGCAGCCTGGTTGACTTTATATTCCCAATAACATAGACTGATAGACTGCTGCCTGATATGCAGTCACTGTTTGCAGAATGAAGATGGGGTAAATTAAATAAAACCCTTAATCAAAATAGAAATCCTTATCAAAATAATAAATTAAACTATGCGGCATGTGGAGAGGCTGAAATATAGAACCCATTAGGAAACAATCTAATAAAGTGGTAACATTCCACTGTATTTGATAGATTGATATTTACTTTTTCTTTCCCGTGATATGTTTTCATAAAGTAAGGCCTCAAATTCCTTTTCCCTGACACCTATCTCTCAATTTTTCCTTATCTAGGATCGGTAACAATGAAATCAAAGGACAAAAGTTTCTGCTCTTTCCTTTTTTTTAAGACCCCAGAGTCTCATTTCCAAAATGGAAAGTATTTCCCAAGTGTATTTACCCTTGGTGTGTCATATACCACTCTATTACTGGATTACTCCAAACTTTTATTAGCTAGCACTGACTTTCATTAGCATTGAACAAGTCTCTATAAAGCAGTAGCTACAAAGTTTCCTCAAAGTACATGTCTCTTCTGCTACTGAAAAAAAAAATTTTTTAAAGCTAAATGTTCATAGCTAAAAAAAAAAACCTCCAAAACCTCAAAACTTTCAAACATTAACATAGATGACTACAAGAGATTTGCTGAGGCAAGTGATTCAGTGATGTCACTAACAGAGACGTTTCTTCATAACTTGGCGCCAGAGACTGTGAACTTGTATTGATGCAAAGCTCAGCCCCATAAACTTAAAAAGTTGAGACATCATTTATTAAAACCATCATGTGCCAGGAAATGTGATGAACAATCCACTCCCCAAATACATGTGAATTATATGCAACCCTTTTCCAGCAGACAGAGACTTCTGCTGACTCCACATGAAAGCTCCTTATGTATATTTAATAGAAAAAGCAGGTTGCTTCACACAGATATTCCCTGAGTGGAGACAAAATGAATAGAGCAATAAGGGAATGAAAGACAGCTGTCCCACAGAGTTGACTACGAGGAGATCTGCAACGATGAGAAAAGAACAGAATACAACGAGGGGATCTAATCAAGGCAGATGCAATTAAAGAGTGTGCGTTTTAAATGCTGGATAGATATTTCAGATAAAATGAAGAATATCTTCTGACACAGTGAAACAGGAAAGCTAGAAAAACATCCTTGTGGTGCCAGAGATTGACTAGGAAATTTCTGCTTCCAGAACAAGTGAACTAAAAAGGGTTGTTTCCTCAAACACTAGGACACTCAGGAAGTGATCTTTTACAGCACTGAATAAAAGGATAAATATCAGCAAGAAAATAGACCTCAGAGGTTCAAAAGAAACTCAGTTATGTAGTATGATAAAATTTACGTATCTGCTAATAATTTCTTGAAATTTCCTCTGCACTAAGGGTTTTCTAAGGAGAAGGGTGATTACTGCTATATAAAGGGCAGGGTTTCATTTGCAGAGTAGAAGTCCTACAGAAGTCTTCTACACATTCCCTGGATGGGGACAGCAAGCGTGGCTAGCAGACATTCAACTTTTTCTAAGGGTTTTATTGCCAATGTTATCACTGCAAAACATATCGGAAGATGTATCAGAAGTGATTACCACTCAATTTGCACATGAATTTATTTACCTCAATTGAATAAAACTACTCTGAAGTTGTACCTTCGCAGTGGGCAGGGTACTGTATCTCAGTGTTCAGAGAGGGTGGGGCCTCCACCTGCCTAGGATTGTTCAATGATCTCGTGGTTCTTAAACAGTCTTTATTTTTCAGAAAAGATACCATGGTCTTAGACCACTCTGGCCACAGCTATTATGCTCGCCTTCAAAACGCAATTATTTTTTGGCAAACTTGGTTGTTTAAAATCTCTGGGGTCTTTGCCTGAGTCTAACTGCAAGTTTCTCAAGTCACACTTTGTAGACATTCTCATTTTCAGTCTTCCTCATCCATAGCACCAATCGTGGACATGGACACTGTTCTCTGTTCTCTAGTACTCTGAAAAGCTGAAGAATGAAAACCTTTCCCCCAGGATTAGGAAAAATTCTGAAAACAATAGTAAGAACTTATTTTTCCTTGGTAAACACCCATCCAAAACAAAACAACAAAAAATGTGGAAACTTTCATTTGAGTATCTGACAATTTCATTTGGAGGTCCTAAAATTTAAAATAAAACACAACACAACAAAACAGAAAAACCACTTAGTTACTTACTAAGCTTAGATGGACTCAGAACACAAAGCTTAACTACCCTCTTAGAATGAGAATAGAATTTCTCTTATTCTTTCCATAAAAATAATAACAAAACTCAATTTAAAAACACTATTTTATCCTACTCTAAAGTCTACCTGTAATTGAATCTAAAAACGCAAAATACTACAAACCTGGGCTTTTAAAAAGACATGTTCATTTACTACATGAAACTCTCAGATATTTATGTACAAATGTCAAATTCTGACATTATGACATTTAATAGATTGATTCTTTTGCACTAGCAGAATCTGGGAGAAAGAAGATACCTTATAAAAAGTTTTAAGGTAGACTGAAAATAGTCCAGATATACACAGAAACTAATTAACTTTACACAATACAATTTTTCTATGGGACCAAAAATGTTAATATTTCTAAAACAGCAAAAACTGGAAATGATTTAAGCTTCCAAAATTTGATGAAAGATTAAATGTATTATTAGTAGAAGTTATATTTTAAAATATTCTCCCATAAAATGTTATGTTCAAAAATATTCAATTGTAGAAAAACAAGATTAAAGAGTTTGTATACTTTAAAATTAGTTCTTTCTTGGAGAAAGAACATAAGTACAGTTGTACTTAATAAAATTTGAAATAAATGAGATTAAATACGAAACAAATATGTGGCCAGAAATCAATACGAGTAACAACTGAAATAAAAGATGAGGTCGTGTAAAAGTTAAAACTAGAAATTAAAAGTTTAAAAATAAATTTAGGAATGAATAATAATGACATGCTTCTTTGTATTGACAGGTAATTCTTAAAAGAGAAGCAATAATGAACATTTAGAGCAAAGAAAATATGAAATACAATTATGTTTAATAATTAAAGTAATATTAAGTAAAGCAGAAATAAAAGCAAAATTATTCACATAAATCACAGACATATCCATTCGAACATGGCATTCAAGTGGTGAACACCCAGCAACAGAGATACCAGGTTCACCCTGGCAAACTAATTTCCAGGATGTGATAAGCTTTATTCTAGCCCTGGATTTACTGAAGAAAAAAATGCAGGACAGGAAATGCAGAATCTGCAGCATCAAGAACTTCACTGAGATACCAGCATAGCTTCTAGCTCCCAATCCTGAACAAGAAGGCACCTCGGTATAAGGAAACTGCACCCGCGCTCCTCCAAGTATTCACAGTTAAATTGTAGTTGTGAGTTGAATCTACTAATGATTAAGGTGAATAAGAAAATATGATGTTAATTGGGGTGCTAAATTTAATTTATTTTGTGGGGGAGATAAAACAAAAGATGATTCTACTTGAAGGCAGGGTTTTCCTTGCCTGGCTACCACCAAGGCCTAATGCTATGATGAAGGTTGAGAGGCTTCCAGAAACTGGAAAAAAGTCAAATAGATTCTCCCCTTAGAGCCTCCATGAAGGAACTCAGCCTGCCATTACTTTGGTTTTAGCCTGGGGAGACCTGTGTAGACTTCTCTTCTACATAACTGTAAGACAATAAATTTCAGTTGTTTTTTAAGCCACCAAGTTTTTGGTACTTTTATACAACAGCCACAGGTAACTAAATGGCCGGCTGAACCGTTTAGTTCACTGTAGTTGTTGTGCCTTCAAAGGTACAAAACTTTTGGGGAGTTGGACTTTTCCTCACCCATTAATAGATTTACAAGTCATTTGAGGGTTTGGTTGAAAGAAAAAAGTATAATTATGTGCATTCCTAGTCATTTTCCGAAAAGGAGGCTCCTTTGTAAATCCTTTTTATATTTGTAATTATTTTATTTTGTATTTTGGGCCAATTCTGGAATACTCTAACTTAAATTCTCTGGTCAGTTTATTTTACTGCAATTCTTTTCTTTCCCCTATAAACATTTAGATCTATGAAAATTACGCTGAGTACATATTCAGTTAATTTGAATTTCAACTCCATTATCGAATGCCCTTCCCGGAGATTACATGTAAGTATAAGGGAAAGTTTACAGTCATCCTGGTATTTGGATGAAGCAAAGGCTTCTGGTATTATGGTGCCTTGCAACAGGGCACCTTCCTCTGGTCCTGAGCTGATGGGTATCCACTGAGTTCCTAAGTTTTGGTTGGTTCTGTTCGTATATAACATTCTGAGGGCTACTGTTGTAGTCCAGAGTTGGTTAATAATATGTTCTCTTAACTCGGTCTTGGTGGTTTAGCTTTGGTCTCCTGCAGAAACTGCAGTGTCTCTCCTCACTCTTACACCTAAGATCTGGGAGTGACTCACACTGAATCCCTGGACCCAGGGCTGGACTCAGCTTTTGTAGTTGCTGAGCTTGTGCAATTTTAGGTAATTTAAAGAAACAGGAAAAAAAATAATTTTGGATTCAAAATTAGGTATAGGGTCTTTGAAGCCCATACACTGAGGGGCTCATAAGTTATAGCTTCTTTAGCCTCATGGGAAATCCACATTCTACAGGGCCAATCATATCACTTAGAGTTCAAAGCCATTTTATCCCAATGCAGTTCTTACAGTACACGAACTGCAAAGCTAGTCATCAGGCTGTTAGCTGCCACCTGCATCCTTCATCGGGATATGGAGGAACTTCTGGAAGCCTTCCCCATTTTATCCAGGTTGTAGGTTCCCAGGAGAACTGCCTCAGGCTATTCTGTTCAGCCCTGCAATGTCATTGCTTAGCTAACTATTGCTGCTAATTTTGGTGTGGTTTTCAAATCAAAATTTTAAAAGAAATAAGGGAAAAGTCCTTCTGATAGCTTTCTCCATGACCAGTCTAACACCCACCGCTACCAGGATTAAGGTCCAGAGGAGGGGAGTGAGATCAAACACACATTTGAGAACTCACCACTTCATATAAGGATAGAAAATGTAACCTAGCCAAAAATCTACTTGGTGTGAATGGGTAGAATATTCTTTTTTTTTTTTTTTTCCTGTGGGGGAAGCTTTATTTAATTTGTATTTCTTTCTTTTCCTTATTGAGGTAGTTAGAATCCTGCCCTCATCCCTGGTGCAATAAAGATGGAAGAATAAGAAAGGGAACTTTGTCTCCACCTTAATGTTGGAGGACCCAATGAGAGGGATTGCAAAAAATATCTTACCCATTCTACATTTGGAGTTTAGAATGAAAAAGGAATAAGTAAACTTTTGTGCACTTGGAGTCAATGGAGGATATTCTGTTTCTTTAATGTGTAATAAACTTGCATATATAGAGAGGGTAAGCATGGTACCAGTAGAGAAATAGTTGTCAAAGATACAAGAATGATAGGGAATAATGAAAGGAATAAACCAGAGAAAATTGTTCCAAGACAACAGATAACAAGATCAATCTGTAACCAAAAGAATTCATCTTCTCTTCAGATTTAGACTTGTATTGGCCAACAAGGAAAATTCAAAAAGCTGGCATAGGAGAGAAATATGAATCACCAGCAGTTAACACTGAGATTAGCATAAAACTTTGTATTTCACTTCCTTTTTCACAAAGGCAGTGTTTTCCTCCCACTGAAAACTAAAATGGCTAAAGCATGTATATTAAGTGAGGTGAAATCAAAAGAATGACTGAAAATATGCAATTCAACCTTTAAATCAGCATGTCTTTCAGTCATATTTCTTGTCGATATGAAACCTGATATGCAAATTCCCATACATGGAAAACTAAAGGCCAGGACTCACAGAACAATTTATCCAAAACCTAGTTGTCTTTTATTAATGGTTAATCCTTAAAGAGAGTGAACAGTATTAGATTTAGAAGAAGATAGTATTCATGTGCATATTTTTTTTTTCCTGGTTACATCCCCTTTGCTTCCTTGTAACATCTAAAGCTAAGGAACTCCTTGCTACATACGTGATCAATCATAATGATTATAAATGGTTAAATTATAGGCATAATCCAAAAATTAACCAGAAAAATAAAAATTTAATTCCAAACTCTCACTGAAGAAGATATATTCCAGAATAAAATATAAATAGTTTAGATTATTTTGATTCTTAATTGTGTATTTCAATAGCAAATATATTTTAGATTTGACCACAATATGTATACGTTAGTCTCACCATGAATGTCTTCTTCATGTTTAACTACACATTCAGAAACTGTCTAGTTTGATCCTACTTAAAAAAATCAATATTTGACTTTAATTTTATAGTACAAGCTTATATGTGCTTAGCAATAATCATTAAAAATGGAAACAATCAGTACATAAAATTATAGTCCTACTTAAATTTTTCCAGAAAGCATCTGACGTATAATAACTATAAATATATATGTTCTACGCTGAAAATGTCTTATTTCAAGTAAACAAAAGTATTTCCTATGTTTTTCAGTTAAAAACTCAGAAAGACCTCATGTGAGGTTGAAATATTCCAAATTTTGATGGAATAAACAACCTGCAAAAGCTTCTGTAAATGTGTAGTCACAAGAGAGCCATCTGGCTCTATGTATTTATACCCATCTTTCATCCAATTCTGAATTTTAAATGTAAAAGTAGGTCCAGGAATATACAGATTTGTGATATGCACTCGGGGACTGTCGATCTATAGAACAATTAACAGGCTTTATTCACATGAGAGTGTTCCTGTCTTTGTTTATATTACACATCCAAACAGAGTACAGATTCAGAGATTACTGAATGAATTGCTGCTAGAATGAATTATTTCTGGTGAAGTATTTCAGAGTGAAGTGAAACAGAAGTTAAGACACAATAGGGTATAAGACAAAAAGTAAAAGATATCTGACTCATTCTTTTTTCACATAAAATCTTTGGATCAAGTTGATAGATGCCTTGCAAGTACAGAAAAATATTTGTGGTCATTTAGTATAAGATCTCTGACTTTTGAAAGATCACAGCAAGGGATTGGATTTATTGTTGGCACGTTATGGACAATTTTTTAGTTATTGGTTTGTATTTTCTCTGGATTACCTTTCTTTAGAATAGTACATTTCTGAGGTGCTAAAGCTGCTACAAAATTTTAACCCTAAAACAGTAACATTACAGTCACACACATTTCATTGTATAGGTTACATATTTTATACTTATATGAATGGCATTGTCAATTGCTCTAATATCTCTGCTTGTTACACTATAATTCCTTTGTTTTCACAGGTTATGTTTATATCATCAACTCTAGGTTGATGCCTTGTTTGTGTGTTATTAATTCTACAGATTACATTATGGCAATTCACGGGTGCCTTAACACCAACTCCAACTTTTTGGCAAATATAAGACTATTTTTCATAACTTTTGTTTTTATATAGTAAAAATCAAGTTAGAATGTTACACTTAGTCAAAGAAAATTATTTTCAGGATTATGTTCTCATTATTTATTTCCTTAGTCATGCCATAGTTTACAATGTACCTCAATTCATTTACTGTAAGTATATCCTTAGGGAATAATTTGAAAAGTTATTCTGTACAAAACTATATAAATAATATTTGTATATGATATTACCCTTTCATATAGATAAATATTGAATAGATAGTTAAAACTAAATTGTGTCCAAGTCATTCTGCAGCATTAAGTGGATAATGAAGATTCATTAAAATCATTATTACATTATATGCATTAGCACTGAAAAATAATGTTGAGCAAAAAGCACATAATAAAAAGTATGTACAGAATGTTCTAATTTCTACTGTGTATTTTAATAAGCACAGATGTGTGTTATTTTGTATGCATGAATATATGCAGGATATATTATGTGAAAAATGGAAAAGTATTTTCAAACAGTGAGTTACTAAAAAATAAAATATGCAACTCAAAGGCTTTACAATTTAAATATGAATTAATTTTTTTCTCAGGGATGTCATAAAGTTAACTGTTTCCCAAGTGATTTTCAACAATGAAACATTTTTCTGCAAACCAATACTGGGATTTGGTTATTAAGCCAAAATATTACAGATTAAGAGGCAGGCTAGATGAAGAAAAAAGTTGAAGAGAAGGGGAGGGAAGCTGAGGGAGAGGAAGAAGTAGAAGCAGACAGGGTGGCAGAGAGAAAAATTGAGAATCAGGTGAACGTCTATGTTACCTTCACTTTCTCTCCCAGAAAACAGATCATGAAAAAGGCAATTGAGTGTGTTGCTGTGCGTTCTTGGCTGGAGAGTTTTCTTCAGCCTGATATTAACCTAAAGAAACCATAAGAGGCAGCAAAGTTCATTCGGTACTGGGAGAAATGACAACATCTTCATGAAATACAGATTTCATTTGGTTATACTCCCGGAATTTTCTACCTCAGTCTGCCCATAATGAGAAAAAGATCACTAACCTTTTGGTTTTCTTACAAACTTTACAAATGACTAGTACTCACCAGAAAATACATTTGTCTGTGGAAGAAAGGAAGAAAAGAGGTGGCCAAGAAGGGGATGGGTGGAGTAGGAGGTGTCAGTGATTAAGGGGGTGATGACTGGAAGTGCACAACAGTAAACAAAGACAAGTTACCGGGTAGCCAGGAAGAGGAAGTGCAGTATGCTTAGTGGATGATTTGGGCAATTTCATTGGTGAAATACTTATGCTAATACCTGAGCATCCTGATTCAAAGTTAGAAAATGTAATTTTAAATATTAATGAAACAGTACCTGTCACCTTTGTCAAAAAGCAACATAATAGCCACACTTCTGATATCAGAACATAATTAGCCAGTTAAAAATTTCAGTTCCTTGACCCACTCTTTTCTACTATATTATGTTTAAAATTTAATTGTAAAGAAATATTCAGTTCTATATTTCTTATTAGTACAATAAAATAAATTAAATACCTCCAATTTGGCAATGGCAGGCTAGGGTATTTTAATATACTTACCCAGACAAACAATAATGATTATTAAAAATATAAAAATCATTAATTCATTTATTCAACAAACATTGACTAAGCACTTACTATATTCCAAGCACTGATACAGGTATATGGGGTACATTTTGAAGACTGCTGTCCTTGTGGAGCTTACATTGTAGCAGGAGAAAGCAGATAATATTTAATAGAGAGTAAAGTAAGTAAATTCTTTAGCAAGCTAGAAAAATAGAAAGTACCATGTACAAAAGCAAATTTGAGTAGCAAAAGATTAATCTGGAGAGCCAGAAATTTAATATGGACCTGAATTTTTAAGTAAATTGGTCAAAATAGCCTTCTTTATGATAGGAAATGCAAGATGCATCCATTTGTCTTCTGACTTGAAGGACATAACTCCTTATGCTCCTGACCAATGGGTCCCTAGAAATGTCACAGAAATGGCATGTCCCTGAGTCTTCACAGATTTATCTTCTCATCTCAGGGATGCCTGTGTCTTAT
Source organism: Camelus ferus (assembly GCF_009834535.1). NCBI lineage: Eukaryota > Metazoa > Chordata > Mammalia > Artiodactyla > Camelidae > Camelus > Camelus ferus. Next base: position 45,218,266 of record NC_045701.1, read on the forward strand.
CAGGGCCTCCAGTGTACTTACCACCTCTTGTTGGTCCTGTCCAATCAGCTTGGTATCGCCAAGGTGATGTTCTGTGGGGGGTTCAGATGATCCACTTCTGACAGAGCCAGTGGTATAACTTATCTCTGAGAAAAACAAATAAATGAATATTTTAATGTTCTAATATTAAACACACTGTTCTGATCAATTTTTCTAGTGGGAATGTAAAAGCATAAATTTTCCAAATTAATGGCATCGTACGCACCTAAGTCCTTATTAATCTGCCCTAGCAACAATATCAAGTCCAGCCCAACATCTGCAATCAGGGCCACTGCTTATCTGAGTCTGTGATAGTTAACAGTCTTTCTCCAGGATCCACCCAGTTTCTGCAGAGGCCTGACTGGTGAACTAAGAGGATATATAAGAAGAACCTCCACCTCTACATCCTTTAGCTTGGAGGCTGTAATCTCTACCATCAATCTATAAGAAGCAATGTTTAGATTGGCCATCTGGTCTGGGGGCAAGCAGAGTAAGAGGCAATGGCCACGGTATAGAATCTGCCACGGTATTCAAAAGACTAAGATTGTGGTCAGAGGTCTGACCAGATCCAAGGGAGGAAACTCAGATGCAACCTCTGAAGGGAGGAACATACATCAGGTTGTAAGATCATCATGTGGCATGGGAGATACTATTCTGGCCGCTGTGGAATAGATGCTCTTGCATAGTAATTGGAAAAGGAAAGAACTGTACAGACCAGGCTAGCACTCTGTAAAGGCTTTGCTTTAATTTTCCTAAAAGCAATGAAGGTCATTTAACTTTTTTAGGCAAAATTTGACATGAAGGGAAGAGATTGGATTGGAGGGGACAAGAATATTCAACATTATCAAATCAAAGGGTAGTATCAGAAGTCATCTAGGTGACAGTTGATGGCAGCTTTGGTCTAGGATGTTAAGAGCAGAGATGAAATTAATTGGATTTGAGAAATATTTAGGAGATAAAATAAAACGTGGTAAAAGATTGGAAAGAGTGAGTATGGCAAATATAGGTATCAATGGCAATGCCTAGGTTTCTGGCAATGCCAAAAGATGGGTGATGCTGCAATTTGGATGAGAAACATGTTTAGATGGGAAGGATATTAAGTTTCACTTTGCAGCTTTCAAACTCAGATGCCTATAATACTCCAACAGAGGACTGGAGAGTCAAATCTTGTGTTTGAAACTCTGGTGAGATGATACCACTGAGGGAGAGACTGTAGAATGAGAAGAGAAGGTCTTCCAGAGCAGAACCTTGGGATTTCATAACATTTTATCTGGTACATTAGAAAAAACTTGCAAGGAGAATGATAATGAGAAAGCAAACAGGCAGAAAGATCGTTTTATTTTGTTTTTCGCAGAAGCCACCTGGCATATATTAGTGTTAACATTATAATAGCTATAATGTAATTACTGAAATGAATTAATGCAATGTAGGAAATTTTATCCTTAATCTAAAAGTTTTGAAATAGGTGAACATGCAATTATGGATACTAATTTTGGAACTTAAAAAAACATAAATGTCAGTGTTGAGCTAACTAGGGCCTCTAAACTATTGTTGGAAACTGAAGCTAGACCTTCCCCCGAATCTTAAAATCCTGAAGCATACTTTAAACAAAAGGTAAATGACACCTTGGCAAACTTAAGCTGTCCTCCATATTCTAAGTATAAAAACTTGTAAAAATGTATAAAAGAGGTTTGTTTCAATTTGTGCTGTTTGATATTTCTAGAAAACTACTGATAAAGTAAATTTTTTCAAATTTTAAACATTTTCCTCAGAAATCAACATTTTGAGGAACGAAATGAAGAATAACTTTAAAGTATTATAAACATGTTTTTCGACTGGTTTGTCACAAATTTAACTAGATTAATAATAATTTTTCTTAATTAATAGTAATTTCTTGTCAGTTGGTACAAAATTGTGCTATTGTTTAACAGCTTATTAAGACATTATTGTTAGTATAGGCTTGCTCAGTTTCCTAAATTTTACTTTAGACTTTTATCTTTCTATAAGTCATTGTGTCATCAGTTAATATTACTGATATCTCTACTATAATCAAAATCAGGATCAACTGAAGAGGATATGCAATTTTTATGTTATTATGACTCCACAGTCCCATGGATACTTTAAATTTTACCTTAATGCGAGAAGTTAGGCTAGTTAGCTATAGGGAAAAGGAGAAACATGCAAATAAGAAGTATATGTATGTGAGGTGAGAGAGAGAAAGAAAAATAGATATATAAATGAGAGAGAGAGAGAACACAAATACTAAAAAGGTAGATCCACATTTTTGTTCATTTAACACAAAGAGATTTTGGGGTGATTATCAATAGGAAAATGAAACATCTGAGGTTCTAAATGATTGCAGGCATTTTCTGAGCTTACTAGAGTAAATGATGTTTATTAATTCTGATATGCTCATGAATGTTGTGCAGAAAAAAAAAGTGGCAGTCAGGAGGTTTATTTTCTGTCTGGCTGTGTGTGTGTGGCCAATCAGATCATATCCATACAACTAACAAAACAAAACTCACTACAGGATTTGAAATTTGTGTCCGGCTTAATTTCTTTCCTTTATTCTTTCAAATTCTAAGCTAGAGTAATAATTAAATTTAGATTCTTTGAATGTGTAATGTATTGCTTGATTTCAGGCTCACCTGATAATGTTGAGCTTTGTAAGAATAAGGACTTAATTTTTCCTGATTAGCATTCTTTAGCCAGCACCTAGCAAATACCACACGTAAATGGCACTGCACAGTAATAAAAGATTTAATGTGTATTTATAGTCTTTTTCTCTTTCTCATAACTGAGGTTTTAAAAATGTGATTCTTTTTTGTACCCTCTTCCTTTCATCTGAACTCCTTCCCTCTCCTTTTTCATCTGCTTAATTACATGTGTTCTCATGAATAAGATTCAATGTGTTTCATGGTTCTCTAGGCCTTGGCTATGTGTGTGTGCAATTACCAGAATTTTTGGTTGCAAGGAACAGAGAACCAGATTTATCCGGTTCAAGAAAAATAAAGGTTTTTATATTTTTTTCTACTAATATAACTAAACACTCAGGTCCAGAGAGGGCTTAAAGCACAGCAGGATCCAATCCTTCAATAACATTGCCAGGACCTAGACTCTCTGTCTCTGTAATTCTCATAGCTTTCTTCTGTGCTGACTGGTCTCCTCTGCAGTCTCTCAGTAGTAAAGACTCCAGCAGTTTCAGCTTGATTTATCCTCTCAGTTTCTGGTCCAAAGAAAAAAATGAATTTTCCTTTCCTCCTGATTTTCACACCACTCAAAGAGTGCCTTGTTGGCATGACTTGATTGATACATCTGAGCTAATCACTGTGACCAGAAGGAAGGATGTTCTAATCATCCAGACATATTTCACTTGTTTATCCTTGATGCTGGAGGATAATTGTGCTTCAAACCATGTAGACTGAGAGTACCATAAGGGCGGTTCCCCAGAACAAAGTAAGATATTGTTACTGAAAGAACAGAAATAGACATACCAAATCAGGGAAACCAAACCAACGGTTTCCAATACAGTACAGTTGGGTGCATAGACAATATCGTTTACTCCTGCTATACTTGCCTTACGACATACAGCAAAAGAACCCAAGTTAAACGTGTTCATTATTTTTATCTAAGCATACATCAAAGTGGCTGGAGTATAGAATCTGTGAATTAATATTAAGTGCTTGCTGAATGAGTGACTAATTAGTTAGGGTAAGTAACTGTACTTCTTTTCCAGTTGCTATGTCTACTTAAAATTTAATAATAGTAGTATGCTAAAATTTAATAATAGTAGTATGTGCTAGTGATCTAAATTAGTGTAATTATTATAACCAATATAATAACACTATTGAAATAAAAAGTGTTATATATCTTACATAAGATGCTACCTATATGTTCTTAGAATGTCCTTGATCCATAGTGAGCCGTCAATAAATGTTAGGGGTTACCATTATCTATTATCAACCAAATTAAATTGCACTGGAAGATGCCTGGAACACTACATCTTCATATAGATCTAAAGTTGTATAAGTCCATGTTGGTAGCTTGATAATTGATCGATAGTAAGATAAATGCCTTGAAATGACTAGGGTTTTGTTTCTGCTTCTAATGAAATTACTTCCTAATATTGTTTTCAGGGCATTTCTCCAGAGGAAATAGCGTGATGTTTTGCTCTAAATCCATGCAGGATAAATGGTCTGGAGTCATTAGAATATGGTATTATGCACAAACAACCAGACAGGAATTCTATTACAGGTGATTAGTCAACCGTGAATACAGCACCCGGCAGATGGACAGCTCCAACGGACCACAGAAATTATGTGCATTACAGCTGCGGCTCTGGTAAAAACGAAAACATTCTTGACGAACAGCTGCAGTTTTCCTAGGATTCTAGACAAAGGATACCAGTTAAGTTTTTTTTATTGCTACAGCACATGGCATAGGAAGAACTGATTACCTCGAAGAAAGGTTGTATAAAAAAGATTTTACAGTTTGCTGTGTTAATTTTATATTTAAGGGACTTTCCCTATTTACATTTGGATCACCTGCGCTGTGTTATCTGATGTGTACTTTATGTGCCTATAACTCAACATGAACAATGGTTAAATTGCTCCGGCTATTACCTAATGACAGGAGAACGTGCTTCACATGAGTCTATAAAAAGACAAAAATTAAAATGCTCAGAAATTGAGATTGTAAATGGCCAATTTCTTATATTCAGTAATTTAATAAAATCAGTTTTTATATTTACTCTTGATTACCAATATTTGCTATTTCAAATGTAAATTCAAGAATCATGTTTAACTTTTCCACCTCCAGCTTCTCTTGTATTTGAATATTGAATTAAGTACTGAATAATAAACAAGTCCATATTAGAATTATCTTGAAAATTCACAGTACTATGTTTAAATATATACTTTTTGCTAATATCAATATGCCTATTTTGAGAAGATCATAATGCTTTCATTGAGTACAATTTTACTGCACATGAAACTTACTGGCTTTGTTTTTATATGTAGTACTATGTTGTTCCATGCATTTTCAAAAAAGATCTGTTTTACTTTTATGGGATGATTGTTTTATTTATTTTTTCCTCTAGATTCATCTGTATATATAAAGCTTCTAATAAGTGTATTCTCATGTGTAAAACTTACTTACATTCAGAATGTTTGATGAAGAACATTCTTTCTTATTTCATATAATTTTGAAGTCTGTCATGAGATAAGAAATGACCATTTACATATTTAATTTTATGAAGATAAAAGCCATTATTTGATGGGGAGAAAAGAATAAAAGTACTTCCCTCAGAACACAGTGTAGCAAAGTCTCATCAATTTGTACTGTAATAAATCTCATAAATAATATGTAAATGATTCAAAATTCTAAGTAACAATGAAATATAAAACAGTGCAATTTAAATATATTTAATTATTTTTGAGTCATATTTCAGTACCTTGTCTTCTCTTTATTCTAAATTAGTGATGTTTTGTGAAACTAAAATACAAATATATATTTTGCTAAGTACACATGTTGAACATGTTCATATATATTATTCACTTGAATATTGAAAATATGTATTTTATACATAGATATATATATATCAAACACTGACACTTTCTAACAATCTTAGATGTTGGATATACACAAATGGAAAAGGATATGCTATATTACCTAATGGAATTTATCATTGAAACAAGAAAACAGATAGTAATACATAGCACAGAATGAAACTAGAATGAAAATTATTATACTGTGTATGATTAAAATATAGGTGTCCAAAAATAAGGGTAATTAATTTAGCACAGGAATGCCAGTAGGAGTACTTGATCAGTGACTGTTAAAATAAGTAAGTGTAAAACTTTTTCTGGAAACCATCCTCATATCTCATGCATAGAACATACTAATGTCCTCTTCATTTGTACCACCACTGCACCCTGGTTGTAGCCTTATAATTTCACTCACAGTTTAGTATTTATAGGTTTTTGTTTACATGTGTATTTCTTCAGCTAGATTATGATTTTTTTAATACAAGAAGTAATTCTTGTTTATTGTTATATTCTGCCATGCCTGAAATTTATAAATTGCTCCATATTTTCAAAATAATTTAATTGGCATAAAATGCACAAATAACTCTACAAATTTTAGTATTATAAACTTCCTGGTTTTTTACCCTCCAGAGTTGTGATATTATTTAACTAAAGGATGAATCAAAGTTAACCAATGACTAGCCTTCCAAAAATGTAGAAAATATCATCATGCTTATACGAGTTGATATTTTAACTATGTTTTTACATTTAATTACAAATGAATACTTTTACTACATATGAATACATATGTTAATAAACAATTAGTCAAAATAATTGCTATTGCAGGATATTGTTCTTAGGCTTTTAAAAATATATTTTAGGGTATCTAGTAGGTTATATTTGGATTTTTGATATCCCATAAACACTGAAACTTTATATTTTCAAAGTTAATACTTGCATTAATTTATCCTACTGCTATTATGATACTCTTTCTCATATTAGGTTTTTTTCCTTGTTTTAATTTATTAAGTAATGTTAAAAATTTCTCTTTTTATATATATTAAATTTCGTACTTAGTCTGTATTCCCTATATTTATATAAATCTACATCTGGTATATTGATGTTGGTCAGAGAATGGATTAAGAATGTACTATCTGATAAGGTAGCTACTAGCTGCAGGCAAAGCAATTTAAATTACACAAAATTGAAATTCATTTCCTAGCCCCATTCCAAGTGTCCCACAACTCTGTGTACATGTGGCTATTCCCATGAGCAGTGCAAATATACAACATTTTCATTATCATACAAGTTTTATTGGTCAGTGGTGATATGGACAGAGATTTAGAGTTAGAATATCTATTGAGATCTAGTTTAGACACTGTATTACTTGAAGTATGTACTTGTTTATGGACTGAATGTTTGTATCCCCCAGATTCACATGTTGAAGCCCTAACCCCCAATATTTGGAGATGGGGTCTTTAAGAGGTAATTAGGGCTAGATGAGGGTCTTCTGAGGAATTTAGTGCTCTTACAAGAAGAGATACCAGAGAACTTGCTCTCTTTCTCAACCATGTGAGGACAGTGGAAAAGTGGCCATCTGCAAGGCAAGAAGAGAGCCCTCATCACAACCTGACCCTGCTGACACTCTGATATTGGACTTCCAGGCTCCAAAACTGTGAGAAAAATACATGTCTGTTGTTTAAGCCCAGTCTATGATACTTTGTTTGGGCTCTGGCTGCCATATGACTAATATAGTACTGAACAGAACATATACCAGGTAGTAAAGGAACTTCTCGTGTGAGAAGACAAAGAGGACTTCCAAAGACTATTTCTAAAACTTAGCTTAAAATATACCCAATATGGAAGGAATTGCATGCTGTATGTATGTTTGTGTTTCTATGTATTTGTGTGTATAACTTTATTAATTCTGGATCTGAAAAAATAAATGTATTCCTTTGCGATGAGCATGAGAAATCAGGAAGCATGCTTTCTATGAAGCTCATTAGATTATGGAAATAATGAAATCTCCTAAGTTACAACAAGCCATTCTGATCTCTTCCTTCATTAATTAACTTGTCAACTCCAGGGACCATAAATAGTGAGAGGTTGTCCTGGTAACAGTAACAAATATAAGGCAGCCTTTCAAAATGTCATAATGTTTTTTTCCAACCTGATAGCAATCATCAATTTGAGAATATGTTAGTCAATTAATATTTTGATACAACATATTTGCCAACTAATATTTAATCAAATATGGTCATTTCTCAGGGGTGAATTTTATATTTTCATTAAATTTTAAGGCATGACTTTAGGTTCAAAATATGAACATATATTTTGCTTTGTCTGGACATTCCTCCAAAAAGAATACATTATATTTAATTAAACATTATGAAGAACATGAAAAAGTAAGAGAAATGCAAATATTATAATATGTGAAAAGTTAACGTCTTAAATAGGAGCAATGCTGTAAAACAGAAAATATCTCTTTCTTCATTTCTCATTAATATGTCCTGGTAATAACTAAATAGAAAAAAATACAGAAATAATTCTAGTTAATTACAGGGACTTTGGATATTCTAATATCCAAACAAGGATTTTACAAAGTTCTTGAAGAATGGAAAAATATTTAGAAAAAAAATGAAGTGTTATCCATGAGATTTGTATCTTAAATTAAAAATATACAACTTGTGTATAACCCGCAGTTTGGTCTAAGTTAAAACAAATGACCTTCTCTAACTTGGAGATGCTGCCAATCAGGATGATGTGGACCTTACTTGTAGGAGAAGCAGAAATCAGCAGAACATGATGAACAGTTCAGGATTTGTGAGTTGAGCCACTCTTAAATCTAATTTAGCGAAACCCAATTATCCAAAGCCAGTTCTTAGAAACCCATTTGCCAAATAGCCAATTCAGTTAACTTACTTGCGACTTTTAATTATTTACAAGGTTTTCTGCAACTCATATTAATTATAAAATGTACCATAATTCGTATTAGTTAACATAATGATTCACTGGGATACTGGAGGTTTCTGTGTTGACCTTACTTTTGCTCCCTCTAAATATATGGGTATTGATTCCAAAAGACTGGAGACCAAGGGCAGAGAAAGAACTGTTGTCATATATCCAAATTGCCCTATAAAATAGTTAACGGTAAAATGTTGGTAAATTTGTAAGTTAGTTAAATTTAGCATATTGGTTTTATCAAAAGCTGAAGCAATCATTCAGGAAACTGATTCTTTGATAACTGATTGCCAAGTGCCCACAAAGGGCCAATTTCTAGCTTTGTCAAAATATACGACCAGGTTCCTTAGAGCAAACACTCACCTAAACAGGGAGGGAAAAGCTCAGCAGAGGGCAAGAGGTACTTCAAGTTTGCCTTAAAATGGCAAAAACATTCAGCTTGCCTTGATCTTTGTAGCAGAAATTAAATCACTGGGTCTTTTCCTCAAAACCCAACTTTAATGTATTCTTTTATTTGCTTAGGAGATTTAAATAAACTTCATCTGTACAAAGAGTAATTGATTTGTTTTTCTCCAACAATACTGTTAAATACCAGAAACTTAGCTGGACACATTATCCATCAATCTTATTAGAGGGTTGAAGGGATTCTGCAAGTATTTGTATGTAACAGAAAGGAGAGAAAGGAAAAGCAGACACCTCTAAGGAGGGCTTGTAAATAGCCTTCATCCAAATATGAGTTTTTAACAAGATAATTAAAATGGCTTATCAATAAGTACTAGAAGAGCTGAAAAATGGCCTGAATTTTATGTAGAAAAGCATGGTTCTGAAATAAATGGACTATATAGACATGAAAAGAATTATCTTCTCAGTAAAATACAAAATAATATTTTCCTTATTAAAAAAGAGGACAGATAATAAAACAGACTGAGATAAAAAGAAGTATTAAAAGATATACTGAACAAAATAAAGTTTACATTTTAGGCAATTTGTGATTGTTATGCTGAAAAAGTAACCACTGAGAAAACATTGAATCTAGAACAATCATGTATTTATCTAATACATGTAAATAATGAGGATAAAATAATTTGCATAGGACTTATTCTTAAAGTTCCATGGGTGCATCTCAAAGGAAAATAGACCAAATGGATCGAGTGCTTCAGTACAAAGCATAATTATAACATCATATTAGCAAGTTGCTATTGATTAACTTATCATCGTTGTCCAAATATTCTTTTTAAAAAACTCACAAAATTCTTTAAAAAAAAACAGTAACACTTGATTTAAAGACTGTAGAAGATCAGGTTCCACAGACTCCAAGCACAATGTCCACTACTCTGCAGCTCTTAGAAAGCTGAATGAGGAACACAGTAGGGGCCTCTGTATTTAGTAGAATTCTGCCAACCAAGAAGAATGTAGGGAAAAAATCCTTAGGTTTAGATTTTGCTGCACCATCTCTCTCTAGATAGGGTATGTAGGTATTCCAATAATTGATTTTCAGGTAGCCTAACTGTGTTTTGTTTCTACAGACTCTATTCTGGGGTTTTGCTCCTTCCTGTGGTCAAGTCGACCTTCTAACGTGTATTCAGAGACAGCAACTCTCAGTATCCAACACAGACAGGATAAAGAGATTGTTGGAAAAACACCACATGCTAAGATGTAAAACTGCAATAGCTGGGGCGAAGAAAAGAAGAGTACTAAGCAAGGTTCATGCCGGGCATGGTCTTGTGTGAGGGCACTGCCTTTTATATGTTGCTTCTGGACATGGAGTAAGCGTAGACAGTACTGTTCTTTGCAGTAAACACAGAGAATGAGGCAGCTCTAACTGAAGACGCTACTTCAGTTAATAGTTTCACACAAGATAACTGTGATGCTGGTCTTTGGAATAAAGCTAGTGTGTATGGCCATTAATTTGCCCTCCACCCTTACTTATATCCAAGTAGGCATATCCACATACACGTAGGTAAATACTAAGAGGGTCAGTGATTTTCCATTGACTCTGTCTGTTGGAAGAAGAATCTAAAAGGATACTAGGATACTTTTTCATTGATGAGAAAAATAGAAGCAAAATGAGAACTATTTTCCTAAAATTTTTAAGGAAAATCATGACTAAATACATTAGTAGAGATTGGAAGAAATTTTTATATTTCACTTTCCTGTATTTCCAATATAATTAAAGCAGTAATGGCCTCTATACAATAGGAATATGGTAAGAGGAAGGATGAAATGTAGAAACTGATTGAAATAAGAAATCCAGAAAACAAAAATCACAAGAGCAAAATTAAAATCTGCTTTGAGAAAATGTTGACAAATGAAAACTGAATCACTGATTGAAAATTTTCTAAAACAAAAAAATTAAGGATACTTTTCAGAATATGAGGAAAAACTGAAGAGTGGCAAAAGTATTATGAAGGATAAAGATAGATTAGTTTAGGAAAAAATATTCAAGTTGAAAAGTTTTCCCAAAGAAAAAGCCAGAATAATTTAAACAAATTTGATAATCAAAGCAAAAATAGAAGAAAATCTTTCTGCACTGGACAATTAGGTTTTCAGGGCTAAACAACAAAATCGTACATCTAACCTCAAAAGAATATGTACAACACAAAAGCAGAATCACAATAGCTTCAGAATTTTTACCTACACCATCAGATTTCAGAAGATATTCAAACAGTATCATCAGTGTCTACAATGTTCAGAGTAGAAAGGGTAATGTCCCAAGGATTCTATACCTAAATAAATTTTTGTCTCCGTGAGCAAAGGAAAAACAATGACAGACATACAAGATTTTGGAAATTTACACTATTTCGCCAAGAATAAAAGATTAAACACTTAGCAACATTCTTTACTGAACACATGAATTAACCAAAACAAATTTAAGATTGGAAATACAAATGTCTAAGCAAATACAGTGGAGAATGAGAGCCTTTCTTTGGTTCGCTGTAGTTGGCAGCAAGCAGAACACGGGGGTAAGGTTCTTTGCAGATTATAACCAAAAGGGTCCTTGTTGGTGTTATCTAATGAATCAGGAAAAAACTAAGGCTTCCATGGGCTGCCCATATTCTGTCACTTAAGGCTAATATCCAAGTATGTCTCTTGGGTCCTTTTAACAAAGTCACATCTATGAAGAATGTGTATACATATTGCACATGCAAAACAATTTATAACTTGATTCCAGCTCAACCCAACAACCATCTACAGCTGTACACTTATCCCTTGATTTCAAAATTAAACTATGGGATTATATAGATGACATTCTGATAAACACTTTCATATTGAATATATGCATGCCGTGTTTACTTTTGCCTATGAGAGACTATTGGAGTCTGCACAGCAGTGGGTCATATAAATGGCCGATATCATAACTGGAGGAATTTTCATGCTGATAAGAAGCACACATACACGTTTACACTGATGCCATGATACTTATGGATCTGGCCTTTTCAGCACCAATCACCAGTCTGATGAGTGGCCATTGCAAATCTGCACCCAAAGAGTGGCAAGATGCTATAGAAAAGAGAGAGTTTATCTCTCACTTAGGGGATATGATTGACCATCCCTTTGTCTTAACTGCAGGGTATTGGTGCTATACCTTACTCTAATAGTGGAAAACATGGATATCTTTAATAGTTTTATGATTTATCCAACAATTAAAGCTTCGGCAATAAACAAAATACCTATCACCTATAGTTTTTCTTTTCTCTCCAAAATGAAAACTAGTTATATATAACATATACAGCAAAATATACCAGTTATTCAAGACTGATCCAAATCAAGGTAACAAAGGCTTTATTTGAATGCCAATGTAATTTCCTTGCAAGGATGGAACAGCAAGAAATGGAAATTCAGCTTGCATTGCAATATGGAAAGAGGGACACATAATAAGAAAACATCAGTGGTCTGTCCCTTCTTAACACAAAGCTTAATTTTCTACAAAAAGATGATAACACATCCTACAAAAAGATGATAACAGAAAAATATTAAAGCCCCATCTTTGTCCCAGTTAGTAAAATTATCACTTCAAAATGTGAATATTAACAGAGAATTCTGATATATGCAAAAACACTGTTGGTGGGAACTGTGACTTTCTGGGCAGTTACCACAATTACCAAGCAATTGTTTGTTAGTTTCTTGGAAGATGATTACTTATTAGTTTTGAGGGAGAAAAAAGCCACAATATAGCATTTAGAGACATAGGAGTTGAAATATACATTCTGTCAATAAGCTGTGAAAATAAGGAACCTTTGCTTTGGGAGAAAAATGTGTCTGAGTACCTAACTTCTTGGTACTACTGAAAATGGCATTCTTTGCTATTGGAATCTGCCCAGTTGTACATGGGAATAGAGTGCAAAATTACATGTTAGAACTGTGGGACTTGATCCTAATTCAGAGAATGTTGCTACAATATCTTGAGGTCTTCAAAAGATTCAAATTTGTTTGTACTTAAACCCAGTGAGCTAAGGCCATTTTGTATTCAAAAGAATACCCTCAAAGAGGAAGTTTACCAGGGAGTGTTTGATCCTGGGGATATCTCTGAATCCTTCACATCAGAAGTTTGCCAAAGAACAGATCACAGTTTTCACAGAGTTTATTGATATTCAGACGAAAGTCTCTAGAAGAAACTTTGGACTGAATGTTCAAAGAGACAAATGGCTAATAGCGGAAGAAAGTTGTCCAATAACACCATTTTATTCCATGTACAAAAGCTCAGGCACCAGCAGGATGAAAAATAAATAAGTGAAGCTTTGGGAAATGACTGGTATAACTACTTTTAAGAGAAAACATACCTGTAATTAGTGAGTTTCTTTCTATGCTAGCACAAGCACTGGCCCTCTGATTGTCTGTGCTCCATGTTTGTAAATTCATGGTTGCTATCCAGAAAAAGAGAAACTGGTAACTCAGATAAAGAGGGTTATTTGATTTGATACAATATGATGCAGGTTTAAGAGAAGACATTGAACACGAGCAGTCTAAAACTGAAAAGAAAAAAAAATACTAAAGGATGAAGGTAAGTAGATTACATCTAGAAAACTGTCAAGTTTTCAGAATGAGGACAGGATCTTAAGCTTTAATTTTTATGTTTGTACCTCAAAACCAACAATTTAAATGTCATTTCTGTTCAAAAAATAAAATATTAGAGATGGAAAAGTAAAGTTAGAAACTAGAGGATGAGAAAATAGAAGTATTCCTTGGGCCAAAGGAACATGAAATACACTAATATGTAGAGACAGGTATAAAAAAATTGTATACAGATTATTATCAATCTAAACTAAGATAAAAAAAGCAAAGAGAATATTTTAAAATATCATAACTGGTAGTAAAAGTAAATACCTAATCAAAATAAATATCTAATCATTAACCCTATTTTAATTTAATGAATCTTGAGTTGTAGGTTACAAAAAAAAGAGAAATTAATTATATCTCATATAAGGGAAAGTCAAATGGTATAATTTTGTTCTCTCCTTTGATAATCTATCTATATAAAATAAAAATAAACTATATAAATTTATAAGTAAAAATGATTGCTTACAAATAATCACATTTAAGCAAATATGAAAGAAAATTCAATTCGATCATATAAACATAAAAAAATGGAAATTATCAGAATGCATGGTATACAAAATAAATTTCCAAATATTTGTTATAGTAATTAATTCAGTTGAATGAGAGAAAATCTTGAGATTAGGTTGAAACAATAAATTCCAACTAAATATTTCTTACTGTTGTTTTACTTATAAGTAGAATAATTAAAAATAAAATATGACAAAATGTGTCAAGTGAATTTATCCCCAAATTAAACAACAGAAACAATAATATTTGCAAACAAAAAATAATCCAAGGCAGAAAACTGTGTTGCATATCATTCCAAATACATAACAATTCCATGGAACCTGATGTACAACATCACTCCCCAAAGCATTTTTCTTAATTTTTCATTGATCTGAAATTCTCTTGCCCTGGCAACAACTGATTGATGAACATCTATTATTCACTACAATTCAGTTCAAGAATCATTTTCTCTACAGCCTCTTTCAAATAATGCAGCCCATCACTGCCAAACCTTCTGGACTTCCCAGCAACAAACTGGAACTGTTCTGTCTCATATCTTCTTCATACACATTTATTTATTTAAGTTATTATCACTCTGTACTATATTCCTCTACCAGCTTATCCAAATAAATTGTAAGTTCCTTAAAGTTCAGATTTTATGTATTATTCATCTTTGTGGAAGAGATGAGCCAGTCATTCACAAAGCCTATACTTCCTGGGCACACAACTGGACAATATTTCTCAGCCTTCCTTGTAACGGAGTGTAGCTCTAAGCTCTGACCAATGGAGTGTGGGTGGAAGTGATAGACACTTTGAGGGCTTTCTTACTTGTCATCCTCTGAGCTGTTTTCCTGTGCCCTGGCTTGATGCATATGACAATGATGACTTGACTACTGGGAGAAGGTGGGATTCCTAGTAAGAGAGGTGCCTCCTGTATATCAGAAACATAGCTTTGGAGTTCTCACTAGGGAAATATTAAAACAAACTTCTCCTGCATCAGCCACTGGGATTTTATAGTTGACCTCACAGTGTCTAGTGTTACACAATATGATGCTGTTCTTGTACTCTCAACACCTGGCACTTATAATGTCTTAATAATATTGCTGAGTGAATAAGCAGCATGTCTTTAACTATCCTTTGTTCAAAGTAATAACTCATACGTCTTGTGAACCAAAAACATCTTTTTTCAAGCGTCCAACTTATCCCTTCTTTCCTAATAATCTGAAATTTGGTGAATAACAATTTACTACAGCATTCAGAATCCCACAAATATTTTGGCTTTAATATTTTCATTAAATCTGGAGAAATAAGTGAGTTTAAGGATTTAAATTGCAGAGTAATCTAATTTTCTTAAGATTTTATTTTTTATAAAATTGGAATGTTAATTTTATTAATAATATCATACTCCAAGTTATAAATCTTTATTAAAAATTAATTCAAATAATAAACTATATAAAAATCCTACCTTTTGAAGCTAGGATAAGTTGTCCTTGACTTGGAAGAACATTTATTAAGTTTTTATAATCGTTATAATTCCTTAAATTGTTAGAGAATATATGAAGTCATTGCCGTATCCAAACTGCTTTCCAAAATGCTGTATCTGTATTACTTTGCTAATATTTCATTGTCAAAGTGCAATCAAATATTTTTAAATAAATTTATTCAATGCAACACATGTGTTTTTAGAAACCATGTTGATTTTAGTTTCTATGACATATATAAAAATAGAATATACAAAAATTTATGTATTAATTATCCTTGTAATATAGTATCTATTATCAAGATGACTTATTTATAGTAAAAGATTATACTAGCAACTGTCTAACCCATATCAACTTCCAATTTTGATTATCTGAGTCATACTCTTTGAGATCTGATGAAGTTAAGAAAATGGAGATGAATATAAAATAATGGATCATCAGAAATGGTGGGTTTGCAAGAGTATACAGGGAATAAAAGGAGAACTATAAGAGATATCTGAGGCAGAAAATATGATTGACTGGTCAAGAGTCAGGAGGGCTGATACAAAGGCACAGAATAAAGGCTTTACAAAGGAGTAAGACTACCTTGACTCATGAGGCTGAAGGAAATGTATGTAGATACAGAATTATTTTAGTGCTGAAATAGTGAATAGGTCTTCCATTTTAGTTAAGTAGGAAATAATTTTGTTTAGAGACAAGTTTAGAAAAAGGGAAACCAGTTGGGAATTTGTTAATACAAATGCAGAAAGGCATGCTGTTTACAGTAAATTGCAAGAGAGAGTGGGGACCATGTGGCTGTCTGCAGACAAAGTCTGGATTAGACCAGAAAGAAGTGACTGAATTCAAACTAATGATGCAACAGTATCATTTTGGGGGTGGTATATAGAAAAATCTTACTTAATAAGATATTTCATTGAATTAGTGAAAGATAGAGCAGGTGATATTTTAAAAAATATGTTTCAATTAATTTAAATATTTTCTATCTTGAGAAATAACCATAAGCATGTTTGGTATATTCAGAATTTTCATAGTATGACCACATAGGATTGATTGATCAATGGTATTCTTTGTTATCTAACAAGAGGATATGAGCTGAACACTGATGGTATTTTATTATTTAAGAGGAAAGGATATTTACATTCACATACAAAAGTGAAGTGCAATAATGAATCATTACTTCCACTCTAAACCTGACAGAGGATTTTAGTCAACACATATATAGTAAAAACTGTCTCACACACACAAAAAAACCCAAATAGGAAAAGTTAAATCAGCATTGTGACAGTAATCTTTAAAATGTTAAGCAGGTCCTAGCAATAGAGAAATTGTATTCCTTATCAGAAGCAGCTGTAACTAAAGAGAATCACTGCTGAAACTCAGACCAATGGCCTAATTTATGATGTGATTCTGTGTTCACTATGTCTATGGGGAGGCAGAGTCTCTAAACTTCAGTTACAACTATGTTAAAGGAAAACTTTACCAATATATAAAGCCATTATAGCAGAATTATAGATAGGAGATAAATAGCATCTCCCCCTCAAAAAAAAAAAAAATCATTGGAAGTTGCTATTCCTGAGAAGAGAGGAAGTTGGTCAGTGAGGGACAAAATAGGTAGAGAAAGAGATGTGGCTGACATATTTTTAATAGTGTAATAACAGATATAAGCAGAGAGTATGCCTAGAAGATTGTATGGTTTGAATTACCTGTTGCCCCCTTCCCTGGACCACTGACATCAAGGTTAGCTGTGACTTGCTTTATACAATAAAAGTGACCTGAAATGATGTGTGAGAGCCATCACAAGGTTCTGCTGTGAAGATGATGTGTGGCAGAGAATCAGCATGGAGCATAAGCAAGAAATAACATTTCTTCTTCAAGCCACTGAGATTTGGAGGTTATTTGTTATAGCAACATAATTTAGCCTATGCAATACCATGTATCAGTTTTTGCTAAACAGTACTGAAGACTCCATATAGCGCTACAGCTCACCTTACGAATACAGGAAACTCAGAGAAAATATTCATCAGTGCACTTGGACAAATACCCTTTCTTATCAAAATCATAAAGAGGCTCCCAGGGAAGCACTTTTTACAGAATGAAAGGAAACAAATGCCTTTGTAAATGAAACTCAAGCAACGTGGTCCTTAAGGGAGGGCAAAGAAGGAAATCACACTATGATAGGTGAGAAATGGCAATGGATATACAGAAAGGGAGGGAGCAATAATTCTATGATTTTTATAAATCCAGAGTATGTTCCTATCTGTGATTTGTTTATCAATGGAATCTTTATTTAGTTGTATTCTTTCTTGCTCTGTATGCCCTTTCAAGAACACAAAATATTTAACTGCTTTTAAGCCATAAGTGAATGAATGATCCTTAAAGCTGGTTTCCATCTTAAAATCCACCTTTAACGTTTCAGATCCATATAATCAACCACGAAATGTCTCTACATGATAGTCCATATGCACATTCCCAACCTTCATCTGGTTTAAGAGTAATAGTTTTCTTTACTACATAGACCAAAAACTCGGGAGCTATTCTAGAGTCTTCACTCATTCAATTAATGGTTAATAAATTCACTTGATTCTATTTCTTCAACCTTCCTTTTCTTAGAGGCCCTCTTGTACGCCTCATTATTTATCTTGCATTACTCCTAGAATGCTGCAGTCATATCATATTTTCTTTGCCTTCTGTCTCACTACAAGCACATTAGCCCTCAACATTATCATCTTAGGAGCTATCAAAAATGTAAATTTGACCATATAAGTGCTTCTTCTGTTTTTTTAAACTCTTTAGTGAATCTCCACTTGCTAAAATAATAAAAAAAATAATAATAATGATAAAACTTTGTAGCACCTAATTCCAGGTTCTTCACAATCTTCTCTAGTTTCTTCTCTGAAATAATTTTCTACCACTTCCTTCATTCAACCTGCACACTAATCTTATTAACTGTTTTCACTTGCAAAATATACCTTCATCGTAAAACACACATGTAGGTATGTTAGAAATATGGTAAATGGATACTCAAATACACTAAAAATGGTTTTTACTTCGTATTTATCCAATACAGCTTTTCACCTAAAATGTTCAGCAAAGCTGTTTCAATTATTTCTTTGCATGCCATTAATGTATATGGTGTCTGGACAAAAAAGGTTAAGTATTGATAGTAACTGAGACCATGCAAAATCATCTCAACCACAAATAATCAATCCATTTTCATTGCACATCCAAGCAGAGGAGTACACTTTTATATGGTGTCCATACAGACACAAACACAAAGTTGCTGTTATTTGATAGTGTTACGGAATATGTTGTTTTTAAGGCAGACTTCGCTTGTATCTGATTCGGGGAATTAATTTAAACTGACAAAATATTTTTTAATGGATCATTCAAGTTGTACTCAAATAAAAAAATTAGGGCAAGTAGTTTATGTGCCTCAAGCTTACGAAATAGCTCCCTGTTCTCACTGTTTTTCACAACGGGGGGCTTCAATGGATGAATGGCTTTGAGATCACATTAAATGCCTGCAGCTTATCCAGATGCTAGAATAAAAATGTAGAAAACAATATACCCTTATGGAAATCAGCCCTTTACAAATCTAGGTGCAAAATCCACTGCAGGGTATTAAAAAAAATGCACGCCCACTAGGCCAAACACAGATACCTCACTCCTCTTAATCATAATTTCAATCATCCTAAGAGTAGGATCAAGTCAGAATTCAGACAACAGTAAAGGGAAACAAATGAATGCACTTGATCATTTTTCAGTCTTCTGATTTCTGACATATATAGTGGAGATGCAATTCTTACTTTTCTACGCACATTAACCCTGAAAGCAAGTGATTATATCAGTTTTATCTGTTACGAAAAATATAAGAAATATTTAAAGCTCCACAAAGTCAGAGTACCTCTTGTAATATACATTATATTAATAAAACATTTTTTAAAGAGTTGAATACCATCTTTTATGACATGTAAAGCTAAATCTTCCTGGTTTCCAACATTTCCTGGATATATATTTAGGGGAAATAGTTTATATTTGACTTTCTTAATAATTCTAAGCACAATTAAATTTATTTTCACTCTTGCCTTGCCATTAATGAAGCTATGCCCAGGTGACAGAAATGAGTTTCATACATATCTAGGAAAATCATACTATGGAGAAAAACTGTTTCATTGAGCACTATCACAGACACAAACAAATTATTTTTTTCATAACTGTACTAATGCTTCCCCTCTGTTCAGCTGAATAATGAAGTTTATGGGGCAATACCTTACTGTCACTTGAGATTATCTCAGTTTGCAGAGAGGCTGCTGGCTCTCTGAATCCTCAGATAGAGTTGAGCGTGCTAATAGTGAAGAGAGCAAGAAAGAGAAAGAAAGGCAATGAATCAATCAAAAAAGGGGGGGTGTGGGGGGGAGTCTGTGTAGCCCATGTAGACAGGAGTGGAAAGGAAAGGTAAAAGCTACATCAAGATGTTCCTGTAGAGGACAGTTTGCACTATTTTCTTTCAGGTTCTTTTTCCTCATTTTATTCTACAACTTACTAAAACCTGAGTTTTCTCCTCACCAAATCCCTTCTTATTGTTTAAAATTATAGTGCTTAAGCACAAAATTTCTCGTATTCCTGCCCCTCCTACAAACTGACTTACATCCTCATCCATCTACATTCATTATTCTAATCTCCTGCTCATACGGTATTTTTATAGCTTCCTGTAGCTTTCAACAGCTTAACCTCTCAGTCTCAGTTCTTTCTCTTAAAACTAGTAGTATATGTTCATGTTTCTAAAGAAAAAGTAGATTAAAAGTGGAAGTCTCAGAATTTCTTTCCCCTCAAATGAAACAGTTTTTATAAAAAGACTAAAAAGATATAGAAAATGTCTATACCAACAGCTACCAAGTCAAAAAAAAAAAAAAAAAAAAGGAAGAAAGAAAAAAGGAAAAAAAGAATGTAAAGAAATTATTTAACTTTAAACGCTGGAGATAAAAGAAGTGTGGAAACAATTTGAGATTGGCACAGAGCACATGCATGGACTCCCCAGAATTCACGTTGTTGAGATGACTAAATCCACAAAGTTTCAAAATACGCCAAGATTTTCAGATAAACAATTAAATGGAAGTACATGTATGTTTGGACTATTGAAACTGGCTGCTGGGGCAGAAACAGCACTCAGGAGAAGCAAATATTGAGTTTGATTCTCCATGAAGGAAATGAAATCTCCTTGGCAAAACAATCACACCATGAAAATACGGCATATAACACGTAAACCTGTGTCATCCACCGTTGTGTGAAAAATCATTAACCTACTAAGACAGGAGAGTGGAGTTCGGGTGTTGTAACAGTGCCTGAACACAATATCTCTACAAGCTCTCCAACCTTACCGTTTCCTTTAGCTACAGAAATGTTGGAGAACACAAAATTCCTAGCCCTCACAATGTACTTGTGGGGAAAATTACAACGGTCTGAGACACAATGGAAATAGAATCAAATGATTATGAAAATTATTTGATTGGCAGAAACACTCAAGTATGAGTAAGATGAAAAGATACAAAGTAGAAAATATTTAAAACACCTCAGCATGAAAGAAAAGGAGAAACACAGTACATTACCATACACACAAACAAAACAAAACAAAAAAGCCCACAAAACCATTATAAGAGGAAAATTTAAGGAACCCAAGAAAGTACTGTAGATCAATGAAATAAAAGCGTAAGATCTTCTAGATGAGATGGTAGAACAACAACAACAATAAGTCAAATTTCAAACTTGAGAAAACATGTTGAGAACCTAGGAAATACCACTAAAGACTTAATAAACTAATTAGACATAGAAAATACCAGTACAACAGAACCAAAAACAGAATTATTGTCAAAAGGGCTTCAAAAAGCAAAATGAACACTGATGAAAAACAACAAACTGATGAAGCAGTTACACATAAAGAAATATACATGGAAGATAAAGGAAAATCAAGATAAAATGTAACCTGTATTGTTGAAGCAGAAGTCACAGATGGTTAAGAAGAATTATTCAACAGTATACTCCAAAAGAATTTCTATTAAATTGAGGTTGTTTAAAATGGAGTTTTGATAATATGAAGCACTCTGCTCCAGGGACATTTGATACAAAATGTTCGGCACATGATATGTTGTACATAAGGTATTGTTCCTCGACTACAAAGAAATCAGTAAGCAAAACAGAAAAAAAAAAAAATCCCTTATTTCACAGATCTTTAATTCTCTTGGAAATATGGCATGAAACATGCCAAGTCAGTAACAGTCAGTTCTAGATGGACTGAATAAGATATTTTCTGTGTTCTTCTTTAGACTTCTCTGTATTTCTAGTTTCCAGAAACGAAACAAAACAGAACAAAACAAAACAAAACAATATCCATTCACTTTTACTAACTCCCTTATCACCCAAACTTTTGTTTCTCCCAAGAATACTTTTCTATTTACTGTAAATATGCTGAAACAAGTTATTAAATATTTACGTAGAATTTCCAAAACTTTATGGAGAGGGAAGATGGCACTTCAAAAAATGTATAATTTTTAAAAATAATTACAAGAATACATTGTAGAGTAACACAACTACTATCTGGCTATAGATACAGAAAAGAGGCAGCGTTAGAACGTGGAATGTGGTGTCAGAGAGATTCTGGTTCAAATCCAGACTGTGCTGCCCAATATCTAGATGATCTTAAAAAATTCACTTCAGCATCTCACACTTTGGTTTCTCTAACTACACAATTTGGATAATAATGTCTATCTTATAACTCGAGTGTGATACAAATATGCACTAGGCTTCATATTCTTCCTATAATGATTACCAGGATACAAGTTACTTCTTAATGCTATTTTCATTTCCCATACACTGCTCTTTTGTTTTATAAGTCAAAAGCACATCTGGAAAATTATTTAGACAACAGTGGTGCTCAGTACTGCATACACATTAGAATCACTAGGGAAGCTTTTTAAAAATACAGATGCCTGAACCCCATCACTGGGGATTCTTATATAATGGGTGTTGGGAGGGAATGAAGCCTCATTTTTTTTTTTAATCTCCCCTGGTGATCCTTATGTGCATCCAGGTTTGAGACCTACTTATTTAGAAACACTTCAAATGTTATCGTCTGACGAGATTATTTTTAATTCCCTTAAATCCTTTCATTTACATTTTGTTGGGTTGTATCTGCCCTATAAAATATCCGTTATCAATCAAACGCAGATCCTTGTGAATTTCACCTGCTAAGTATTTCTCAAGGTCATCTCCTACTCACTTTCCCTCGTATTAGTAGTCTGGCCTTCATCATCTTCCACCTGGGTTGTTAGGTTCCTGACTGCTTGCTCTCTCTCTCCATGATTGCACCTCTCTCTTTTTTTGTTTTTTTCCAGGACAGCCATGGAATCTCACCCATCTCCTGTCTTGTCAGTGCTTACTTATCATGTGATATGCAACACAGGCTCTGTGCCCTGTCCTTCAAAGTCCTCCACCACTTTTCGCCTGCTCCACAATCATCTCTTGTCACTTCCACGACACAGTCTGTTTTCAAGTACCATCAAAAGGACTGTAGACATGAAATGCTGTGTATCTCTGCTTACGCCCTTCTGCTTCTTCTCCTTGAAATGCCTTTACTTTTTTTTCTTTTCTGAGATCATCCCTGGAGATTTCTCAGAAATTCATCTTCCTGAAAGACCCCAAAGCTCCTTGTTCCAGGCAAAGTACAACTGTCCTATACTCAGAGCTCTCATTGCATTCAAAATCACTCTATTAAGAGTTCCTCAGTGACGGCATTATGTCTGTATTCTCTCTGTATCCCTCCAAATTAGCGTTTTACCTGTGGTGATCAGTAAATATGATTGGATTAAATTGGTCCAAGGAACAGAAAAATACATCACTATAGACTTTGTGCTTTCTGGAGTACAAAAATTTCTCACTGGACATGGCAATTAAGAACATATTTACTGAGCTTTTAAGAATCTTTAGAGTTACTGATGGCTAAAACTAACGTTAGGATTACCACATACAGTGGTGGGAATATTGTATGATACATTCTATGGGGTCATGATTTGTGTCTTGTTATATATGGAATAAATTAATGAGATCCCATCCCCTTGGACTGTGCAGGTCATACATGGTGTCCTAGATGCTAACTCTAATTGAATATTCTAATACCTCGGAACAATACTGATCTCAAATTAAGACAAAATTTTTAAAAGTTAGTAGAACTGAGTATCATTTCTTTAATGTTGTATTCCTTAAATCTTTTTCAAAACAATGAAATTTCACCAAGAAGCCCCGCTTAAAAAATGTGTCACTTTTTTTAAAAAAGTAGTCTTTTATGTTTAAAATGTATTGTTTAATTATTTTACTTTATTATTATTTTACTTATAGGAAATTAATTTGTAAGGTGACAAGTTATCTGAAAGTGAAAATTGAAAATTAACTAGATTTGAGGAACCATTTTGTCATTTTACCAGCTTCTTCCTAAAGTTTGATTATTCTCTAAGGGAATCTTAGGATTTCCACCACATTTGTAGACCAGATGAACAGTAAAAGTGAACTTTACCTCAGTAAGTACACTTCTGACTAAGATATTGAAGAAAGACCACTTGAATCTGCATCTGACTCATTATGTATTCTAATGGGATAATCTGATATCTGAACTAAGATGTAGGAACAAAGCTTTTATTATGTGTAATAGGTTAGAATAAAAGCTTATATGCCTCAAAATAGAAAAAAATCAAGTAAATCATGATGCATGCTTACTATGAAATATATGCTTTCATTAAAATGTTGTTTATCAAAAAAAACCCCAAAAATTCTACCCTGGACCATTTTCATACAATGAATCTGCCCTGAATCAAATTCATTTTTAAATTGATTTTTAAAAGACACTGCATACATCAAATTCTAAATTCTAGAATGTACCTTTTGTCATATTTAGAGGGGAAAAGAGGGGAAAAGAAAATAAAAACTTGCTTCAGCTACTAAAAAAATGTTGTTTATCAAAAGATGGAAGACATTCAAAACAACATAAAATGCCTTTGATATAACATTAAGTAAGAAAAAACAAGGCACAAAACTGTATATCATATATGATCTAAAATGTGTGATAATATATGCATTAAAAAAAGAAAACAATAATAATGTTATGTAGTGATTATCTCTCTCAGGTAATTATGAATGATTTATTTTGCCTTTACCTGGAATTGCTCTGCATTTTCTTTTTTTTTTTTTTTGCTATAAATTACTTTTATAATAAAAAATTCTAAATAAATTAATTCAGATTACAATAGATAATGACAAACAGAAATATGCTCAAACTTTTACGTTTGAAAATATTTTATGGTGTTTTTGAGAGGGGAGATTATATATACGAATAATGCATTTCAAATATTAGCTCATTTAATCCTAAAAACAGTCCTACTGAGGCAATTTCTATTATCATCCCTGTTTCACAGATGGGGAAACTGAGGCACAAGACACCAAGTAACTAACCTACCCAAGTACATATGTTCTTGGTGATGGAGCTGAGATACTAGAGTACTATGTTATACTCCCATTTACAAAGACTATATAAATTGTATCTGCTTTTTAAAATTGACTAGTTGATTGTAAGTTATTAAACAACAAAACAGGCTTTACTCAAAAAACAAATTAGCATAAATAAAACCAACCAACCCCAAATAAAATTATTCTGTTACTTTCATTTATAGTATCCAAACCTAACAAGCCATTTTACTTTAAATAAACTCGAGGACCAAGGCTTCTCAAGAAGCACTTTCACACACTGTATAGTCATGTCATTTGGCCCTAAAATGTTTAAAGGCCTATTTGACTGTTTAGATTCCCTTAAAATGCTGCAGATTATTAATTATCATAGTTTGCATTTTGCAGAGTCTATGGAGAGAATGTCTTTTACATTGGCCTCGTAAGCAATTTCTGATGGAAGACACACTTTGCAGAGAGACTGCTGAGCTTGAGTTATAAATTATAAGTCCTTTTTTATCACAGCTGGTTCAATTTAATCACTCAGCATGGATAACCATGTACTGAAATGCACCTCTCCTCTGTGGGTATTACTAAGCATCATTGTTGGGAGATGTTTGGATTTGTTACTTTGCAGCTGCCAGAAATGCCTGGTTATATATTGCTTAAACATGAGTTTCCTAGAACATGAATAAACAGTGTTTTCGATAACAATAGCTATCACTCTCACAAGAAAGTGGCCTGTAATTTAGTAAGTTTTCAACTGAAAATGTAAAGAAGCTATGCTAAATAAGCCCCATGCCAGAACAGATGTTCTGCTTGGTTTCCAAAAAGTTTACATAATTAAAGTGATGTAAAGTTTTCAATAAACATATTTCCATAAACATGGATTATTTTCATTCTCGACAGCAAACATTTACTTTGCCTTGGTATGTCCTGCAAATTCTGCCAGATATTATAAGGCAGAGACACAGTCCCTGTTCTCAAAATCGTGTTCGGGGCAGGATAAACCCTGGAGAAAAATCAGATGACCGGATAGCTGGATGAATAGGTAGGAAAGTGACAGCAATAGCTAGATAAACAGACAGACAGCATAGGAATTTGGAATCTGAAATCTCACTTGACTCCTCTCTTGACAAAGGTAACTTTCTTACCTTCACAAATTCTGTAATTACACATTTGTAAAATCAGGTTAAATGGGAATTAAATAAATTAAAATATGTAAAACATGCCACAATAAACAATAACCATATGGTAAATATCATTATTGTAGGAAATGAAGGGCAACAGATTTGGATCTACTGTTGTAATCACTGGGTCTTGGTTAATTACTAACTTTGTGCAGGCTTATGATAAATACATGTTTTAGAAGGATGATAATAAAACAATTGCTTCAGGAAATTGAGAGCCCTAATAAGGGCTAAAGCCTCAAAGAAAACTTTTCCAACAGAATATAAGTTGAGCTGTACATAGGGAAACATTCTAGGAATTATATAATTATTAAGAAAGTAAAAAGGGCAATCCAAAAAGAAAAAAAAAAAAGCCAATTTTGGAAGCAGCCATACAAAGGTTGAAATCTGAACAACTGAAAATGCAAGCTTACTTGTATAGGAAGTGTGTATAGAAATTAAATTTGAGAAATACATAGAGTGATCACATTATAAAGATTCTTATAAGTTAACGTATGGTCCTCCAGGTTCACCCATGTTGTTGCAAATGGCAGCATTCCCTTCATTTTACGGTTGAATTATATTCCATATATACTATATTTTTTAATCCATTCATCCAGGATGGACAGTTGGGTTGTTTCCATTTCTTGGTTATTGTGAATAATGCTGCAGTGAGCATGGGAGAGCAAATATCTCTTCAAGATGCTGATTTCACTTCCTTCATATATATTTCTAGAAATGGAATTACTGAATCATACGGTAGTTCTATTTTTAATTTTTTGAGGAACCTCCATACTGTTTTCCATAATGGCTGTACTAATTAACATTTCCACCAATAGTGTACAAGGATTCCTTTATCTCCATATCTTTGCCAACATTTATTATCTCTTGTCTTTTTGATAACAGCCATCCTAAATTGTGTGAAGTGATATCACTGCGGTTTTGATTTGCATTTCCCTGAGGATTAGTGGTGTTGGGCATCTTTTCATGTATCAGTAGGTTATTTATATGTCTCCCTTACAAAAATGCCTATTCAGGTCCTTTGCTTATTTATAATCTAGTTATTCTTTTTTTTTTTTTGCTATTAAGTTGTATAAGTTCCTTATAATTAACTCCTTATTATACACATGGTTTGCAAAAATTTTCTCCCATTTTGTAGGTTGCCCTTTCATTTTTGATTATTTTCTTTGCTACAGAAAAACTTTTTAGTTAATGGATGAACTTGGAAGGCATTATGCCAAGTGAAGTCAAGTCAGGCTCAAAGAAAAACAAATACTGTAGGATATCACTTACATGTGGAATCTTAAAAAAAAAAAAAAAAAGGCCAAAATGATAGTTGCCAGGGGCTGAGGAAAAAGGAGACATACTGGTCAAAGAGCAAAACTTTTATTTATAAGATGAATAAATTTTGAGGATCCAATGTACAGCATGGCAATTATAGTTAATAATATGCATGGTATATTTGAAATTCACTGAGTAGAATTTAAGAGATTTTCATAAGAAATAAGTTTATGAGGTGATGGATGTATCAAGTAACTCAATGGTGGTAATTATTTAACAATGTATATGTATATCAAATCATTACATTGTATATTTTAAATATATATGAATTTATTTGTCAATTACACCTCAATAAAAAAGCAACATAAAAAAGAAAATAACACTACGTACCAATAAAATAAGAAGTCATTAAAGTTCTGTGAATGGACAGATAATGTGTATAAAACAGTATTTGAAAAGTACAAAATAAGTGAACAGAAAATAACAGAATCCATGAGAAACTATGGAAGGAAAAAAAAAATTATCCTGAACATGCAGAGAACAGCTGTATCTTTAAAGGCAGTCTTTTGAGAGACTGAAACAGTTCAAATATAGAGGTAGTCCTCAATGAAATTTAGAGATTTTTTTTTTCTAAAGATGGCTAAAAATTAAGTTAGAATAATAAAATGCAAGCAAAAGTGGCAAGATAAAAGGAGAAAAGCCAAAGGGTAAGGGCTATAAAAAAAACCCTGTAATTCCCTAGAAAAATTAAAGAAACATTAAATTCAATAAATTAAATAACTGATTAATTAAATAACAAAAACATTTCATAAGCGTTCACAGAATTAGGAAAAGCAAAAAGATAAAAAAACAATGAATAAAAGGGAACCCTCCTGCGCTGTTGGTGGGAATGTAGTTTTATGCCGCCATTATGGAAAACAGTATGGAGATTCCTCAAAAGACTAAAAATAGACTTACCTTATGATCCAGCAATCCCATTCTTCATCATATATGTGGAGGGAACTCAAATTCGAAAAGATAACATGTTCCCCAATGTTCACAGCAGCAATGTATACAATAGCCAAGACAAGGAAGCAACCTAAATGTCCATCAATAGATGACTGGATAAAGAAGTTGTGGTATATTTATACAACAGAATACTACTCAGCCATAAAACAGGATAAAATAATGTCATTTGCCGCAACATAGATGGGCCTGGAGATTATCATTCACAGTGAAGTAAGCCAGAAAGAGAAAGAAAAATACCGTATGATATCACTCGTATATGGAATCCAAAAAAAGAAAAAAAGAAGACACTAATGAACTCATCTACCAAACAGAAATAGACTCAGACATAGTAAACAATCCTATGCTTACCAGGGACAAAGAGGGTGGGAAGGGATAAATTGAGAGTTCAAGATTTCCAGATACTAACTACTATATATAAAAATAGATTAAAAAAACAAGTTCTTCTGGATAGCACAGGGAACTATATTCAATATCTTGTAGTAACCTATAATGAAAAATAATATGAAAAAGAATATATGTATTTATGTGTAAGACTGAAACATTATGCTGTACACCAGAAATTGACACAACATTGTAACCTGACCATACTTCAATTTAAAAAAAAGAGAGAAAACCCCCCAAAATAAAGATTTTGATAAGGACAAAGAATGAACCAAAATGAGAAATAGCCCTATATTGTAAGATTCTAAAAAGAAAGAAAGAGGATCAGGAAAAATAACCAAGAGATTCAGAAATAAAAGTTGAGATTAATATTTATATATCTAATTATAGATCTATAGAGCTAATATTTTATACATCTAAGTTTTATTGGCTCAAAGTCCCATCAAACCTCT
Organism: Camelus ferus; assembly: GCF_009834535.1. Lineage (NCBI taxonomy): Eukaryota > Metazoa > Chordata > Mammalia > Artiodactyla > Camelidae > Camelus > Camelus ferus. The sequence continues at coordinate 45,247,572 of NC_045701.1, forward strand.
CCATACTGTTTATGTCTGCTTTTATACCAAAACACTAGATTTAAGTAGTTGCCACAAGGATCACGTGACACATGAAGCCAAACTATTTCCTCTCTGATCTTTTAAAGGAAAAGTTTGCAATCCCTGATACACACCAGATCGAATCTGATAAATACTAGCTGCTTCTCATTATAGTTACCTTATTTTTATTTGAAATATTTTTCAATTGTGTCTGGCTCACTTGAAAATAAAAAAAACATAGCAGTATTCTAAGTAAGAAAGGAATAGCTGCTTCAACAAAATCATTAAAAAAACTGCAATATCTTACAACAATTTAGACATTTATTACTTGTTACACACCAAAATCAAGGTGAAAGTTCATACTAGTGTAAAATTTATTTTTAAAGCAATTTGAGAATAGGCAGTAAGAAATGTTTGTCCTTTCAACAAAGGAAAGTCAATTTCTGAAACCTACAGTATGATTTTGGAAGTAAGAAATACAAAGAAAGATTTACTCTAACTTTGAAAAAAAAATTTAAATGGAAGAAAAACAATGTAGGAGGAGCTCATTTGTTACACAGAGTATTATAAACACATTAAAATGTTTTAAAATGAGTTTTAATAAAATACTTATATTTCTCATTTATTCAGTCATCCATTCATTCCCATCCAAATACATGTTTATTGAGCATCTATTTGTCTAGACACAGTGATAATGCTAAATATAATGATAAACAAAGAATACACTGTCCCTGCCCTGTTGGAGCTTATAATCAATCTATTAATTGAGAAATGACATCAAACAGTCATGCAAGCAGAAAAGTGTAAAATGTGCTAAGTGGTGTGAAGAAATGGTGCTGAGAAACACAGTGCATTCAACAATGAGTATATCTAGTCTTCTGAACAGAGCAATAAAGGAAGAGAAAGTTCAAGAATTGGAAATTTTTTAAGCTGTCATTATTTGCAAAAGACATGATTGTGAATATAGAAAAAAATCTGCAGGCACTATCACAATTAATAAATTAACAGCAAGTTTGCTGGCAGCATGGTCAGTGAACAAAGATTCATTTTATTTCTCTATGTCACTAGTGATAGAAAATATAATTTAACATCAAAGCTATTTTCTATAGCATAATAAATCAGGTAACTAAGAAAAATACAACAAACAGTATGTCAGACTTCTACTTAGAAAACTAAAATGTATGACTGATAGAAATTAAGGAACTAATTATGAAAGAATAGACCATGATTATAATAATTGTCAAGTCTCTTCAAGCTGACCTATAAGATTTATTTGAAATCACAATCAAAATTTCAAGAATGGTTTTAGAAAGGTAATTGCTAAGTTGACTTCAAAACTTAAATGACATGCAAAGTTAAGAGACCAGCCAAAGTTAATCTTGAAGAAGAAAGAACAGTAGGACGACATGACCAGATGCAAAGGTCTATTAACAGTATGGTAAATAAGAAGGTGAGGTATTAGCCTAAAAGTAGTTCAACAGACCCATAGAACAGAATAGAGGCTAGAACCAAACCCAGTTACATGATTTATGACAAAGTTTATGCTGTATAAATGTGGGGAAAGGACGAGATTTTCAATACAAGTTGTTGAATCAACTGGATTCCCACAAGCCAAAAATTGTGAACCTCACCATAAATAGAAACATCCCAGATGAATTATAAACCTAAATATGGGAGGCTAAATCAAAAATATTTTTAAAGATATATATATGTACTCTATATAGTAGAATATCTTTATGTCCTTGCCTATAGTCATTTCCTAAACAGGTTATCAAAAGCATGAATAATAAAGAGAAGAATCGAAAAACAGGGCCATTAGAAGTGAAGAACTTGTTTCTCAAGAAATTCACTGAAAAGTGTGAAAAGGCAAGCCACAGAGCAGATGTCTGCCCAAAATTCACCTGAAAAAGGAGTTTTACACAAAATATGTTTATAACTCCTATGCACCAATTAGAAAAGTCATACAGCCCAATTTTTCAAAGGATCAAAATATCTGAACAATTATGAAAGAACAGCCCAAAGAAAATGACCAGTGAACATATTAAATGATGTTCAACTTCATTTGTCATCATCAGGGAAATGGATATTAGTATAATTCCTTACAGAAGGGCTAACATATAAAATATAGGTAATAACTAAATGTTGGTAAAGATGTGAAGCATTTGGATTGTCAATGAACTTTATTTTTCCCATTACTATTTCTTTTTTCCACTGATTTGGGAATTTTGTACCCTACTTGTATTATCTTAATGATGACTCTTGAAAGCTTTTCATTTTACAAGTTAATTTAAATTTTTATATGGAAGAGGTAGGGGCAAGGAAGAGCAAAGGCACTCCTGAGTAAAAGTAAGGTGAGGGAAATTGTCCTCAAGATAGTAAAATTTTATAAGTGCTACAGTAATTAGTACACTGTGGTATTTGCACAAAACTGGGCAAATGGACCAATATACAGAACAGATTATGCAAAAAAAACCCTGAGTTCTATTTAAAATGTTAGATGTGGAAGAGTTGGAAAGGAAAATGTCTATTCAAAAATATTGTTGGATTAACTCATTATATACTATGTGCTTTTAAAAATATGAAATAGATTTTTACTAAACATTGCAAAAAAAAAACCCAAAATCAAAATACTATTGCATTGTACTTTAACATATATACACTATAAAATCTCTGCCATAGTGAACCAGGAGATATGTACAGAATGATTCTTAGCAGCATGATTCTTTAAAGTAAAAAACTATATGGTATTCAAATGTCTGTGGATTAATAAATAAATTACAATTTACTTATACAAAGAATTATTATAAACAAAATGACCTTCTGTATAGCACAGGGAACTATATTTAATATATTGTAATAACCTATGATGGAAAAGAATCCGAAAAGGAATATATACATATATATACACACATATACTTATAACTGAATCACTTTGTTGTACACCTGAAACTAACATAACATTGTAAATCAGCATACTTCAATAAAAATAAATAAATAATTAAAAATAAATAAAAAATAAAGTTAGCAAACTTTGGTTGAATGAAAAAGAATTATTAAATAACAGTGGAAATGAATGTATAAGATACAGCTGAAAAAAGTGATATGAGTAATGAAGACAAATAAAGCAAAATATAAACAAGAAAAGTTCATATTTATAATATACTAAAACTTCTTTATCCCAACTTTCAATTTCTACACATTCTGCTCCCATCTGATACTATTCTTATGCATAATTTATTTGTTGATTGATTTACTTTCTGTCTTCCCCTGCTGGAACTGACATTCCATGAAAATGGAGTTTTTTAAATCTATCTTGTTCAGTAAAAGAGTGACTGACATTGAATGAGTCAATATACTATTACACTTAACTATAGGTCATTTTTGCATCATTGCAGTCTATTTACTCCACCTTTGGATTTCTGATGGTGACTGCAACTTCTTTGGGTACAAAATAAATTTGACTGCTGAATGCTATGTTGTACCTACTCTTGCCTTCCTGTTTACTAAGACAAGAATTAATTTTATTTAGGGCTCTAATGTATGCAGAGAAGTATCTACATATATCAGCTCCCTTACAGAAATATGAACAAATGTCACACTTTTGGTCAATGATGTGAGTAGAAATTCAGATATGCATTTTAAAGAGGAGCAGACCCTACCGCATAGATGATAGATATTAGATGGACAGGTGGATTCTCTCTCACATACACATATTTGACTTGTATTTCTTTAAAATAAAATAAATTTCTCCATTTCACTAAAGTTCCAGTTCATTATGTTGTACGAAATTAATAATTGAAAAGTCATTTTCAGAGTAGCTCTTTCCAGATCTAACATAAATACTTGATCTGTTGATGTTCCCTGTATTTCCAATTATCAATGCTATAGAAAAATTAAGTACATTATATATCTCCCTTAAAGATAACTGTAAACAATAAAATATCTCTCCCTAAAATATAAAAGGGTACTAAATAGGATTGATTCTGAATATAAAAATATGAGAAGAGTTTTATTAAAAGTCAGAATGCAAAGTTACATATAAATTTCACAACATTTTGGAAAAGAGAAGCCTCCTACACTGTTGGTGGGAATGTAAATTATTACATACATAATCTAAAACAATATGAAGATTTCTCAAAAAAATAAAATTGAACTACCATATGACCCAGCAATTCCACTCTTGAAATATATATCCCCCCTCAAAAAAGCCAAAAATAATAATTCAAAAAAGTACATACATCTCAATATTCATAGCAGCTTTATTTACAATTGCCAAGATATGGAAGCAACCTAAGTGTCCATCAACAGATGAATGGCTAAAGAAGATATGGTATATACATACAATGGAATACTGCTTAGCCATAAAAAAGGATGAAATGTTGCCACTTGTAGCAACATGGATGGACTTGGAGGGCATTTTGCTAAGTGAAATAAATCAGACAAAGTTGACAAATACTGTATGATATCATTTATATGTGGAATCTAAAAAACTACAACAAACTAGTGAACATAACAAAGACAGAAGCAGATTCGTGGATATAGAGAACAAACTAGTGGTTACCAGTGGGGAGAGGGAAGGTGGGAAGGTCAATATAGGAGGAGGGGATAAAAAAAATTTTATAATGGGATTATATGAAATCGTGTGTATGAAACTTTTGAAAATTGTAAAGCACTATAGAATTTATGGAATCTTTCATTCAATTTTTCTAAAGTTAAAAATAAATACATTTCTCAATACTTAGTAGCTTTTTACCTAAAAAGTGACTGTATACATCATAGATTTCATCCTGGGTTATTTTAATATGGAGATAAAAAGCAAAAAAATTTAAACTGTTCTACTTTATTATAGCAATTTCTCAAATCAGTTTTGCTGTACAACTAAAGAAAGAAAAATTGTGTTTTTGACTAATTTGGCTGAGGATCTGAAATTTAAATAAGAGACATATCAGTTTTATTCCCTAGAAATCTTTAAAAATATGGAGCTTCTTTGAAGACTATGGACACTGACAAAATACCTACCAGTGATAGTAAAGCTTGTTGCACATTGGAATCACCAAGCGAGTTTTAAAAAAATGCTAACTCCTTCTACATCCAGAAAATGTGACTTAATCCTTTGGGATGTAGTCGAGACATTAGACTTTAAAGTCCCCAGTGTTTTATCCATTATCATACAGTTAACACACACAGATTACATGTCTTAGAATGTGATAGTTCAGTATTTGGTAACCAATAATTTCCTATAAAAATGAATGTTTTCTTCCTTTATGGAACCAGTATTTTTCCGTATTTACCTAGGAGTTATCAAGAGAAATCCCTAAGAATATAGTGTTTCTGCTGAAGTCACAAAAATCAAGAAAGGGACTTTCATAGCTACTTACTACATCATTTTCTACTACCTGAAAAATTCCAGATGTGGCAAATGTACCTCCCAAGTCAATAGTTCTAGCTGAGGTGAGGTTAAATTTACTATTTAGCAAGGAAATGGGAAAGAGAATTTGCATCATACGCCAAGCAAAAGTACACCAGCATATCTCCCTTTTAATATATCTGTCCTTTCCTCTGAAGTTCTTCATTTTAGTGCCAGCCACTTAACTCTATGTCTACCTCTATTTTTCACCTTAAAGATCACTTTTATTATTAACCCACAATCTTTATTTTTTAATAAAGCCCCAAAGCTCAGGAATTAGGTCCTCCTACCTCTCCTAGAATCAGACCAAGGACCATCTATTCTACTTGAGTACATGCATGATGCAGCTAATTGCCTGCCACCATCTGTGCAACTCCAAGCAACTTATTAAAATATTCTCTCAAGGGAAAAAAGAAAAAAAAACAGATCTTAATAAAAGGAAAGAGAATGAAGGAATGGAAAAACCCAGGTAACAGGAAAATAAAACTCTACATTGTTACACTGGCACGAAGAATGTCTGAAACCTCAAGCTTCCATCAACCTGAGATGTTTAACCGCATTTTGATTAACATAGTGAAAACCCTAAGACCTGAACAAAACAGGCAGCGTAGCACTGCTGCCATTTCTGATTCATGTGGAATTTGTGTGACTAAGAATGGAAGTTTGCCCATTAATTTCAGAACCTTCAGGGAAGTGTGCTTTTGGAGAACCCTTTCCAGTACGCAGCCAAGTTAAGAAAGAAATGACAAGGACTTTACCATTCAGCCTCTGCTAGAGCCTGCTATATCTAAAAATGCATGAATATTCAGTCAATTCAGTTTCAGTTAATTGAATTCAGTTAATATTGTTTGTCATATTCCAGGCACTTCTCTAATTGATGTACAGAATTTGACTCACATGTCTCAGATCAAGCCTATAAATTACTGTTTTATCCTCACTTTCAGAAGAGGAAACTAATGGTCAGAGAGGTTAAATAAATTTTAAAAAAAGGCAATTCCAGAAACTACAAGAAGCTCCTTCAGTATCATGGCATGGAATGGCACCCAGCAAGCCTAGATGCATGACTTGTGAATCAGTGTAATATTGCACTAGCAGGCACACTTCTCTGGCCATAACTCTGGGATGCTTCGGACTGACACCATTCCGAGTGCTTCTAAGATCCTCCAAACTGCCATCCATGCATAAATACATCTCTCTACCAGGCCAGAGAGTGGAAATAACCCTAAAAGGCCACTCACTGAACTATAAAGGGTGAAAGCGTCAAGAGAGCAGGCTGCCCTTGCTCCCTGTGACTTTGTCATTGTGTACTTCTTATTTACGCCTAGTTGACAAAGGATATTTTGGTTCCTCAACTCGTTTTTTAAAACCGCTTCCAATATACATCAAACCATGAAAACTGTGTAAATTCTTTGTAACTGGCATAATTAGCCCAATCCATGGTAATAAAAATGATCACGATGATAACAACAACAGCAATTTGTTATCTCATTTAATCACAGTAACCCTAAGTATGTTCTATTACTATACTTATTTTACAGATAAAGATTTTGAGGCACTAACAGGCTAACTCAACTAATTTCACACAGAGGAGACATCTTTTTAAGGTCAGCTTTCCCCCAACTCATGATACTATATGCTTCATTTAGTGATTCAGCAGAACTGGTATTTGCTAAGTAACAATTTATGCCTAAATTTTTCAGATTGTTGAGTATTCTGAGTAAATTGTGATTCATAGAACTCAAAATATTGTCTATATAAAGTAGCCATTTCTGGACAGCACATATGAAAAATTATGGACTCTCTGAAGATAGAAGGAACATTAACCGCCACAGGGGAGCATTTCCAAATGACCACATGTTCTCTTAGTGCCGTATTTTTTCTTTCTTCTCTAACCAAATGGATTTGATAGCAAACACTTCGGAAATTCAGCACTGAAAAAAAAGTTATTCCTAGAAAAGAATCTTTATGATTCTTTGTTCCCAAATCTACTTGCACACCATTAAAACACAAAGATTTTATCAGAAATACAGGTCCCTAAGTCCCATGCTAAACCTAATGAATCTGAATCTACAAGTTTAAGGCCTAAAACTCTGTATGTTAACAAGCTTTTCAAAGTGATTGTAAGTCTGACAGCCCAGCACTGATCTTCTTATTGGATTAAGAGAAACCAATGCTTTCAAGGTTATCAAAATAGGATCTCCAGGCCAGCAATGTCAGCACCACCTGTGAACTTAGGTGTCAATTCATAACTGCTGAATCACTGTTAGAAATTAATTTGGTTTAAATACAGAAATATCTTGATTTCTGGATATATCAAATTATAAAATTCAGAATGGATAGAATGCACAAATATGGGGCAACTACAATGGATATTATTTTTCATCACTGCAATTTTATTGAAAATTGATTAGCAAAAAATAATGTTAAGCTCTTTGTGCAAATCTGAGGTGTGGGAAATGCATATTGCTGATCTGTTCATTCAACAAATATTTATTAAACCTTGTATTAAAGCCTTTGAAAACAAAAACAAATAACAAACAGAAGAAACTGCTAGGGGGAGGGTATAGCTCAGTGGTAGGGTTTGTGCTTAGCATGCACAGGGTCCTGGATTCAATCTCCAGTACCTCCATTAAAATAAATAAATAAAAACCTAACTACTTCCCTACAAAAAAATTTTTTAAAGAAAAAAGCCTGTTGAATCAGAAATATAGGGACAGAGCCCGGCAACCTCTGTTTCAACAAGCCTTCCTATGATTCTGATCCATACCTAAGCTTGAGAACCACTGCTTTGACCAGTATTTCTCAAATAGTAATGTGCATATGGGTCACATGGAGATGTTGTTAAAATGTAGATTCTGATAATGCTGGTCTGGAGTGGAACGAAATTCTTCATTTTTAATATGTGCTTTGGTGATGCTAATCACCATACTATGTGTGTGACTATTTAAACTTAACATGATTTACACAAAGCAAAAAAATTCAATTATTCAGCAATACATGACTTGATGCTACCAGACTAGACAGCACACGTGTATGTTTTCTATTCCCACCTTATATATTAGATAGTCAATATTCATATTAGAACAACACATTTTCTCCACTATGTGATACGTGATACGGTATCTGACCTGATCCATTCTGACTCACAAATGATCTAAAGCATCCGTCTTCGACAACATCAGGTTTCCGAGTCCTTCTGTTTATCTCCTTCTCTCTTCTTACAGTATGTTAGACTTGCCACAGTTAGGTGCTCAGTGTCTTTTCCTCTGCCAGTGGGACAGCATCCCCTGAGTATACCCCTTTATAGTTTCTTTTTAGTGGTTTATACAACAGGCTAATTAATGTTTCTTTCTTTTGGACCCCTGACACAGGTGGGGTCCAAAACAGACACGTGACCAAAGTATATATCTGACCTTGTTTGGCACTTTTTCTAGTATGACAGTCTTTTGCTACTAAAATTCTGAGATATTTAAAATCATTTTGCACACACTTGTTTTCCCGATACCTGCATATGTATTACAGTTATTTTCATTTTCAGAAAACTCTTATTTGGTTCCATTCATATTCTTTTCCTCTTAGAGATTTTAACAAGCACTTAATAGCATCCCAGAGAACTGTAAACAGCTTACAGTGTCTCTTCAATTTCATCCTTATCGTAGTTTCACTGTATCCTACAACCTCATATTAACTTCTGGGAGTCCACATTCACATCTATCCACCAAAGTCATCACCTTTACTGCAAACATCAATTTCCTCTAATTCTAGGACTAGTAAGTAGATTTTAGTAGAAAAATACATTCACTGAAATAGTGAATCCTACTACTCAAGGTAGTCCAAATTTTTTCCACATGCTCTCTCTCATACATACATACATACACACCAACTCAAATACACACACAAACTAGCACCCACACCTATGAAATCTCTCATGAAAATAGCCATTGCCAAGTATTTCCACTAAAGCTCTAGCTCATATTATATATTCAAAGCAGATTAAAGGGAAAAGTATCATGACAAAGAGTTTTTCTTTAATCTGTTTGAAAGTTACATCTTTAATATGTACTAAAGGTATTCCAGTCATTATACACAACATTTGGAAGAGTGAAGGAAAAAACTGGATATTGAAGACACAGGACATGCTCTCCAAGAGCCAAAATCAAAGAGTAAATACAAAAAAATGAAAAATTAAACCTACAAAGTGAGTTTAAACTGCATCATCACAGTTTGTATATCCAAATATGTGACTTTATTGTTCCGAAGTGAACTCAGTCTAACAACACTACTCTATTTTCTGAACAAGGACGAACTTGTACATTCATGGTAATTTCATCACCACCAGTTTAAACTTAAACTTTCCAACATCAATTTTTCTGGATCAGTATTTAGTCCTTCAGTGTTTTCCCTCCTGCCCCTTCTCCTTGACTTCTCCGCTGGTGGAACCTGAACGCATGGGTTAGTGGAGTAGTTTACACATCATACTGGCATTTTGGGCTCAAGCTCCAATTTCACATGAAGTACTTTAAACTCACTGATTTCCATTTAGCTAGTTCAACCCGCTTGTCCTGTGGCATATGCAAGCATCTGCTCTTGTTAGCATCTAGGTTCAACACAAGACCTCTAGCTAGAAGCCCCACTTAACTCTGCAACCTTTTCACTCACATCCTACATCTCCTCCAGTCACTAGCCTCTCTGCCCTTTGGGGTCTGTTGGATCTTTTAGATGCTCTCCTCACCACCTCACTTTGTGAGGATGTGGGACAAGGGAGGGCTGCAGAGGTGCTCTGTCTCAGAAGGGCTATCGCAAGCCCTCTCCTGAATTTTTTTCTATTGAGAAGATGCTTTGTTGTTCTGGGCACTCTTCCAATTACCCCGGTCAAAGACTTCCCAGGGGGTAGAAGGGCAGAAACCACCTTTGGTTTCAAGCCAATACTCTCCTTTTGAGTTTTTAAAAGTCACTGTGAATTTGAACTAACTCCTACTTCCTAGACTGTATCCATCCTTTCCCTAAAGCAATAAAAGATACTGATCCAATGAACAGAGAGACTGGGGGCGGCATTAATCATTTTGGAAAGAGAAAACACCTTCTAAAACCCCCAAATTTTATTTAACTACAATGATGTTTTATTGATGGCTGCAATTTATCAATCCACAAATAAAACTTTTCAATTATATTCGTTTATCTCTAATTGTTCATACAAAACTCGACTCAAGATGCTTGTTTAAAATGGACAAATATTATGTGAAAATACAGAGCCAACAAAAAGAAAAAAACATGATTTAATTGTCAGATAAATAGTAATCTGTAAGTAAGTGCAATTAAAATTATTTGTAAATCACAAAATTGGTTTATCCACAGTATTGTACTTTATCCTTGACATGCATAACCATGAGTTTATTGATCTGAGAGAAGAAAAAGCTAAAATCACACAGATTCATTCAGTCATTTAGTCAACAAATAGATATTGAATGCTTGTGTAACAGAAGCTGTGAGAAGCACTTTGTAAACACAGCTAAACATAAAAAATATGTTCTATCTTTAATTTATATTAGCAGATTATTTTGTTATACTAAGATTGCTAATAGTATATTTCTGTAAAATGTCTTATAAACTTACAGTAAACTATTTGAAACACTTTATTTTTTTATGCTGTGAGGATTTTTAAAGGAGACTACTTTCTTTTTGCCTTAATAAGAACTTCAGCAAATTTGGACATTAGAGGTTCTATGAGTTTCTAATAGCTACATAAGTTGGAGCTGATATTTAAAAGTCCAATCACCAGTGTAAAATCCTAAAGAAATGTGTCTGTCCCTTCATCAGGAGGGAGCAGCACTGAAGTAGTATCTAATTCAGGAAGAGATGGTGACTGCCAGGAGCATGCACCTTGCAGATCCCCAACTACAGGGAGCGCAGCTGACCTAGGGAGGCAGGAACTGCTCTGGAATCCATCCCTGTGCTTGATCAGAGGTCACACCTCTCATAAAGTGGTCCCAGCATGTTACTGAGCACAGCGCGTGCCTTCCTGGGAGACACAGGGCTTCTGTTCTCTGAATGCCAACTTTGGCTGGAGGAATCCTGACGGCCTTCGTCTGCGTAGTAGTCTAGGACTTTTCCAACCAACCTTCCTCCCCTTTCTCCTTTACTTGGAGTCCGATTTGCATAGTGATCAGATGGCTATCCCAGCCTCCCAACCTCTTCCACATGTCCTCTCACGGCGGCTTCCCCCTGCTAAAAAATTCTTACACAGTGAATCCTGTCTCAATTGTTGTTTCTCTGAGGACCTGGAGCAACATGACGCTAAACGGGTACCTGTATCAACAACAACAATTAAACATAATCCACAAAGAAAGGACTAAGTACTCTACTGGGGGAGGAAGCAATTTGAAGGCATAAACTTCAGAGGTCAAATTATTTTCATTGTTATGGCTCCTTATTTCTTAAACACATGTGATAGTGTTACTTCGGGGTGACACTTTATGCCAAAGATTCAGATTACTATTCCAGTTTAAAAGACTAAGCAAAGAATCAAATTGACCACTTACTGTCCGGAGGGGTAGTCCACTCTGGGTCCTGGGTCTCTCCACACACTTCTGCTGAGGGTGCCCTACTGCAAGACTGATTCTTCTCTTGATACTGAGTGGTTTCCATAGTTAGTCACAGAGGCACCTAAGTAGGTCATGACTAAGAGAGAATAAATGCTCTCTCCCTGCTTGTTTGCTGCTTGCAGGAATGTTTACGCTAGCTCAAAAATATCATGAACCTGGAGGGCACTGTGCTCAGTGAAATAATCCAGGCACGGAGAGACAAATACTGCATGATCTCACTTAGATGTGGAATCTAAAAAAAGCGAACTTGTAGAAGTGGAGAACTGGAATGGTGGTTGCCATGGGCCTGGTAGTGGAGGACATGAGGGGATATTGTTCAAAGAATATACAGAGTTTCGGTTATGCAAGATGAGTAAGTTCTGAAGACCTAGTGCACAACATGATGACTGTAGTTAACAATACTGTATTGTATACTTGAAATTTGCTAACAGAATAGATTCAAATGGTCTCATCACACACACAGACACACAACATTATGTGAGGTGATATGTTAATTAACTTGATTAATAGTAATCATTTCACAATGTATACATAAATCAAAATATCACATTGTACACGAATATTTACAATATTTATTTGCCAATTATTTTTTGGTAAAGCTGGAGAGAATCCAGGGTCCCTCTCCTGGAAGGCAACCCACTGCATGTGCAGGTGTCACCTGTCCCTCCATATTACTCAGTTGGAATTAGGGGTCAGAGAGCAAAGACAGATCTACTGCTGTGGGTAATGATTCTCCTGTCTCTGCTTCAGGAGTCTCATGTCTTCTGCCACCTTCTACACACGGTGGCAGATTGCATGGTTACCTTGCAAGTGGAGTAAAGTTGTACGCCCTGGTCAGTTGGTGACATTCACTAGGTCTCTCTTTGCAAACCTGCTTCTCCATGTTCCCTTTTTCAATGAATGAGGGTCCTATTCATCCTACAAAGAAAATTTCTCAAATATCTAAGAACAATTGAAGTCCTGTGTTGTGCATAAAGGAAATTAATCAAATATTCTTTTTCTTCAATCAGAAAACACTGTTCTAATTAACTTAATGTAATCACCTACTATTCATTGAAGGACACATCCTATAGGATTCAATGAGACACAATTCACGTTCAAATTATGGTTAGGAGAATAATAATCACGCATTTGAAAAATTATATTCACTTGAGTATGACATCAGTTAACAAGCTGTCTTTTTCATTCCAATGGTTTCATTCCAATCTTACAATTTACCTTAACTAAGTATTTGAGAGAAATTATAATTTAAAGGGTTTGCACAAGCCCAGTTTAACTGTTCAGCTCTTGAATATGTTTTGTTTGAGCATAGACTCCTAGACATGTGCCACGCAGTGACTTCAGAAAATGAAGTGCACTATGTAATTATACTCTTCCTACTGGCTTTTGGCCCACCTTGGTTAAGCATCCAAGTGTCCAGATGTTTCTGGAAGTGCTCAGATAACTGGAGATTACATATAAAAATACCTGTGCCAAATGAAAAATTAATGTTTCTTCCAATATCTTCACAGTAGAACTAAACTCTGGATTAGAAATGAAAACATCTTGAATGTGGAATTTTAATTCTTTTAGGATTTAGTCATGTAAACTTAAAAAAACAAAATTTCACTATTCAAAGTATTTTTTTTTAAGCATGGAAATTGTAGATCATGTTGTGGAATTATTCTGTTTTCCTTTTATACCAGCTTCAATTTAAACATACCATGAAATAACAAAAGATTCATGTGTCCCAGATGTCCAGCTCCTATGCTATCAATGATTTATTAGTAGCGGTCAACCATGCACATTACATGCCATTCATATTCTGGAGAAATCATTCATTATTTTAGAGCTCAATATTTATTCAGGGGAGAAGGCAAAATGACTGTCACATTTTATATTTTCTATCATTTATTGAGCTTTCTATGCAAATATTTGATTCCTAAAATATGTCAGAGAATAAACGTATAAACTTTAACAACGGTGCCTTAAGATGCTTTTTCTTAATGAATGTCCTCTGTTAACGGATTACTAGCAAAGGGCCCATTATTGTCAATACCAAAATTACTGTTAAAAATATAAATGAAAGAATCAGGAAAATTTCTTTTGTATGATGTGGCCAAAAATATTAGCTAATTGTTTTTAAAATTTCAAAATGGAAATCATTGGTTTTCTAGCTAATATTTTCCAGTTTTGTTGTCTATGCCTCATCTCATAAATAGCACACTGGTTTTGTTGAAATGAACTAACTGGCATTTGATGTCTGCTTTTCACTAGTCACATTTCTGATAGTATTTTTTTGGTATTGGCATATGTCACATTATATAAAATGTAAATCTGAAATTGTCATTTAAATTTAGTAAATGTCTATATATATTGAAGTGAAGAGGTAATAGAGAAACGAAAGGACCCTGAGGTGTGAAATTAGGTAAACCTGTATTTGAACCTCTGCTGTGCTGTTCAAGAACTACTATGTTAATAGTCAAAGTACACGACTTCTCTCATTCCCCATCCCCCTCAGGTATAAACTGAGATTAGTGACTGCTTCCTGGGGTTGTAGTGGGGATTAGAGATATTGTGAGTAATGTATCCAATAATGTGCACAGAACATCATAGGGTCTCAATAAAAGATCAGATTTATTTGTTAAACTACATCCCCTCTATGTTATTGAAAATTTTTATAGATAAATTAATCCATCATTTTGTTTCTTGAAAAAAGTAAACATTAGTTTGGTAATATAAATGATTAACTCCTGCTATCACTGCAATTGAGTTTCTCTTCTGAGTGTTCTTATTTTATCATAATTACATTTGTATGTATCTTAAATAATTGTCTTCTAATGATCTGGTATAAATACAAATTTGTATTCAGACTGAAATTCTAACTTTGATTTTACAGAATATATTCATATGAATGGAAATATTTAGAGTTCTAGTTAGGAAAAAACTTAAAAATATGATTATTTTTGCTCTCTCACACATACATACTTGTTGATGTATTACTGTGTTTTCTTTTTAACTTTATCTCATTTTGTAACTCAGGCTTGAAAGTTCAGATAAGCCACTGATAATTTCAACAGATTTTTTAACTCAATTTTAAGTTTGTTTTTGAAAACTTCTATTATATCTGTCTTTCATTCCAAATTGGGTGAGACAGTAAATACCTAGGTAGAAACCATATACAGATTGAAAAAGAAACCAAGAATACCCAAGAAGGTAGCACATCTTCATCAAAAAGTTATTTTCTAAGTGGTGGACCTGCAATAAATCTCTTGCCCTGAACAAGAGTGCTCTTGCTCTCTTGATTAATGATTCTTGTGGATGTGGCAACAAAGGTGCACTGAGAAGACTGTGGTCTTTATCTGTCATGTTTGAGGCTCACTTGATCTGTACTGCAAGAAAAATCCCCATTCTTCTGGGCACCATCCCCAAGAATGAGCCCAGATGAGAGAAGCTACAGTGGATGCTGATATAGGAAAGTCAGGGTAAGATGAGAGAATCCACAGTAGTTGAACCACCTGACGCCCAGAGAACAGCCCAGGAGCCAGTGACTTTCCCGGGCTGCCATGAAAATATGGAAAGCAAGTTGCATACAGATGTCAAAAAGAGAGTAATTAAGGAGACACAAGAAGGAGAATTTAAACTCTCTATAAATATCAGTACATAATTTTAAAGTAATTATTTATGCATTTAAACACAAAAATTAAATATTCGAAGTTATTAGTATAAGCTTTTCACAGCACTCATGCTTTTGTTAATTATATATTACATGTATTTGCATATAATTAGGGAACCATATATCCAAAAGTGTCCAAGACAGTCCGGACTTATGCCTCTTGTCTCAAGATAATTATCCTATTTTATAATCAAAATATCTTGCTTTGGACTATAAATTATAGTAGCTACTTATAGTTTAATCATTTTTTTTGTATTGTACATTTATAGTGTCCATATATATTATACTTTTATAAGTAAAATATAATACATACTACTTTGGGGCTTAGTTTTTCTTATGATGGTAAAATATTTGCATGATGAATACATTATACATTCTGGACCTTTGAAAACACATGAAAAACTATTTTATCACAAGTTCATGTATCATTTTACTTAAAGCCATTCTTTACATCAGTTTTTGAATTAAAACTATCCATAGCATCATAGAGAGGAGAATTCTAGCATAATTACTGCAAGGAATGAAGTAGTCTCCTGAAGGTGAAACACACAGTTCTAATCCATTAAACGCTGACCCACTTGTATTCCGATTCATCTAGCATCTGTCCGGAGTAACCCTATAACTGGAGAAGAAAACACGAAGCTACTTGAAACAGGTTTCATTTTTGGCAGTTCTGAAACTCCAGATGTTCACCTGTGCTTCCATAATTCAACCCCTGTGCCCAGCTAGTTTTCATTTCAGCAAATAACAATAAATATATTCCACTGCACAGAAGCACTTTATTTTATGGCAACTAGAACAGAATGACCAAAGCATTTTAATAACTGGACAATTTCATTATGTCAAAGCTCAGTTATTGTGTCTCAAAATTATTCTCTTGCCTAATATGAATGTCCAAAATTGAAAGCAAAGAATAGACAACTTTAACTATGTATGTTGCCTGGCATCTCTGGTAATGCCATTTGCCAGGAATTTTTCATGGGAAAACTGGAACCAAATTGTGTTGACCTCCAGTGTGCCCATAATTAAAAAGATTGGTCACAGGTGTAAACTGGAATACACAAGAAAAACAGTAAAAACCAGGTTTTAATCACTGAAGCAGTGGTGCAAAGGATAGGATTTGGGTGGCTGGGCATGCATTACAAAGGAAGAACAGCTGCACATCTGCTTCATGTTTTATGAGCACCGTGAGTATATTTGATGCTCAATTAAATCATCATAATTATAATTTAGGGGCCACCTCAAGAAAGACTATGTTAACTTTAATTATCTGTCCAGGAGTTACAACTCTGTTTTGCATATATATATAGGAGCAATCACATTTAATCATAACACAACAAAACAAATTTTAAAACTGCCTTGAAGACATTTCTGAAAATAAGTAATAGAGCTATTCATGCAATGTAATGTTTATCTACATTTATTTTTATTGGGAGCTGTTACATAGATTTTATATATATATATGTCAAATTATCTTATATCAGTGGTAAATAATGAATTGAAGAAGTGGCTCACCATTGTGGAAACTTTCATTTCATTAAAAAAAGGAACTTGAACAGTGTGTATGTTGCAGGAGAATGGGGGCATGAGAGGATGGTCATGTCCCAGGTCTCGGGCAAATCCATGGGACGTGCCGCCAAGGGAGAGTTCTTGGTCTCACTCAGGAAAGAATTCAAGAGTGAGCCAAAGTAAAGTAAAAGCAAGTTTATTTAGAGAGATGTACATTCCGTAGGCAGAATGCAGTCAGTCTCAGAAGAGAGAGTGGCCCCAAGGTGTGGGCTGAGTAACTTCATAGGCTAACAGGTGGGAGGATTATTCTAACTATTTTGGGGAAGGGGCAGGGATTTCCAGGAATTGGGGCACTGCCCACTTGTTGGCCTTTTATGATCAGCCTGGAACTATCATGGCGCCTGTGGGTGTGTCACTTAACATGCTATAATGAGGCTCAAAGTCTACTGGGAATCTAATCTTCTGCCA
Source organism: Camelus ferus (assembly GCF_009834535.1). Classification (NCBI taxonomy): domain Eukaryota; kingdom Metazoa; phylum Chordata; class Mammalia; order Artiodactyla; family Camelidae; genus Camelus; species Camelus ferus. The sequence continues at coordinate 45,265,213 of NC_045701.1, forward strand.
TCTTGGACCTAGTAGGCGCTAACGAATTTATGTCATCTCCTCAATGGCTTTGTCATTCTTTTAAAGGTTGTGCCCTGCCCCCTGCCCTCCTATCTCATGTACATGAAGTATGTAACTAATTTTTACATTTTGTTAGAGGCTCTGAGTGATTTACAACTTTTTAAACATTTTCCCCTAAATTAAGTAAGTTTCCTTTCTCTAGGGCTTCACCATATTAATAGTTATGCAACCCTGGCTAAGTTCCCAAATCTCGGTCTTCTCAATTTCTCATTTGTAAAGTGAGAATGATAATGATATCTATTTATCAGGATAACTTTAAGTAAATTAGTTAATAAATGTAAATGCCCTAGAGTAATCCTTAGCATATAGTAAGGGATCAACAAATGTAACTACGGTTTTGAGGATAAAACCAAGAACTGGAAAAGCTATTTATCCAAAATACATACTAGAATGAGATACTTCAAAAGCAATATTCAAATTAAAGTTTATAACTTACAGGCTGATTACACTAAGTCTAATTATGTGATGCTGAGTTTTTGTTTCTTAAGTGTTTCCTAAATTTTTTTAAAGTAAATTATTCAAAAGATCATCCATTAACAAAACAGACAACGTTAAACCAATACAGAAAACAGACTAACATGAAACACAGTGAAAAGTCTAATATTACCTTTAGTTATTTGATTTGATACTAGTAGGGTTTAGGGTAATGTAATCACTACAGAAATCATGAAAAGAGGATGCTAGGGTCCAGAAACTTTAATTAGTTTGCAAAGTCTTCCTGACAGTGCACACTTGGATCCAGATACATATTCCTGATGTCAACTTCTGTGTTTTTTTTTTCTATTTAACTACAAATTTCTTTATTAACCTATACCACATCCCCACTATTATCCAATAAAAAGGCACACAGCACACACACACATACATACACGCACATACACAAGCACCAACATTTTCCCACACACGCACACATAAACATCCGCATTTGTGGTGTTCGATCTTTATGCATTTATGTCCTGAACCATCCATTATTTCCCTTTCTTACTAGTGATGTAGCTAACACCCAGACTGGTGGCTGAATCAGCACCAAAATAGACTCCTCGGTGATTACTAAAATGTACTTTTAAAGCAACTCTTTATAGTCTCCATTCCATAACGGAGATCAAACAAAGATCAAGGACAAGACCTCATTATAGGTGACAAAGACATAAACTGATTTATTCTCTATTCAAAGTGAAGGCTCTCTCCTCACTTCAAAATGTTTAATCCTGTACATTAGAGATTCTCTTTAAATTTACACTAACATTAAATCATGTCTTTCAAAAGCTGACATCAAATTATTCTTTTTTCTCCATCAGATTATTTAACTCTTTCCCTTATAAACTGTTGTCCCTACTATAATCTCTATTTGCTTATAGTAAAGGATATACAATACTTAATTACGTTTGTTTAAATGTCTGTCTCCCATTCCTAAATAGTAATCTCCTTTTATGGACTATCTGACTTCATAAATCCAGAATGCAGTATAGAAAGTGGTGCATAAAAGATCTTTTTGAATGAAGGAATAAATGCATGAAAATGTGAATACTATGTTAAAGAAACTACTTGATATCAAAATGTATATGTTTATAAAAAACTTTCCTGAAGATACTGCTAACTACTTAACCTTCATATGTAAAAAGATAACAGTAGTAATAAAAGTCTAATATGATGGTTGTATGGAACAAAAGTGTATATATTAAAACTTTGGTAAACTGAACATTATGCAAATATGAGTTATTATTTTTATATCTACTTTCTGTTAACCTTTTGATGAGGGGGATTTTTTGCCCTTTAAAATATAGCTCTAATTAATTCTACTTCTTTTGATTTCCACTGACCCCACCCCAATCCAAGATGTCATCAACTCTAATAATTGAGCTTAAGTAGTCAGTCACAGATTATTGTATCTACTTTAGTTGAGTCGGGAATATCAAAAATTCTGGATATGTAGCTCTTTCTCACTAGAAATATTTTTAGTCACATTTATTTTCCACTATCTTCCCTCTTTTTATATGACTTCATACAAGTCTATCATTAATATTTACCAAATAAATCAGGTGCATTACAATAAACTAAGTTGTCTTCATCTCTTATATGAAATTCCTGCTGCAGTCAAAAACTGGAACTACTCTCTGTGTTTCCTTGGATGAGTGACTAACTTATCCACTCTGCTTCCTTCATTTATCCCCCTCCCCATGTGTGAGCTTCCCTATACTCTCCAGGGAGATTTTATACCCTGGAAGCACCAAAGCTTCCTCCCCTGATGCCTGACACTTGTAATGAGGACATCTGAGGAAAGTCTTCCAGGGGAAGATGAAAAATTATTTATGTAACAATATGCCCTCCCTTCTAAACCCCCCAGGAGTATCTAAAGTAACATAATATTGTCTCACACTCCAAATGGATTAATTAAATTTGAAAGACTTGATTTGATGATGGTACTAATTATACTTGAATCAGCGCTGCTTCTATCATCTTATCCCAGGGGTTCCTGGACTACATCACACAACTGCTTCTGAGACATTTAGCGGCACTGGGGGCAGATCAAAATAATTCCTTTCTTTTGTTTATTTTTTAAAAATATGGCCTCCATTTTTGTTTTAAAGAAAAAAATAATCTTAAAATATCTAACTTAAACTACACATCCACACATATGTACGGTGGAATGTCTAGAAATAGATATAACTTCTTTGGGGATTAACTAATTTATTAAAAGTACTTGCATTTGCTCAATAAATAAGAAATACAAATATTCAAGAGGATAAAAATAAACTAAAAGAAAAATTTTAAAGAGAGCCAATTGTATTTGAGAAACAGATATCAAATGAAAGCTCTAAAGGAGGTGGTTAGCGTAATTTATCTGTAGCTAAAAACTCACACAGTGTTTTGAACTTCTGTACTTACTCTGAGGCACTAGTCTTATTAGGGAGGGAGAAAATAGTGCCCTATATCTCAAGTTAATCTTTTGAAAGTACAAGATCCTCAGAGATAGTGGCTGAAAGATTTTTATATCATTTTTGTCTCATGGATAGAAAATAATTAATGCAATTTTATATTCCAAGTTTAATTTCTATTTGAATATTTTTAATTTGTCAATATCTTCAATTAAGTCAAATAAGATGATCTCACATGAAGTGTTGTCATAGTTCCTATATTTTTTAAAGTATCATTAATAATAAAAGCATAATGAAAGAAAATCTGTGACTATGTTACTACTGAATAGGAATGAATTCAGGATAATTCTAAAATGACAGTCAACAACAGATTTATTTTTATATTTCAGCAATTCAAAATTATAATCCAAATTAATTATTTGTTAACTCATTATGTCAAAATGCAAGGATGTTTTGATATTTCATTACTTAATGTAATATCAGCTACTAAAAATGACATGAGGTCCATAATTCCTATTTGGTTAAACTCATACAAAAGGTAATATTTGACAAGTTGTTTAAAAAAATTCTAAAACCCTCTCTATCCTTTGAAATCAAAAGGCCAGTTAAAATTTCTTTTGTTTTTCTTTCAAGGCTTATAAAAACATATCCTTTTCCCCTTTACCTATCTCCCTCCACACACCCCCAACAAGTGCAAATACAGTTAGCCACCTTTGATTTTTGCCTAAATGTTCCTGGCTTGTTCGATAGGGTTTAGTCATCACAATATGCACTAAGTCATAATAATGAAAATTCTAATAATAATAAGCTAACATTTAATAGATGTTAAGCTCTAGGCACTGTGTGAACTGCTACATATTCATCACTCAATTTTAATACTCATAACAACCCTGTGAGCTAAATATTATTATCCCTATTTTACAAATAAGTAGACAAGGCTTAGAGAAGTTGAGTAACTTGCTCAAGGTCACAAAACTAATAACTGACAGATTTGGTATTCAAAGCTGTGTCTAGTCTTAACTACTATGTTACATTGCCTCTCTGTATTATTTAAAAATAAAGCCTTTTGCTAAATTGAAACCTATGAGAACTTAGGTCTTGGCTGTCTACTTCATCATTGTATTTCCCATGCCCGAGAACAGAGAAGGTGTCAATTAGCATTTGTAGAGAGTGTACATTATATTGAGCCTAAAACAGTCTATCAGTTGAACAGCCAAGGTTACTACACCCTATGTAGCCACAAGAAGAAATCATGATGTTGTGGTGTCACTGTTTTCTTTTTTTTTCTCTTTTTTCCCCTCTAACTCATCACCTTTAAGTAATCTTGCTCTAATATAACATTTTCTGCCAAGATTCCTCTAGCTTTTGTTAACTCTGATTCCTCTTTGAGCAGATCTTCATAGCCTTCCACTTCCTAAATAGTCACTCTGATTTCATCCTCTGGCAGTGTATTCACATTCTCTGTAATCTCTGACAAATCAGTGACCATTTAACTTTCTTTCTTTTTTTTTTATTTCAGAGCCTTTTTAAAAAATTTTTTAATCATTTAACTTCCTTCATAAGAGGAAAGCAGAAGACAAATTAGTAGAGGGAACATTCTGAAGAAGACAAGATTTTCTAGGGTAGGGAGCATGCTGTGGTAGAATGCAGAGTCTTCAAGCATGATCATCCTTTGTAAGGATCAGAAACCTTTGCCTGAAAGCTCCTTTTTTTTCTATCTTATTTTTTTCTTTTCCTGTTTTCCTCCCTTTCTTCCTTCTTTTCTTCCTTAATTGGTTCTAAATCATTTCTTTGTTTATTCTGACTCCCTGAAGCGGTAAAGTGGTTATCACAGATTTCTTTCCCCCTTCCTCTCTCTCTTTCTCACTCATCTTTAGCTACTTTTAGTATTTTTAGCCTACTTTGTCCAACTTTTAGACCTACCAAAAAAAAATCCAACATCCTACACACACAAAAAAGTCATGTCAATCTTTCTAACCTGCTTTATGAGTCATCACTGTAACTGTGTCCTATAAAGAAAAAATACCCATGTAAGAGAATGAAAACTTTTTCTTATTCCATATCAGTAATTAAGATAAAAATTTAAATATTTGCAGAGATCACCAAATCAGTTCTATAGCAATGTCCAAAATTATGTCCCAAAACCTAATAATGATTTCTATACTCTACATTTTTAATAGATTATCCTCTCCTTACCAAAGTACCTACTAAGAATCCTATTGATTCATATTTATTCCAGACTCACCATTATTTATAACACTGAGCGGGAAAAAAAACCCTTACTGTGTTGGACTTAATTGTCCAGCTCTCCCCAAATATGTGTGTTCCTACCAATGTCACTAAAAGATACTTTTTGGAAGGAAATAGTTACTATCTTTTAAAATAGCTTCTTTGTTGAGGTACATACACCAATTATCTCAGTTAGCTTAAATACTGTCATCTATATAAATATAACTGTCATTTATCTGTATATATATAATTATTCTTGAATAATATTTTGTGATCTTCTCCACTGCAGAGTTATAGAGCTGTGTTAGGTATTTCCATAGGTCCCTTAGCTTTACTGTTTATCTTGCATATGGGCTCTTTTCTCTGTTGTAAGTTTACAAAAATAGAATTCCTTTTCTTACTGTGCTCCTCCAATTAGCAAAATTGCTATGCTCTAAGTAATTCTAACAACTCTTTTTGTCAACAAATTATCTTGGATTTTCTACATAGATACGTCATCTGAAATGAGATTGCTTCTTTCTTTCCCGTTCTTAACCTCTTATTTGCTTGGCTAAGTCCAATTTGCTTGTTTGCTCCTAGAGTCATTTACTGGTTCCTCTTCTTTTCTTTTTTCTTTTAACATTTTTTATTGATTTATAATCATTTTACAATGTTGTGTCAAATTCCAGTGTTCAGCACAATTTTTCAGTCATTCATGGCCATATACACACTCATTGTCACATTTTTTTCTCTCTGAGTTATCATAACATTTTGTGTATATTTCCCTGTGCTATACAGTGTAATCTGGTTTCTCTAGTCTACAATTTTGAAATCCCAGTCTATCCCTTCCCACCCTCCACCCCCCTGGCAACCACAAGTCTGTATTCTCTGTCTGTGAGTCTATTTCTGTCCTGTATTTACGCTTTGTTTTTGTTTGTTTGTTTTTGTTTTTTAGATTCCACATATGAGCGATCTCATATGGTATTTTTCTTTCTCTTTCTGGCTTACTTCACTTAGAATGACATTCTCCAGGAGCATCCATGTTGCTGCAAATGGCATTATGTTGTCGGTTTTTATGGCTGAGTAGTATTCCATTGTATAAATATACCACCTCTTCTTTATCCAGTCACCTGTTGATGGACATTTAGGCTGTTTCCATGTTTTGGCTATTGTAAATAGTGCTGCTATGAACATTGGGGTGCAGGTGTCATCCTGAAGTAGACTTCCTTCTGGATACAAGCCCAGGAGTGGGATTCCTGGGTCATATGGTAAGTCTATTCCTAGTCTTTTGAGGAATCTCCACACTGTTTTCCATAGTGGTTGCACCAAACTGCATTCCCACCAGCAGTGTAGGAGGGTTCCCCTTTCTCCACAGCCTCTCCAGCATTTGTCATTTGTGGATTTTTGAATGACGGCCATTCTGACTGGTGTGAGGTGATACCTCATTGTAGTTTTGATTTGTATTTCTCTGATAATTAGTGATACTGAGCATTTTTTCATGTGCTTTTTGATTATTTGTATGTCTTCCTTGGAGAATTGCTTGTTTAGGTCTTCTGCCCATTTTTGGATTGGGTTGTTTATTTTTTTCTTATTGAGTCGTATGAGCTGCTTATATATTCTGGAGATCAAGCCTTTGTTGGTTTCACTTGCAAAAATTTTTTTCTTCTTTTCTATTCTGTGCACAGGAATTTCTGCAAACTGTATTTCACAATATTCTTAGCCAACTGAAGAATTATCTTGCCTGGGCTAAAGTGAGACACTGAGATGAGATTAGATTAAAAAGTAATAGAGAATCTAGGACATATATCCCTTTCTCTCTGGTTTGTACTTTGTCTCCAGCAGTAACTGCCTCTCCTCTGTAATTTCAGCTTCTACCAGATAGCCCATCCCTTTGTGGTGGCAGCTCCCACAGATCGTACCTTGGGTCTAGGTTTCACTACATGGCCCCAGACCTTTGTCTTCCTTTCCCTTCCCTTGGTCACCATCTCTTCCCTTCATCCCTCAAGTCTTAGCTTTAGAAGTGGTAGCCTCTGCCTGTTATCTTTGGGTTGCTTCATTATGTCTTTCTGTTTTCTTGTTTGCTTGTTTGTTGTCCTTGATTTCAACTCTTTCTATAAGTTTGTGACTATTTCACCTTATAAAATGTTCTCCATGGAACTATCATAGAGACAGAATTTGTTTTCCTACTGATCTTTGACTGATTCAGAGGGCACGTTGTTTGCTTATTTCCTTAACTTGAATTCCTAAAAACCAGAGCATTAGACAAGGACTTCTGCAGATGTTTCATTTGAGGGGAGATCCCAGGAAACTAGTATAAAAGACTGTGGAGAGTAACAGGGAAGAAAAAAAAATCAAAATAAAGGTTAAGTTTTGAGGTCACCACTGTGGGCCAGGAGACTCAATTTTGCTAGGACCTTGAGAATCTTACAAGAAAGTCTTCAATAATTGTCTGACCCTCATCATCCTTTGGTCATGGATTGCCCCAGGGTGTTTATTCTTTCATCAGTCCACCCCAGTGCAAAAGCTGTGCACGTTCTAACTAACATCTGTAATTTTAGAGGAAGCATGAGCAGAAAATTAAGACATCAGGCACGTGCTTGAGGCAAGACACTATGAGAGCACAAAGAGACAAAACCAACAGAGCTGTCTACCCCACTTCAGGTAGACATTAGGGTTGTGATCACAGGAATGTAAGGCAGAGCATCACAGGTGTCTGGCATATTCATAACAAGATTTTTGGTAAACATGCAATATAAAATAAAATTCCCTTCAATTCTTGGTTTACCAGGAGTGATTTTCTTAAAAAAAAAAATTGTTGACTTTTTGAAAGGTTTTTAAAGTTCTGTGCCAATTAGGATTATTATTTATGTATTTTTTTCATTTAGCCTCTTGGTGTGGTGTATTATAATCATAGGTTTTCTCATGTCATACTATGCTTGCATTCCTAGGTTGAACCTAATATGTCTATAATACACATACATGTACACAAAGTTGGATGAGGATTGATGAAATTTTAAAAAGATTTTTGCACACCAACATCTAAAAATTAGATTGTGGTAGGCACAGTAATGTCCATGCTCACCTCAAATCATCCACATTCTAATCCTCAAAATCTGTGGATATGTTACTCCATAGGGAAGAGACTTTGTAGGTGTGATTAGGTTAAGGATCTTGAAATGAGGAGGGTCTCTGGATTATCCAGGTGGGAATCAATCTAATTAAATGGGACCTTAAAGGTGGAGAAACTTTCCTAGCTCTGGTCAGAGGGAAATAGGACTATGACAGCATGGTCAGAAAGAAGCAAAATGTTGGCTTTATAATAGAGGAGGGGAAGTAGGAGACAAAGTACACAGGTGACCACTAGAAATAGAAAAAGGCAAAGAAATAGATTTCTTCTAGACCCTCTAGAAAGGAAGGCAGTCCTAAGACACTTTGACTTAAGCCCAGCGAGACCCATGTTGGATTTGTGACCCACAGAACCATTAGATACTACATTATAAGAAACTGCTAAATTTGTAATAATTTGTTACAACAGCAGACAATACTAACACTGAGATTGATCTAAAAGTTTCCTGTTTGATATATCCTCTCCTGACTTTGACAGTTTATGAGTTTTGAGAAAGTTTATCTCCTGGCCTTAAGTATTGTGTTGGAGAGCTTTCCCTTTTAGTACCAGTCTTAGATTTTGCAATCCATAGAGGTTATTTTTTTCCCTAACAACTTTGTAAACCCATTTGTAACACCAGCAGGAACATGAGTCACTGGTGCAGGTAGGTTTATTTACTAACTCAATTTCTTCTATAATTAGTAGTTTATTCAGAAATTATATTTTCCTATGATTTATTTTCATAAAATGAAAGTTCATTTCACCTTTTTAAATATGGTATTTTCATAATTATTTTCTCATTTTTCTCTTGATTATGCTTACTAGAAACAAATCAGCTTTATTACTGTTTTGTTAAGAACCAGCTATTGCTTTTGATTATCCTAATAATTTCTACTTTTTAGCTCATTGAGAATTAATTTTTCTTTTCCTTCTATTTTCTTCAGGTTTATCCTGTTAAAATGCATCTGGGTTTTTTTGAAATAAATACTGAACTCATTTATTTTCAACCTTTTTAAAACTAAATCATGTTAACACTATAAATTTTTTCTAATTATCACTTTAATTCCATTCCAGAATCTTGATATATTGTAAGTTGACTGTCATTCAGTTCTAATTATTGTATTATTTCTATCATAATTTCTTCTTTTTTATTTATTGAGGTATAATTAACATGTAACATTATATTAGTATCAGACGTACAACAGAATAATTTGACATTTGTATGTATTGTGAAACAAACACCATAGAAAACTAGTTAACATCTGCTCACTACATATTTGCAAAAATTTTTTCTTGTTATGAGGTCTTTTACTATCTACACTCTTAGCAACTTTCAAATACACAATGCAGCATCATTACCTATTGTCACCATGCTGTGCATTACATCTTCATGGCTTACTTACTGTATAACTGGAAGCTTGTACCTTTTGACTCTCTTTACCCATTTCACCCAGCCCCCATTTCCTGCCTCTCCTAACCATCAATCTGTTTTCTGCATGCATAACTTTGTTTTTTGTTTGTTTTAGATTTCATGTATAAATGAGATCATGCAACATTTGTCTTTCTCTGTCTGGGTTATTTAACTTAGCATAAAGCCTTCAAGATCCTTCCATGTTGCTGCCAAGTAGCAAGATTGTGTTCTTCTTTACAGCTGAATAGCACTCCTATATATACCACGTATTTGTCCATTTATTCATAGACGGACATTTAGTTTGTTTACATAATATCTTGGTTATTGTAAATAATGTGGCAATGAATGGAGGGAGCATGTATCTTCAAATTAGTGTTTTCATTCCCTTAGAATCAATACTTAGAAGTGGAATTACTGAATCATATAGTAGTTCTATTTTTTAATTATTGGAGGGATCTTCATACTGGTTTAATTGTGGCTGCACCATAATTCCTTTTTAACTCATGAGTTATTTGTGGATAGGTAGATAGAAAGATAAAAGATTTTATAGCTATTTAAAAAATATTTCTTGTATTATGGCCAGAGATCATGGACTGTATAAGTTGTTTGAAATTTGTTGAAGCTTCCTTTGCAACCTACTATGTGGTCAATTTTTGTAAATGCTGAATAGTATTTTGTAAATGTAAATGTTAAAATCAATGGATATTGTGTATTTATTGCAGGAAGTGTCCACTATACATCTTCTAGATAAAATCTGTCAGTATATTCTGTATTCTTATTACTTTTTCCTAATCGTTCATTTCATGAAAAAAGATGTGTATTAAAACTTCTATCATAGTCATGCATTTTTCAATTTCTTTTTGTAATTCTCCTCATTTTTGTTTTTCATAATGTGAAGCTATGCAGTTCACAAGGGTCCCATCTTCCTGTAGGTAGTGTTTATTATTGTGCTGTGTTCTATTTGTACTTATTGTCCTTTTTACTTTAAATACGATTTTGTAAAATTAAAATTGTGAATCCAAAACCTTCAAAAATAATGATATTTTAATGGGACTATTGGCATTTGAGGAGTGAGTTCTGGACAATCCTGCAGAGTTGAACCAGCCTACATTATAGCTGTGGACAAAATTAAAACTGTGAAACTCTCATAACAAATGTTCTTAAACTACCCAGTGGAAAAAAATGTGTTTCAGATTTCAGTGAAAACAGACTATAAAATACAGATTTCCTCATTCACTCATTTTGCATGTATACCAACATACTTACATCTCTACCCATCATCATCTCTTCCCCTAAACGCCACAAAATCCTGTCGTCTGTTTGAGGCAGGGTTTCCTTCTACCTGTGTTCCTGATACGCATCTTCTGTATCACAGGGACTTGCTCCCTTAGCTACCCACCCTGCTTTCTCTTGTATGTTTTTCCCCCTGCCTAATTCATCTCTTCCCCAGTGGGATAAGAGAATGTACCAGTATCACAGGTCATCTACAACTCTCCAGTGACCCTCATGTCTTCTACTACCTGCTCTGCTCCCTAATACCACTTCTCCTTCTATAAACAGGCTTCTTCACCATCTGTAGGATATCACCTCTCAGTCCTACAGAATCTAAGCTTATATTAAAGAAAACACACACACACTGAAATTGTTTCTTAGCACAATTTACCTTTACTTCTCTACTTCCAAGTCTCATGCACTGTTAGGTTTTCATCAAGAAAGAGCTCTTAAATATTGATATATAGGTTGTCTCACTTCACCTGGCTTCTGAAATAATGCATTTTTCTTAGTTTCCTATTTCTTTCCTTTCCCTCGGCAGCACCACCACCATTATCACCCCCTAGTCAAATGTTACTCCCCAAAGTTCTGTCTTAGAGCTCTTATCTCATTTCACAGACACTTTTTCTTGATTTAGTTTCATTATGTTGACTCTTATCTATATTCTAAGGACTTCTAAATTCATATTTCTGGCTTAGTTTTCTTTTCCAAGCTTCTAAGGAAACATATTGGTTATTTGCAAAGGATTAATCACCCACATTTGCTGGACTACTTTATATTTGTGATGAGGATAAACTGGAAGGAAAAAGAAGGCAATGAAGTCTGATGTCAGATTTTGGCAGATTGTGCCAGTGAACCAACTCAAACTCTACTTAATAGGTAATGAAAAATGATCACATATTTTCTGAAAATGATACTGATTTGATGGATGATGTGCTTTAGAGAAAGTCATGTATCACTTTGTAAACAAAGAGAGAGAGAAGATAGAGATAGAGAAACAGCATGATATAAACAGTTAGTATAAGGAATCAATGGCCTAAAGTGGGATGGCAAGAGCAGAAATTTAAAGAGAGGAAGAGATTCTAAAGAGCTTATAAAACACCATATATGACAATGATATGAATATTGGAGTGTGAGAAAGAAAAAGGGAAGGAGGACTAAGTAAAATGCTTAATATTCACTCTGGCTGAATAGGAAAAGAACATGCCAGTAGGAACAAGGATTAGTCTACCCTGTCTCATACATAAGGTATCAGTGAGACATCTCTGGGGAAAATTTCTGCAGGCAATTAGAAAAGTAGTTCTGATATTTGAGGAAGACATCACACCAGAGACAAAAATTAGGAAGTTAATAAAACTGACAGTGGATGTCCCATAAATGGGAAAGATCCCATAGAGAGTATATTACAGCAAATGCATTGAACGTAGAATCCTGGAAAGTGACTGCATTTGTATATAAAAAAAGAGGAGTCGATCTAGGTGAAAATTCGGCAGCAATCACAGAAAAAGAACACACAGCATTAGGCAAGCTAAGGGAAGAGAGCGCTCCGGGAAGGCACTTATGATCAACAGGGATAAAGGTTGTAGAATAATCAATGCGTAGGAGGTTTGACAAAAGGGCTTTGGATATAAAAATTATTTGGGTGAGTACCACAAAGTACATATTTTTTCATTTATTCAAAACTCATCTATTGAAGTTCCATGAGAGTAGGCAGCAGGTCTTCCTGATTGAAGGTTAGCACCATGGCACGCATAGGGCACTCAGAAAGGACTGCGCCTTCTATTTGAAAGTCACAGTAAACCCTGGAAATAAAGCAAGTTTATTGACCATAAGGGTATCCTACTTGGAGAGAAACAGCTATTCTTATTTTAGGTAGAAATAGCTATGTAACTGAATCAGAGCACTAAAGTGTACACTTTATATATTGTGAAAAAAGGCACTGTGGGTAGTACTGTAGGAAAAATTGTTTTCAGTAACCAAGGTCTTCATTGAGGCAGAGATATTAGATCTGAGTCTCAAAAATAAGTAAAGTGAAACCTAGGAACTGCTTAGACATGAGGAGAGATAAGGCTGAATAGGTAAGTAGAAGCCAAATCATAAGAAGCATTGCACGCTGCCATGTGGACCACCGTAGCATCTTAAGAAGAGGAACCATTTTCCAGAGACTGTTTTAAAATACCAATAATTTTCCCCATTGTCTTCCTTCCAATAGTCTCCTCCCCATTCCAGTAGAAAGCTATTTTGTACAAACTTCCAAAATAAAAGAAGGTAACCCTACTTCTAGATAGAGAACCAGGAAAGCAGCAACATTCCAGAAACAGAAGGTGGTATGTTTATAAGATAGGCTCTCAGACGCCTTAGTGAGATTCTCTGTGCTTCTGCACGATAGAAGAACGGCCCCTTGATTATGCAAGAACAGGCAAAAGATGTACAGAGATCTGCTAGACCTAAAAGGACCTTGTGGACCTAAAAGGACCTTGTGGACAGGGTCCCGACGCATCTCCAAAGACACCTGTTTGGACAGATACCACAGAAGACAAGATGCCTCCCGCTTTTAACAGACCTCAGTTCACATAAGTAATATCACCTTCTACAACTCAGTTTGCTCTATTCATTCAGATAATAAACAGCTTCAATTTTTTCAAGTGGTAAAAATCCAACAACACATAAACCCTCCCTTTGAGTCTATATTTTCTTGAAAAAGTGGCCATATTTATTTTCTCACCATTCATTCAACTCACTAACGTGTTCTATAGATGTCCCTTAATATTAGAAACAAGAAGGAAGTTTCTTCATAGATACAGAGAAAAAGCTGGTACTTGCCAGAGGGGAGACGGTGGAAGGAGGAGTGAAATAGGTGAGGGAGATTAAAAAGCACAAATTTCCAATTATAAAACAAATAATTCATGGGGATGAAATGTACAGCATAGGGAATATAGTCAACAAAACTGTAATGAGTTTGACAGTGACAGTAACTAGAATTACTGCAGTGCTCATTTTGTAATGTATATAAATATCAAATCACTATGTTGTTCATCTAAAATTAATACAATATTGTAAGTCAATTATACTTCAAAAAAAATTAGAAAGATAAGCTGTTTTTCCTAGGGTTTGTAAACTGAGAATGTAAGGTAGCAGCTGCCTGCAAGATTTTTCTTCTTCATGTGAAGAGCATGAGTGAAATCAAGACACAGTAGAGCTAAGAGCCAGAGAAAGTTAAAAAAAAAAAAAACACCTGAAAATTTATTTGGGAACCTGGATCCAGCCATACCTTAAGCTAGCAGCCTTGGATTTTTTTTTTTTTTAATTTACTAACCAATAAATTCTTTTTTGCTTAAAAAAAAGGAAGTCTCTCATAAAGAGGAACTATTTTAGCAGAGCTAAATTGGATGACTGTCTAATTAAGATTATGCTTTGGCCTACTGAAAGGAAGATATTAAATATCCCCAAGGATATTATATAGTATTTACTCTTCTACACTGTTTCTCAGTGCAATGATCAAGTCCTTATGTGAGAAACTATATAATTCACTGATTAAAAATCAAATTAAACATTTTAGACTTAATACCGAAGAAGCACTTTCCGTAAAAGATGGTCTAATATTGAAAAGAAAATGTCTTTGACATCAGGAAAATTGTAATCATTCTTTTCCTTTTTATGTCTCCCTTCACATCTGAAAATATAAAGTAAGTCGATAATACATTATAAAATGACCTTCACAAATCTGTAATAATGGCTGCCTAGAACAGATCATGGTATTATGGATTACCAAATGAATAATGATCAGTTTTAATGACTAGGTATGGTGAAACTTATTTGACCCTGCCACTGCTATATGTCCTTCCAGAGAGTAACCATAGTATCTCAGTCCATTCATTGTCCATAACTTAATGATTTCTGATTTAGCATGTATATATCAGCAAGGGGGAAAGACCCCCAGAAAATTTAATCCTAGTTAATAAAATTAAGCTAAATGGTATGGCAAAGCAATGAAATTTTAGTGACAATATTTAAATTAGAACATAATTTATCTGTCATACTAACTATAGACGGAAAGTGAGAGCATGCCTGTGTATTATTTTAACCAAAAAACAATCAAAGATAAAAAATTCATCTTTATCAAAATAATTAAAATAACTTTCTTTTCCCTAGAAAATATCTTTAAATGGAATTTAAGCATAGAGAAGTTGAGACATCTGGACAAAATTTAATCTGTTAGAAAGAGATATATTTCTAAGACTAAATAATCAATGGACAGTTGACTGTTTCAATTTATAAAGCAACTGAGTGAATTCACTATAGTTTGAGATTGTGGAATCACATAGGTCTTGCCATACTCAAAGATATTAATGAACTTTAGAATTGTGGTAGTACCATCAAAATAAAAATTAGTAAATCAAGATCAGCGTATTTCACATTAATACTCTTCATGCAGTGTCCTAAAAGTTAACACACTATATCCGACAAATTCCACCTGTATGATTAGCCTCTGTTAAAGTGCTAAAGGAGACTGAAGCTAATTTTCCTCTCTGAAAGGAGTTAATACTTTTTCATTTTTGCTACAATAAAGACTGATTCATATTTTAGCTTCCTATGTCATATTGCCAATACCCAATTTTTATTGTCTCCTCTACTATAAAGCATGTCCTTTTCTTGTCAAGCTCAAAAGGGCACTGTGATGAACCTTGCATTGCATCGGCTTATGATCATCTTCCTGTCAACATCTATCACAATACTACAGAAAGAGTGTCTTTACTACAGTTACCTCAGTGAGGTTATGATATGATCAGCACTTACTATCTATGCCTGAACACCACCGCTCAAAATTGCATTTATCTAGAGAATTTTAAAAAGAATCTTGTCTGATTCTGATTAATCTGTTGTGATTAATCATGTGCAATTACATATGTATATATATGTGTGTGTATATATGTATATATACACTAATTATTCTCTGAAAGAATCCCACATTTGAAAGCAAATTTGCTGAATTCTCAAGTTTGCTGAATTCTCCCAAAATATCAATAAACAGTAAGGATAAAACTGATGTGAATCCAATTCAAACTTTAATCTGAAGTTGCGATAAAGTTTTATAAAGCCAGTGGGATTTTATGTCTTCAGAGGAAGCTGCTGTTCTTAGTAATTTAATGGGGAAATTGATGGAGAAAAATCAACAAGGTTATGAACTGCAAATAGACCAGATGAGCAAACCAGATGAACTATTAAGAGATTATGCTCAAAGAAACTGAAAGACTAGTCTATGAAACATAGTCAGCTTGCCAAGCCAATACCCTGAGGCAGAGATATGGAAAATCAGGGTCATTCCCTCTTCATCTCTCATTTTTTAGGTGACCTGAAAACTCTCAGTCTTGAAATTGGACTGCCCTGGGTTCAGTTTTGTGCTCTGCTGCTTTCTTACTAGCAATGTGACACTGTGACTATAATTTATATTACTTGTCCTTTTGTTTCATCATTCTTCAAACCATGCAAGTTTGGTGGGTGGATGAGAACATTTTTACAAAATATATAACTAACTTCTGGTGATTTTTAATCTATGATGATAAAAATGGACATGAAAATAGTTTAAATAATAATATTAATGAGGCCAGTTTAGCAATTCCAGTCTCATGCCAGAGAGCCGTCTTTGATCTTAAAGGTACATCAAAACATGAATTATTTAGAGACGTTCTCTGAGATTATCCTGGGTGGAGAGCTTTCTATATGGTCCATTTCCTAAATGAAAACTATTCCTTCAAGATCAGATAAAATCCTTCTTATGTGCATGTAGAGAGGAATTTTTATGTGGAGGTTGTGTTTCCCATGTAAAAATGAGAGCAATTTCAGCCTCATAAAGCAAAGAAGGCGACCAAAGACAACAAAAAAAAAAGAAACAATTCCAACTAAAGAAACGGGTTGGTTTTATCTTCAGCAACTAAAACCCAACTGAAGTAACTTTGGGATTGACTATTTCAAAAGTTAGAGTCTAGTGCTGGCTACCACTAAAGACAGAGACATGGATACTGTCAAGTCTCCCTTTCTGTTTTTGTTTGTGGTCCATATGTCTCTCAGTTTGTCAGTCTCATATTTTAAATTTGTCTTTCTCCATAGAACTAGAGCCATTTTCACAAACAGCCCTGGGATCAAATATTTCCAGTAACATTGTACAGGAGAAAACCCCCTCTTCCAATATCAAAGCCCCTAAGGACAGTTTCTAACTGCCTTAAGTTGGATCAATTTGCAACCCAGGGACAATTAACAAAACCAAGTATTTGAAACACCAGAAATGCCCTAGACTTGATCATTTCACTATAACCATCAGTGATTAAGAAGGAGTCTGTTTTTCACCCTCTCTCCAATAGAAGAAAACTTTAATCTGAAAAAGACTCAGTTTGCTGAGGTATAAAGTATTAATACCAATAAGCAAGAGAAAAATATATACTGTAAATGTTGTATATTATGTATACATTAGCATATTCGTATAAAGCCATATATTAGAGTGAAAATTCCTTTTATGCTAATGTTTAGCAATGGACATATTCCTGGCCTTAAATCACATGCAGTGAAAAACAATATAACTTATAAAAATGATGATCATGAAAGGAAAGACAGTGGGACAATAAGTAAAGGTGAGTTAAGGCAGAAAAGAAACCAGATTGATATACCAGCTTTTAGATTCAAGGTAGACTTTTTTCCTAACAACTACACATATCTCTATGCATTTATAAGTGTATATAGTTTATAAATTATTGAAATTACTCTTTCAATAAATCTATATATGTAGCCCTTTAAGTCAAATTGAATTTATTTGTTCCTCAAGGACAAATTCTATGATCTTTTCCTAAATTGCCCTAAAGAATGATTCCTTGTATGTGCTTAGTCTCATAGGGTCAATGATGCATTACTTAGTCAGATGCTATACCACATAAACATTACTATTAATTAAGATATGTCAGCCACAAATAACAGAGAACATTACAAACAGTGGCTTAGATTAAGTGAGTTTATTTGTCTTACACAACAAGAAGGCAATGGGCAAGCAGTCCCCATTGGTATGGAAGCCCCAGCCACACCACCAGGCACCTGTGCCTCTTCCATTGTCCCTCTGTCACCTTTGGCTGTGGCTTTCACCCCGGTGTTCACAAGATGACAGTCACACTTTCAACTAGTTATCACATCAAAAAAGAAAAGGGAAAAAAGGAAAAGGGTAAAGACCAAACAAAGAAGGAGACAGCAAGCTGCATTTCCTTTTATAAAGGGTTTCCACATTCCTGGAAGTCGAACCCAGCAGCTTCTTGAAGCCCACTGGCCAAAACTGCATCATGGTCTTCTATGGCCTCAAAGTAATGTGAGAAGATAAGTATTTTTAATTATCATATTTCACCCAAGGAAAATTAGAGTTCTTACTAGTCAAGAAAAAGACAGTGTCAACTGGCTAAGCAACTACTTATATTGAGAGGGCTATCATGACATAACTATATCATCTATAATTTACATCCCACACAGGCATTAAACACATCTCGTGTTATAAGTGAAAACAGTAATCAAAAATCATGGTAGCTGTAGCCAGCTAATGCCTAAAAAAATTTTTTAATAAAAAATAAATTGCCAGTTATCATGGGCAATTTAAACCTGGGTGACTGGAGAAGTTTTCAATTTGCTGTCTATTTTACATGCCTTTTAAAAAATTTCATGTAAGTAATTTATGATGTAGGTAAGTAATTTATAGATTAGAAAGCCAGCTTTCAGAGAGTTCAAGAAATTTCCCCAAGTCCCACAGCTAGGACATATCAGGGTCAAGAATTTAACCCAGGTATGTTGAAGTTCACATCTCTCTTTTGTTCACCATGCTTTTCTTTCCATTCATACCTTTAGGCTGAACTGTTTTTCCTTTTGTTTCTCCCTCAGGTATGCACCGATGTTCATTTCAACCATACTCAAACTTTTAAAAACGAAGTACGGTTGAGGGTGTAGTTCATTGTGAACAGTGGTTTTAGACTTGAACTCTTTGGGAAATAAACCTGGAAAACCTCAGTACACTGATTGTTGCTAAAAATAAGAAGTATAAAAATAAATAATTAAATCAATTGTTAATTAATTAATTAATGGGATAATTCTCTAGAGTGCTATGTGGAATTGGTGAAGAAAACATTTTAATCATACCATCACAAGTATACCTTCAGCAGCAACAGGTTTTCAAAAAAGGATAGAGATTACTATAGTGATAGACTGCATTTTAAATGTACATAAAGCTCTCCGATTAATTCTGACAAGAAAAGTGTTTCTGAAAGAGAATGACATCTTTGAAGACATCTTTGAAGCAAAACACAAAAGCTCTTAAAGTTAATTAAAATTCACTTTCACTAAAAGTTTTATATGTGGCTGTAACTATGGAAGTTCTGTGGAAATCCACAACTGTTAACATAATACTTTCCATCAAAGAAACAGCTAACCAGGACCTTCTATGTCATCATGAAATAATTAGAAAATGTTATATTTAAAATAAGAAAATAAGAAAACAGTCACCCTATTCAGCACTCAGTCTAATCCCAGTCCTTTGTTAGGTAATTCATAAGCAAATTATCTATGAAAAACATTGATTGTACATTGCTGTCATGGACATATAAATGCAAATTGTGCTTGATCTTCCCTACTGATGGTGTTCGAGAAGAAATTATTTGCCACATCAATGGCAATATGCATATCAAGAACTAGACATTTTGTGTTTTATCTGCTCTGATAAAGATATCAAATTCCACGTAGCAGCTGCAGCTGGGGCTATTGCCTGGTTATGTTTATGGCAGTCTACCTCCCTTTTTCAATATCCATCTGGTTTATCTTAGCCAAAATATGTAATTAAACAGGGATATGGTAGGGACCACCTGCCCTACACCTTTAAGTATTTTATAGTGATACTAATCTCCAGACTCCTTCCTTCTTGCAATGCTATTTCTAATTACTATATTGACTGGACTACAAAAGGTCAATTTGGGGATTTTCCTCTTGACTCTTCTTACCTTGCTCTTACTTTCCTCTTCTTCCTTCCCGTTGGTTTCAGGGAAGCATGTGATACTAGATTTGCAGGCTCATGAACCCAGTTGCTCCTATCTCAGATCTCGGAAACATGCATTCAGTCTCCTTTGGAGCTCTTCTAGCTTTACAATTAGATCTTTGACCAATTTTTCAGCACCATCTACCTTTCAAATACCATTGTAGACCACGACTTTTATTAGGTCTGAAGAATTCAGAGTTGGCTGCACTGGGCCCCCTTTTTTATTTTTCCAAAACTTCCACTATTTACAACAGCGGCCATCCTGATCCATAATTTTTACTTATCATTGCTCCAACACCTTTCAATTACCATGTTCATAGCGTTTCTTCACACTTCACCTTATACCTGTAAACTGTCCCAATTAACCACAAGTTAAAACCTTGGAACTGTAATGCCACTATGTGCAAAATATTATCACCATCTCACTTGTCACCAGATGGAGATAAAGTCCTAACTGCCATACTAAGGAAAAATCTGGCTCTAAATCTTAACCACAGGGGCTGCTTTCTGGGGTCATACCAGTTCTAACTATCTTAGCCTTAGTTTCCATGCCAGTAGCATATGAGGCAGAGGCTTTTTTGTTCTTACTCTATTAGGGTTTGCAATCCCAAAGAACAGAAATGAGTTTTTACTCATTTTAGGGAAGCAAAACAGAAAAAAAGGAAAAACAGCACAGGAGAGTTTTATAGGCTAGATACTGTTTAGTATCAAGTGTAACCAATTGCTTAAATTTTAGAACCATCATCCTTTAGACCTCATAAATGGTTGCTTCTTCAAAGTTTATTGGAGGAAAGGGTGAAAAGACTTATTTACTAGCTCTCATTTCCTGTTGACCAGTGGTTTGCTCCATACAGCATTAATTCCCCTACACTCTCTGATACTATAAAACTAGTAGATTTCACAGCATCCCGGCCCTTAATATCAGCAGGAGGACCTAGATCAGGAAGCAAGAAGTGTATCTATCATGAGGTACAAGGTGAACTATTGTTGTATCATCACATATTTACTTGGAGCACATGCAGATTTCGTTATTGCACTATTACCCAGGGATAGACTACATGATCTAATGTCCTGGATAGAGGTGAAACCAAAAGTACCTGGAATGGAGCATAAGGGCTGTGCAAGACCTGAGAAGTCTGTGTTGACGCAGTCTGCTAAACAAAAATGACTGCTACCTCCCAGCCTCTAGGCTTGCTTTCTTATCACAAAATGGACGTCTATATGTAAATTTTTGTACCAAAGAATTAAAGAAACACATCTGTCACAGTAAATTATGAGATATTTTGATAAAGAAAATAATATGGTCTATCTGGTAAGGTACCCAACCTCCAAAGCCAATCAAATGATTACGTTATCAGACTTACAATTTTAAGCTAAAAATATATTGCATATACATTATTCCACATAATCTACAGGCTTTTTCATGTAAACTGTGAGTAAATTTTTTAAAAAGAAATAGTTGGCTTTTTTTTTTTTAATAAAGTGAGCATTCTCCAAGAGATTTGCCTCAACATTAAAGTTATTCCATAAACTGGTGAATATTTTCAGTGAATTGTGTTTGCTTTTATATATTGATTTTACACTGTGTACTTGTGTGTGTATGTGTGAGTGTGTTGTCGGTCAGCTTGATAGGCTGATTTAGATCTTCATAACTGCATTTAAAGTATGATTTGTGTTTTTAGTGTCTCTTAGTTACATTTTTGTTACTTATATAAATCAAATTCTTCCTTTTTTAAAATTCTTTACTTATCTATCTCTGTTCCCTCCCTCAGGTTATAGATATGCTCCTATTCTGTGCTAATAATTTTTATTTCAGCTATATTTTTACTTCTTTTTTAGAATAATAAGCCATGATATATATACATATATATGTATTTCATAATACAGTCTGTAATATGTCTGTATATTGGTGCTCTCAAATGTCCAAGTTAAAGCCTATTCTTACAGTAAGAGTTCAGTAGAAATTTTAGTTTATTACATATCTTTAGGAAAAGTAATTAATGCTTAATAAGTGAGGATTTTGTTTTTTTTTTAAGCACGTGTTTCTTGTCACAATTGACAGTAGTCTATCTGAGTATGAGTCTACATGGTAAAACTTTTAATATGTTTTTCTTCTGTTATTAATAATCTAAACTTGTTCTTTTAAATTATTTAGATACAATATGATTCAGACCATCAATATGCATTTCCATAGATCATTAAATCTCATTGTATTGACTTTTTTGAACCAATTATGCGAGTAATTTTCATAAATAATAGTTCATGCTTTTTTAAACAAGATTTCATAGCATGACCACATTGCTTGATATGGAAATCCTATTTTATTTTTTAATATTCTTTAATATTCTTTTCAGAGGAACAGTAGGAAGTGATTTGTATGTCAAGAAAAAAATTATTAGTACTAAGACAAGCATCACGGTTTCAAAATGTACCTAATCCTCCTTTTATTCATTCATTTTTAAAAATATTAATTGAATATAAACTATGTAACTGACATTAGTAATGTGGCAACTGAGCAATACTGTCCATAAAGCTATGTGTTCCAACCTCACCCTGCTAATTCCAAGAGCTTCTTTTGGCTTGCAATTCAAGCTTATTTCAATAAACTTTTGGTTGCAATGGGCTGTGTTCACAGGTTTTATACCTCTCTAAACCATCATTTATTCTCATCTGAATTTGTTAATGTTTGCTCTGTTTACAAAGAGTCTTAAAAAGGTAGAGCTGATTTTAGCTAAAGATGATAAATAATTCTTCTCATGTAATTATAAAGAAGTCTCTTTTGATAAAAAAATTTTTACCCAAATTTAAATCATTAATTGATGAGATTCACAAAGAAATAGCCAACACTAGTGAATTCGCAACAGATAGCAACATTAAAACTAATTCTCTGAAAAAATAATGAGGGCTGATTGGCAGCTAGGGGTCTTTTTATATATAATAGCTATAGTTATTTGCAGTCTGTTATTTTGTAGAGATTTTGTGTTTTTGCTGAGTGATAACTATTGACTCTTTCTATTTGTGATCGTTTTTGTTCTGGGGGGAAAAAAAACCACAACACACTAAGGGAGAGGATAAAGGAACAATGGAGTGAATGGGGCATCCAATCCTCCTCTTCCCAGACAGAACCAGCATATTAGTTTCATATCACTAATACCACTAAAGGAGAAAGTTTGGAAGGAAATATCTGAAAAAGTTTGCAGAGCTGCTGGGTGTCAGGGTGGTTAATTAAGACAATTAGCACAATCCCAAAACTAAAAGTAACAATCAAGCCCTTATGCACTTACTGTGATGGTGCAGGTAAGAGACAAAGGAGAAAAAAAAAAAAAAAAAAAAAAGAACCTGTTCCATTTTCTAGCACAGAACAGCATCCGGTGTGGCTCAGTTGGGTGATGTGGAGTGCAGGCATGGAAAATGTACTACTGCAGCAGAGCCCTGAGCAAGCTTCCTGCAGTTGTATGGACCTGGAGAGGCTGGAGAGATGGCAAGGGGGAGGCCTAGGAGTGGAAAACTACTAAGTCAGAGTGGAGGAAGATATCTTATGGACACCCAATCAAGAGATCTAGTCAGGATTGCTGAAAAGTGCCTCAGTCCAGGCCTCCAGATGATTGAGGCTTTCAAAAATAAGGTGCGTCAGGTAGAAATGCAGACATGTGTATGTGCATGCCTGGCCCGAAGTGGGGCTGACAGCCTGAGTCTTTGACCACAGTTCCCTCCAGAGACAGCAATGCCCTTGTGCTGAACCAAGTGTGGTCGTGGGGAAGACGGCTTGCCCTCATGAGGCCTGTCAGGCAGTAATTACCCAGCGTCAGGCCTGCAAATTATACATAGGATTTTGGCCTCGAGCCAGACTCATGAGATTCTGGTCACCAAAGATGATGTGATGGGTGCTTTGGGAACAATGATCATGCTCCATGTTCCAGGAGACATGTGGATCAGAAATATGAAAGGGTTATTTTTTCATCACCTACAATCAGCAAATGATGTAAGGAAGATGGTCATCAAACTAGTGTCCAGAGGAACATTTTTCCTATTAATGGCTCCAAGAAAGGTAGTACTGGTGCAGCAGATCAACATAGGACGCCCCCAAACAGCAACTGAAGAATGTGAGTAACAGTGTTCTGCACAGAGGTGAGATTCTGGGGCTACTCTGACACAAATTTGGGAGTAAGTTTGTATCGGCTATGGTGATTCCAAGCATGATGACATTTAAATACTGTAGGATTCAAGAAAAGAAATGGTTGGGGAAACTGCTGTCTACTAGCTGCAACACTTAATGGTGCAGCCACCTGACTGTCTTACGTTCCTCAACCAATCTCTGGGGATGGGAGAAACCATCCTTCTCATTTCAGGGAGCTAGCTACAACCTCAGCAAATCAACTGACATCTACAGTTATATTAAAGCCAGTAGGTATGAGAAAAGTGACCAAAAATAGCTTCCTTTTAGGTCTCTTCCAGTTTAATCCACAAAATCTTAGATAATAAGGCATCATACTTGACACGCCTATTGCTCTATTTTTGGTATGGCAGAAGAAGTAGTGGCATCTGATCTCAAACTCTCTGCCTTAATCACAGGTGTCATGGTGCTTGACAGACCCAGATCACAAGATGGGAATTGATAGACTGAGAAATCTCATTCTTGAGATTTGCAGAAGGGCAGAAGTTGCAGAATCTGCCCTTGAGGATTCCCAGCTCATCAGACATGGTTAAATACAACCAGAACGGTTACAAAAGATATAAAAAAAACTCTAGACTTGCTTGGAAGTCCTAGAAAATGTCTGGAATTCCTGCTGGTCATGTTGGGGAGATTGGAATATTTATGAGTTAGAATAACCTAGAAGATATGCTGAGATAGCAAACAACCCCGAAACCTTAGGAGTTAATACAATAAAAGTTTATTTTTAGTTTATGCAAAGTTGGCTGAGGCTCTAAGCAACTCTCCAGGGCAACTGTGCTCTGTAACAACTCAGCCAGGCTAATAAAGTCCCCACTACTCTCCAGGTACTCTTTCTGGAACACATAGTCTCCCCTGTCTACGTGAAAGAGAAAGTCAGTTCTGAAATACCTCCCTCCAGTAATTAAAGACGTTGGCCCTGAAATGACACATCACTTCCATTCCCCAAGCCTTTGCCAGTTCTAGTCACATGACACCATCTAAGTGCAATGAGGAGTCATGGGTGAGCAGTGGAAGTCTCTAACGTGGAGTATCAAGCTGTGAGATCCTGTCAGTATGACCTAGTTTGTACTCGTGGTGGTAGAGCCTGAAAATTCTAATCGTAGGTATATCCTCCACATTTAAAAGATAGGGGGTGGGGTGGGGCAGGGATGATTCAACGGCTCTCAGAGTTCTTTCTTCACCAGTTTTTTTTTTTTTTTTCTCTCTCCTGTTCATGTAAATATTTCTTACAGTTTAAGGTTATGGCACTAATGATTCCAACTTGATATCCACTGCCCTAGGAGTCATTATTCAAGGAGAAATAAAAATATATTTATGACTACAGCTAACTAAGCTCTGGTGGCTCCTTTGACAAAACTCATAATTAGAATCTAGATGTTAACTTCTCTCTCCAACAATATAAAAGTAAGTTTTTTTTTAAGTTTAGAATATTTTAAAGTTTTAATAGCGATCATGTTAACATCTAATAAGCCAGTAATCATTTTATATCCAAAATTTCTACCATTATACAGCTTTTTAATTGATTTTTATTAATGTGGGGAAGGTGATATGAACTGAAAAACTGGAACTAATTATCGACAGTTTAAAGACACCAGGTGTCAAGACTGTTAAACAAGGCATATTTATTAACTTAAATGTTTCTATTCCTAATTATGTTTTCGATAGATCATCATTCTTCCTTTCTTTTTTGAGGGGGAAACTTTTATGGAAGTTGTTACTGCACAGCTGTTATTTCCTCTCATTAATAATTAGCTCAATGCAAAATTCAATCTGTTGTTACTTTAAGCCTCGCTGTTTCACCAAGTCAGCAGCCAAAGGCATTATGTAACTTACTTATTCAAGTTTATTTTTGAAAACAGTGTGGATATATATTCTGCCTGATATCAGCACAATTCACTTTTATCTAATGATTTTTATCTGCCTGTCTTTTCCCTCACTCTAACTCCTTTCCTCATGGTATATCATTCTCGTTCAGTACTTTGCGGGGGGTTATTAGTCTTGTGATTGTAAATATTAAATGTCTCCTTATTCCTCAGCTGTCTGTTCTCATCTGTTAATACAGTGCCCAATCTTGACTGTAGGGAAAACCGGACATGGGAGAGAGGTGGCTAGGAAGGATGAAATAAAATGAACACAGTGCATCCAGGGGAAAGGATGGCCTGGGACACGAATGGACATTAAGACACAGATAAATGTCATCTCACCCGGCGAGAACGGCAATGATGCGCTAGTCACATTTCATCTTTATCTTCAACACTCAGATCTTCTTCTGACTGTAATTATTTTCTCTTTCCTTCACACACGGATGTAACATGGTCATAGTTTATCAAAAGTGACACATAGCCAAGGATATAAAGTGTACTACAGGAGGCAGTGCATACATAGGATATATGTTTGTGTACACACTAACACAGCATGCCCATGTGAGTTACGCGACACGCACATAACAGACACGTAAACGCCATCCACACACATATTTGTCAAAGACGCCACACACACACAACCCACATCCACAACATACCACGTAGTCACCCATATCATGCGCATCCACCCAACACAAGCCACATTACGTACACCACTCTCTACATTCACATATGCACCACCTGTCCCATCCTCACATGCAACACTCACACTCAGAATCCTGCAATCCACAAACTTCACATTCCTAGCACAGGCAGGTATAAGGTATCGTGCTCTTTACCATTCTTTATCTGGTGCATATTTGTGTTAAAAAGAAAATTTTATTGTTTCCTAATATTAAAAATATTTTAATCTACATGTTTATATATTGTTATGTATGCCTTTGTTTTAAAATATGATTTTTTTTAATATTCTCTTTGGAGTATTCCAAGAGTACAATATTTATTTATAAGATTTTGTAAAGAAAAAGTTAATTTTCTTTTCCAATAGTTCTTTTATTTCTTAAAAAAAGCAGCTAATTATTTCTAACATTGTTAAAAGTGCTACAGTAAAATAATGAAATCATTAAATTAGTTCTTAACCTCATAAATGACTTTTACCATAATACACTTTAGTACTGACTACTGCAAAAATAAAAGTTGAGTCTTCAGATAAAATTACTCCAAATATTAGGTTTAAAATATTAACCCCTATTATTAAATATTTCTCTCTGAAGATTTATAGATACATAGTTACAAAAATGCAATCATGGACTGCTGGACATAGGGATCTTTATTCTGAAGGTATTTACTAAAATTATATTTTATATATACTACTTGACCAAAGAGTCAGGAAACATTAAAGAAGAAGAAATAGTGAGGACCATGATCACTGAACCACCTATGTATTTTGCCCAACTCTTAATATTGATCATCTGCCCTCTCTCAGAAAACAAAAAATGAGAGGGTATGGATAGTCAGAGAGAAAGAGAAGAAAGCAAACAAGAAGACATTAGAAATCTGCTGGGATAAAGGACATGACAGATTAAATTTTTGAAAAAAGGCATAAAAGACTTAGACTAAATTAGAGGGGAAAGAGGCCTACATTTACACTGTTGTATAACAGCACATTGTCCAGGAAAACTAAATGTTTACAAATATAGACGATTATTAAGTGGCACAGTGGTTGCCCTGGCACAGATCCCCATGTCTGTATAGAGGCACACGTGTGCACATGCGCAGATACTTCTGGGCACAAGCAGGGAAGCAAAGGAGTGTGAGAGGCATGGTAGAGGGAACATCAGAGAATAACTCAGAGCATATTTTTCTAACATTCATGACTGTGAGTCAGGTTCTCTTCTACTGTGGAAAAGCAAATCTTGTTTTCTAAGTGTATACAGTACCCCTAACGTATGTTTTTCTACTTGATGTTCTTGATGAAACATTCTGTCTGATGCCCTGTAGGAGGATTTATCAGAATAGCAGGATTACTCCTGATGATCAAAGAGGTGAAGCTGTCTGTGACAATCCATTCCTGGAGCTCACAGAACCTCTAGTATTGCTGAATTAGATGACAGAAAATGCCTGTGTTATATAGTCTCGAAGTCTTTTATCTGAATATGTCAGAATATAGGGATGGACCATGGAACTTCCATGCCTGCCAGATACAACTGTAAGGAAAACGGCCCTAATGATTTTATTTCTATCAAATTTGTATCAAATTTATTTCAGTAACTGATGTTAATCCTTCTCGTTCCTTCGTTAATTTTCTATTTCTTATCCTATATGTTTTGCTTGGCAAATGGAGCCTTTCACTACAAAAGCTACAGAGGTCTGTACTGGGGAATGCTACATTAGCTGGAAAGTAAACACATAAGATCAGGGTTCGGGAGAGATCCCTAAATTCTGAAATAGATGGTGAGACCTCAGAAAAATGCAGACATACCATTAAGATTAGAAATAAATCAATTTAAATCTCTCTTTTTTAACATAAATTCAAGAAGATCAAAGAAAAGGGCAAATCACTCATCAAATTGCTGACTAAGCAACACTTCTCAAGATCTGACTTATTTATGGAGCTCATTATCTATCTCGGAATTGGAAAAGCAGTAAACTAGGATAACCACATGGCCAGTAAAGCAAATTTCTCTTCTAACTCAAATCTCTAAAGTTCACAATAAACCACCAGCACCGTAAGAAAAGTGGGAAAAAGTAACTGCTATTTAAAAATAAAAACAAAAACAAAACAAAACAAAACAAAAAAAAACCAATCACTAACTACAACCACTCAACATTCTGTAACGGGGAAGATTTTTGTCTCATTGCACAATATTCTTAAGAGGACAGGATGATTGAGCTGAAGTGATCTATGAATTAGACGAAAGGAACTCTGAGTTTTATGTTTATTTTTTTTTGTTTTTTTGTTGCCTTGGAGAGAAATGAATAGATGAAGGGATTCAGGGATGAAAAAAGTACTTGGCAATTTTTTCATAGACCCAGAAAATGAAATAGGGACCTAGATAATTGGCCACTAGTAAAGATGGATAGGCCCCCCAAATTTTAGTAAAGGTAGTGACAATGCCTGTTCAGACTGCTCTATGCTCTAATTTCCTTCTATTATAGCCAAGATTTCATGATAATTTTGTGCCATATAACACATTGTTTAATGATGATTTGGAAGATGGAATACAGTTATTATTCACATTCAGGTAAAGGGGACAAGACAGAATAAGAGCGTTCAAAGTGACTGATAAATGATCCTGAAGCAAACTTTCAGAAAAAGATGCAATAGGTGGCCAATAAGAGAGGGTAAGCGTTTACAAAATAAGAATGTGTGAATTCTAGGAAACAACAGGGAAAGGCTGTGCTTTAAGCAAGCACATGGGCTGGAAGCTCATTTTATTTTATATGCATATTTTAAAAGAAAGGGCCAACCCCAGAAGAGTAGGGTACTCTGTGTTCTAACTGCTGGTCTTCCTGTGAGAGATAGCTATGTCATCTACTGAAAGCCATCTCCAATCCTAGGCATATTTTTAAAATTTTACCAGTTTCCTTTGCAGTTAGGTATGGCTATATGAAATTTTTTCAAATGGGATGTGATTTGTAGTGAAGTCAAATTCTGGGACGTTAAAATCTAATGCATAGCTCCTTCATCTCTTTCCCCTTCCGCCAGCTGTATGCAAATAATTATGTGTTCTTAGGGGATAACACAGTCGCAAAATATAAGGAGATTTAGTTCTCAAATCACCATATGAAGGAAAGCCATGCCTCTTTCTTGGTTACTCAACTGAGACTGTGGGCAAGAAATAAGTTCCTACGATACTAAGCTACTGAAATATTGGGATTTTTTTTTTCTGAGTTCAATCCCTCCTAACTACCAAGTGCCACTTTGTTAGGAAATTGAGGAAGGAGAATGTTTAGAAGAGGACAGATATCTGACATATAATAGGCGGTTCCTCCTGATTTTGTAGTTTTGATACATTTCCAGAAACCCTGTATATTCATACATCTCTTTATCAATCCAAAAATAAATACAATGAGCCAAATACTTCCTTGAGACTGATGATAAAACTGTCACAAAGACCTTGCAGTCAAACTAAACAGGTAGAAATGTAATTACACAGATAAATACAATACATTGTGATTAGTGCTATGATAGGAAAAGTAAACCTTAAGGAAAAGAAAAGTTGAAAGTAAGGGAAAAGTGGCATCAAAGATGAATCTGGAGGGCTTGGACGGAAAGGGCATTCCAGACAGTGAGTGATGCAAGTGTAAAGGTCAAAAAAAAAAAAAAAAAAAAGAGAGAGAGAGAGAGAGAGAGACAAGAAAAAAGAAAAAGCGCAAGGGATTTTCCAAACCCTGAAACTAATTAGAGAACTTCGAGAACAGTGTGTACTGAGCTCAGAGGACGATCCTGTAGGGTTACTTGGGACCTAGGGATGGTATACATGACTCTTATCTTAAAGGCTGTGGGAGGCACTGGGAAATTTTAAGCAAAGAAGTGATGTTGTGTTTTTTGAGTAAGAAAGATCACTGGTGACCATAAAGAAGGTAAATTGGAGGAGGATGGACAAGACTGATGAGAGGGAATGCCAATTAGGAGGTTGTTGCATTAATCTAGATCAGAAATCATGAGGCTTGAGTTATGTCATGGCAGTGGACATGGGAGAGAAGAAGAGTCTGGAGAAATGCTGAGGCATTTCCAGTCATTGGCCATATCAGATCTGAACAACAGCGGCTTACTTTTTAGATGCTGTCTTACTGACTTGCTATCACAATCTTCCCTGAGTCATTCCTGGAGGAAAACCATACCTGAGATGTAATACCATTTGGTGGTCAAACCAACTTCTGCTGGCTTTAAGCATTAGACGCTGATAAATAATTGGACTCATTACTTTAGTATTTTAGTGACCCCAAAAGAAAGTTACAGCTGGTATGTAGAAACTAACATGTGTTCCCTTCAAAGAAATAGAAAACAAAGGAAGTAAAACTGCTCTGAGAGTTAAAATATAGAATTATAAAAGTGCTAAGACAAAGTCACCGTGAAAAGACAGAAATACCTCAAGCCAAGTTTGACTGAAACCAGAGTAGTATTTTTTTTTCTGCACACCTCAGGTAACAAAGGTTTGTGTTTATGCTTTAAAATCAGTTGTATGAGGCTGCTACGTATGCACTGACAACGAAACAGACGATCCATTCTCAGTTTAAGGGTTTGAGATGTTTGATCTGTGGTTAAAAAAGGAGGGTTAGTTGAGGGAGGAGTTGAGGGCTCTGTTTTTTGCTTAGTCTTCAGAGTTTTTCATGGTTGTCATCCCAAATAAACATAAAATCCAAGTAAAGTCAGTGATTTTGTTATGTAAACCTCAGCTTAAAGGTAAGTCCTAAAAACTCCTCAGTTCACCAGAGATTTCTCCCTCAAAATCCCTCCTTTAGAGAAATTACAGAACAGCCAAATTTATTCAGCTGATAATGCTTGAGACCAGAAATCCCTCCCTTGGGAGGTTCAATAAAATAATGACACGAGTAAGACCTCAGGGACACAGCCAGCTTGCTTTTCCCTCTTGTTTGTCTTCTTTCATGTATAACCTTCTTCAAATGCATAATTTAATAAAACTAATTGCTCCCTAATTTGTATATTGGCCATGTTTTATGCATACCTCTTTCAGCCCCTTGGAATACAGAAGGTAAAACTGGAGCAGGGAGAAACACTGGAAGCGAACACTTCATCTAAGTCGCTATTACTAGGACCTCAGCATGTATCCTTCCACACTGCACTCCTGGCAAACCACAGAGTAAAGGCAGTACGGAAGAAGGAAATTTGTAAAGAGCAGAGTCTGAAGAGTGAGTGACGCCTTCTGAGACGCCAGTGCCAGGCTCCTAAGGTAGCACTTGCTTTTCTTCAGTAAACATGTGGCAGAGAAAGAGCACTTAAATAATTTTGATTCTCGTCAATTCAGGAAGTGATGACTCTTATTAGGCCTCATCAGTGCTGAAGTGCTAACCAGAGCGTTCATGTTTTAAAAACACCTTGAATACACTAGGAAAGGATAAGGACAAAACACAGCTCAAAAATCTGACTGGTAAAGGAATTTACAGCTCTGAATATAGCAAAGACTGTGTTAAACCCAGGAGCAGACACAATTCAACCACTCTTTGAATGAAACACATTATAGTTCTATCAAGACGACTGTATTCATTTCCTATTGCTGTTATAACAAATTACCACAAATTTGGTGACCTAAAAGCACTCAAATTTATTACCACATATTCTGGAGATGAGAAGTCCAAAATGAGCCTCACTAGGGTAAAAGCGATGTGTCAGCAGAGCCGTATTCCTTGTGAGGGCTCTACGGGAGAACTGGTTTCCTGGCCTTTTGCAGTTTCCAGATGCTGCCAACTTTACTTGGCTCAAGGCCCCTTTCCAGCCTAACTGCAGCACTCCCACTTCTGGTTTCATCTTCACATCTCTTTCTCTTGCTCTCCTGCTTCTCCTTTCCCTTATAAGGACTCCTACGATTACACTAGGCCCCCACCACGATAATCTAGGATAAACTCCCCGTCTTACGATCCTTCACTTAATCATATCTGGAAAGTCCCTTTTGCCATGTAAAGTAACATTCCAAGGTCTCAGAGCTAGAGACCTGGGCCTTTTTGGACGACCATTATTCAGACTACCACAAAGAGTACTTCCTGCCTACTTAAATACTAGCCAGTCAGAAATAGACTTCTTGTTGTTACAGTTACTCTTAGACAAAGAGAAATGTTATTGTCATAACCTCAAGCCTCAGCTGATGGCACTTTTCACAATTATTACTGTTAAATTTACATATTTGTCACAGGACACCCCAGAACTAGCTTCCATTTTGTTTTTATGCTTGCACAAAATTCAGCGAGAAGAAACAGGAAGAATAGGACTTTATTCTAACAAATGCTCAACACCGGTCATCCTTTTTGGAAATGATAAGTGAATTGTAACTTTGGGTTACAAATGTCACGAGACACTGTATCATACCATATTTGGTATAAAATAAGGCAGAAAGTTTGGGGAAAGTACTCTACTTCTAAAATTATCAAATGGAAGTGTACACACAAGGAGATGTTTATAGGCAGAATACAGGCAAATTCCAATACCCCTGCTCCAGTGCATGTGCAAACAGTCAACCTAAGTTATGTGATACAGCAGCCAAACCAGATAGACACTAGCCTCTGTCCCTGGAAGTATTTTCAGACAGCCTCTCTCAGCATGGCTTTTTCTTGTTTTCTTACGTTCATAAGATGATTTTTCTCATTTAAATAAACCCCTTAAAAAAATGGTCTCTGGGAAATTATCTTGACTGTGCCAGTTGAGCACAGCTATGTAGGCTTAGCTAAGTGAACCTGACATGGACTTGGATAATTACAACAATCAAGTCAGTGGAAACAACCAATTTCTTGTGTTCATCTAGAAACACAACATTCTGAAAATGAAGTCGGAATCGAAATGAGAAAATAATATATTCAAGAAATGTTCTCTGTTGGGGTTAGTATAATTGTTAATAAATATTCTCTTTTCCCTGATCATCAGTTATACCTTTAATTTTGACCGGGATCTCCCAAATGTGACTCTCAGTCTCTAGAGAGATTTTATTTTTATATAACACAATGGTATTTGTATATATTGACCATTTTTGTTTGAAAATAACTAGAAAAGTATGAGAGTGAGTTTTATTACCAACTTCATACAACAACCAACAAGAAGAGACCCAAATAATAATAAAAATAATGATAGTGCTAACTGAATACCTACACATTCCAGGCTCTGAGCTGGCAATTTTAAATGCATGGTTTATTTAACTTTTATAACAAATTTACAAGCTAAGTATCATCATTATCATTTTGCATTTTCAGTTTAGAAAACTGAGGTTTAAGGAAGTGAGGTAAGTTTTCCAGGGTTGCCCAACTGATAAACTGAAAATCTTGGATGAGGACCCACAGTGTGGAGCCAGCACATCCAGCTGCACTGCAGACTATCTCCATTTTAAAGACCAATTTGAAATAGTGAGTAGACACAGAAAGCTTCCCACCAGGATTGAGTTCAAGAGGGTTATCTATTTCAAAAAGAAATTAAAAAGAGAAATAACCCTAATTACCATGTAGTTTAGTCTGACATCATTTTATCTTAATCATTTAATCTCTAGCACTCCTGCAAAGCCCCAACCATGTGAGGTTTCTAAACATGAGACCCAGTTTACTGACCTCTGACAGTTGAAATTGGAAACCATTACAACTATCTCAGCAAATTAAGCCTTTAATGGGTACTTCTGTCCTATCATTTTTCTTGAGTATATTGATACATTTTTCTAAAGGCCCGTAAAAGGGATAAGAACATTTAATGCCAAAATAATATCATTGGTTAGTAGTGAAACCTTGAGTTCAGTAATCAAATGGGTTTTCCTGTTTTGCCTCAACATTTTCTGAATTTGAGAGGTTGCTTATGTAAAATAAAGATTAATCAACTAATATGTTTTATTATAGTCATTTAAATTTAATTCCCCCTAGAGGTTTCCATCTTTAAAACTCAATTTGAAAGTTAGCTGCCTTTGAATCTCTTTCTCTCTCTCTACATATATATGTGTGTGTATATATACATATATATGTGTATATGTGTATATTTATATACACACACATATATATAAGGTGTCTATATGTATATTTATACATACAAAAATTTATATAACATACATATTGTGAAATATAAAATGTATCATCACCGATATGACTGATGTCAATTTAGATTTTAAAATAGATCATAGCACTTTTCAGTTTTTTTTAAATAATTGTGCTTTGGTAAAAAGTTCCTACCAATGCCTACTAAATAAATTTATGATTTTAAGTTAAGCACTCAAGAGAGGCACATTTTGGCAACTATTTAGAAGTTAAATCCACAACATTTTTACATGATTATTTATTATAAAGCCTTAACAATCTCAAAAGATTTCTAACAAAGAATGGTATATGTTACTCACTGTAAGTTTTTTTCTTCTTTATCTGAAAATAGAAGTCCTTGAAGCAAAAACATTGGTTTGAAATTTTTTTGATCTCTCTAAGGATTATTCATTTTACCCTAAAATTTACTCTAGTAGCCGTGTAATTAATGTTTCAAAGAGTACTTGAAATATCACATTTCTGAAAGTTAATTTAGTTTTCAGAAACACGTTCATTTTACAAAATGTTTTATTTGTATAGGGAGAATTAGAAACCAAATGTAAAATTCTAATGCCACTAGGAAGATGTGTTTGATATCCTTCAACATTTAGAGTTATTTATATCTGTCAGTATAAATTCAGTAAAAGATTAAATATATGTATGTATAATCACCTATTTAAAAGATCTGTATCTACATTCATTATATAAAGTATGACACAGAGTGTCCAGGATTCATATTTAGTTTCTTAGAATCATATTTAGTTTCCTTTAGATATGAAGGAAATACATTGACCTTCAGTATCCTGGGGATGGTTCCAGGACCCCCACGCAGGTAACAAAATTTACAATGCTAAAGTCCCTTATGTAAAATGTCATAGTATTTGCACACATCCTCCTATACTTTAAATCATCTCTAGATTACTTACAATACCAAATAAAATGTAAATACTCTGTAAATAATTATAAACACAATGTAAATACTATGTAGATAGTTGCCAGAGGACGGCAAGTTCAAGTTTTGCTTTTTGGAACTTTCTGGACTTTTTTTGGTGGGGGCGTATTTTTGATCTGCAGTTGGTTGAATCCCTGATTGGGGAACCCAAGGATACAGAGGACCAGCTGTATTCCCAAGACCACAAACATGATGATGATGGTGATGGAAATAATGATAAAGACAATAACATGTACTAGTCTCAGAATGGTGGTCAGCTCCTTCCAAGACTGAAAAAGTAGAAATATTTTCTTTAGAAATTGGAGAATTATGAAAAAAAAATGAATCAGATTTATTTCTTTCTAAAAGGTCTGTTAAAAAATAAAGATACATTATTTATGATTGTACTAGTCAGGAAATTATCACAGTATAAAAATAATTCTAATGTTCTGCCTTATTCCTTTAAACATTTAGCTACTATAGTAAGAAGAAATTATTTCCTTGCATATTATCACATGTTAATCTAGAAAAATAGAGAGCAAAATTGCCTTTTGCAACATTAATGCTTTAAAACCTCTTTGTGATGATGGGAATGACAAATTTTCTCCTCCTTCTACAGACAATATCAAGATAAACATATTTTCAATGTTTGTTATGATTTTGTTGTCTTAAAAATGGCTTTGATAAAGAATTCATCCTGGGGGCGGAGGGTATATTTCAAGCTACGCATGCACACAGTCCTGTGTTTAATCCACGGTACCTCCTCTAAAAATAAAAACAAATAAATAAATTACCTCCCTCCAGGATTGGGGGGTTAGATGGAAGAAAAAAAAAAAAAGAATTCATCCTATTCAGAAACTATGTCAGCAGGAATCATTTAAGAGCATTCATTCTCAAAACCAAAATCATTTTTTTGGTACTTGATTTCCAAAATTTAATTGACCTAAAATCAACAACTGTATAGAGCTGGTCAACTCTCATAGAGTTTCTAATGAGTTAGTTTGGTAATTTTTTTTTTTTTTTTGGCAGGGGGAGATACGTTCACCGAGCATGTAAGTATTTAGTGAGAATACTACTGATGGAATTTTGTATTACTATGTGGTAACTTTATTTACCTGCTCTAAAATACATTCAGTTTACACTTGGCTCAATATGGTAAATTAAGCTGGCCTGGAAAGACCATTTTTTAACTCCAGATTTCTTTTAAAAGTGCTTCAAAAAAAAAAAAAAACCACTTCTAAGAAATTAAATACTAGCTTTATCCCCTTCTTCATGTTGAAAGATAATAGTTATCCTCACTTTATTTTTAGTATGAGTGGATATTTGAGGATTATCTATGTTAACAATTGCTCAGGACATCACACCACAGTCAGTGTCTCTCTGTTCTCAAGCTACTATTCTAGAAGTCTTGGTGTTACCCTCATACTGACTTTACCTACACAATTACATGTTCAATATTTAACTAAAATGTATTGAGATACAACTATGTGCTAGCCAGTGTACTAGGATTTTATTGAGTTATTACTGCACTTAACCCTTGCTGACCCACACCTAACAACTCTAATTCAAATGCAAATCTGACTGGCAAAATCTGAGGCTCTTAACTAATTTTTGTCTCATACGTTTTCTTGTTATTTAACTAAAGTGTGTAATAAATGGGTTATAAACACATCATTACATAAGCAATTTATTTCATCTTGTATGGATGAGTTTCTCTCAAGTAATAAAAGTATTTCCTTGTGGAAAACAACTGGACCAAGTACTTTAAAGTTGACCTTTCAAAGAGTAGACTCTTGGATACAGGATTTGGGTTGACATTGCTTAGATGACACTCAATGCATACAAATACATTGAGTCAGGATTTCTAGGACCTTTTTTTTTTTTTTTAATTCAAGAACAAGTTTACTATTCTCTTGGACTTAGTTTCCTAGCCTCGGGATATCAAATAATAGAGAATTTTGACAGTCTAATCTAGGATTCCTTATGAAAACTTCCAGATCAATGTTAATGTTGTGGACTTTGTAATTGTTCAATACTTTACAACTCTAGATATTACAAAGCAAACTTCAGGAGACCTACAGAGTAAATTAACACTCTTTCTGTACCTGTGTAATTAATCAAGCCAAACCTAACGTGACCAGCCTTACTTTGTGATCGAGTTATGTTTCTTTGGGATTATTATCATAAGTTGGAGAAGAGTAGATTGTGAAGGACTCTGAAATGTGGAAAGTAAGTCTAGTAGGTGTACTGTCCAGATCACCCTTTCATTATCTCTGGATATCATTGTCTTAGCCTATTTTATAACTCTATAATGTAGCAAGTTAATAATAATCCAAAGTATTCTTGATTATAGAACTTCAAATTAATTGTATCTTGTGAAACACAATTGATTATTGCCCTGTGGATAGCCATTTAACATTTACTTGTAAATTTATTTCAAAATTTCCTATTTCTAATATATGTTTCTGCTCGTCAAATTCTTTTTTGTACTGGCTGTATGTAATGTATTACCAGTTCCCTTCTTAACAAGTAAAATAAAATCTTTGGCATATGTTCATTTTATATACATACAAGAACTACAATTATACACTATTTTAACAGTTTTCCTTAGTGCACTAAATGTATGCAAGTAAAAATTATAAATTAGACATATTTTAAATATGGATTAGTTAATAATAGTAACTTTATTATTATAAAACTTCTATTTTACTCAAACACACAGAGAATCAGCTCATATGCTACTGAGAATGTTTAGCCTACCTAATGAATAATCCTCGATATTTCAAAAATAGTCACTTCTGCAACAAAACCAAGTCTCAAAGATCAGATGGATGAAGGCATCTGTTGGGGTGATATAATCCTTAATATCAAGAGAATGGTTTCTTAAATGGAATAAAACAAAGCTGTAAAAAATGCAAACAGGCAGAAGAGAACCCTGTTATTTTATTTTATTTTATTTTATTTTATTTTATTTTATTTTATTTTATTCTATTCTATTCTATTCTATTCTATTCTATTCTATTCTATTCTATTCTATTTTATTTCAATTTCATCTTCACTATCATTTTCATTTTCTGTTTTTATTGTAAGAGGAAGATCAGGCCAGAAAGTCTGAAAAGGTAGTTAGTTAGAAGGTCATTCTACTCAGTACAAAGCCCTAGTTTCCCTGGAATTACTGCAAAGATGCTTTGAGGTTTCCAGAGCTAATTAAATATGCTAAGAAGCAAATTAACACTTTCTCTCTAATAAACTGCAAACACATAGTTAAGTCTCCTTAATAATGCTCCAAAGCCCCCCAAACAGATTGAAGGAGACAAAGCAGGAAATGCAAAATAAAGGCAAAATGCCTGGGGAATGCGGCTGACTTAAGAGGGCCCCGAATAGGAGAAAGTTAAAAGTCCATTCAGAATGAGAGTGTGAAGAAGCTGGACTAGAAGAAACAGAAATTAACAGAAATAAAAATTTAGTAACGGATTCTTTCTTTGGGTATTTGATAGACAGACAACCGGTTTGTTGACTTGCAAAACTATAATTGTTACTATAAGTTCTTTTCATTGTTACCCTAACTGCCCATTTGTAATTTTCTCCATCTGGGTCATCTCTCTTGCTTTTGATTTTCTAGCATCCAGCAGAGCACAAGACCAGAACAGAGCACCAAGGTTTAATAAATAAGTGGACGAGTAAGTTAAAGAATGAGTGTATTGATGAAGAGAAATGTGTTAGGAAAAGCTTAGAAATATCATGAAAATATTTACAATTTAAGTAAAAATAAAATACTTTAATTTGCAGTAATTCATTCATTTATATAAAAATGAGCTTATTTGTATGTTTCCTTTTCCTGTCATCTGTTTTTCAGAGTCGTGGATTTTTTCTTTACACAATATACAGATCACATCCTTCCCTCATTCAGAAATCAGCAATGGTCTTTTATGACTGTCAATCTAACACTGAAACTTGAGCCCCCACCACCAGTTCCCCAGTCCTACTCATCTTCTGTCTTGCTCACTTTCACTCCACTCACTTATGTGGCTTTAGCCCACGAGCCACCCTGTGTGTCTCTGGGTCATAAGACTCTTTTTTGCCTCAAAGTCTTTGATTTTGCTTTTTCTCCCACATAGAATTATCATCTTCCCTGAGTTTACTCAGAACTCTGATTAAATACCAATTTATTAGAAAGATCCTCCCCAAGAACACATAAAAGGCCACCATCCATCACTATCCATTTACCTTGCTCTATTTCTCTTCATAGCAGTAATCCACTACCTGAAATGATCTTTTATATTAATGTGTTTACTGTCCCCTCCTGCCAAAAATGAGCTCTCGTTTGTTCTGTTCACCTCTTTATTCCCAGGGTATAGAGCATGCCTAAAAAAAATACTACATAAACAATATATAGTATTTTTTAATTAATTAAAATTTAGCTATGTATACATATATGTATGTATAATCTATATATAATCTATGTATACATATAGATAAATGTACACTTTATAAGTAATAATGTCTATAGATGATAAGATTCAACATCGTAAAAGTTTAATTAATTTGTAAGTCTCACGTGGTAATCAGGAGTTAGTTGGTTTTTCAAATCAATTAATAAATTCAATAAAATTCCACTATACACACACACATACAGACACAAAGCAAAGATCTTTTGAGGTTGGCAAAATTCTAAATTCTAAATTCTATATAGAAGACAAAGTGTACATAAATAGTTAAAAACAATTTTGAAAAAGAACAAAAAGTGTCATATATATCAAGATATGTTATATTTAATTGTATCAAATTTAAACTGATTACATCAAGGTAAATGTTGATGCAGAAACAGAAAAGTAGATTTTGAAGCAGAATATAAGGTCTAGGAAAACACCAGAGCCAGAATTAGACGAACTTTGAGGTTTGAGGGTGCAGCTCCCAGAAAATTATCCTAACTTCTGACACCAACTCCAAGTTTGAGGGTTTACCAAAACTATCCTCCAGTTAGGTAATTTACTAGAGATTTCAAAGAACTTACCAAAAGCTATTATACTCACAGTTATATAGAGTTTTTTATAGGGAGAGGATACAAATTAAAGCCAGTCAAAGGAAAAAGTGTATCTGGCAGAGTCTAGGAGGGTGTTCGAATGTGCAACTGCAGGTCATTCTTTCCTCATATGGTCATGAAGGACATTACCACCTCCTGGCCAGGATGTGTGACAATACTCACAACATATTGCCAACCAAGGAAGCGCATGTGAGCTGAGGTGTCTGGAGATTTTGAGTACTCATTATGTAAACACTGTTGATTAATTGACTGCCCACGGATTGAACTCAGTCTCCTGCAGTCCCCCACTCCTGAGGAGTTATCAGATGTGATCAGAGCATCCAGCATGAACAACAAAGGCACTCCTATCACTGGAGAAATCCCAAGGGTTTAGTGGTTACTTCCCTGGAGACTAGGACTAAAGACAAAGTCTCTGTGGTCAAGGATAAATTCTTTACTGCAAAATGTTAGGTAGGTAGATAATTAAGGGCACTGGTCAAATAGGTGGAGGAGAGGGATGATAGTCCGGAAGATGACCTCCAGCATAAAAGGACTTTACTTCTAAATGAATGCCAGCAAGAAACCGGTTAGAACCTGATAGCCACAGCTGCGCAGTAGCAGAAAGGACTTAACCAGACACGACCCAATGTTCATGGTATTATAATTAACATTGCAGTTTAGGCAACCCCTCCCATGGGTTTTTCTGTGTACACCACGGGTAAGGACATGCACAAAGGGGCTGAACATGACTAAGCACTCCAGGGACAAGAGCCATCAGTCAATCAGAAGACCACCTCTAAAGTGAAGGTACAAGGGAAAGGGGAGAGAAAACCCACCGTGACTCCTCCTTGAAGCAGCCCATCTCCTGCTCTTAGAGACTTGCTCTTCTTTTCCTAAAGAAATCTGTTAAAATCTCTGTGCTACACAACACATTCCTATCTTGTGTCTGTAAATCTTATCTTTCGAGTAAGACAAGAATTGGTTTTTTTTTTTTCCATTTCCCTTTTGAGTAACACAGAGACCTGTGTATCCATGGATATTTGGCATAGGAGAGCTTGGGATTATTTGTGGGAAAACAGTTACACAGAACATCATGTTTTTAAAAATTGACTTTTCATAGGGGTAAAAATAAAACTAGATCACTGCTAAAAGTAAATTCCAGATGGATCAAAGGCCTAAATGTGAATAACAAAACTCTTAACAATTAAAAGAAAATAAAGTAAAACAGCTTTATGACCTTGGAGTAGTGAAGTCTTTCCTAATAAAGAAAAGGAATGCACATACTATAAAAGAAATAACAGAGAAATTGGGCTACAAGAAAATTTTAAACCTCTGGACAGAAAAGTTTCCATAAAAAAATGTTAATAGACAAACAACAGTCTGGGAAAATATATTTGCCACCCACATAGGTGAGATCAATTTTCAGAACCCCAACACATCAATAAGGAAAAAAAAAAACAGTGGAAAAATGTGTAAATAATATAGACAAGAGGTTCATAAAAGAGGAAATGTGAATAACTCCTGATTTTAAATAAACATATTTATAACAAAATCATGATTGCTAATCCTTCAGCTTACTTAGCTATATTATTGTCAAAGAAGGTACCAGACCCTACCCACATACCAAGTCAAAGCTCACTTGTAGCAGAAGGATACCGTTTTTTTAGTCTGTGTCCTACAGATCCTTTCTCAAAGCTCTATAGTTCAGCCCCACAGGCTTAATTAGCCGACAGTTTAAGTTCAACTTTTTGGGTTAATTAGCTGGTAGTTGAAATTACTTACTGACTTCTACTTCAACTAGAATTTATCACAGGTTTGTGTATTCCCTGACACAAAGTACTTTCACAAGGACAATTTAAAAAAAAAAAAAAACCCAAAAAACAAAAACCCACCATTCACTCTGTTAGTTTTAGAAGTGAAGTTCTGAGTATAATGGAAATTTGTGCAAAAGTGTTCATCTCATCCCTTCTAACAGTTCTATTGAATTACCAATTGAATATTGAAATTAGGAAAAATCTTTATTCTAGAAAATAGAAGTGGGCAGCAATCTTTTGCTGGAAGAATCAAATAATTTAAGCTGTATATATATGTATATAGTATATTAAGCTTAATGAAGGAAGGGTGCTTAAATGTAACTCTCTATCTGTGAAGGAATGGCTTACCTATGTATTAAATGGAAGAGATCACACTTTCACAAAATCTCAGTACTTCTTCCCAACCTGAAAAACAAGTAAAATGTGGGGCAGCACGAAGGTGCATTTGGGAAGAACCAGTTACTCTAGAAAGGGAATCATAGGTTAAAGGCCAGTGGATTAGATGGATATGTCAAGCACAAAACATTACTATTGCGGACTTCCAATGAGGGAGGCTATGGTAGGCAACCAACTGCTTATTACCACTTGAAATGGAGAAAGAACATTTCCTCAATGCTAA
The DNA here is from genome assembly GCF_009834535.1 of Camelus ferus. Classification (NCBI taxonomy): domain Eukaryota; kingdom Metazoa; phylum Chordata; class Mammalia; order Artiodactyla; family Camelidae; genus Camelus; species Camelus ferus. The sequence goes on from NC_045701.1 coordinate 45,308,339, forward strand.
GCGGTCTAGCTGCCTCCTCTTGGGTACATTCTTTCTCAGCTGGGGCTGCTATTAGTGCTGAACCAGCAAAGTCATAGAAGAACAAAGCTAGCCTCTTTTCCCCTTCATTGGAGCCCTTTCTCCTTCACTGATTTGGATTTACAAACTTTTTATTTCAGTTCTGGAAAAGCCTAGTCTTTCATCTGTAAGGATGAGCAGGAAAAATATATTTAAATTTAAAGTGTCTATATGAATAAGTTCTTTCCTATGTAATAGAATTATTGCAAAGTTGTAGGAGAGGATTGTATAAAATATTTAACTTGTACTCTCAACAAGATAAGAAGGCAGGCAGAGCGGAGGGTATAGCTCAGTGGTAGAGTGCGTGCTTAGCATGTATGAAGTCCTAGGTTCAATCCCTAGTACTTCCGTTTAAGTAAGTAAGTAATCTAATTACCTACCCCCTCAAAAAAAAAAAAAAAAAAAGATAAAAGGGCATGTCATCTATGGTACTAGCATTCAAATTTGTTAAGAATTTAGGAAAGAACTGCTAAATCAAGAAAGGTTATTTTGCATGTTGCCAACATTCATTGGTGAATATACAAATAGTAATGGTGATACCTCAATATATTCTGCTATGAATTTTTAATTTCATGGGTTAAAAAAAAAACTGTGAAAACCCAGAGAAACAAAAACCAAAAAATAATGATTTTTGCCCTCATTCTTCTCAACAAGTATAAAGGTCACAATAAAGAAGAGTGCATAATAATAAAAACAACCTTAGTAATAATCCCTTGCCTCTGTTAACCAGCTGTTAACAGATCTGGTTAACATCTTAACCAGATTCTCTTAACCAGCTCTGAAGATCCCCATAGATCAGGGATCCCTCACTGCCATTCACCCCTATACATGTTCAGGTAATTACACCCACATTGCTCCTAACAGTTAAGTGCTTCCGCTAAGCCCCCACAATTCTAGAATTCTAGTATCCCTATTACTAAGAATCTCAACTCTTTAGAATCATTTCCTACCATCACCTTGGTCTACAGAGGACAATAACCGAGCTTCTCAATAACAGTTGTGCCTCTTTCATCGGGGCATTCCGCACTGACCTGCTAAGAGGAGTATTCCGCGCTCCTGTGGAATATAATCAGCTGAGGAGTTTTGGGTCCAATGCAACATATCCATTCTAGCATGCCGACTCTGATCATTTTACCCCTTCTTCTAAAGTCTGTCATTTCATGTGTGCCATCACTTTTATAAAGCCTCCGAGATCCATCCAAGCTGTATATTAAAACAGCCTCCCGGTTCCTTGCTAGGATTTAAATTTGTTCCCATAGGAGCAAACTCACAACTTGGGAAAAACTCAACATAACCCAGCTGGGCTCTTAAATAAACAAACTCCCTCCCCTTTATCTAGTTTTTTTTTTCCCCCTATTTGATCCAGGCCTCTGAAGATCCATTCTCAAATTCTCAGGCATAATCTCACAGTTCCTACCGGTAAGGTTAGTTAGATCCTACAGCTTCTTTAGCACATAACACTCTCTTGATTTAACAGGCCCATAAGTACTCCACTTGAATTCTGCTGCAATTTTCCCCAATTGTGGGAATTTGCAGGTTCAAGGGTTTTAATTGCATAGATACAGCATACCGATCCCAAATCTCACAGCTGACCACTTGCCTCTTAGGTCCCTGACTTGCCAAGTCTAAATAATAAGGCTTCTTTGAAATTCAGCCACTCCTAAAATTAATATTCAGCCAGATGCTGAGAGGAGTCTCTTGCAGTGCTGCCAAGGAGGCCCCTCTCACTCTCATATTTCACGTGAAAATGTACAAACTGCAATAATGTGGTATGATCCAATAACAAAATATGGTGCAAACTAAAATACTGCTAACATATATGATTGGCACAAACATAGGCAAAAGGAACTCATATGTATTGCTTTTATAAACTATATATTGAGAATGTAAATTGGTATATTCACATTCATGGAATAGAAACATGGGATTAACATGATAAATTAGATTTCTGTTCAGCAAATATTTATTTCCCCCTTTCCCTCCAACCTCTGTAGAAGGAGCATGTTTCACCATAACTTTGATATTGGGTTTGGCCAGTGATTTGCAATAGTCAATGAGAGATTAGCAAATGTGACATGAGTGGAGACCTCAAATACATTTGTCCTCTAGGGTTCCTTCCTTGTATTATAAGAAGAATACGTGTAAGGTAGTTACTGGTCCAAGGAGGAGAAAAGAAATCTGGGGAGGACTTTGGCCTAACCCTTGGCTGAGAGTAAAGCCCCGCCAAATGCAGCCTAGATCAGCTGAAGAGCCACCAACTTGCAGACAAGTGAAAAATAAGTATCTTGTGTCCTTATGTCACTGAATTCTGCAGTGATTTGTTCCACATCGTTATTGTGGAAATGAGTGATTAATAAAACTTCTTAAGTGGGAGATGTGCACACTCCAAGGCCTGGAAGACCATATATGTCAATTGTAGACAAACCCCCAACACATGTGTATAAGGGCATGTGTAAAATAATGCTCATGGCAGTGCTATTTGTTCTGCAGAACCTGCCTCACCTGCGAGTTTAACATTCTTCATGCTGTATCGCCTTTTGAAACATGTGAGCCAGCCAGAAGGGTTTATCATTTTTCTGACCCTGCGTAATGTGACCATAAATTTCTTTGGCTTGCAGCCTCACAACAGTGCCGTCCAGTACGCTTTTTAAAAATGGGTCACCACCTCATGAATCTATAAATTTAGCCACATTTCAGTCTTTTCCATTGCTTCATAACACATTGTAGATATTACTTTAGTAATTGCCAAAGTGGTCTCAAGTACAATCAGTGAATTTCCTCTTCCCTTTTCTTGATATACTGTATTTTTGATTGATTAACATTGAGGTATGGCCCGCAGCACTATAACTCACTTCTGAATGAAAGCTATCAAACACACATATTTTCTCCACGAGGCATATCACAGCCTTCTTGCACTTGGGAACACTAGACAGCATTTCCGTACTACACTGGGAGCTGCTTTAAATAGCACACTCACCAAAAATGGAAAAAGAAACAATATTAAAAAAACAAAAGTGGCACTAAGTAAACTACCAAAAGGACACTTGTTTATAGTATGAGAGCCGAAACAAGAAGGTAGAGCATCGCCTTGTTCAACAGCAGCTGGAAACAAGCACATCGGGCAGCTGAGATGTTGTGTGACTCTGTACAAGTCTATGAGTGACCATGAAAGTGCTGTGAGTACTCATTTTGGCATTACAAATACATGTTAGTGTGTAAGCGAATCTGCAAATACGCACACCGCGTACAAAGAGTGGCTAAACTTAGTTTTAGTAAAATGTAAAAATATGTATCGGAACGATATGCACCAAATCAGGACAGCTCGTATGTCTTGCAAGAAAGAGACAAAAAATGCTTATGTGGGTCTTATTTTTATCTTTAATATTTTATTTTTAATAGAAAAAAAGATTTTAAACAAGTATTGCAAAATGCTGGTGTCTCTGTAGTTTCCAATAAGTATAACTGCCTCTAAGTTTTGGAATATTTGAAATGGTTTCTAACTTTATATATTAAATTTTAAGTATATTTACAAATTCTCTTTGAAGGAAAAAAAAATCATGGGAACTGGGAACTCAAGCTAGGCGACTCATCTTAGCACAGAAGGCAGATCCTGAGGTATCAGCCGGTCGAAGCACAAATCTGGTACATGAAGCCCCAGAGATGCAGGTCTCCACTGGTTCCTGAAAGGGCCTCTTACCCTACATTTAGAAACCATTCCACTGCTGTAGTTTTCAAAGAATACTTTGATTGTGGGCTACTAATATTTTCAATGTTCAGTTGACTTAAAAAATTAAATCCTTTAAAGCATCCTGAGAAGGCAAGTAAGCAAGCTCTGAATTACTGACACATGCTTGTCACGCCTATCTCCTATAGTCTGGACCAATTCCAAAACGGTGATCCTCTCCTCTATATAAAACACTGACTTGTTTCTGTCCTGAATATTCCACCCAAATAGAATGTCAGCTATCTTCCTGGTCCGGGGGTAACCTGGAACTGCTGGTTGAATACTCTGACTGAAGAACAGGATAGCTTTAGCTACTGCTTTTCTGTACAGATTACTGTTATGTTTACCTATGAACTCCCCCAGGAATCACAGCTTATTTTTGATCTTACATATTGACCCTTTCTAGATCTTGGTCATTGTGGCGAGAAATAATATTTATAGCTCAATCTGCACAAGCTCAAAAAAGATGATGATTATTGTAAACACTCAGAAACTGTATCGTAGTACTGTAGTGCAGAATCAGATTTGATAGGAACATTGCTTAGGTGGAACAGCTAGAAATTTCACAAGGTGCAAATAGTTTCTTATTCTCTCCTTGTTTTCTTAAAAATTACTTATTCACCATCTTTTGCATAATTTGTATAAAGCTCTCCTGTTATAGGTAACAGATCAATCTACAGTCATTGACATGCAGGTCATTATGTACAGATAATTGTACAGTTAAGTCAAGCTTTTTTCCTGAATCCTGGGAGATGACCTCTAAATCCTTGGAATTTCTCCAGTGATAGAAGTGCCTCTTCCTTCATGGTGGGCCCCTCCAGCCACACCTGATACTTTATGCTAATAGGATGACTCGGCCAGCCTCATTTGATAGTTTTAGGATAGAACCTGGCCATACCAGAGTAACCAATTGAATGACTTAGGGTGGGAACTCTGGGTTGTGTGATATCATCTCACCTCTGGGGAGTGAGAGGGTTAGAGAATGAATTCAACTATGTGGGCAATTAATCAATCAAGCATGCCTCAAAAAAAAAAAAAAAAAAAAAAAAAAAAAAAGGTCACTAAAACTCAGGAGAGTCAGCTTCCTGACCCTGCTGATGATACTTTGGATGTTTCATTACTTACAAATACCAATGGTAGTACACCCTGAGGATAAAGAAAGCTTTGTGCTTGGAAACTTCCTAAACTCTGCCCTATCCATCTCTTCACTTAGCTGATTTTAATGTATATTTTACCATAAGTGTAATCATTTTTAGAGAGTTCTCTGAGACTTTCTAGTGAATTACTGAAATTGAGCATGGTTTTAGGAAACCTCAGAACTTCTTATCTTGGGCAGACTAGAGGACTGTGTCCTTAACCTTAAAATCTAGCTAACTTGGGTAATAATTTAAAATATATATATTTTCTAGAAGTAGAAGCAAACTGAAAACTAACAATTTCTTTTCTAACAATTGATAGAAAAAGGCTACAGATAAATCATTTCAAAAACAAAATAAATCTTGTTACTTATTTTAAAATATTTAATGGGTTTATAAATACCACTTTCTGTTATAGTAAGATAGATCATTTGCTTGGTTTGTGTTCCCAAAAGTACACCTGGAATTGTTGTTTGTAAAATAATATTGCCCAAAGTGATACACTATCTAAATGATACTTTATGCAGATTTTTTTAGGCTCGGGTGGGACTGGATTACCATGACTAAAAAATCTTTCTGGACAAAACCATTTCAACAATGTTGAGTGGAAAGCAATTTTAGAGTATCAATTGCTCATCCTTTTATAAACTGGAACAGAGTCAAAGTAATTATATAACTAGAATCAAGATACTTTCTATTACTAAGCTCACCTAAGACCAAAAGAAGAAACTATTGTGATACCTATATTAGTAAAGTGTCTTGTCTTCCATTAAAAACAAGACAAAACAAATATAATAACAACCTACTTTCAGCTTGTTTGTTCAAGTATACATACCTGTATAACCAGTAACACAGAATAACTCTTTCCAGGTACCTGTTAGTGATTGTACTATTGAGCTTACTAACAATCAAATAAAATCTCAGTTAGTGGAAACAATATTCATGCTATATAATATATACATCGTATCTGCCTTTTTGGTATTCTAAAATACATCCTAGATCAAGTCATACCCACAAAGCATAGGACACTGTGACATTGACCACTCATTCTCTGCTAATCATTCTAACCAATCACGAAAAAAAAAAAAAAAAAAAAAGAAAACACTTGATTTTTATGTGGACACATCACACTGACCAAGATCAATACTGCATTTTCTATTCCCTTGGCTCTAGGTGTGCCTACAGGATAGAGGCTTTCTTAGTGATGGCCTTAGAAGAAGGAAACAGTTACCTTGGCATCTAAGGATACAACCCTGGAGTCAAAGATGGGAATAACATGGTACTATCTCACCCAAACCTTTTTTTTATCAGATGGCCTCCAAACAGCCACTACTATTTTGAGGAAGAGGAAGGACTAGAATGGAAGAGAATGGATGGAGCACAATCAATCAATTAAAAAAAAAATCACAGTTTTCAGAATCAAACACTATCTAGGCAAGATCTCTAGCTTTGCTTATTTACATATAGTCCTAAAACTTAAGTTTTTAGAGAATTACTGACAGAGAACCAATCTTGGCACAATGACAGTGCAAAAGACAGTAATTGATCAACTCCAATTGTAGCAGCACTCCACACCTCCTCCCCTCACACATACCAGCTGCATCACCAGGATGCTGGCTCTGAAACTGCATAATCTTCAAAAAGACCATTCTTGACAATGTTCATTTAAGATATGGCCAAAGAAGAAAATAGTCAAAGAAAAACTTCCCAGAGAGCTATGGGTTGCCAAGTGGACTAACCAAGGAAATTGTACCTTATAATTTACATACAATTTACATACAGTAAGTTTTGATCATTGCTATGGACTTATAATCACCATGTATTTCTCATTTTCCCCAAATGAGAATCTCATGCTTATTTTGTGTGTATGCCAGGGTGGGAAAACTATGACCGACAGGCCACATCCAGTTTGCCTGTTTGCGTAAGTAAAGTTTTATTATGGCACAGCCATGCCCATCCGTTTTTATATCTGGTTGTTTTCACACTTCAGTGGCACCTGATCAGTTGTAATGGAGATAGTATGGTCTACAAAGCTGAAAATACATACTATCTGGCCCTTTTCATAAAAAGTTTGCTGACCCCTATGTCATCATTTTCCATTGAGCCTGCTAAGAGCAAATGCCTTGTTTCTAGGCTAAGGATAACTATATCACACTTAAGGGTATAGATTACATATCTGCTAGAGATCCTGGGCTTTAAGCTGGGGGCAGTATACGAACGGAACTTTGCATTACAGAAGGCATGACACAGAAGGAAGTGCATGGAGAGTTGGGTGTTCAAAGGGACCAACTGTGTCAGAAAAAATATCAGTTCTTTCTCTTTCCTGTAGAAACTAGAAATTTATCCAAATGTTAAATCTGCATGTTTTTGGCCCTCTGAAAAATAGAGTTTTCTTTAATTGTCCTTTTTAATAATATCTGCTTATATTAAAGATTTTTTGTAAGAAATAATCATATGAGATTTTTAATTGGATCTATTATAAAGATATTGTTGAGGTTGTTCATTCATTATGTCATTATCCGAGTATGCATTCATGTCTCACTATATAGATTTTTTAAAAGTTTCTGCTGTATAGCACAGGGAACTATGTTCAACATCTTGTAATAACCTTTAATGAAAAAGAATATGAAAATGAATATATGTATGCGTATGCATAACTGGGACATTGTGCTATACACCAGAAATTGACACATTATAACTGATGGTACTTCAATTAAAAAAAAAAAAAAGGATCTATAATTTAAACATATACCTAACCCTAGAAATCATACTTTTTCCTACTTTGTCATGTTGCTTTCCTTAGGACTTAAGTTGGTAATAGAGTAATATTTTTCTAAAGTCTAGATAAAATTAAATTAAAAATTGAAACAAGCCTGAGGATGCAGTTCTAAAGACTTAAAGAGTCTCATTTTAATGGCGGACAATGTTGAATAGATTAGTATGTATTTTGGGGGCTCTAAAAACCTTTAGGATAACTTAGGTAACAAATTGGTGGATTTAGAAAATTGAAAAACACTTCAGAAGTCCATGACATGTAATCATTTTTAATATTGCTAAAACTGCTGGAATACATGACTAATTAGGTTAATTTGGGATAGAGGCCCTTTAGCAGACGAGGAAGCCTGCTCTACCATCCAGGATCCAGCTTTCAACCCAGTTTCCTTTTCTCTTCTGATCTCTATGCAAGCAGTAACTCATGAAAATAAAAATAAAATCTTATTTTCATGGGCTAAAAAGAAAACAATAATGTTTGAATATAAACCTAAGAGGCCTAAAATGTTACTTAACCAGAGAAAAAGTTTTAATAGAGAACAGAATAGCAAATTCTCAAAGGATCCAGATCTATGCATTCAAAATCATTATTACATATATTCCCTCAGTAAAAATGGTTTATGGAGTTTTACCCTCGCTGCAAAAGTTGCCTAACAAGAGTGACAGAACTTAAGTGAATTTTTTGAAAGCAGGCACTTTATCCTTTGAAGTGATATAGTCCCAAGAAACATGGAACTATTTCAAAGAGTTCCTTGCATCTGTGAAAGTATGAGAAAGAAGAGAGACAGCATTAGTGTTTCTTCCTGAGGAATCTGCGTTTAGGGTGGGGAATTGGGGGGTCCCATAAAGGAAGGGGTTTAAGCAGGAATAAGAGTTCAACACCGATGAAATTCACCTAGTTTTACAACAGAATGTCTAGGAAAGTTAAACGCAGCAAAGCACACACTGACTCCTAGGTTTTGGCGATGTGGAATGCTTGAGCAATGCCTGTTCCACGATCATGTTAATCTCATTTTGAAACAGAAAAAGAAAAAGAAAAATCTCATTCTCCCATTTAGACAGTCTATTCAAAGATTCACCCATTTATATCATGGCACGATTTATCATTCAACAGAATTTCACAACTATATGTGTGCTTAAGTGGTAATTCACAAACGTGAGGTCTTAAAAAAGAAAGATTATGAGTGATTTCCTTATGAACGTCAGGATGCTACTCAGGTTTATTTGGCGAACCTACTTAAACTGAAATGATCCCTAGCTAACTGACATCTTCTCCATAACCAGTCTTCAACCTGTTTCATTCCAGCAATCTAACTGAAATCCAGCTGGCTCCTACTTAACTATGATAAAAATCCAAAGTGTTGCTAAGTGACTGGGGAACAGAATTTGAAATTCTGACAAGAAATATTTCCTCACCCTTGATTGAGGGAAGCAGTGCACAGATGGCAAGGTGACGCAGAGTCCTGGGCCCTTCAACGATTAATTTCTTCTCATTTCCTGCATAGAAAGAGTGCATTAAAAATTTTTAAAAAAATGTTATCTTTAATCTTTGATTTAAAGTGTCCATTCTTAACTCCAATTGTAATTTCGGTTTTTAACTGCTGCATTCATCATTGCCTCTAGTTTAGATTATGGCATGTGGTTCTGTTTCTACTACAAGCTGAAGTTTCTGTGGCAATTACAGTTCTTTCAGAGGACAAGAACACTGAGGTCACATCACATCAGTACTTCCTGCCCTGTTCTGATACCAATCAAATGCTGAAAATAATTTAAGGTTTTGGTCCTTAGCCTCAGGGCACAAAACTCGATGAAATCAAACAATTTGAGAAACTTTATCATGTTCTTCGACACCACATTACTCATAGCAACTATTTTCAACAAGCAGTCTGTGGCACTAATCCTAAAACTGAAATGGACAAGATTCCAGGTCAGAACACTCCTTTAAAATCAATGAAATTGTGGAAATTAGTTTGAAAACTTCTGTCAGGACGTTAGAACATTTTCAAAAAACTTGGAGACAATTTAGCAGGTTCATTCTTTCTTTCATTTATCAAAATACCAATCTTCAAGCCATAATTTTATTCAGCCCCTCTCCCATTTCCCATGAGTTATTTCATGGTTTCTCAAGCCTCCTGCTCCATTTATGCCCCTTTAATTCTCCACATCTTCACTTCATACTTCATACTTTACTTTACTTCATACTTCAATTTCTGGCCCTCTATTTCAACCCATTATTTTTATACCCAAATGTAAAAAATCTTGACCCAATCTGTCAAGATTCACCTTTGAAAATAATCACTTATTTAAAATAGTTTTGAAACCATGAGTAATGATTAGTCAATCCATTTCACCTGCCTTCACTAATCAAGGTCTTCTTAACACTTCCATGTCCTTCAAGCTGCACATACATAAATGGTAAGGTGTTTTGCCCAAGTTGTTTTCCAGGAGCTTGGAGCCACCTGCACTGAGTTCAAGCTGAGCTAAGAGTCAGCTGTGTCTAGTTCCAGACGAGCTGGTTAAGACTGGATAGACCACTGACCCTCCAACTGGGTATGTGCGAGAGTGTCCACTCAGTGATCTTCATGAGTGTACACACACTGGTAGCTTAGATATGCCTGCGCAGAAGGACAATTTCACACGTTTTTCCAATCACCTTTTCCCATGCTCCCCGTGCCTCAGACACCCTGCATCTTTGTTTGTTATCCCATAAATACCCCAGCCCCCGGCCTTCAGGGGAGGCAAATTTAAGATTTTTTTTTTCCATCTCCATGCTTGGCTGCCTTTTAAATAAATCTCTTTGCTGCAAACCTAGGTTTCTCAGCGTTTTGGGTCGCTGTGCTTTGGGCATGACCAACCTGGTAAAAGTTTAAGCAGCAAAGTTTATTAAAGAGATGTTAACTCTGTTTCTCTTCTTTCCACATGTCTTGTCCTCTTTTTCCCTCTCTCACCAACTGAATAAGAAAAAGGAAGCATGTAGCTGTAATTGTCACTGGCAGCTGTCTTTTAACTGCAAGCTAAACTTAGGCTAAAACAAAAGCCAAACATAGTAAACAAAGAACAATTTTTTTTAAAATGACTATGTAGGTCTCAGGGTCCTTAGCCCAGATAATAGGTATCCACCTGTATTCTGTGAAGCCATGTGCTTCAGACTAAACTGATCCCACTTTACAGAGTGGATTTTGATGAACTGTAAACAATTTCCTGAGACGTTACTAGGAAAAGAATGCTAGGCTGGTTCTTGGAAAGTTATACTCATTCTTATGGACAAAAATGTAGGAAAGAGTCATGTCTGCTATCAGTGAGAATACAGTCAGATAAGTGGAACTATACTTATTCTTGACTTGTTTAAATGGGAGAAAAATACTCTCAACAAACTAGGAATAGAAGGAAACTTCTTCAACCTGATAAAAAAAATCTACAAAAAAACCTATATGTCACATCATATTTAACCATGAAATAATTACTGCTTTTTCGCTAAGATTGAGATTAAGACAATATGTCTACCTTTACTACTTTAATTCTGCATTGCACTTGAGATTCTATCCAGAGCAATTAGGCAAAAGAAAAAAAAGTAACGTGGATTATAAAAGAAGGATTAAACTTGTTTTTATTCACAAATGTAATGATACTCTAAGTAGAAAATCCAAAGAAATACACGTGTGTGCACACACACCACACACATACACACACACACACTAAAACTAATGAATAAGCTTAGCAAGTTTGCAGGATATAAGGTCAATATACAAAAGAAGTGAAAATTTAAACACTGAAAACTAAAAACATTGCTGAGGGAAGAAAAGGATCTAAAGGAAAGGAGAAATATTTCATGTCCATGAACTGAAAGACTTAATATGAAGATGGAAAGTCTCCCCAAAATGATTCAATGCAGATTTTTTTTTTTACCAAAATTGACAATCTGATTCTAAAATGTATATGAAAAAGAAGACTCAGAAAAGTCAAAACAACCTTGGGAAAGAACAAACCCTGGCATTTTAGTATTTTTGTTGCAATTGTAAATGGAACTATTTTCCTTAATTTTTCTTTCTGATAGTTTGCTGTTAGTGTATAGAAACCCAACTGATTTTGTATATTGTTTGTATCCTGCAACTTTACTGAATTCCCCTATTAGTTCTAACAGTTCTCAATGAAGTAGGTTTTCTTCATGTAAGTTTATGTCATCTGAAAATAGACTTTTACTTCTCCCTTTCTAATTTGAATGCCTTTTAGTTCTTATTCTTGCCCAATTGCTGTGGCTAAGACTTCCAATACTACATTGAATAAAATGGGGGGCATCTTTGTCTTGTTCCTCATCTTAAAGGGAAAGCTTTTTTCCCTCATTTTATTTTTTGAAAAAATACCAAAGATTGGAGTGGAAATAAATAAAATACAGATTAAAAAAAAAGACAATAGAAAAGCTCAAGGAAACTAAGAGCTCTTTTTTGAAAAAATAAACAAAACAGACAAATCTTTAGTTAGACTTACAAAGAGAAAAAGAGAGGATTCAAATAAATAAAATTAGAAATGAAAGAGGACACATTACAACTGACATCACAAAAGTACAGAGTATCATAGGAGACTACTGTGAACAATTATATACCAACAAATTGGACAATATAGAAAAAATGGATACATTCCTAGAAATATATAACCTACCAAGACCAAATCATGAAGAAATAGAAAATCTCAACAGACAAATCCAAACGTCCCAACAAACAAAACCCAGGTCTTTTATTTCTTCACTGGTGAATTCTACCAAACACTTAAAGAAGAATTAATACCAACCCTTCTCAAATAATTCCAAAAAAAATAAGATAAGAAGGAAAAACTTCCAAACTTTATGAGTCCAGCACTACCCCGATACCAAAACCAGATAGGCACACTACAAGAAGAGAAAATTACAGACCAACATCTCTGATGAACATACATGCAAAAGTCCTTAGCAAAATATTAGCCAACTGAATTCCACAATACATTAAAAGGATTATACACCCTGATCAAGTAAAATTTATTTAAGAAATGCAAATATAGTTCAATATCTGCAAATTAATCAATGTGATACACCACATTAACAAAACGAAGGATAGAAATCACATAATCTTCTCAATAGATGCAGCAAAGGCACTTGACAAAATTTAACTTCCATTCATGATAAAAATTCTCAACAAAGTTGAATATAGAGAAAATGTAACTCAGATATTCATATATGAGAATCACAAAGCTAACATCATACTCAATAATAAAAAGCTGAAATCTTTTCTCCTAAGGTCAGGAAAAGACAAGGATGCCCATTCTCTCCACTTTAATTCTATCTTCTTAAATTATTTTAGATAGTAAATCTGCTGTGTTTTTGCTGTTTTTGTTATTGTTGAATTGTTATTTCTGCTGATTTTCACCCATGGTTGTAGTTTCTTTACATATTATATCCAACTGTACTTCAAAAGAATAAAGAGTCTTGAAGGAGATGAGTATGAATATGATGACTTGAGAATTGGGTGTTTTCCCTTCTCGTAAGAAAAGTAACGTGCCTGGAGTAATACATCAGGAAAGCAGCAATAAAATAAATTTAATAGATGTAGTTTCATGTGAAATAAGTATTTTCTTTCTGTTCTAATCTAACTGTACAGAGTCACTAGAATAATTTTCAAAAAACATATGCCCCAAGATTAACGTCTTTACTCTCCAATGAATTCCAGTGTACTTAAAATAAAAGCAAAACTCCCTAATAGGCTGCAATGCTTTTCATTATCTTTCTACTCTTCTGGCCTCAAGATTATTTTAAAGTATTCCCCACACCCTAGCCCTAGTCTACCCACAGGCCTTCTTTAACAAATTCCTTTAACACTCAAGCCCTTACCACCTCAGATTAGTTCTGCATGTAATACTTCCTTAGAGTGTAGTCCTATTATGAAATTTGCAAAAATTCAAAGTTTTCTAACTAAAAGTAAGGAGAATTGGTGTTAAATTAGTCACCCACATTCATTTTCTACCAATCAATATGTGTCTGAGAAAAGAAGCTTTTGGTTTGTTAAGATCTACAGTACTTTTAAAAGATCTGAAAATAAAGTGTAAAAGGACACGTGTGCCTTCACTTGGCAAATATCTGTAATTTTTCTTTGTAAGCCTTGCTATGTATATTCACTTCTCTTAAGGAAGAACAGATTCAGATTTATACAACTTATATAACAGATTTATTTTAAATAACGTATTTTCCCTTTTATCAATTATTTTTTCTATTTAATGGAGAATCAGGCTAATAGATCAAAGTGCCTACCATTTCCCTAAATTTAGCACCAGTCCATTCCAAACTAAGCAGAACTAGAGTGATTATTCATATCATTATCATAACTACTACCAAGCTACCTGTGATTAGTAGGATGCATTATTACCTCAGAAAAATATGCTAGCAATATTTCATTTTGTATTAATTTGAATTTCGATTACACTTAATATTTTCACCTATAAAACAGACTCTGAGATACGACTTACTAGTTTGTCTTGTTGTAATAAATAATATTTCAAACAAGTTGTGATTTTTATGATCCTGTGCTAGAAATGATATTTTAAAGTCAAGACTGGTTATTTGAGCTTGGTAGCTGATCCCTACTAATGCACTTTATCTATTGGGCTCAAATGATATACATGGGGGCAAGTTACTTTTTGTACAAATGGACAATGATTGATGAGGCCATGTCTGAAAAGAAAAAGAAACTCTGAGAGGGTTATTGGATGTCAAAAAGAGACTGAGATCTAGCAGTGCCACTGGGCAAAGAGTAACCTCAAAATTTAGGTATGTGTACAGGGGTCTAGATAAAGAACACTGAACCTTAGTGCACTTACACAGAGAAGAAGAGAGAGATCCATGGGGAATTTAAGTGTCCCTGACTGTCTAGTAAACTGAACTAGATAAGAAGGTGTTTTCCCTTCTCAACAAAGCTCTGGGTTTAAACTGGGTTTGAAGAGGACCTTCGCTGTGGGGAGGAAAGCAGAGAAGACAGACACGTTCACAAGTCGGACAAAGTGGTAATGAGTTGAAGAGCACCAGCCCAAGTTGCAGACACTGTCTTAAGTGTCCTCTTTCTGGGAAGCAGTCAAACAAGAAAGGGACTGAATTTGGAATATTATAGTCAGCTGGCATGCTGATGTAACGATCAAAAGACAACATGGATCGTAGGAGTTATTCCTTAAGGTAAGGGTTTTCAAAGTGTGGGCCCTGAAATAGGAGCGTGAGAATCAACTTGGAACGTTAGAAATGCAAATCCTTGCACCTTGACCTGGACTTACCAAAGGTGGGACTCAGCAGTCTAACCTTTGGGTGGTATGGACGCGTGCTCCATCTGAAAGACACTACCCCAAAGATTTCCCAAATATTTTCCAAAAAATAATATGTATCTGGAAAAAAAGACTGGCTTCTGAGCAGCTAAACAGAATGGTAGCTTCAATATAAAAGTCAGCGGAACTCTGTTTTGAATTAATAGATTAATAAGGTTTGGGCATAAAAATGATATACATTAATATGACTGTATTTAAATCCATGTCCAATTATTCATGATGACATTTGGTGGGAGAAAGTTACTTAAGTTTTTCAGTTTAAGAAATCACTTGCTAAAATTCCTTTTTAAAAAACAAAGCAATTATCTTAAAGAATGTAAATTTTTATTATGCTGAAAGTTCAAAACTAGTCAAACAGAGAGACTTCTGAAGTTTAATTTTACATTTCTACAAATGAATTCAGCAACTTCTCAAAATTTTTTTAAAATTTTATTTCTGTAATAAATGTAGGCACCATAACATCATGGCAGCGTGATTATTAACTATTTACTCTACTCAATTCAATTGCTGTTCAGAATAAAGATAACATCTACCAATAAATGCATGTTTTTAAACAGCTTCCCAAATTAGCATTGCATTCATTGGTCACATGAGACATCTTAAAAATAGACTGTAGAAATAAATAGCTAAGTTTGAATCTCAAAGTTATGTGCCTTTACAAATGGTTAAAATGTGAAATTTGGTGTTAATAAAGTAAAATCAGAGTAAGCTGCTTGGCTTTATTGCAATTCTTGCCACTTTATCTTAGCTGTACACACCTCATGAGGCCCTATCAGATAAAACAGTGGTAACAACTCTCTTCTGTGTAGCAACCAACAGATAATCCAGCTAAAAACCTTCATCTTCTCCATTTGCTTTCTTCTTTTAGCATGATGTCTGTCTTAGACAATATTTCAACTATGCAAATTGTTTTATCCCAAATACTGCTACAAATTTCCTTTTATATGAAGTGGCTATTATAGTTTCTTCAGTTTAATATAACTAAATCCAAAGCTATTAATTTAACTGAATATTCCTAAAACTAGCTTTTCTAGGTAATTCAAAGTATTTGATGGAATATAATTAATCCCTCTTTTTCCCATATAAAATGATTCATACATTCTAATCAGATTTCTGAGTTCTATAGATTTCTCTTTTAATAACATCACATTTACTACATTATCTTCACTGAAAATTTTAGATAATGTGGCTAAGCTTGTTATTTTTAATCCTTAGATTTTCAAAAAAATACTAATCACTTAAAAATATAATATTTCATTTTCTGTCATGGCCAAAATTCCATTTCTTTTGCAAAATCATTCTTGGCTGTATTCATTTAAAATTTAATGCAATCAAGCATGAATAAAAGATGCCATACTGCATGCATCAAAAATGGACCATCAATTATTTTGAATCTTATATTCTGACTCTAAATCTTGGATTAGTAACAAGGTAATAGCTTACACTGCCATCGATACATAAAAGGATAGACTCAAAAAACAGTGAAAAAGGAGCACATTCTATACGATTCTCCTGTAATTGGCCATTTTTATCACCCAATCTCATGATACATGAATAGTAATAACCTGTTTTGCTAAGCTGTCTGGAAAGATATAATTCATTTATACATGGCACAGTGGAAAAGGCACATGAAAATGATACATCAAAAGCCAGTTCAGTGATACCGTTAGTTTTCTAAAATGTGCCCATATTAAACACATTGTAAATGAAGTAAGGATAATGCCAGTGAAGACTGAGCTAGATGAGGATCAGAAACCTCCTGGTCTTTTTATTAAATTCACTGTCCACTTGTGAGTTGGTTATATTGGAAATACATCTGAAAGTTCCTTTGTTACTCTCTGTTGTGAAATGCAGTAAATATATCTGTATAATTCTGTATCCAACACAGAGCCAGGTAGTGTCACTTAACTTTCCTGGAACACGTGTAATCTGATGGGTTGCACTGTATTCTCAGGTCATCTTGGAGCCTCTGATGTATCTAAAGAATGAACAAACATTCAAAATCATGCTATAAAAGACTTTTTCTTCATTCTGTCTTCTGCCTGACACAAGGGAATGCTATGTAAAAACTTAATATGGCGTGTAAGGGATGTTAAAATAATGTCCTGATTGCTGAATTCATATCATCCTCTCACTAGGGAGCCATCAGCCTCAGAGATTAAATAAAAATAAATAAGAAAAAGAATCCATTCTCATGGTTGCCAGCTGAAAATAAATTAAAAGCTGTTTCCTTTTTAAATATGTTCAATTGTCCTTGTCCACAGGGACCATGCTTTGAAAATATAAAAGAATATATTTAGTTCTTGATGAAAGAATAATAATTTGGTAATTTATCCTAGGGAAAAAAAAAAAGCATTAAAGCTGTGGTTCTCCAAAACCATTTTCCTGTCTATAAAATTTTTCAGATTTAAGACTAAATGCTTTGGAAAAAATAATCTCAACATCCCAGTGGCATAATGTTTTAAATACCTCATTTAGAAAGAGGAAACAGAAAAAATGGAAGCATACATATGCTAACAGGCTTTTCTGATCTCCCAGAAGTCAGCAGTAGAACTGAAACCATAAATCTTGATATCTAGGTGACCTTCCCAACACAATGTTTTTTCAATCAGAAATAATTTGAGGAAAGAATAAGAAAGTTAAATTTGTAGTTAAAAAAGTATGAAATAAGCTTTACAAAAAAAAAAATCAGATGATCAGTTTTTGTTCTCTTTATACAATATGAACTATTCTGGATTTTTTTTTACAATTATTACTATGTGTTTGTTTGTTTTAAAATAAACAAGTAGGCAATTGTGACAAATTTACCCCAAAAGAAGTTGCAATAAAAAACAAAAGAAAGGGACAAGGGAGCAATTTTTAATTTTAAAATGCACTGACATAAATATCATTATGAATGAATCCAGATGTGTAGTTTATGTAACCAAAATTTATGTTAAAATTCACATTACTTTCACTATAGCATCCTCATTAGAAAACTATTGGGAAAAAAAGATAAAAGTTGTCATCAAAATACAATCTTTACCTAGAAACAAGGTGAACCTCTGCTCTTAATTAGTGTTTCTAGATCTTGAGCAGAGCCAGCCTAGTTTTTTTCCTTTTTTTAATTTTCATTTGCACTCTACAGGATCTATATTAAAGTCTTCATATTTAATTGCAAAGCTTAAATGTTTCCATAGTCACCTACAACTCAGAGTGTGCGCACAGAGGTTTGTTCTAGCACCCATAGAGTTCACATCCCTGTGCTATTTCCCTCTATTTGGTATAAAGCAAGATTAACAAACATTAAGTTTAAGCATGGGGTTAAATATCATTGCTTGTTCTCCCAAATAAAATTACATGATCTGTTATTCAGACTTTACACACACTCAGAATATGCTCATATATCTCCGAGGTACGTAAACTGACTCTAGACATCTCTTTCTCCAACTGGCTAAATTTTCAAGTAGCTTGTTAAATGGACCTGTCCCTCATTCTCTTCCCCTAGAATATTGCTTGCAACTTTGAGAACAAGAAAGTAATGTACTCATACATTTTAATAAATGCTATTAATTAGAACTTGCCACTCATTCTACATAGTTCATCTCAAAGCATGACCATGACCCTGCACGATTATTCTCATTAAAAAGAAATACATAAAACTGAAGCTCAGAGTTAAAGTGGGTTGACCAATGTCAAGTAGCTTCTAAATATACATGAGTATATGAATCTAACACTATTTGAAAATAAACTGCACGTTATTCCAAATAAATATTTAGCTTCACCCACAGTCCATTGTCTGATCATTGGCATAAACTATAATTTCCTCTAATTTGTCTAAATTACAATTGTTCTGCAGGGGCTCCCTCATTGTCACCATCAAATATAGGATATCCTTGGTTTCCAATGCAAACAATAATGTATACCAAGTCTGGTTATTTTGATTTAGCAATTTTAATGTTTTCCAGTATATGTGGCCCTTTAAGAAAACAAATGTCATTTTATTTCATATGACCACACAACGGTCCAGAAATTCCACTTACAGGTGTTCATTAAGCAGAAATAAAAGCATTTCCACAAAAAGATTTGTACAAGTACACATTCATATCAGCTTTATTTGTAATACACAAAAACTGGAACAAACCCAAACGTCTATAAAGAGGAAATGATTAAATAAATGGTTTTGTCATCAAATGGTAGGATAACACTCCACACATAAAAAAAGAAAATTGTTAATACAGCAACCATGGATAAATCTTAAAAGATCACGTTGAGCAAAATCAGTCACGTACACACATAAAAATTATAAAGTATGATTTCATTTGTATGAAGTTTAAGAAAATCATTGTCCTAACAGTCACGGCTTGTGTCATGGAGTATGGTTCTAACTAGAAAGAAGCACAAGGAAAGGTTGGGGTAAGAGAAATGTTTTATATCTTGATCTTTGAATGATGGTTACTTGAGTGTATACATTTGTAAAACCTGATCAAATAGTGTGCTTAAAATCTATGAAATTAACTATATATTAAATATAACAATGAAAATTGCATCTTATTTTAGAAACCAATTAATGTGCCCACATCATTGTCTAACACTCATCTCTAATATTTCTCATAAATCAAGAGAAAGTTAAAATCTGTAGAGAGTTTGAGGGTTTCAGTTATCCATATGATTTATCAATAAAATAAGTTGAGAATTTTACAATTGTTTGTTAGGATAATCAGGTAATGGGACTGAAAAAAATGTCAAAGTGGCCAAAAATCTGCATCGAGATTTCCTGCTCTTCAACATCAGATTCTAGGCAGTTAGGCTGACTGCAAGCTACCTTTGCTACTAACTCTTTTGAGTTAATAGCTTTAAAAATATTGGAGCCAATCATAGCGTTTATTGATCCCTGGCTCAGTTCTGAGGAAAATAAGAAAGGCTTCTTAACAGGGCAAATATTTTGACATTACTTACCAAATGTAGCATCACGCATCTTAGATTAAAATCTGTGGGTTACTATTTTTCCAAGTGAAAACAAATCCACTCAGAAGAAACCTTTCCAGAAGAACAGAATCACAAAACAATTTTTTTTCGGATTGTTGATAGTTTAACATTAACAGGGGAAGTTAACATGGAATGACTATTACACTAGATTATTTTCTATTTGCAAACAGAGATAAAGTAAACTAATACACCATTGTGTGCAGGAATTATCTGCCCTTAACAATCCACCAAAAACATATTTTATTTGTCTATGGCTTGTAAAATGTTTTATGGTATATCAATACAGACAGAGAAATAAGAGTTTTCTGTTACATCATCACAATGCCATCTTCAAAAAGACTGGCTGCATCTAGTAAGTGTTGTAACAAAATATTTAATCAGTGTTTAGTTTTCTTCCCTATCAGAAATTGAATTAGGTTGAATAATTTCATTTCTCTTTGTTAGTTGCTTACATTAGCAAACTATGGATGACGACTATTAAAATTTGTAAGATCTCAGGAGTGTCACTGCTGTTATTGAGTTGCTTTTCAGAGAATTTTGCTTCTAGCATATTTTGTTCTCTTACTGCTTCATGATAATAGGATTTTTTGTAGCTACAGGTGGGGTTTTTAAAAATATATACCCGTATACACAAGCACACACACACACTCAAACACCATGAGGAAATAAACAATAAAAAATTCTTCCTATGCAGTTATTATAAAAATCTAGAATGGCCCAATAAATAAGTAACTTCTGGGACATCTTATTTATTAAAGCTTTTATACCCTACAGGTGATAACTAATTTAATCTGACACACTGCTCTAGGGTATGTGATGAGCGTAGTAAAAAACTGAATAAATACATAAATTAACAGGAATATATGAGATACTTTGTTATACATTAAATTGTATGCAATTATCATTAAATCAATTATTATTTTATATTTGTTACGTTTTTATTATTAATATTTCACCTATTTCCTCTAACCACCAAAAAGGATTTTCAACTTTAAATGAAAAACAGATAAAATTAACCTGTATGATTTAAGACTTCATTGCATGTTCATCCTTTGATCTCTCATGCTGAATCATAATTTTAGAACTGAAAAGGATTTAAAAAATCATCTACTTTGAGATCATCCTTGTATATTAACAGAAGTTAAATGTCTTGTCACAGAGTCTACTGTTACTCGTAGAGCCAGGACTAGAACTCAGTTTCAGACTTCCAATCTAGGCTTCTTTAAAGTTGAATATTTTCTTATAAATTCAATTTTACTTAAGCAATAAAAATTCTTGTGAATATATCTGATGGTTTTTTTCAATAAATTCTTCCAGATAGTTTAACAGAAGCATTCCCCACCTTAATCTGAGCACCAATATTATCAAACATCTTGATTTTCAGTATTAAGAAAAAAGCTTTAGTTATGGAGTTTGTTCTATCTGTTAACTGCTCAGCCTACTACCATGAAATCCAAAAGGCATATTCTTGTGTACCCGTTTTAAAAGCCTTGACATCAGCTTTTCACATTTCAAAAGATTATAAAATGTTATTTTTCATAACTACAAAAATACTTTTTATAAACTTGAACGTAAATAAATTAAATCTAAAAGATGTCATTTGAGCACTTGGTGTAGGTTATGAATGATAAATTAAGATTTTTAAAAATTCCTTGACGTCAAGAACCTTAGAGTATGGTAGTGCAAATAAAAACGTTTCAAATAGAAACACAAAATGTCATCACCTCGTTAAACAGTAATTATTGTTTTATTTAAAAGATACATTGAGCACTTACATGATAATTATGTGAACCCAGAACTATGCCAGGCACTCAAGCATGCAGTAGTAAACAGGAAGTATTCCCTTTCCTAGAAAAGCTTACATTATGGTGGAGGAACAACCAGATAAATGAGCAAGTATGTTGCAATGTGACAAATGCTCACATGGGGTTACTCCTGCTAAATAACCAAAAGGAACTGAGTGAATGACAGAAAGAGCATCTAATCCAACTTGCATCAGGCAACGGACACAGCAGGCCCCGGGGAGGGAGATGACTTAGAATGCCAGGCAAAAGCAAGGAAGAGTGAGGAGAGTTCCAGGCATAAAGAATAAAATAAGAAAACCCCAAAATGAGAAAGAACAGAAAAACATTTGGAAAAGATCTAGTGTAGTTGGGCAGTTAACCAAACTAAGCCCTACGATGAAGAAATTTATTAAACGTTTTAAGAGCTTTGTTTTTTATATCTGAAATAGAATCAGGGTGTCCTGGATAAGGTCTGTGGACATTCACAAGAGAAGCTAATTAGGAATCCAGGAAGTCTTTATTTAGGAATTGAAATTTGGGATAAACTGCAAAATAATAACACCATATTGATGGGCAGGAATGAGAACAGAAAGAATTAAGTCTGCTTGAAAAAAGAGTGAACAGCATTAGCCATATATATATATATATACACACACATATATATACACACACACATATCTTAAAAATGCAGACTACATTAGTCTCTTTCAATAGGAATATAAGAGACATGGAAGGAAAAATGGAAAATAATACCTAAAACACACACTTGAGCATCTTGAGCATCTTTAAAGGGTCTAATAGAAGCAGGTTGATGAATTGTATTAAGAAGAGCTAATAGTATTTTCTGATCAAAAAAGTATTTAACTGACATACAGACTTAAATTCCAACATTAAAAACGTTCTTAACATTTTTACACACACACACACACACACACACACACATATACACACATCAGAAGGAAAAAAGAAAAACCAAGATTCAAATCCACTTTTAACAATCTTTTAAGTCATGTTGTCTCCACTACATCATAATTCCGATCAGGTTGAATGAACACTGAAAACAGTAAAATACTAAAAGCATTTCACATTTTTCTTTTCAGCACAGATACAGTTTACGCTATAAGATAAACCCATGAGAAGGGTTTATGAATATAAATAAAAGACACATATAAACTCATACGTCACTAATGGCTAATTACAAATAATAATAGAAAGGTAAAAAACAACGTTAGTACAAATTTGCTCGACAACTCTGCAGATTCTATCTCATACTTGGAAATACTACCATTACGAGATATGAGATCTATTTATTTTAGCATATTTAAAATGCACTTCTCTACTGAAACAAAAAAACTATTACTGTCAGCAAGAAATACAAGAAGTTAGGAATAGGTCATTTTGAAAGAGTATGATCAAGGGTCTTTCAATGTGATACTCTCTGCTAAAATGGGATTATGTTAAAAAAAATAACTGGGACAAACAACTGCTGTTTATGAATACTTGTCATTTTAGCGGAAGCGTGTCACTAAGAATGAAAGCAGCATGTGCGTGTAAAAACAGAAAAAGGTTTAGATACCGAAAGTAAATAGAAGAATTTCCTATTGAATGAGTAAATAGATCAAGTTCAAGTGAGCACCAACATGCACGGTGGTGTTTATAATTCTTCCAGTGTCTACTGGTCGTGGAGATGCTTGGCTTCCTTTTTAAGACAGCCGATGCTCATGTGTACTGTCATTGCAAGGTTATCTCCTTGCTAGAAATGGGGAAACAACTCAAGGGATACAGCTTTAGAATGTAGTGGTCAAGTGCACTGCAAGACATTATCCAGAGATGAAGCCAGAAAAATCGAGGCAGAAGAATTGTAGCCCAGTTGTAGAAACAAAAAGACTCTGAAGTAGGACTGTGGGTTTAATACACACTGCGAGAAGAGTACTCTGAGTCACATGAAAAAGCAACATAAAGTGTTCTGTAAAGCCATAGATAAGTTCAAGAAAAAGAGGTGATTGCAGATATTTGATCATTAATCCCAAATGTCAGTGGTAGTCAGTGGCTCTTTGTTCAGAAGCACAAAGCCAGCCATGTGTATACACGGCATCCATCTGTTGCAAATACAGTTTTCCTGATGTATGTATCAAAGAAGCAATAGAAAGCCTTCTGAGACTCATAAAAATTGTGATACCAATTCTGTTGATTTACTTGGCAGCAAATGACCAGAGACAGAATAGCTTCAAGATCCCTTTCCAGTGACTAGAATCTCATACACAGTAAACTGAAATTTGGACAAGAAGTTCATTATTCCTTTTAGCTGAGTGTCATGAAATAAAAAGTAAATAGCAGGTTATGTGGTGATGTAAAATGACCAAATTTGACTTCCTAGACAAGGGATTCTAGCAAAAAAATAGAGTACACTCAGAAAAACTAGGGGAAAGGATTAAAATGTTCAGAAAAAGATAAAATTGCATTCTACATAGAAAAACAAGCTGGGCATAGGAAGATTAATAGTGGAGTAAGTATTCGATGATTCTCAGTATACTTTCCAAGAGTGTAAAAGAATCTTGAGACAGAAATTAAGAATTCACTGCTTTAAAAGTTAAGTTACTTAATTTAGTTAATTCTTATATAGTGCTATTTTTCTCTTTTTTCTTTATTGCTGAAACACACATGACAGATGAAGTTTACGTATAAAAGAAGCCTCAATAGGCATATCCTGACCAGAAGTAATTCCTACCACAATTCTACCATTTATCATATATAAAGAAATACATTAGTATCAAAATCTATGAATAACAGTATTATAAATACATCTTGAGCCTGCTCAGGTTTATTAAAGAAGTAGACATGGCTGATTCTTCCGCCATGTTGATTTTGAAATTTTCCAAACACTAAGTTTTTGCCATCTCGGGGCCTTTGAACGTGCTGTTCCCTTTGACTGACCTTACTCCCCTCTTTCCTCTTTTGGGTATCTGCTTAAATATCCCCTCCTGAGATGGGCCTGTGTTTACCAGCTATGTAAATCTTATATAGCCTGATATTTACTACAACAAGATCCTTTTTGTTTTCTCTAGTGGGCTTGTCACAATTTGCAATATGTGTAATTAATATTTTTTGGTTGTCATTGTCACATTGATCTAATAAATTCTAAATTCCATGAGTGTAAGGACTATGTCTATTTTGATAATCACTTTATCCATAGAACATACAACTCTATCTAACACATAGCTTTTTATTTTTAACCTCACAACTAGGGTATTATCTATTTCATACCTTCTAATTGTTTTTTTACATAAATAAATTTTAACAGCAATTTAAAAATAATTAATATATTATTCCTTGCATTTACTAATTAAATTTTTGCTATAAGAATATTTTCCTTTTCACTTATTTCACTTTCATCAATTTATCCCTCCTGGTTCCTTTTACAGATCTTATCTCTTTCTAAATTGTTTAGCTGATTTATATTTAGGTTATTTATTTTTCTCTTTGGTCTTCCCTATTCATCCTTTCTAATAATATTACCTTTTTATATGATAAACAGTTTGTCTTATTTCTGTCATCTTGCTTTATTTGTTACTATGTATTTCCTCATAGTTAACTTCATTTCCTGTGCTTGGACATTTAGTTACTTACTGCTTATAAACTGCTCAGTGTTTTAGAAGGATACACTAGGATTTTTTACAGTTACTCTTTCCAAATCAGTCTTTAATATGCACTCTTATAAATACCATTATTCAGAATGAGATGGTTCACAATCCTTTTAACCCCTACATTTTACTCTCTAATATAATATGATTCATATTATCCTTTTCACTGAGCAGCTGTTTCAAAAATATTTTTGGAATTTGCATAATGAGATACATAATTGATAAGTCTGTTTACTAATGCAGAGGTACAAATCTGATACATATGTTGTATAGATAGCATTATTTTTGTTTCCCAAGCCTGCTAGCTGGAAGTCTCAAATCTCCTCTTTGAAGTCTTGGCCATATGATATTAAGACATTTACTAGATCTAATGGGAATGAAATCTGTCTGCAAACAGTAAGCTGAGAGAGTAAACTGGAGCCCAATGTTGTCCTTAGTGCTCGTGATCTTCCTTCTTACTGACATACGGGCCATATGGTCAACCCACGTCTACAGACATGTTCATCTACAGCGGCTCATCCAGGTCCCTCTCTCCACAGGTTGTAGCAGTGCCCCATGTTGGTTGCCAAGTTTAAAACTATTTTTAGTTCACATACATGTGTTCTTCCAAAGTCCCCTTGTGGCAAGTTGGCATGGTACAGAGAACCATGGTACAGAGAACCATGGTACATTGTCTGCATTGTGCTGAAGCCAGCCTTTTGAAATGAAATTATACGTGTTTGTTTTTAACCAAGGTCATAGACTAGAGTCAACATTTCATCGGAGGTTTTTGTTACCCTTATTTATCACTAGACCTTGATCAAACCATCATTTTTCACTCCAACAGATCCCCTCATGTAACCTTATCATAATGTGAGAATTTGTGACCTCATTCCTTTCGAAGTTCTCCTGGAAAATCCTAGATGTCTTTAAAATAACATCAGTTAACAGAGCCAAAATTTATTGAGCACTACTATATCGCAGATGTTAGTCTTAGCATTTTATGGGAATTCTCTCATTTACTCTTAATTATTATTTTTCTAAGGAAGAAACTGAAGCATGAAGAAATTGAGAAACTCACTCAATTTCACACAGATAGTAAGAGATGGTACCAAGAATTCAACCAAGTTCTGACTCCAGACACTATGTGCTTAACTAATAAACAAAACACCATCCAAATACAAATTAGTCGACCCTGTTTTCTAGATCCCTATAGAACAAGAGAAGCCTCAGGTCTGAGTGGATCCACAGAGCAAAAGGTTTATATAGCCAGAGCAATAAATGCCTACTATATTTTAAACTTCTATGATCAAAAGGATTATGTGAGTTATCTTTTCAAGACAATTAAGATTTACTCAAGGTCAACCTACCCCATTCACCTATGGAAAAATTTAGTAGCACTTTTTATTTAATTTATAAATGAATTTAGTTGGAGTTAGTACATTTATATCTTGACATTCTTAGCCTCTTTTTGCTAATTATCTTTCAGGTAATTAGAGATTATGAACTTATATATACAAATGTTTCAACTATATTAAATCTTAGAATAGAATAATCTTTATGATACACACACAAACATGCACACTTAAAAGCTCTTGTTAAATTTTTCTTCTCAACAAGTGGAGGAAGTGTCATTTAGAGGACATTTACATTCTAGAGATGACAGAAGATGGTGATAGATAGATGGATAGATTGATCGACCAATCGATCGACCTTAGGTGGATCTAAGGTTTTATTTAAACTCAAATCCATGCAAATTATGATTACAATCCTATCTTTTATGGCTTCTGGTTGCATCAGACATAGCAAGCTATCTATCAAAAATTCCCAGGCTTATAGGATGACAAGGAGGCAAAATGGAAGGATCTTTAGTCCCTGAATTGTGACACAGAGAAAAGCCACATGTAGACTATGAGTACCCACATTGGACTGTTTTCTGGGATGAGATCAAATTCCATTGTTTTAAACTACTGATGTATATATGGATATACTGTTCCATCAGCTAGTGGTCCCTAACTAATCATCCTCAAATAAAATAGTGTTTTGCTAAATCTCTTATTAAATAGACTTGTGAGTTATTGTTGTTATGGAAAACTGTATCTGTTTAATAGGCTATAAATATGCCTATTATAAGAAATTGAATTTGATCCATTAAGTTGTAAAACAAGCAGTCTTCCAATAACTAAGACAAAAAATGTGTGTGTGTGTGTGTGTGTAAAATGTTGAGAATATTTTACAAACTTTCTACTACTGTAAGAAAAATCACAATCACCTATGGCAGACAAGTTTCAGATACTAAAATGTTTGAATTCTCCCACAATTCACAGGACATCTTGAAATGTCTTCTCTAGGAATACTTTTCTTATGTGTTTTACGTCTTTTTTTTTAAAGTCCATAACTTGTCCTTTAACTTCGTGGCATTTTTAATCATGGAGGAGTTGTCATACACTTTTTTTTCTATATAGCTTCTGGTTGTTTTTTACATGTGTGTTGTTGTTGTTGTTCCTAATTAAAAATTTCTGAACCATAATTATACAAAATTGCATGCACTTGAAAATACACACTAACACACAAAATTAAACATGCGTATTCCATTTTTTGTTTTAGATATGTTTAAATTGGATTTGTTATAAAGTAGAAATCTAACTTGTTAAATTTCCAAATGTGTTGGACAATAACCTGAAACTTTTAATTTACAGGTGTATTATATCTCTTCTGACTTGGCAATAAATACATTAATACACATTTTAATCTATTTGTCATATCTATCTATCTATCTACCTATCTATCCATCTGTCTGTCTGTCTATCATCTATCTATGGGGTACACATATTTGTTTATCTAGTTGGTTTCACCTACTTTCTCAATTAATCTCTTGGAAAGTGTACAGAGTTTCATTAGGGAAGGACTTGGTGAGTTAACCAAGGATAAAAAGCTTAGCAAAAGAGTTTAATTTTGAGTACTTGCATCCATGCCAGCAACCAAGATACAAATTATAAAGTGCTGAGACTAGCACTTGGTCTGAACTAATTTCTCAATAAATGTTAGATATATTTATTAAATCTGATTCTTGTTTCCTTAAAGAAATTCTTGAAGGTAAACTGGATAGAATCTGGGCTTCCTTGTTCCCTCTCCTCACTGACTAGAACAGAAATATGGCAGGAACCAACCTCCAAACACTCAAAGGCAACAGCTGAGAAGAGGGCAAGACACAAAGTGGAAGAAATTTGGTTTCTGAATTATTTGGGGAAAAGAGTTTGTTCTGTAATGCTAGATATCACATAGTGATGACAGTATTTTCAGGTCACTGCTACGGTATCTGATAAAAAAAACTTGGAGTTGGCCCAGACAGAAGAGGGTGACAAGGATAATAAGGCACTTTTTGAGGAACATTAAGTGACCAAAGAAGAGAGGATCTTCAGGAGGATAACAGAAAAATCTTCAAATATTTTAAAAGATATAATGTAGAAAAAACATTATGCTTTTATTTTGTTTAATTATATCTCTAGGGATATTTACATGTTATGTGCCATTAAATATTTATATTATATTACAGTATATATATGTATAATACTTTGTTACATTAAATATTTGTTCAGCGTTCAGGATTGGGTGGTTTTAATTTTGAAATACAAAAGACAAAAAGAAAATACTATACAATATAATTGTAAAAATTTTTTAAATTACTATAAAACAAAAATCTCTGTAGCCATAATATAGGTCAAGAAATAGAAGATAGTCACCACCCCAGAACACCCTTGTATGTGCATTTAAAATTACAACACGATTCCTTTACTTATGTTTAACCATTCTACTGACATTTATGGTAAACACTTTCTTATTTTTTTCATAATTTTTCAATAAGTAGTCATTCTTAAATATGCCAGTAAGTTCTGCCAGCTTTTAGTCTATAAGTCATTTTATGTCTGGTGGCTTTCGCTCAGATTTATATTTGTGAGATTCAACTATGTTTTTGTTCATGCTATAGTTTGTATCCTGTCATTGTTATCTGCATTGTAATGATAATACCACAGTTATCTTTTCTCTTAATTAATTTTTGCAGTTTTTACAGTTTTTAGGTATTACAAATGACTACAGTAAATACCCTTGTGTCTCCTACTAGGTATATGCACACATTTTTATGGGTATAAACTTAGGCATATTGCTGTTAGGACTGCAATTTGGGACAAGCACCTTAGAAAACAGTTTGGAGGTACCTACTAAAGTTGGAATTATACTCTGTGCAACTCATCCTATTAATTCCTAATATGAGGCATTGTAATTTCTAGTATCTGGTATTTCTCTTTGATTTTTTAAAATCTGCCATGTTGTTTTGTACAGATTTCAGTTCTCTGCTACAATTTTTTAGTTTTCCTTTTATCTATCTGAACTCAGTAGATATAGTCCTTCTACAGTTTATTTTGATAGTTTTAATATCTGGAGACCTAATGAATACTTTTCTGCTGTCTGCTGTTTCCCTTTTATGTTATCTTCTATCTTTTTAATATTGCCTGATTATCATTGTGTGCTGGGAGATATATACATATGTGTGTGTGTGTGTGTGTGTGTGTGTGTGTGTATTTACACTTATATATATTACATATACTCATTGGTAAAATACTTTGAGGTCTAGGATGAAGTTATTTTCTCCAAAAGAATTTTTATTCTTACTGTCACCTGGAAGCACCAAGAACCTGGGATAAGAGTAGTCCAATTATAGATTTGGAGATATTCTGGGCCACCCAGAAAGCACAAGGCTGGCCTGCGCTGTGGTCTCTGTGATGACTCTACATACCCCCTTCTGTTCCTACTTACCATCCTCCCAGGGCTGAGACCCAGGAGTAACTAGGCCTAGTCCCCACTCTTGGGGGCATTCAGACTCCATCTTTTGTTTCTCTAGCTCCATAAGGCTTTTCAAAACTCTCCCAAGGCAAAAGTGGCCCCAAATCCCATGTTCACATTTCTGGATTTCTACTTTCTCCTGAGCTTTAGCCAAACAATGATTCTTTGTCTTATTAGCTCCCTGATATTTTCATAAAATCATTATTTCTTCCATGTTTTACAGTTAATTTAGTGAAAGATTGATTAACTAAATAGTTTACTATCATTGAAAGTGAAAGCTAGGTTCACTCGAAGGGAAATTTTTGTATCAGATACTATTAGAGCAAGTATTTTATCAATATTTTTAAACGCTATATCCCATTACCAAAAATAAGACAGCTTAATAAATGTTTGCTAAATGAAAGAATAAAAATTTTAAATCTAGTATTTAAACCATTTACAATTCAGCAACAACTTAACATCAATTTTCAGCTAATCAAATCTAAAGAAAAGCCACTTTATTCCCAGTGTTGGCATAAACCCTTAGCAAATTGAAGACAGTTAGGAACTAGAATAGATTTTCTTGCAGAGTAGCTAGCTTACGCACTGTTACTAAAAAAGAAAAAGAAAAAGAAAAAAATATGTTTTGATAACTATACTCTTAGGAATTGAGGTTGTATTTCATTAGCAGTTTGAAATATTTATGTTTAAAGTTTATTGATCTTTGTATAACGAGTACAAAAATATGCATCTTTGAATATAGAGAGGGTTTATTTCTTATCAGGTTACAAGATTGTCAATCATTTATCAAAGATTCAGTTGGAATACCAGGCACACAGACCACATACAGACATAGAGAAAGAGCGTGGGCACGCAAGGAGGCTAAGTGTCAAACATCAGTGCCATTTCCAAGGTCATTTAGAGAAAAGTTGACAGTTTGTTCTTTTCTTACATGGCCCACACTTGTTTTCATTTCATTACAGATCTCAGGTTGGAGAGAAAGATAGGGTATGAATAACAACAGCAGAACTGTTCTCATGGACTAGACGTCCCTCTGAATTGACCGTAACTGGGAACATTACTGTCAAAGGCTTAACGATTTCTTATTCCTCCTTCTCAAACTTATGTAACCATACCAATTAGGAAATAAATTTACATAATCATTTATTCAATAAAACTTTATTGTTTTATTCTCTTCACAAATACTGGTGGAGTTTCTCCCACGTTCCAGGCACAGCTCCAAGCACTGAAGATACAGAGGTAAATAAGGAAGACGACACTTGTGCTCTCAGAGAGTTTACATTCAAGTGTTCACAAGCAGATCAGGAGCAAATGAACCAGCATGTGAGCTATTTATGATCAATAGTAATACATGCTAGGAAGAACATAAATCAAGATGAAGTGATAGAGAAGATAAATACATGCAGTAGCCAAGAAAAGCATCTCCTAGGAAATTACATTCAAAGAGAGAGCTGAACACTGGGAGAGTAAACCACACAAAGATCTAGAGTAGGAACAGCCCAGGCAAAGAAAACAGATGATGCAAGGACTCCAGAGGGGAACAGGCTCCGGAAGCGAGCAAACCAAAGCATAAAGGACAAACAGATGAAATTAGAGAAATAGGCAGGGGTCACAGACTGCAAGCTGTGCTTAAGGATTTAGATTGTATTCTAATTTAATGGGAAGTGACTTGAGGGGTTTATGCAGGGAAGGGTTAAAGTCTGCTTGAGAGTTCTACAAATTTTCTCCAGCTACTGTGTGAAGAATCAACAGAAGTGTTCATTGGCAGGATTGGAGGCAAAGAAAGTAAGATTTTGCTGTTGCCCAGATTCTTCTGATCAACTGAAGCAATTCTTACTAATGAAAATGTAACATTAGCTATGTGAGAATGCTTTTAGCATTTGAGCATAAATTCATTCACTCCATTAGGCTAAATTGTGATTTTTACTAAGAGATTCCACTTTTCTTCAACTTTGACTTATCTCTTACATGAAAGTAATAGTAAACATACAAATGTAGAAAGCATAGTAAACAAAGCTAAGGCTTCTCTACTCTCAGCCTAAATCAACATATACATATTTTACATTATCTATATAGATGCCTAGCTTCCTTATTTTCTCTTTGGCTTTAGAGATCACCGACTTAGAGAACACTTCTTAACATTTTAGGTGATTATGAATTCTCTCTTCACATGCACATGTACAAAAAATTTGCAGAGTTTTCAAAGGCTTCCCAAACCGCCTAAGTTACATTTGTGAAAAGTCAATCATCCCCCAAATAAGAAACCTTGCTATAAATATCTGTCATGATTCTCTCTTAGACTTATCTGTCTTCCATTTGCTAAAAAAGAAAACTCAACTGAGTATGTTTTGAAGATCTTATCAGCTTTACTTAGCCATGCATGAATCAAGCAGTCTCCAATATAGCAAATAGAAAAGAGCTCTGAAGAACCAGGTAAGGCAAGAAAAAAGGGGGCAGGAACAAGGAAGTTGGACTGGACAAAAAAAGGTGTTTGGTTTTTGCAAGGTTGCTTTCCTTAATAGGTGATGGCAGATTTTCAGGCAGATTACCTAACTTACACTGATCAAGAGATTCCTGATTGATTGGTTTTAGTTTTCATTTCTGGGAGAGCCCAGAACTGTAATTAAGTCTTGGTTTGTGAAGCATAAGTGACTGCATTTGGGGCCTATTGTCTTCAACGTATTAAAGAATTTAAGGAGTTATTTTATACTATGAGGAGATAATAAATTTAAAGTGCAGAGATGCCCCTCAAAATAACATCATAAAAAACTCAATGATACAAAGAATATTGTACGATCAAGAAGCACAGTGGTCTAGACTGGAATCAGTAGTTCTTATCATCCACATCAGATATGCATCTTTGTATCAAAGCACTTTAAAAGGATAATAGAACATAAAGAATGGGCTTCAATTGTGTGAATAATGTAAAAATCAAATTCTCCTCTTATGCTGAAATAATTCTGGACAAAATTCTGTTATTTACTGGTAACCATATTTTGCTGAAGTGATTTTGAAAGATGAGAAATAATGTAATGTAATCACACTTTCTAAATTTGATGATGGCCTGAAAAATAAAACACAGGGACCAATGAGCAACTCTGGTGATGGGATCATTCATGTAAGTATCAGATGTTACTAATTTCCTCTAGATTTAATAAATAGCATAATGTACGCTTATTGTCAAGCTTCCGGCCTAACAAATCATAAATCTGAACTGCTTTGAAAGGCAAGCCAGAAAAATCAATGCTTAGAAGAAAAAGAGAACTCTATTTGCGCATTGTAAAAGATGAGCTTTTATTTCTTTAGCAAGTGTGACTTAACATGAGAATTCTCATTTTAAATCTTCAAATAGATATCTTGGCATATATTTTGTTTAATAATCATTTGACCAAGAAGCATTTTTTAAAAAACAAAAATTAGATATATTTGATAGCAAACAGAGAAAAGATTCAATTCAATACACACCACTGAACAGACCTCAATCTTTCAGAGAAAAATTGAAAAGCAAAAGTGCATGAACCAGAGTTATTAGGGTTTCACGAACCCTGTAAATGCCATTATTGGGCTATTTCAGTGCTTTCTGTAGTATTTCAAATATTGTAATTCAAAAAGTAAAAGACAGATAGCCCTACCATTTCCCTCAGTATTACAGAAAATAATAATCTGAGATTTTTCTTTGCTGTAATCAAACCATTAAAGGATTGACTATGTGAATGTCAGTGAACAGTGAAAGGTCGGTGAACAGTGCAAAACATAGTCACATAAATGGGTGGAAAATCTAATAAAATATTAACAAATAAAACTAAAATACTTAGTCTTTTTACACAAAATGTGCTTTCTATAAAATTATATATATTAGGTTTTTAAAATCAAGCACATAATTTTAAATGCACTAAAGGAGATGGCTTCTAAAATAATACCACTCTGAAAACTTGCAGAAAATGAGCCTTTTTTTGTAAGTAAATGCGCTGAAACTTCCTAGACCATCTATAGTTTATATGCATTCTAAGCAAAGGATATGTTTAAAAGGAAGCCATCAAGAACAATAATAGTATTTGCAAAACAAAGAAAGCATGAATTCACTCTTATAAAAGAATTCCATAGGACTGACTCCTTAAATCAAGAATTATTTGTTAGCAAGTATTTTATTTACAAACTACATTTTTAGGAGTGTTAAATTAATTAAACATAGAAGCTATTAGACTGAGGTGGTTCTAAGGACATGGGGGCCTATATAAATAAATCAAATTCTAAAAGTGAATCTTACAAACTTTTCAAGGTTACGGAATTGGAACCTAAAGATAACCAATCACAAACAGCCAACCAGGCTTTAGGCTATAGCCAATCAATAATTTCCTTATTTTGCTTCCATGTTTTCTCTGTAAAAGCCTCTCCCCAGCTTTTGTGGGTGGGGTACTCCTCATCACTTCCTGATTGGTGTTTCCCAGCTTAAAAGGATTTTTGCTCAAGTAAACTTAAAGTCTTTAATATGCTTCAGTTTATCTTTTAACAGAATATGTATACTGTGGCAAAGCACATTTGTATGTAGTTTTCTGAAAGTAAAACTAATGTTTTATTTTATAAAATTTAGTATTGTTAGGCAGTTAGATAAGTCAGGGCCCCGGGCAGATATGTGGAGGAGAGGGAGGATGGTCCTGAAGATGCTGTTATGCCTCCTCCAGCATAAAGGGGCTTCACTTCCTCTCAATGAGTCCCAGCAGGAAACTGGTTAGCACCCAAGAGCCGCAACTGCACAGTAGCAAGAAGAACTTAGCTGGACATAACCCAATGCTTGTTGTAATATAATTAGATTGCAGTCTAGCCCTCCCACACCCCTCATGGGCTTTTCTGTGTGCATCATGGGTAAGGACATGCCCAAAGGGGCCAAACATGACTAAGCACTCGAGGGGCAAGAGCCGTCAATCAATAAACAGACCACCTCTAAGTGAGGGTATAAGAGAAGGGACAAAGACCACTGTCCTCCTCTCCTGGATCAGCCTGCCACATGCTCTTGGAGGTGTACTTTCACTTTGCTAATAAAATCTTTAAACTCTTACACTTCACAATACTTTTGTCTCCTGTTTGAATTCTTCTCTTTCGGGCAAGACAAGAACCAAGGCCTTTCCCTTTGTGGTAAGAGTACATCCCTTGTGTGTCCATAATATCTAGATGAACGAGATAAAAAGAAAACTCCATCGTAAGATAGTATTATCCTTAAAAAAATGCATTAAATGTATTAAAAAATACACTTTTTGCATAGAAGTTGTTCCATGTCAGTTCCTTACTTTTTCTATTAAGTTGACCTAAAATGGCCATCTTTCTGGTCCCTTTCTCTATTTTCCCATAAAATTATTTGTTCATTTTACACATCTCCAGTGAACACACTGAATTTTAACCCTCAGGAAAAGTTCACTTTGAGTTTGTCAATTGAAAGGGTGTTAGTCTTTCTCACTCTTCCAGGTAAAATATCTCCAAGATAAGTAAACTTTTTGCTTGCTAATATAGATCACAACTGAATTTGATGAATACATTAAGAGTATATGTCTCTATATGTCTTTTCTCTGCTTGATCAAAGATGTTCTTCTTAGAATGGGGTAGGAAAAAAGACATAGACAGGCACTGGAAGAATTGATCTTGCCACTTAATTGCAGTCACTGTGTACATGGTGATGACATGCAAGTGGGATTGAAACAAAGCAGGCCACTGTGGGGCCCTCCAAGATACAAATACTCTCGGCGTTCCCATTTCTAATTTGCAGGATAAAGGTTTCAGCCTCCTAGAATTTCCTGAATACCTAACAGCAGATTCAAACGGTTGCTAATCAGGGAAGCAAGGGAGTACAGAAACAAAGGAGGCACAGTCAAGAAACAACAGTGCAGTGATGGGACAGAGTCCTTGTTCCTTTTAAAGGAATATACAGAACACTATCTCTGAGTTCTTCTGCAGGAACTAAAGTCCCCACCCAGGTGGAGGATGGTAACTTCAGAATGAGCACAAGATTTCCTGGAGCCCCAATTTGTGACCTCACCACCAACCAACCAGAAGAAAGTCACACTTTGCAGCCCTCACCCTAAAATTTGCCTATAAAAATTGCTCCCCAAAAACAATCAGGGAGTTTGGATTTTTGAGCATGAGCCACTCATTCTCCTTGATTGGCCCTGCAAAAAAAACCTTTCTCTGCTCCAAACTCCAACATTTCAGTTTGGCCTTACTGTGCGTCAGGCACAGGAACGAATTTGTGTCCAGTAACAGAATGAGGGACAGGGACTAAAAGATATAATCAAAGTACGGTTTGGCTGCAAGAAGACCATAGACAGATCACTAAGTAAAAAAGTTCAATTTCACAAACGGTTATATGAGGGGCACTGATACGCACAGTCCTCCTGCTGTCAGACACTCAAATTTCAAAGAAAACAACAGATCTAAAAATTGTTAAGGGTTCTTGAGACAATCATGAAGTACCCAAGATTTAACACAGAGAAAAGCACAGTCACGTTACTATTAAATACAGACCATACACAGAATTATTAAGGGAAATTTTAATATTTGATGTATATGTTCATATGTTTCGAAATTAAATAGCAGATACAGAAAGCAACAAATGTGAAAGAAATATCCATCTCTCTTATATGTATTTTCCAAACGAGCCTGGGCCCTTGCCCAACCGAGGAAGCACAGCCAGTCCTAATGCGCGAGAGTACTATGCTCAGTACGCTGAGCACACATAGTGACCTCAACCCTCATCATCACTTCCTTTCATATATCCATTTAAAATTAAAACTTCATACAAAATAGCCATAGTGCATATGATCATTAGGATGTTTCGTCATTAAAACTATCATTGTAGAAAATAACTCACTTGTATTCTCAATGGCAAGGGAACAACCATTCAGGTTACTCAATTTTTAAAAATGGCTGCAAATCATTGGGATAAAAATCTAAGGGAAAATACCCCAAAACACTTTTTCCAAAGTGACAGAACTGACATTTCTGTCTGATCTGTCAGGTCACTCTACCTATACTTCACTTTCTAGAGGACTCTCTAGAAGTAAAAAGGGTTCCTGGATGAGCTCGCTTATCTTAGCTCGTGGCTACATTCTACCCACAGATTCAAAGTCAATAAAAGCTACAAAAAATATTATGCTATTCTTAGCACATTTTTATACAATGGCGAGCACAATAATCAGCTGTGTGATATAATCAAACCTAAAAAACGTCTGCTAGTTTATTATATTAATAGCATAAAAAATCCATAATAACAATTTGACAAGGAGGAAATTGGTAGAGTTTAGAAATAACACTCAATGAACTAATGGAAATATGTTTTTGGGGGGGAATCTGAAGCTCTTTAAAAGAATGGCATATGTTAAATAGTAGATCAATGTTTGGATCATCCAAGCAGTTACTCAAATTAAACATAATGACAAAGAAGGAGAACCCTATTCAACAGAAATAGATTAAGTATATAAAGTAAACAGCATAGTCAGTGGTGACTGGCAGGAATTTTTTTTAATGTTATATCCCATATAGTGAATATTTCTAATCTCACTTTTGCACATTCAAAAATAGAAGTTTTAGGCATAGTAAAAATGTACTAATGGGCCCTAAAATATATTATTCCAGAATAGCTACCAGAAATCTTTGTTTTGTAGGAAAGTTTCCACAAACTTGCTTGTATACTGAAGGTGGAGGGAAAGAAGAGAAGGGTTCTGACAGATGGAAAGAGTGGTACTTCTGTCTGTCTGCAAGGAAACAATCATTGCTTAAAAGCAGGGGAAAAAAACGTAAAATAAATGAGATGTCCAATTTTATGAGACCTCCCATTATCTTTAAAAAGTAAAGTTTCTGAAATGTAAAGTTTATCATTTTTTCCATTCATACACACACACAAAAAATGTTGTATTCTGCTATACGCCATGAACTCTGCTGGATATTGAAGATACAAAAGCAAGGTTTTCAAAATTCTATCTTCTTGCGGCATATAGCTTACATGGTTTATAGTTTAGAAATAGCTAAAAATAAAAACGTAAACAATCAAATGTAAAAATGCTGATTTTATGAGTGTAACAAAGGAGAATCAGGTGATGTCACAGTACTTCTAATAATAAGATCTAACATACAGAGGTATATTGCTGCTGTAACAAATTACAAAAAATGTAGTGGCTTAAACCAGCAAACATTTATTCTCCTACAGTTCTGAAAGTCAGAAGTCCAAAATCAGTTTCACTTAGGCTAAATTCACAATTTCAGCAGGGTTCTTTCCTTTGGGAGGCTCTAAAGAAAAGATTCATTTCCTTGCCTTCTTTAGCTCCTTATGGCCTCCTGTATTACTTGGACATGGCCCCTTCCTCCGTCTTCCAAGCCAATCACTCCCATTTCTACTTCTGTTATCACACAGCTTTCCCCGTGACTCTGACTCCTTTCCCTCTCAGAAGGACCATTTCTATTACACTGGACTCACGTGAACCATCCAGGATGACCTCCCCATTTCATGCCCTTCAGTTTATTCACAGCCACAAAGTCCCCTTCACCATGTAAGGTAACATTCGCAGGTTCTGGAGTTCAGGCTGTGGGCTTACTTGGGGGGCTACTGTTCCGCATAACACAGGAGGTGTGAGAAAATTTCCCTATGAGAATGAGCCTTGGTCTTAGACCTGATGGATGAGATGTTAATCAGAGCTAGAAGAAAGAGAGAGAATGTGAAAATACGGTAGTACGCGGGAGTACTATGCACATGATGAAAGGGGAAAAAAATGTTAATTCGCGTAACGCTAGCATAGAGTGTAAGGAGAGGTTTTTCAGATAAACCAAAAGAGACAGGTAGATTCTTAATCAGACTTGTTATCTAAGAAGGTTTGTCTGGAGGCAGAACAGATATGGCATTCCTTATTGTGGGATGAAGGACATACTGATGGGGGTGGGTGTGGGGGGAGCAGTAAAGTAACCAAACAGGAGTCTATTTCAGTGACCTGTGCAAGATATATTGGAGGCTTTGATTTGAGTTGGTGTGACAAAGAAAAAGAGAATCAGAAAGCAGATTGGGAATTATTTAAATGAGTGGTAGAAAGGATGGCTGTATATTTTATTATTCAAACTAGGAAATTTTTTGAGAGCGATAACTAAACATAACTCAGGCTATATATATATGGATAAGAAAGTTTCTGCACATGACCTGAGAGATAAGAAATACAAACAAAACTGGAAGGGTTTAGAGAAGCTATTAGGTGAGATCTTTCAGGGGTTAATCCCAAACATATGCCTATGATTACATTTCAATACAGTAGAAAGAAGAAATAAAGGATAAATCCATTAGAGAATAAAGGATAGATTATTGAACATATTTAGACAGAATTCAGGTGTACATCCTGAAGTAAATGAGATCCTGGTTCTCTCTTCACTTTCTGTAAATTGTCGAAGGTTAAAATAAAGCAATTTAATATGCAATCAAAAACTGAAATGAGGAATAGCCTCATGGAAGACAACACTGAAAGTTTTGAAACAGAAGTGGATTATGACACAGAAAACACTAATGCTCAGCAGATAAACAGATGCTCCCAGATCGTCAGAAGAAAAAGGTACCTTCATATATAGTGAGATGAAAACACATTAGAAAAACAATTAGCCCATGCTAGCTAGCTGTGTGTCTACCATATATATTATATGCATGTGAATATATGTATACACATATACCTATTTTTCTCACAATATTGTACACTGTGTGTTATTATAAATATAACATAAATTATACACAATATAATTTTTTTTTGGCGCTTAGAAGAAAAGAGACAGCTTTATTACTTTGCCAGGCAAAGGGGACTCACAGCAGGCTAATGCCTTCAAAACTATGAACCCCTACAATATAATTATATATGTATATTTATATACAAAATATATAATATATATATATATATAATATGTATGTATACACAACACAATATACATTGTGGAGGAAACAATAAAATACTCTGAGGGGAAACCGTGTACCTAAGTTCCAACTTTGCTCTTAAACTAATGAGGAGAAATATCTCTAAATATGGAAGAAGATATTTTAAATTTTAGTTTTATTGTTAATGAGGCTTCTCATCACTTAAAGTCAATTTCACATTGTGCTTTGATTTTGCTGATAATCTCTGTACTATAAATCTCACCACTGTGTACCAGTTCACTCTTCAGTGGCACCTACCTGTATAATATGATTTAGAAACCCCATAAAAGTATTTTGACTACAATCAGATGATTGGGTGCCCACACGCTGTTAAGTGGTATTAGATTTGTTCCACAAAAGCCTATTGTTCTACAAGGAGGTCAGTGATTTGTTTTCTCAGTGAATTGATGTGTGCATTCAGTTCAATCTTTGACTTCACCTAGGGTCCGCTTTGGCTCATCAATTTTCCCTCCTAGCAGAAAAGATCTTAAGATAATTTAATTGAGAAAAGAGAAAAACAGGTCTCAGTTTGAGACTTCAAATCACAGCCACTTAAAGGAATAAGGTGTCAAGTTCTTTTCTAGACCCGTTAATACTTATATTAGGCCTGAAAATTGGGGAGGAGGGGAAATTCTGTGTGAAATTTGCATGGAATATAGACAATGCCACTAAGATTATAAATTTTCTTAAAATTCATTGGGTTGTACATACTGCATTTCGAAAGAGAGGAGTCCTAAATATAATATCTTTCTTTCAAGGTAAAAAATACGTGAGATCGTAGGCAAAGAACGTTGTGCCTAATCCCTAGAGATATCCTAGTGTCTTTACTATTACTAAAAAAGATCCAGAAAGCAAAGACATCAGGAAAATGGGTGATTTGGCCAATATCCCCAAACTGTTTTCCTCCGTGCTGTTCAAAGTGGGAATTGGAGCCATTATATTGGCTTATTTTGGGCATGTTAGTGTGGTAATTGAAAGTACACGACAAACTTTAATCATAATCCTTTTCCTAGTATTTGTCTATGTTACTACTGTCTTATTAGCTCAGGCTGCAGTAACAAAGCACCATGACTGGCTGGCTTAAACAACAGCATTCATTCCTCACAGTTCTGGAGATGGGGTAGTTCACACCGTACTTGCAGATGTACTAATCCCATTATGAGGGGCCCACCCTCATAACTGAATCAAATCTAATTGTCACCAAAGGTCCACCTCAGAATACCATCAAATTGAGGGTTAGGGCTTCAACATATGAGTTTTGAGGTGATACATTCAGTCCATAATAGTTACAGTGATCAAAATGTTGCAGAGAAGTTGTTCCATCAAATGATCATTGAGACAGAGGGAGGGAAAGGGAGAACGGGAATACTTGATAATAGAAAGCAAAACAACCACTCTCCAAAACATGATGCATGACAATAACGCCTCACACAGCGGTACAGATTTGGATTAAGCACGTCCCGTATGGTAATTATATCCTCCAGCTCAGGCTGGAGAAGAATTAAAATTGTCACTAGCAAAGCCCATTAACAATTCCCGGGAAATAAATAGAATCTGGGTAATAAAATAAAGTCTAACCTCTTTTTCCTCTGTGCTTCGTCTAGTTTCACTTGCTCACAGGGTGCTGCGTTTCGAAGCCTTGTGCCAGGCTCCTCAGACCAGAGGTCCCGGTGGGATATGGCTGTGCCGGACCCTACCTCCGCGGACTGTATGCGGAGTCGCCGCCTCTTGCACTTTGATCTGGGGCGTGAGAGGCGCAGCTGCGCTAGACCCGGAAGAAGTCCGCTCCCTCCCAATGGGAGAACCCCTTCAAGCAGCCCCGCCCACAGACTGGGGTGGGGGGAGCCTGCGCTCTGGAATCTTGCTTCTGACTGAACTTGCTCCGGTTCTCCGCCTATTGGCTCCGGTGACACCAGGCAGGAGGACCATTGTGGGGAACGGACTCGAAAGGGTCGGTAACAAAATGCAGGTCTGGAAATTGAGACAATTTGTATCAAGTTAACTAAGCTGGTGGAACCAAAAGCTGAGACTACCTATATCAATACAACTGAACAATTTGCATCAGGAAATTTTTGTCCAGAAAGGTAAGACTTCAAAACCTATAAATAACTTTACTGTTTACATTTTCTTGACCAGTAGATTTTTCTGGGAGCAGAACACAAATGTACCTATTTCAGTGGTTCTCAAATTGATACAAGAAAAAACAAATGTAGGGCAAGAAGAGGGCCGTCCCAGCCCTCGGCTGAGTCGCTGTGTCATGCCCCTCCGAGTGTGGGTCCTTGGCTTCGCTGAGGAAAGTGTTCACAGGCGCCATGCCTCTCACCAAGCCACAGTTGAGTAAAGGTAGATTTATTTAGAGAGATACTCCATAGAGTGCAGGCTGTTTCAGAAGGCGAGAGAAAGGCCACGAGATGTGGGGGTTGGGTGCGCAGGTTAAAGCGAAAGTAGATGCATGCTCCACAGACAGAGTGCCTGCTGTCTCTGACAAGGGAGAGAGAGAGGCGGCAAGGCAAGGTGTTGCCTGCTTTTATGGGCTCGGTAGCTTCCCTTGCCAATGAGTGGGAGGACCCTTCCAACTACCCTGGGGAAGGGACTGGGATTCCCAGGAACTGAGCCCCACCCACTCTATGACATTTTATGGTCAGCCTCAAAGCTATCGTGGCACCTGTGGGAGTGTCATTTACTATGTTAATATTACAAGGAGCGTATAATAAAGCTCAAGGTCCCCTGGAAGTCAAGTCTCCCGCCCTCTTGATCCTCAAGGCCTCCTGGGAGTTGAATCTTCCCCCATTTTGGTGTTAATTGCTGTGTGAGTCTCTGAATGGCTGTGCCCTAGCCCCCTCCTTCCTGTCTCATTATGGGATATTTGGCAATGTATGGAGGCATTTTTGATTGTCACAACTTTGGGAGAGAGGTGGTTCTGTTGTGGGAGAATAGGTTCTTACCTCGCTCAGGAAAGAATTTAATAGCAAGGCGTAGTAAGGTGAAAGCAAGTTTATCTAGAGACACATTCCATAGAGAGAGTGCAGTCTGTCTCACTCAGAAAGTGACATAGCTTAGGAGACAGATACTCCATAGGCAGAATGCAGGCCATCTCAGAAAGGTGAGAGGGAGGGAGACCGAGAGGTGTGCGGGCATTTAAAGTAAAAGTAGATACACAGGACATAAAGCGCAGGTGTCTCAGAAGGCAAGGGAGAGCGACCAGGAGGTGTGGAGTTGTTAAGTTTTATGGGCTTGGTAACTTTATATGCTAATGAGTAGGAGGTTTGGGGAAGGGGTGAGAATTTCCAGGAAACACCCCCAC
Source organism: Camelus ferus (assembly GCF_009834535.1). Classification (NCBI taxonomy): domain Eukaryota; kingdom Metazoa; phylum Chordata; class Mammalia; order Artiodactyla; family Camelidae; genus Camelus; species Camelus ferus. Next base: position 45,351,803 of record NC_045701.1, read on the forward strand.
CTCCTTTTTGAACTTTTATAGTCAGCCTTGGAACCATCATGGTGCCTGTGGATGTGCCGTGAGGCTCAAGGTCTCCTGGAGGTCAAATCTTACGCCACCTTGGTTCTAAGCAGTTTGTCCTGTCCTCAGTTGCTGTGTCAGCTCTTCAGTGCTTGTGCTCTGCCCTCTTTCCTCCTGTCCCAGTTCTACAGGCATCTATGGCATCTAGTGGGTAGAGGCCATGGATATTGTTAAACATCTTAATGCACTAGATAGCCCCATCTCCCCCAACACAAAGAACTATCAGGTCCAAGATGTCAGAAGTGCGGAGACTGAGAAAATCCTGATCTACTTCACTTGATTTCTGTAAAGATTAAATAAGATAATAAGTCAATGTTTTGTTATACACCCAAAATTAAATATGCTATTATCAATATTTTTATTATTCTTACTCCTTTGTTTATCAGCACCTTTAAGATCTTTTATAGACATTTAATAGCTATAAAAGCAGAAAAGAAAAAAATGTTTTAACTGAGCAGCAGAGCACTATATGTATTCTCATCACTGAAAAATACAGTGAGTCACAGTAGAAAGATATACCATTTCCATGACTGCAATGGCACAAATGTCCACTGTGTAAGCATTTCCCAGTTTTAAATGGGAAATGTCAAAACACATATAGCTTTGTCTGTAAAAATTTTAGGAACCAATTGTTTATTTTCTCACAAATGTTTAAGCAATTTCACCATGGCATATGTTAAGTATCACTATATTTGGGAATGGTATTATTCAGTAGAGGCTCTCAAAAGCACTTCAAGTTTTTTTTTTTTTTTTTACATATTTATTCCATAATTGGCAAAAAATCAGTTTAGAATTTAAATGCTTATTCACTGTATAATTACTTAAGTGCATGTTGCTCCCTCACACGTGTAGGAGAGTGCTCTTTTCTAGATTTAGTAGTATTTTTGGTTGGATTTGGCCCAATGTCTGATATAGTTTGGAGAGTCCATGGAAACCAGGATTCAAAAATAAATCTTAAATTATTTTTTAAATTTTCTTTTTTAAAATATATTTTTATTGAAGTATAGTCAGTTTACAATGTGTCAATTTCTGGTGTACAGCACAATACTTCAGTCACATAGGAACATACATATATTCATTTTCATATTCTTTTCAACTATAAGTTACTACAAGATATTGAATATAGTTCCCTGTGTTATATAAAATCTTAAATTATTGACATAGTATCCAAACACCAGTAGCAATAGTGTCATAATAAGACCAATAGCCCACTGATCATACCTTCATTTTCTTTCAGTACCAATTGATCCTGAGTTACACCCTTCACAATTCCAGGGTTCTGGTGGAGCTGTCATTCACTAAGCCTCCAAGCCAGTCAGTCGGATTCTCTACCTTCCTAGAACTTGAATCTCAAGCATCACAGGAGGCCGTACAACATCTGTCCTTCCAACAACATTGGGGAAGAGACCAGTGATCAGTTCTTGACTTTCAGTCTGGGTTATTCTCATTACTATATAGGTTTTTCAGACTTCAAAGAGAAATTCTTTGTGATTCCTAGTGTCCTGATAATAAATTTATTTTCATTTAAACTGAGTCATATCCTGTAACTTACAACCGGAGGCTTCTCACTGATAGATTATTAGCATGTGTGCCCCAACATATGCTCATTCCAAAAGCCTTCTATATTCTGAATTAATTTCTGAAAAAGAAATGGGAAGCATTTCCAAGCTGCATCAAACTTAGTGAATTGTATCAGCAGCTGCAGACCAAACGGTGCTTTTTAACATTCTAACAGCATAGGGAAAGCTGCTACAAAAGGCTCTGGGTTTTCAACCACACCCCAAACCCAGAAGGATAATACTAGGCACAGTATCATATCCTCAGACACGAAGGAGATGATGTATTTCATTAATAATTTCTTACCTCCTCCTCTTCAAGAAAGTCTATAAATAGAAACTCCTGGCAGTGTAAACCCTAACCTGATCTTTTCTTCACTCTCTAAAGCTACACCCTGCAATAAAATGAAGATTGAATATTGAATCTCATCAGAGCACTCATACCATCAGGGCTATAACTATTAATTCCAGAGGTGACTACAGAGAAATTTGGAGGAAGAGGAAAAATCAGTGACTAGCCCTGGAGGGAAAAGGCCAGATTTGGCAAACTGGTTAAAATGGCCAGACTACTTAAATTATCTATTTCCATAAGAAAGCAATGACAATAAAGGTTAAGAAGGTTTGAGGCTAGTTATTCAGATAAAATTACATATTATTTTTTAATCCTTTCTCAGTTTACAACCTTCTCTAATTACTTATACGCAGAATCATGATCAGACTATGAGCCAGGACAGTTAAAGCCAGTTGAAGGCATGAGCATAGATTAGTTCTATGGCTTTACTTTCTGCTTCTTATCTCTCCCACAACCTGGTGCTTTTAAGTCTGGCCTAACGGTTTTCAAACTTTGGGTCTTAGGGCCTGTGCTAATTTACATAAGGATCTGGAGAAGAAATACTTCATAAAATTTCCATGTATAAATTGTGTGACTTCTATGAAATGCGCTAGTTAAACTTAGTGATAAATTTCTTTTACCAGCCATCTGGTTTAATTCTGTGAAATGCAATGTAGTCTCCATGACGAAAAGAAATGGAAAGTACCAGAGGGGATTTTTTTTTTTAACTTGGAAAATGTAAAAGCTTGACAGATTTTTGCAGAGTTCCTTAGAAAAGATCCCTTGGTATTTTTCACTAACTAGTTTGCTTACATTAAAGTATATAAATGATTGAATATATGAGGAAGTAGCAAAATACTGATAGATGTTAGAACTAATATGACTTTAATGAATGATTATTTTCTTAATCAGAATTGGAAAGATTAAGTTCTTATTATCTCTCCGTTTAAAAGCAATCGATAGTATCATATAAACAAATTTAAAAACAATGTCTACCTTGCAATGCTTCAAGAAAACCTATAACTCTTTTTTATTGCACTTTTAGCATTTGAAAGATAATTTATTAAAATGTGTATTCTCTTAAGTCTAACAGAAACAGAATAATAGTAAAACCTATTAAGTTCTGATGTTACTTTGAGGCCCTCCTTATTGAATCTAAACAGTAGGTTATGCATCATCAAGATGAAATTACTGAAACTGATAATTTGTAGATTTCATATCACCAAATAATATACTGGAGAACCCAAAAAGTTCCTTTTGGTTGACTGGATTTTTGCATGTCTCTCTTTTGTGACTTACTCTCTCTTAATTTATTTCTTTTTTATTGTTTACAATAGTAAATAATAGGCAAACAAGAAAAATAAGGTTATATTTTGATAAAATAAGTTGAATTGTTCCCTGGACAAGTTCATATACGAATAGCTTACTTATGTACCTAATATGAAAGGGGAAATTTTTGAAGCTTGATAATATGTTTTTTCATGGTTTTTCACATAGTTCTGCTTAATCAAGTAAATAATAAAATAATTACATGGGATGCTACATTATTTTGTTTTATTTTGTTGTTTCTTTGATAACATGAGCTCTTTCCAACATAATGCTGTAGTTTTCAATACAATGAGATAATGTTTTACATTGTTCAGTCATAAAATATTAGACAGCACAAAATTGTCTGGCTTCCATTAGCAAATATATTTTTAATCAGATTCAAGTCAACCCAGTTTAGTTGTTCTTACCATAATTATTGGCAAAACTTCCTCTTCAAATAAACTTTAGTTAGGCTCCTCTGATCCCTCTTCTCATCAAGGCTTCTACCTTGGCCAGCCTTCAGCAAAGAATACTGCTGGTTGGTTTAGCAAGAATCCTCCAACCCTTGATAACTGATCATCCTTTATATCTGCTCAAGTTTCTCATCCTCTACCTTTGATATTTGCTCATTTTGGTCTGACTTCAGCAAGAATCCCTTGAAGTCTTCTCTTAGTTATTTTCCATTCCCTGATCCCCTTACTCTGCTCCTTGGCTATAAATCTCCAGTTGTCTTTGCTGTATTTGGAGTTGAGCATAATCCCTCTTCCTTATTGCAGAACTGATCCCTATTGCAATAGCCTTGAACAAAGTCTTCCTTATGATTTTAACACATGTCAGAATAGTTTTCTCTTTAACACCATGGATGCCTGGTTTCTGCTATAAAGATTAATTGAATTATATAACTTGGAGTTCAAGGGAGAAAAAGAGACATTGGTTTCCACAGTTGTAAATGATAGAATTTGTAGAATTGTAGAATCTCTTTTCTCTCCTGCCTTTTCTGGCTTAGGTTGGCTATTTAGGACAACTTCACCAAAAATTTAGAGGCAACTAATTCAGCATGGGATTACCAAGCATGCTCAAAGGTCTAGGTAATAAAGGAAAATAAGCAACAGGGAAGAAAGTTGAAGGTCAAAATATAGACCAATAGCCTGAAAAGAAACCAGTCACCTAATATATGTACTGTGAATCAGAGGTCCAAACAGAATCTAAGATGTACATGTCTTCAAAGTAGAAGGTACGGAAGTTTATTAACAGTTCCATGTCTTAGATCTCAGAACCTTCCTTCTGTAGTTCTTTTCATCTATCTTTTAGGCATACTTCTATGTACTTAAAGGGGAGCAGAATTTGCCACCCCAAAGTATGGCTCTTTGGCATAAGGATTATTTTAGGCTGATTATCTTTAAGAAACAGCAGACACAGAAAAAGCTTTGAAAATGGAGTGGAAATTAACCTTCTGTATGAGACCTTTACTTTTATAAGGGAAATCTCCATTTGTAAGGGTGACTCCCTCTCTGTTCCAGGAAAAGAAAGATAACTAAATTTCTAGAAACTCTTATAGATGGTGAAGGCAAAGATTTAGATCAGCATAACAACCTTACTCTGTTTACTGTGCTTTTCCTGATAATCTCCCATAACTAGCTCCCTTACCTTCCAACATCTTTTACCATTAGTTGAAGATGATATTTAATGTGCTGGCTTGGGACAATTGGAGCTGTTACTAGGTTTTTCCTATGTATCTCCCATATATACAGAAGGTATATATGTTATTAAGCTTCCGTCTGTTTTTCTCTCGGTAATGTCATCTATTTGGAGGAGTCTCAGACAAGAACCTAGAAGAGTGGAGGGAAGTTATTTTCCCCCACAACGTATTTCTCATTCTCTCCTCACTCCAGTAAATCTTTTAATTCTCTTTTCTCCTCCCCTTCACAAACAAGATTCATGAAATATTTTACTTCCTCAACACCTATCTGCTCCTGATCCAAAATAATTGGAACCTGTATTCTGCTACCACTAATTCATTGAAACTGTTCTTATCAAGTTCATTCGCTCTTCCTTACTTCTAAACTTACTGAATATCTTTGAATTCTTATTTACTTGATCTTACAGCACTTGTAATGTTGACAGCTCTCTTAGTTTAGAAGTGTTCTTTGGCATCTGTTGGCATCTTATTCTACACTGGCCATGTCTTTTATCACCTCTGTAAGTCCTTCCTGAAACTGTCACTTAAACACCCCATGAGTTTTTCCCCCAAGAAAACGCATTAGCCTCCTTCTCTTCTTGTTGTGTACACTTTCTGTAAGTATCCTCCATCACCTTGCATAACTTCAGCTACCATCATTAAACCGATGATGCTCATACCTTTTTCTATGTAGTTCTTACATCGTTCCTGAGATCAAAGTCGTATATCCAACTACCTGCTTGATACAGTCACATTTTAAATTCAACATTTCCCAATGGAAATAATTATCTTAAAGGGACATAGTTCCTCAGGGAGACAGCAGTAGCTGTAGTAGCTGTGGGCTTCAGTAGAGAAAAGTGTGCCTGTCTGAGGAAAGAGAAGGCAATGGAGGAATAAATATGGATTCAGGGGAATAAATACTTAAACTTCACTCTTCTTCCACCCTCTGATTTTCTACTGGAGCTCCCAGTGGCTAAACCTAATTAGGATGCATAGGATAAGGTAGTTTTCTAATGAAGTCCCTACAGTTGAGTGAAACAAGGTGAAGTGGATCTAGAGCGACAGAGTATCTAGCAGAGTCCAATATTTTTTCTTGTCAACACCTCTTCCTGTCAAGACCTCTTCCTGTCATTTGTCTGAATTAAAATACCAACCTCAACAATAAAAAAATGTATGACCCAGTTATCTACTGCCCCACCAGCCTTCCAGTATAGGGTAGAATTGGAACACAGTGTCTGGCATCACCAGACATCTTTGCTGGCACTTTGAGCAGTAAACTGTGATGATACTTTGTGTTCCTGAGAATTAGAAGTAGTTCAAAACCAGTATCTAATGTGCTCCAGAAAGTCTAAGCATTTTCCTTTCCCCAGTGCATAGTCACTCTAGTAAATGGTAAAGGCTTGAGAAAAAAGTCACAGTATATTCTTTTGGCTGTGTTTCAGGGTCCTTACTCAAAGTATTCTGACCTCTCCACTATTTGAAAGCCTTCATATTTGTGAACAAACATATGTAAACCCAACAAAAATCTTTGACTCGTCACTACAGTGATTCAAGTTACGTATCTGTGTAGCAAATAATGTGCAAGTACTCCTATCAAGAGGTGAAGCCTAATTCTCTTCCCCTTAAGTGTGGGCTGTAGTTAGTGACTTAACTTCTAATGAAAATAAGGTGAAAGAAATTACAGTGTATGGCTTCCACGACTAGGTCAAAAAAAGGGATTTGTGTTTCCTCCTTGCTCAGTTTCTTGGATCAGTCTTCCTGGGGGACATCAGCAGCGATGCCATGAAAGAAACACGAACAACCCTATGAAAAGGTCCATGTAGCAAGTAACTGGGGCCTCCTGCCAACAGTCAAAAAGAAACTTAGACCTTCTGCCAATAGTCATGTGAGTGGATTCTCTAATCTCAGTCAAGCCTTCAGATGAATGAAGCCCTAGCTGACATTTTTACCACAATCTCATGAGAAACACTGAAACCAGAACCATCCAGCTAAGCTGCTCCCAAATTCCTGATTCTCAGAAATTATGTTAACAAATGCATGTTGTTTTAAGATGCTAAATGTTTGGGTAATTTGATGTGCAGCAAAGGGTAATTAATATAGCATTTCCGTCAAGTATCATCTACTCTATTTTGCAATCTATTTGGGATCAATTTGCCATTGCCAAAAATTCCAACAGTTCAAACGTCTACTTATTATTTTGCTCCCATGGCTTACATTTTATAATTATGCCTCCATTTAATTCTATCTATATGGGTCTCATTATTTCCATTAAGTTTAGGGAATCTATCAGAGTTAACTCTGCCTTCCCATGACAGCCACCACAACTCATCAAGGCCCCTTCATGATTGTGATTCATTTTATGTTGGACAAGTGCATCTCCCCTGGGTCCTGGTGAAGAGTATGCTAAGGGAATAGCTGAGCAATTAAGTTATAATCCATTCCAAAATTATCGTGTTCCTAAGCATTCGTGCTTCTTTTATAGAATGCCAGTGAAAGTCTAGCATTTCACCCTCATTAACTGTGAGGCCACCAATGAGTCCAGGCATCAATTAACATAATTTAATGACCTGTTAATATCACTCCCAAATGCTCAGGCTACCATGTTAAATCCTGAATCCCAGGTGAGTGCATCCATGAATTTGAACCCATCTAATCTAATATTTCAATTTTCCTCATTTAATGACCATAGAACCCATCCCTTGTATTAGTTTTCTATGGCTGCTATAACAAAGCAACAAAAACTGGGTTGCTTAAAATGAAAGAAATGTATTGTCTCATAATTCTGAAGGCTAAATGCCCAAAACCAAGGTGTTGGCTGAGCCATACGTCTAATGGTTCTAGGACATAGTCCTTCCTTTTCTCTTCTAGCTTCTGATGTTTGCTTGCAATTTTTGATGTTCCTTGGATTTTAGACACATTATATCAGTAACGTAGCCATTCTTCCCTGTGTGTCATCACATCATCTTTCCCCTGTGCATGTCTACTTCTTTGTCTAAATTTCCTCTTTTTATAAGGATACAGTCAGATTATAACCTACCCTAATGACCTCGGTTTAAATTGATGACCTCTGTAAAGCCTATTTCCAAATGAGATCACATTCTGAGTACTGGAGGTTAGGACTTCAACATATCTTTTTTGAGGGACACAGTTCAACCCACAACACTTCCCATCCTCCTATCAATACTAATTTAATTGGTAAAGCCCCACACCTTTTCTAGTGTATAAGCTATATTTTCCCGTACAATTCTGTTGCTTTGCCTTCGTCTATGCTAGAATTTACTTCGTGGATCTGGAGAAGATGAAGATTTGTTTCAAGGAAAATTGGCATCCTCTTGTGAGACAGCAGCCATAGCTGAAACTTTTAAGTGGGAAAAGGGATATGTTACTGCTTCAGTTAGAAGGTTCAGGGATTTGGGATTTCAAAATTCTCAGCCTTTTCTGTGACTGTGCACTCCCTCCCATGTACCATGTACAACTTACACTACTATCAGCAGTGCCTGGGTGTTCCTGTTGTTCTATTTGCTCACTAAAACTATGCATTTGTCCTCATTAAATATGAACCATTTTGGAGGGTTGATACTATTATTTCACACTATTATTTTAATTTGCTTTCCTTTGATTGCTAAGGCAGTTCAGTGCTTTTTTTTTTCTTTAGTGTTTATGACCATTTGGATATCTTCTTTAATGACTATTTAAAGTTCTTGCCAATATTTTCTTTTGCTATTTTTGACTTTCTTTTATCAATTATATAAATTCTTAATATCTGTTTCATATGTAATTTTCCACAGTGTAGCTTAAAATTTTAGTTTCTAAATGCTATCTTCTGAGACAAAGAAGTTCTTATTTCAATTATAGTCCAATTTATAAAATTTTTTGTGGTTAGTCCTTTTTTTAGAAGGTGCTATGTAAGTTTTTATCTATACTAAGGTCATTAAGTATTTCATATTGTATTCTAGGAAATTTATGTTTTTCCATATGGAAACTGTTGAGGGATGGTGTGATATAAAATCAAGGTTTTTCTTCCCCACATACATAGCCAACTGCTCCAACACCATTTCCTTTCCTCATTGCTCTACACTGGCACAATTTCTTTATTTCAAGGGTCCAGATATACATGGGTATATTTTAGGGCTCACTCTTCTCTTCTATTCTATTTGTCTGTCCTTGCATAAATATCATATTATCTAATTACCAGGTTTTTTAAGTAGTGTTACCTAAGAATAAAAGTTGTTCCACTTTAACTTTTTCGAGAATGTTTTGGAGAATGCTTGCCAGTATAAAATTTCTGTTGGAATTTTAACTGGGATGACATTGAATGTATAGATCATTTTGAGTAGAACTGGCATCTTTAATTGTAATAATCAAGTCATACAAATCATGAGCAGGGCATAGCCTGCCAATTATTTAGGTCTGCATTAATATCTCTCAATTCTGTTTTGAGTTTTCGGTTTAGAGATTTTACATTTCTTAGGCTTATTCTCAGTTGTTTGCTATTTTCTGTGACTATTATAAAGAGCTTCCCTTTGTAAAAATTTTATTTCTCATATATGTTCATATTATATGGACTTGAGTTGAATTTTGCACTAAACTTATATCCAGCAAATTTGCTGAACTCTCTTATGGTCTCTGTTTCTGTCAAATTTATTAGAAAGCATAAAAAGTTAGCAGGAATGAGAATTTTAAAAATTTTTTAAAAATGGAAAATTCAAATTAGCCAAATATATCAATGTTAATGTCTGTTTTTATTGTCAGTTACCAGATATTAAGCTGATTTCTTACTGCTTTGACTATAATCTTTCCTAATTAAAACAAAAAGGTTGTAATTCATATAACTTTTCTCCAAAAAATATTTTAAATGAAGCATCTGAGGGTTTGAGAAAATACATTTGTGCTAGTCTTTTCTCTTTAAAAAAGAAAAAAGAAAAACTCAGAGACCCACCTAACCACATCTCAATAAAGATTATCTAAAATATTATCTCAGTTCTGATGGACTATTACTGTAGTTTAAAATAGTTTCCATTTTTATAATTTTGTCTATTTTATGAAACTTCTAAAATAAACATGTAATACTTTATAATCAGAAAAAGGACAATTTTTAAAAGTCAATCTCATTTATGGCATTAAAAAAACTGGATAGCAGGTAATAATGGAGGAACACGTGTTACTGCTTTAGGCATATGAAATGAGGAATCCACTATATTTAGCATGAGTGCATCTAATTGTTTAGGGTGAATTCACTTATTAATTTTAATATTATAATCTGAACATTCTTTTGATCTTCTAGGTATATAACCATAAAATAATAATAGTTTTATTTCTTCTTTCCAATACTTGTAAACCTTTAGTTTATTTTTATTGCTTTAATAAATTTCCAAGGGTCTCCAATGTAATGTTGAATGTAAAGGGGGATAACAGATAACCCTTGTCTTGATTCTGACCTCTAAAGGAATACTTTAAACATTTTGTTAAGTGTGATGTGTACTCTATGATTTTTTAGATTTCTGTTATAAGATGTATAAGGGTCCCATCTAGTCCAAATTTGCAAGGAGTTTTCATCATAAGTGAATTTGAAATGGTACCACTTTTTCTTAATCTATTGAGATAAACATGATTTTTCTTTATTCTGTTAATTTAGTAGAATACACTGATTGTTAAATCCATTATATTTTTGTCCTTCTTAAATGTGTTGCTAGACAAAACACATTGTTCATATAATCTATTTTTATTTACTTACTTATCTACTTGCTGCTTCAGTTACTGACAGATATCTATTAAAAATCTCCTTCAGTGATAGTGGACTCGTCCACTTCTCTTTGTAGTTTTGTTAATTTCCACTTCAGAAAATTTAAGCTTCTGTTATTAGCTGAACACAGAATTTTATATTTTATGGTAATTTGATTATTATTTTATTTCTGTGAAGTGTCCTCTTTGTTTCTTTTCTTTTTTTCTTTTTTTTAGCAGTGTGATTTTTTTTAACTTTTTTTATTGAGTTATAGTCATTTTACAATGTTGTGTCAAATTCCAGTGTAGAGCACAATTTTTCATTTATACATGAACATACATATATTCATTGTCACATTTTTTTTTTGCTGTGATCTATCACAAGATCTTGTATATATTTCCCAGTGCTATACGGAATAATCTTGTTTATTTATTCTACATATGCCTGTCAGTATCTACAAATTTTGAACTCCTAGTCTATCCCTTCCCACACCCCTCCCCCTTGGTAACCACCAAGTTTGTTTTCTATGTCTATGAGTATGTTTCTATTTTGTATTTATGTTCTTTTTTTTTCTTAGATTCCACATATGAGCGATCTCATATGATATTTTTCTTTCTCTTTCTGGCTTACGTCACTTAGAATGACATTGTCCAGGAACATCCATGTTGCTGCAAATGGCGTTATGTTTTCATTTTTATGGCTGAATAGTATTCCATTGTATAAATATACCACATCTTCTTTATCCAGTCATCTGTTGATGGACATTTAGGCTGTTTCCATGTCTTGGCTATTGTAAATAGTGCTGCTATGAACATTGGGCTGCAGGAGTCTTTTTGAAGTAGGATTCCTTCTGGATATATGCAAGAATAAACAAATGGGACCAAATTAAATACAAGCTTCTGCACAGCAAAGGAAACCATAAGTAAAACAAAACGACAACCTACGGAATGGAAGAAAATTTTTGCAAATGAAACCAACAAAGGCTTGATCTCCAGAATGTATAAGCAGCTCATACGACTAAATTAGAAAAAAACAAACAACCCAATCCAAAATGGGCAGAAGACCTAAACAAGCAATTCTCCGAGGAAGAAATACAAATGATCAATAGTCACGTGAAAAAATGGTCAATATCACTAATTATCAGAGAAATGCAAATCAAAACTTCAATGAGGTATCACCTCACACCAGTCAGAATGGCCATCATTCAAAAATCCACAAATGACAAATGCTGGAGAGGCTGTGGAGAAAAGGGAACCCTCCTACACTGCTGGTGGAAATGAAGTTTGGTCCTCTTTGTTTCTTAAACTCTAGTTTGCTTGATATAAATATAGTTACTCCAGCTTTCTTTTGTTAATTGTTTACATGGTACATTATTTTCTCACCATTTGCTTTCAAATGTCCTATACTGGTATGTTAGATGTGTCTCATGTAAGTAGCATATATTGGGATTTTTATAATCCAGTCTGACAAAGTTTGTCTGTTAAGTTCTTTTTAACCAGTTTTTATGTAATATGATCACAGATGTATTTGGATTTAAATCTAACATCTTATTATTTGTTTTCTTTTTGTGCCCCCCATCTTAAGTTTCTTTTTTAACTTACATCTTTTGTACTATTTTTCCTTATTCCTTTTTTTCCTAATATTAGTTTGGTATACATTTTTTAAAATTTCTTTTACTAATTTCCTTTGCAATTGCAAACTTCATTCTTGGCTTATTTAAATCTAATATTGATTCGCACTTTACTCTCTTCTCAGGTAATGCAAGGAACATTAAAATACTAACTCAGTTTACCTCCTTTTAAATTAGTTGCCATTATTTCCACATATTTCAATTCTATAAATGATTAAAACTCAAGATATTTTCTTATTATTTATTCAATATCCATTCAGATTTACCTGTTTTATTTCATTCCTTCCTGAACTCCTGAACTTTCATCTGTAGTTATGTCCCTTCTGCCTGAAGAACACCATTTAGTATTTTTTGTATTGTGTGTCTGATGATGATGGTAATAAGTTTTCTCAGTTTTAACTGGTCTGAAATTATCTTTATTTCAATTAATTCCCAAAGGGTATTTTCATATAGTACAGAATTCTAGGTTGAGCTGTTTTTTGAAGATAATTTGATTTTTTTTCCCCTCCTTGGCTGCTTTTAATAGTTTCTTTTTGTCTTCTTTTTTTTCCTCAACAGTTTTAGTGTGTGTGGCAAGCAGACACCTAAGAGAATCTCCGTGATTCCTGGTCGCACCACTGGTTACTTGAAAATGGAGGGGGCCGTGTTACAAGAAATGCAGATGGCCTCTTGAGAGCCTCCCCAATCTCTAGCAGCAAGGAGACAAAAAAAAAACTAAGAGCTATAAACACAAGAAAACCAACAAAAAGAGGGCGCTTTGGAAGAATCCTTCCCGTGAGCTCTCAGACAAAAACTCCGTCCAGCTGACACCTCAATTCCAGTCTTTGATGCCCTGAGAACCCAGCTAAGCAATGTTGGACTTCAGACCTACAGAACTGTGAGTTAGCAATTGGATTCTATTTTAAGCTGTTAAGTTTGTAGTTATTTGTCTTGCCACAATAGAAAGTGAGTAGAGTGTGATGTTCCTAGGCTAGGCTTTCTTCGTAAGTTTACTACCTGGGGTTTGTAGAGGCTCTGGAGATATAATGTCTTTCAGTGGTTTAGGAAAGTAATCAGATATTATTTTTTCACATATTAATTTATCTGTCTTCTTCTTCCTTTTTTTCTCTTTCTGTTACCCTGAATAACATATGCTAGACCTTTTCTTTGTATCCTCTATAACTATTGTGTTTCCTTCTATTTTGTTTTACATCTTTAACCCCACTCTGCTCTATTTTCTTCTGAATTATTTCCTCTCCATTTATCCAATATTGTATTTAATCAACTATTTTGATTCTTCATTTGGTTATTGAATTTGTAAAGTTTTAGATTTCTTTTTTTTTTTTACATTTTCCAATTTTCTGTTTAAGTTCTCGTTCTTGTCTTTATTTCACTCAATATAGTAAATGCCACTATTTTAAGTATATGTGAGGTATCCAATATCTATTCCTTTTATAGGACTACTTCAATTGTTGTTTTATGTATAATGTCTACCATTTTATGCTGTGTTCTGTTCTTTCTTTTTCTTTTTTTGTTCCTGCCTTCTTTTCTCTTTGTGGGTCTGGTGATTTTGATGTCAATATTTATCAGAAAATACTTGTAGAAGTAACTTTGAGAACTAGGGTGGTGTTATCTTCCCCCATGAGAATTTGGTGTGCTTCCTCCAGGTGCCTGTTGGTGCCTATAATCTAGGATCACCTTTATCTAATTTCATAGATTTACCTTTTCAAATATGAGATATAGGCTACAGAAAATCTATCCTAGTTAACTCTTATTCCTAGGTTGCAGCTTTTTAGTTTCCAACCTAAAGCAAAGGGGGTATACCAGGAATTTTTTCCACCCTTGATAGGCCCTGGGCATTAATTTCTGACACTTCAAAAGATCTACTCAGCCTCATGCCCTCTCAACTACTTCTTCCAGCAACATCCAGAAACCCTCAAATCTTTGTTTAATTTTCTGGTTCTCTCCCTTTCACTCAAGTCTTTTGTGGTAATTCTTCAATACTTGTTAGTTCTTCAATACCATAAAACAGATGACTTTAATAATTGTATTAGAGTTCTTGAGAGAAACAAACCAGCATAACACATACCTTCTTGAGAGAGCGGAGAGATGGGGGAGATGGGGAGAGAGAGGAGAAGGGAGAGAGATTGATAATATAAGGAATAGACTGATGTGATTATGCAGACTGTCAAGTCTCAAGATCTTCAGAGTGAGTTGACCAGCCAGAGATCCAGGAATACTAATGGGGCAGTGGCATTCTGAAGGCTGACAGGCTCCACACTTAGGGAGATCTGATGTGCCAGTTCAAGTCTGAAGGCAGGGAAAAGGCACAGTCTCAGTTTGAAGGTAGTCATACAGGAGGGATGACTCAGCCTTTTTGTACTGTTTAGCCCTTCAACTGATTGGGTGAGGTTCACCATATTAGGGAGGACAGTCTGCTTTACTCAGTCTGTTGATTCAAATGTTAATCTCATCCAGAAACACCCTCACAGGAATACTCAGAATAATGTTTTATCAGATATCTGGGCACTCCATGGCTCAATCAAGCTGACATGTAAGAATAATCACAATAATTTTCTCAGGTTTTCTACCTGTATCTGAATATGGAAGTACACATGATTTAAATTTAAGCTAATGCTCCTATAATTACTCAGTATAATCTAAATTCTTTAGCATAAAAAGTTTGAATCAAAATTTGACATTAGTGAATTTTTCAGACTTTTTATTATTAATTCCTAACACCATACCCATCAAGAATACTTGGCTTTTCTGCACATCCCAGGCAGCTTCACAACTTCTTGTACTTGTTAAATATTCTCCATCTGTCCAGAATGCCTTGTTCCATTCTCTTAACCTGACAAAAACCTACTTACCCTGAAAATTCTCTCTCAATTGTTGCTCCCTTTATGGAATGTTCCTTAGCACTCTTAAAACTAGAGAATTAATAATCAATTATTATTAACCCAGAGAATTAATAATTTGCCCCTTTTTCATGTTGTATATTTTATATATGTGTGTATAACATTCTATCACACATAAATATATGCTATGGAACATAAAAATAATAAAATGAACACTTGATACTGCATCTCTCAACTTAGAGACTAAACTGTGAATTTCAATCCATTGCAACTACCAGTTTCTCCTGTCATATTTCAAATCACCTCTGTCCTCAAGAGATAATCACCTTGAATTTTTGTTCTTTTTTTGTTTATTTTCAGTTTTTTCTTAGTTTCTAGATTTAGCAGATGTAATTATTTTAAATTATTTTATTTAATATATGTTTCTAATGTAGCTTCGTACTGTTGCATGTAGCTGCCGTTGATTTATTTTCCCTGTTGTATACTTTTTCATGGTGGTCACAGAGTACTATTAATTTATCTAGCCTCTTGTCAACGAAGATTTTACTCACACCCTCTGGTTTTTTATATTACAGACACGGAAGCCACAATAATTTTTGTCCATGTCTCCTGGCATAGGATGCTCCCTGTGCAAGATATTCTCATATGCAGGAATTTCTCTAGAGTGAATGGCAAGAAATGAATCTGCTGAATCTTACTGTGTGTCTGTGTTTAACTTTAGGTAATGGCTAATGGTTTTAGAATGTTATTGATCAAATTCAACTCACACATACATCAAATGAGTTCTCATTATTTTATATCATTACCAACTCTTGGTATTTTTAGATTCTAAGTTTTTGCCAATTTGGACTATGGGAATAGGAACCTCTTATAATACATTGATCTGATTACTAGTAAGACTAAATATCTTTTCGTATGTTTACTAAGCAGTTATTTCCTCTTCATGTCTTTGCTGGTTTTCCTAGTTTTGTTTATATTTTAAATTTTGTATTTCATTTTCTGTTGATTTATGAGTTATTTATATAGTCTGGTATCAAACATTTATTGACTTTATGCATTGCAGATATTTTCTCTTGCTTTGTGGCTTATATTTTCAGTGTCTTTGTGGTGCCCTAGAGAGAACAGCAGTTTAAATTTTTAATGTGTTCTATTTTAACCATTTTTCTTTCTATGGTTAGCACCTATTATAATTAATAAATTCTTACCCACCCTAAGGTCATGAATTTCTTTATTATTTTCTTTGTTTTAATTTTCATCTATCTTTAAGTGTTTAATAAATCTAGACTTTTGTGCATTTTCATTTTTAATTAAGTTTTTTTTTTCTATATTGTTTGGCTCTTTTCTCAGCACCATTTAATGAACAGGCCTTTCTTTCCTCAGCCATCTTATTACTGAACTGATCTTGAGTTCCCTCGCCTGTGTGCAGGAAAGCCAATCTACTGACACTGGGTTGTGGTGAAGGAAAGTCTAGTGAGTTAGGATTAGCCTGCGAGACTACAGCTTTTCTACAAACAAGAGGCAGGCACAGGACATGGGGGTCTGTCCCAGGAAAGCCCCATAGGGTTCTGCTCAATTGCAATCTGTCATATACCAATTTCCTACATATGCATGGCTATTTCTGGGGTCTCTATTTTGTCCTATTTATGCTAATAATTAGTGGCTTTTATTTTAGCGTTTACTAGGTATTAATATCTGGTGACATCTGATGCAATATGGCAAGTCTCCTACCTTACCCTTTTTCAGTACTGTCTTGGTTCTCCTTAGGTTTTTGCTTTTCCATTTTAATATTCAAAATCAGCTAATAGTTCTTTTAAAGTTTTGTGGAATACTGATTTGAAATTATGGCAGGCACTGTATATTTGCCAAGTATACTCCCATTTGGAGGGGGTTGATCTACATCATGGGCTATGAGAGAAAGTACTGCTTGATACTTGTGGAAGTAAGCATTTGGGAATGGGTGTGATTTCCCCATATTCTCTCTTCCCCTGACTTGGTGACAAAGTTATGCGTGAGAGAGAGAAAAGAGTCTGAATCCTTAAGGATATAAGGAAAAGAATGGCTTTACTGTCTTGGGAGACAATTCTCCATTGTTTCTCACCTTTCTGCCATGTTTTACAAGCAGAGG
Source organism: Camelus ferus (assembly GCF_009834535.1). Lineage (NCBI taxonomy): Eukaryota > Metazoa > Chordata > Mammalia > Artiodactyla > Camelidae > Camelus > Camelus ferus. The sequence continues at coordinate 45,369,053 of NC_045701.1, forward strand.
CACTGATTCTCTTTGCCTGTACTATCCTATCTTTTCAAGGGTGTTTGCATGGCAAACAACATTGGAGGATAGAAGTGTCACGCTGCTGCAGAGGGCAGACATCCTTACTCTCTGGTATAAAACATTCAGGTTCTCAAGCTCAGGGTTCCTCTCGGTAATGCACTCCCCTGAATATGAGATGCAACCTGGCCCTCTTTGAGTTGTCCTATGGGAACCGGGCAGTGGGAACAAAGCAAACGTGATCCTCACACTGCTCACTCCCGTGAGTAATGAAGTCAGGTACCTCTGATGCATCAGGCTGATTTATAGCATATAAATAGAGCAGACCCTCCACAGCTCTTGACATAATGGATCCAATATTATATTATTGAGAAGTAAAGTTTTTTGTGGTAAGCCCCTGTGATTTTGGTGTGTTTATGTCACCTAAGAAAGCTTAGTCTAACCTGATACAGAATAGCACTGAATCCTGTTTTTTTTTTTCCTTCCCTATTATTGTGGGACTTAATTTTTCTTTCTTTTTTCTTTTACTGGTTATGTTTCCAGTGTGGTGCTTAAAAAAAAAAAGGTGGGGGGCATTGACCTAGAAATGATCATACTAAGTGAAGTAAGTCAGACAGAGAAAGATAAATATTATATGATATCACTCATCTGTGGAATCTAAAAAATAGTACAAATGAACTTATTTACAAAACAGAAACCCATCTAAACCCCTCAGATAGGTTAGCTGTACATTTTCTACTCGGGTGTTTCTGAAACATAGAAATCTCTCTTCCTTAGCCCATTCTTGCAAACAGTGACTCTCCCCATCAAGAATAGATTGATCTACTGAAACAGACTCACAGCCATAGAAAACAAACTTATGGTTACCAAAGGAGAAGGTGGGAGGAGGAATAAATTTGGAGTATGGAATTAACAGATACACACTGCCATATATAAAATAGATGAGAAGGATTTACTGTATAGCACAGAGAACTATATTCAATGTCTTGTAATAATCTATAATGGAATAGAATAAATAAATATATATATATATATATATATTTTGTGTATCACTTTACTGTACACCTGAAACTAACATAATATTGTATATCAACTATACTTCAATAGAAACATTTTTAAATAAAAAAGAAAATAGTGGGACAAAGGGCATTATTTTCTTTTTCCTAATTCTAAAGGAAATGCTTCTAAAATTCTCCCATTAAAAATGCTGTATGCTACAGGTGGTTTTGGTAGATATTTCTTAGCAAGTAAAAGGAATATTCTCTTTTTACTGAATTACAGATTTTTAATCATGAAGGAGCATTGAATTTTATTGGAATCTTTTTTAAGATCCCATTGAGATGATTATACATGTTTTCTCCTTTAATATAGTACATATTTTCTAATGTTAACTGACCTTTGAATTCCCAGGACAAAATCAACTAGCTCATGATGTGCTATCATTTTTGTACATCAGTGGATTTGTTTTGCTACTAATTTGTTTGGATTGTTTTATAAATATTCATGAGCAAAATTTGCTTGCATATAATTGGCTTGCATATAATTGTTTCTTTGTCAATCTCTTGCAGAATAATTATGGCTTTTGAAGCAAGGACCATATCTTATTCATTTTTATATCTTCAATACTTAGTAAAATGCCTGGCACACATGCTATGCTAATAAATGTTTTGAATAAATGCACAATTGATTAATCATATGCTAAGAAAGAAATGAACTTGTGGGTAAGTTTTAAGCATTCTCAACTTTAAATGAGATAACACATATTCATCAAATTTCCTATCGGCTTTGTTCTTCAAGCCTTAGATATGAAAGCAAGCTTTGACACCTCACCATCACCAGACCCTAAAATTTTGCCTACAAAATGTCATTCTAATTTGCATTTTGTCAATTTCCATTCCTACTGACATAGAACCACTCACTGGCACTTCCTGCCTGGGCTATTGTAAATGTCTGCTAATTGGATTTCCTAATTTCTGTTCCCCACTCCCACTTTTCCATTTATCAAAGAGAAGACAAAGTGATATTTTTAAAAGATAAATAAAATTGTTACCCGTCCCCATGCTTAAAACCTTTCAATTGCTCCGCAATATACTTGGAATGACCTCTTGAATACTTAGAATAGCCTATAAGCCACTACATACCCGCACAGTATCTTGCTCACCTCTTCTCGCATCTCTATTGCCTGGTTCCCTGCCAGTACGGCCACAGTGACTCCCATTCTGTTAAAACACGTTGGCATTTTTATTGCAGCAGTTCTCCCTTGGTTTTTGGCTTGGAAGATAGATGACTTAAGTCAGGAACTTCCTGGAATGCCAGGTCTAAACGATCACTCTCCCTGTTTTTGTCCTTTGTAACTCTATCACAGTATTTAATTAATTTGCCTTTGTATATTTAATTGTTCAGTGATTTTCTGTGCTTGCATGGTTGACACCATAAATGTATGGAGTATGTCTGTTTTGTCTACCACAATACAGCCAGTTCATAGTTGAAGGCCTTGAATTTAGATATTACTCAATAATTTTTTGAGTGAACCAAACAGGAAGAATATATGAGTTATAAAACTATTCAAAAGTTTTACTCTGGTCTCAAAAAAAATGTATTTTGCTACTTATAAAGATGAAATTTGTAAATAACACTCAAAAGCTAAATGGAAAAATATATAAGTGATTGGTGACATCTGAAACAGCTGTTAAATATTGTGGTCATGTGAACTACATCCATATATGCTGTGTATCCACACAATATAAATGTATTGTAGCAGATGTCTCTCCTATAGTCCAAGCTTTATTTGCAGTTCAATTCAGACATATTTGTGAATAACTTGTGCAGGACCAACAGAAGCCAATTTGCAGAAATTACTTAGTATTCCTGGAAAGAGAACATGGTCTAAAAAAAGAAAAAAAGTATATCACAGACAATTTTTAGTCTTAAGGGGAACCAAGTGATTTTAAGGGAAAAATCATGCTTGTTTTTCAGATTTGTCTTCTGGTCCCAGGCACTTGAGCTGATCTATCAGCCCTACCTTGTTATATTTGAAAATTCAAACAGCCTTTTTATTAAAAATCCAGTATTTTTATTGAAGCACGGATTTGGTTATCTTCCTGTAGAATGTGTTAACAAATGTCAGTTCAGGAGAGAGAAAACTGGATGGACAAGGATACGAGACAGAGAAGGCGAAGGAACTAGGTGGACAGGGCAGCAGAGCGAGCACTAAATGCCCAGCAGGAAAATCTACCCTGCCGTCTCCCCTGGGTCAAGGCTTATTTGCAGATCAGTTCCCCAGAGACTGGACATACATGAGGTTTCGGCAGAGTTAACCTGGCCTCCCTTTTTGAGCTTCAGCCTGATACATGAGAGCACTGCTTCCTACCAGCAATTTTTATGAAACATAACTACTTAACTACAACTCCTCTCCTCCGCCCATGGTTTCCATTTCCAGACCTCTGTCTCCCAGTTTGACCAGTCGTCATGTCTCCCAGTTTTCTCAAATCAGCACCAGCCATACCTCACCGCTTCATGCTTGGTCTTTTCCTTCTCCTACATGGTAAAGTTGGAGGTTGTTCATCACTATGAACTTCCCCCAGCTCAGAGAGTCCACATTTAGCCAAATAAACTACACTAGAGATAGTCAAAGCCTTAACTGCTGATAGTTATCTCACATGTCCATTTATTGCAGTAACACAGAAGAAGAAAGAGGCGTTCTCCCCTACTTGATAGATTTGTCTCTAGTATCTCTGGGATGAAGGCAGGAGACTACAGACCCTGCCTGAACAATGTAGTAGTAGTGTGTGGGAAACCCAGTGGGACCCCAAAAATGCACCAGGGAGCAAGCAGGAGCCAGAGCAGAGAGAAGGAGGGTCCATGGTGCCCAGAGGCCATAATGTTACCTGTCTGTGTCCATTCAAAAGAGACTGAGGAAAAGGATAGAAATAAAACCAGGATGACTGCATCATTACTGAGAATAGTCTGTGAGCATATGTGAAATGGCATTTTGAGAGTCCTGAAAATGTTAAAGGCTGAATGAAGGAGAAAAGCAAAATGCAGTATATTTATATAGGACCCCACTGGAGAGGTGCTGAGTCATCCTTACCCTTTAAACTGTCATATAGAGGGTTGGGCTATAGAACCACAGTTAGGGATCCATAGCCTACAGGAACCTGTTAGTCCGAGAAATGCCCTGAACTGTTTTCAAGTAGTGGGATCAGGGAGTTGTAAGATTCCTTGAATTCATTCATGCGAAAGGCTACAGTTTCCAGAAGTGAGAACAACTCCTACATAAGTTACCTCTTGTTTGACCATTTTGGCCTTGGACCTGGAAACTATATCCCCACTCGGCCATGAAGTGAAGAGTTTGGATTGTGTGTTGGATGGCCTGTTCTCGAGTAAGGGAGCAGATAATTAGGTCATCTACATACTGGAGAATAGTTCCTTTTTCAAGCTGTAAACATTGCCTGAGTGCTTCACTTGTATCCTTTTGGGAGATCATTGCTGTCCCTCAGTAAGTAAAAGATACGAACGTATGGTATTTCAGACCATTTGCCTTGTCTCTTGCAGAAGAGGTCAAACTGGAACGAGATGGTTGAGTTTATGCTCCCATTTATAGGCCACACTTCCTCTCAGGGAAGTTGATATCATGGCCAAGCAACATTACAAAGGAATGTTAAGTGTTCTTCTTTTGAGGATTTGTAGATTAAAACGGTTCCACTTGGCCAATATGGAGCCCAAAGGCGTCCCAGCAGGGATAGACGCTTGGTTTCCTGTCCTGTGCTGGGTGTCTCTGTGGTCTGGCTGGAGTGATCTCCTTTAGTTTAGCCAGTGGCAGCCTTGTCTTCTCGGTCCAGCTGCCACAACCAGCAGCAGGAACTTGTGCTCCGCTGGCTGACCTCGGGGAGGGAGAGGAAAATAAAGGAGGAAAGATTAGGTTTAAGCACACAATCAGAGTCACAGCACAAAAATTAATGTTACCGGGAAAAAAGAAATAAGAACTACCTGGGTTCTTAGTCACCTGAAAAAAAAAGAATTTTTGATGAGAGACGAAAAGCGTGATATAAGCAAGATTTTTATTAGTAAAGTAAAAAAAAAATAGTGAAAGATAGTACACTCCCAAGAATTGGGAGCGGGCCAATCCAAGGGAGGAAAAAATAGAAAAAATACATACATATTTGTAACATACATACATGAATCAACCAGGCTATAAAATAACAGTAATATAATTAACTATAGTTTCATATACAGTAGTTTTTCCAAATGAGGCAATATATTATTACTTTCAAGTTTAATCAGGCTATATTTGTGTTTTAATTTAATTTCATGTGGTAAACATTATTGTATTATTAAAAAAGAATATACACATGTTAATATAAAACATTGTAAATCTCCTGATACACAACTTTGAACGAATTTTTCTCCACTTTAGAGATAAAGGGGAAGCTTGTCACTGCTGCTGTGAAAAGAAGTTAATCAGGTAGAAAACATCTAAGCAGCTGAGGCTATGGGAGCCCTTATTCTGAGGTGAAAGCAATGTTATCAAGAATGAATAACACTCTGGTGACATTCAGTCTGAAAGAATACTAGGAGACTGACAGCTGGTACTAGAGACGAAATATCTCTGAGCTGGCTAGGCTGGATTCAATCAGAGAACATATCTCTAAACTGGTTACATTAAATAAAGCCTTTATCTAAAGGAAGGCATTTGAGGGTTTCATTATAGAGGAGAAGGAACAAAGGACAGTTGAACATGTGCTGTGAACAGAGTGACTGAATAGAGTCCTATAAAAGTATTATGATATACTGTCAATAACTTTGTCAAATAAAGTCAGGTTTTGTGGATAAGCATTTAGTAGTCAGAGATTACCCGTTACCATTTGATAATGCTCTTCCTGCAAGTTTAGCAAAATAGATACTAATTTAGCAATTATTTTTATTAAAAATTAATGAAATATGATCTTATCCCCTCATCTTGTTATGCATAATTACTTAACCAGACCACTTAATGCATGTGGCTTATACTCTATCCTAATCAGTGTCATGGTAGTGAGCTGGAAACAGAGTGACATTCAAAAAATGTTGAAGACACTCAGAAGTGTTTGGGGTCATATCACAGATTCCCAAGAGATTTTTTGTCACAGAATTAATTTGCTCTAACAGTGTTCCATTAGGAATTGAGATAAATGAGCATTTTAACTTGGAGTTTTGCCCTGTGAAGTAAGAGTGAATAAAAGATGAAGGAAGGGTATCTTTCTTTCGCCTCTTCTCTGTAAGTAAAACCTTTGTGTGCATTGTATCAAGTCTGGCCTTTCTCAAAGTATCAATAGAGATGTGTTTAACTGTTCCATTTTTGAGAGAAGCAAAATGCTTCCTTAAGATCTGATAGTAATAAATGGTGAGCTGAAGCAGAACATAGAAATATAAAGAATGAAGTCTTGATGAGACTATGAAGAATTTTTAGATGGAAATAGAATACAGGTCTATCTGAAGTACAAGGTAGAATGCATTTCTATGCCAGATGTGTGAAAGCCATGGAAGAGTCATATGTATCCTAAACTCAATTTAGGAATCCCTAAAACAAATTTTAATTAATTAAAATATAAACAGACCCCCATACTTTAACTAAACTCAGACAGAAACAAGGATCTCAGAATCCAGTGCCTTTCTTAAGAGACTTCTCTTTCGTGCACACCAGGAGTTCTAATATTCCTGAAATATACCAAGACAGCTTCCTCTCAAATGCTGAAACAGTGTTCCTCAGTTTCAGGACATTCATTCAAGGGTGATCCCAAATGAAAGAGGTGCCAGTGGAACATTTACCTTATGCCTGATTAGATCAACTAGTACAAGCTCCATCCATCCCAATGATCTAAACCAGAACCATTTATCAAGACATTGCTTAAACCAAAATCACTCCTAGGATGTTTCATGTCTGTTTTGTGTGGAAACAGATAGATAAACTCAGCAAAGAAGCTGTAACAGGAATACTTCACTAACTCTAAGGAATCCACCTAAGAAACTCTCTTCTGAAAAATAAGGTACTTAATACTTTGAGCACAACCTGCGAAATTTCCTCCCACAATTTAAAATCATTCATTTAAAAAAGGTGTAGATGTTATCCACTGGATTCATTCAACAGATGGTATTTTGTCTTCTTTTTTTTTTTTAAAACACCGGCCACTTTGTAAAACAGCTTGGTAAAGAGAGGACAGATTAGCCCCATTGAAAGGATAAACAGAAGATAGAAAAATTTTCTATTATCTGACACATTATAGATTCATGATTTCAATTTGGCTGTATCAAAAATACCTCTGCCCCTCATGTTTGATTGTATAAATTCCTCCCCTTAAGCTGTTAATACCCATAAATGTTGTTGTCTGTTGTGTGTATCCTTAACACAGTCAAAGAACCCACAGGATAGCTAGAGTTAGAATTATTGTTGTTAAGAATAAAAACAATTGTGTTTAGATGTCATCAATTAAGATTTAATTAGAAGGACTACTTCAAAATGAGAAGTACTTCAGGGATAGTAAACAACAGTCAAAGAGAAAAATACGTAAAGGACAGATCAAAAAGACCACAAATGAATAAACACTACCAGGTCCAGAGTGCAAATGCTTTGGGAATCAGCAGATAGCATATCAGGCAAGTAAACGAGGAGATGACAGAAAGTGGGGCTTACAGGAGGAACTGACTATAGTGAGCTTGAATTTACCTCACTGAAAGGAAAATTGGCTCCACTGAATGTTGGGCATGTAGAAATGAGAGCTCACTATTAAACCCTTCTTCTAATTTTGAATTTTTCGTAGTGTCCAGATTTTAAATATTGGCTTAAAACAATGAGCACTGTGTAGCCCAAATTTAACACTTCTCTCAGCCAGATTCTGCCCTTGGGCCACAAGTTTCTTAGATGGATGAAAATGGAGACAGACAAAAATATTTAGAGTAAGAATTGCAATGAGAACATGATTGAAACACCAGAAGATGAATCAAACAGATGTACTGGATGTACCAATCAAGAATCTGCAACTAACATGGAATTAAATAACATGCAACTATCAGCAGTGAATATATTGGTCATCATTCCCATTCCTCTTATTCTTAGTACAAGCATTTCTTTGATATTAAAAAATAAGTTTCTTATACATGTAACCATTTTATTTGCTATTAGCAAGTCACAAGAATAGATCATAGAATCTGCTTATACTTTCTAAAAACTGTTATTATTCAAGGACAACTATATACTGTTCTCTCCAGGGTCTGGTGAAAGTATCACATTTAAGAAAGGTTTTTTTGTTTATTTTGGGTTTTTTTTTTTTAATTATTTTATTGATGTACAGTTAAGAAGGTTTTAAATTCTCTTTGTAACATAATACATACATGCTCAAAATATGATTTTTAAAATGACTATTAACATCTTCTAGAGTGGAATATATGGTAACCTCCCTCATAACCACCAAATACTTGAGGCAACATCTTAAAATTACAACTCTTAGAGATATTCCTTATAAGATTAACAGTTTAGCTATAATTGTGGTAATTTTTCATAGTAATTTTGAATTTCTTTTACATATGTTATCCTGTTTGATCCTCACAACCATCGTGATTTATAGATAGAATTCTAATTAAATTGAGTTATATATAAGTGAGTTATCCAGAGTCAGAAGCTAGGACTTGAATTCAAGTCTCTGACATCAGTCTCTCTGTCTTTGTAATACACATCAATACCATGCAGCCCACTTGGAAGACTGACATCACAAATAAGACTATATGGTAACATAAGAAAAAAGAATGCATTCATAAGCCATTTAGAATGTATAATCTTGTATTGCATTTAAACACTAACAGATTCCTTTGTAAACTTAGGTAAAATGTAAATAATAAATGAGTCCTATAACAGAAAAGGAAGGGCAAATTTCATATGAAAGGATTTCATGAGGCCAAAGGAACACATGTTGTCAATCATAGATAAAAATATTTCAGTGAGGAAAAATCATTGTTGGAATGCAGTTGTCACCTTGGCTTTGTACTCTCTTATTCCCCATCACCTTGACGCCAGAGAGAAAGTTGCTGAAGAGATAACAAGAAATAAAACACTCTAGTAATTTTATTTAGCAGGCCAAATATCTTTATTATTGATAAAGACTGTGACTTTTATTTGAAGGTAATTGGGTTTCCAGCTACAAAGAAAAGAAGAAGATGAAGAAGAATAATTAGGCTAGCATACTCCCTAAACCTGGCAGTACCAGTTCTGAGTTATCTTCTGTTCATGAGCCCTGCCCCTGACATGCTTTCAAACCTAGAGGAAAAGAGGAAAACATACTTCCCACAGGCAGCTCACTCCAAGAGAAAGGGAAGAGGTGAAGTCCATCTTCCTTCCCACATGAGAAAAGAGTGAGGGAGTGAGAGAGGCCAAGAGTGATAGATTAATAGTCTCTCACTGGAGGAAGAAAAGGCTAAATTTGGGAAGAAATACTTCAAGACCCATGTGGAGCCTGAGGTACAAATTCTGATGAAGCCAAGAAAAATGGGAAAAAGCGATACAGAGCAAAGGGTTTATACAAAGCTCACGGAGGGAACATTGAGATGTCGCTTATTTTTGATAAGATTGGCCTCTGAGTAGTAAACTCTAAGATGTATAGGCTCTTTGTCAAATAAAGGTATTCAACTGGGCTTAACGGGACAGAACATCTCCCAGAAAAAGGTTTGAAGAAAAGAGGTGCTATTCACATAGGGTTAGTCACTGTTGAAAAGAGACCTTTGAAGAAAGACAGAAGCAAATACTGACAAATCCCATCCAAGAATAGCTGGTCATTCTAGGGGAGGTAAAACTGCAACTGCAAAATTGAATGAATCAGGATATTATTTCCAGTACAACTAAGTAACTCTAATCTTCCATCTGATTTTCCTTATTCTAAATGCATAATCAGCAAGCTGTGTCATTTCAATTATTATTAAGGTTCACCTTTAGAAATCCTATGAAAAAGAACACAATGATCACACTAATATAAGCATACTGGTCCTTTTTCAAATGTTATATTTCACATTGCAAATTATGTAATTGATTTTCTTTTTTTATCGACATACAGTTTACAACATTGTGTCAATTTTTGGTCTACAGCATAATGTTTCAGTCATACATGTACATATATATATATTTGTTTTCATATTCATTTTCATTATAGGTTACTACAAGATTTCGAATATAGTTCCCTGTGCTATACAGTATGAACTTATAGTTTATCTAGTGTGTGTGTGTGTGTGTGTGTGTGTGTGTGTGTGTGTGTATATATTATATACTGTTAGTATCTGCAGATCTCGAACTCCCAATTTATCCCTCCTCACCCCCTTTCCCCTCTGGTAACCATAAGTTTGTTTTCTCTTTCTATTTTGTAAATAAGTTCATTTGTGTCTTTTTTTTTAGATTCCACATATAAGTAATATCATACGGTATTTTTCTCTTTCTTTCTGGCTTACTTCACTTAGAATGACAATCTCCAGGTCCATCCATGTTGCTGCAAATGGCATTATTTTATTACTTTTTGTGCCTGAGTAGTATTCCATTGTATAAATATACCACAACTTCTTCATCCAATCATCTGTTGATGGACATTTACGTTGTTAAGTGAAGTAAGCCAGAAAGAGAATGAAAAATACTATATGATATCACTTATATGGGGAATATATAAAAAAAAAGGACAATAGTGAGCTTATCTACAAAACAGAAACAGACTTGCAGACATAGTAAGCAATCTTATAGTTATCAGGGAAAAGGGGGTGGGAAGCGATAAATTTGGGAGTCTGAGACCTGCAAATGTTAACTACTATATATAAAAATAGATTTAAAAAATCAAATTTCTTCTGTATAGCACAGGGAACTATATTCAATATCTTGTAATAACCTTTAATGAAAAAGAATATGAGAACAAATGAATATGTATAGATGCATGACTGGGACATGATGCTGTACACTAGCAATTGATACATTGTAACTGACTACACTTCAATTAAAAATAAATAAATAAATAAATAAATAAATGTCTGGCATACAGAGTAATTTGAACAAGTTCATGCAGCTTGAACATACCAGAACGGGGATTCAAACCCAGAGAAGCCTGGATTTGAGAGTACATGTTCTTAATAGCACCTCTCTGTCTGCAGAAACGAAGAAAGAAATCAAAATTTCTGAGCCCTCCACACCATGAAGAACTCACTATGCTGAAAGATGCTTTTCTGCTATCTTTGGGTCTGGCTACTTGAGCTTGCCAGCAACATCTAGACCATTATCAAAATGCACAGACATTGTGGTGTGCCAGGACTGGCAGAAGAGGCACACGGCGGAGGGAGAGTACTGATGATTCCTAAGTGTACCAGACAGCTGCAGGGATATGGACAGGAAGGACAGCAGAGTTCTTGACAAACTTTTTCTTCACAATGTTGCGATGTGTTCTTGACACATGAAAGAGGAGCTTGTGGAATCAACTTTTATTATCTCCAGTGTCTAACTTCATGATTCCTACACTCTTGGTCACTCGTGCTTCAGCAAGAGATCAGCTTCTTGAAATGGGTGATTAATCCTTTCCAGCTTTATATTTTTGCATCCCATTTATAGACCTGGCAGACAGCTTTTTGATGGTCAAACCTAGAAAACAAACAGAAAACCTTGATTTAATTATTTGGTAATGTTCTCAGGCATAGTTGGCTATTTTGACAAAAGAAGAACCTTTGTTAAATTAGAAAACAGTAAAAAGAGCTGTCATGTTAACTGTTTATTGTTTTAGAAACATATTCTCTAACGTCATGTGAAATGTGCAAATACATTTTCTGCCAAAATGGAAAAACTAAAGTAAATGATTCATTAAAGAAAACCAACATTGGAATTTATAATTCAACATGGACACATCCCCCATGATAACTGAAATCCACCTCTGTCCATTTCATCATAAGAACAAATAATGCACATATCTGGTAATATTATTTTAATTTACAAAATAAGTTATCTTTGAAACGCCAATATGATTGTAAAGTCTGTAGGCCTAGATTAAAAGTCCAATTCTTCTAGACTTTTAATTTGTGTCAAAAGTCACTTTTTAATTTGTATAAAATGTTACATGTAGATATTATTGTTTACAACTTTTCATTTCCCCACTGTAAGACGCTCTCCTGTAGGAGGACTACATTCCCAGGAGCTGCAGTGCCTGCTGTGGGAGAAGGATAAACCTCTGCCTATTGACGTTGGGCTTGGCCATGTGGCTTTCTTTGACCAATGGAATGTGGCAGAAGATTTCAAAGTCATTATGTTTCACAAGCTAACTTGCTCTCTTCCCTCTGAAATGAGAATTTCACATTCCAAGTAGGGGCTGCTCCTTCACACTCAGTCTTTGAATAAGTAGTTTGCTCATACCCATAAGTATATAAGAAAGAAAATGTTTCTTATTGTAAGTCACTGAGATTTGGGATTAAAAAAACAAACAAAAATATGCTCAGCCAAGCTAAGAATTATACAGTGTTACTTTCTTATCTAACAACTATGAAGAATAATTTTAGTCTTTATAACATCATTCTGAGTAATAAATGTATGTTCAAGAAATGGTAGATAATCTACCTAAAATTTTTGTATAGAGATTTCAGATGAAATATAATAACTTAAGTAAAGAGTCATTATTTTTATTTAACACTATCTGGTGCTGCTCCTGACTTTGTCAATATAACATCCCTGTGCTAGGATCACGTCTGATGATACAAAGTGTCCTAAGTACAAAGGAGAACCATGCAGATAAACACCCATTAGAATTCAGTACAGTATACATTATCTCTCTAAACTATCTTCCTAAAGGAGTCTTTGCCTTTAAATCTCAATTTCCTTTTTTAATTTATTTTTTGAAGTAGAGTTTACAACATTGTGTTAGTTTCAGATGTACAGCAAAATAATTCAGTTATATATATTTTTTCCAGATTCTTTTCCATTATAAGTTATTGCAAGATATTGAATATAGTTCCCTGTGCTATATAATAACTTAGTGCTTATCTACTTTATATATAGTAGTGTGCACATCTGTTAATCCCAAACTCCTAATTTATCCCTCCCCGACCCCTTTCCCCTTTGGTACCCATAAATTTGTTTTCAAAGTCTGTGAGTCTGTTTCTGTTTTGTAAATAAGTTCATTGTATCAATTTCTTGTATTCAATATAATTCTAAGGTATATAATTTCATCTTCCTATTCAGAATAATACAGAGGAAATAACAAATGAAATACACATTAACTTTAAAATAATTCATCGAACAAGTGAAAAACATCTTTACTGAAATAAGATCTATCAGTAGACAACATAGAAAGTAGTATGCAGGTGAAATTCTTGCAATAATAATATGAGTATTAGTCATCCAGTACTCATCTACACCTACACCTACACATTGGGTACTGAGTTGTGTGTGGCCATGTCATTCAAGTAATTATCTAATTAATATAAGCTGTGAAAAAGTTCTACCTTTCACTTGACTCCATATCACTAAAAACACCAAAAACGCATGAGTGAATGGGGGCTGATAGTCCTTGGAAGGAGAAAGTTACTGTCAAATTATTGTTTGCTACTTTTACTTAGGTTAATGTAGTAAAAGTGGTTATAGGAAAGTCAATGATAATTTATGTGGGTTTTTCTGAAAACACCAATTTAGAATAGTATCTTATATAGGTCAGCAGTGGACACAAAAAACAAACAAGATTTCCTTGTTAATATATGTATATTTAATTTAAAGAAGAAAATGTGAAGCTTGTCATTAAATACTGTAAGGAAGAATTTGGAGAAAGCTAAATGAGAAAAATATAAAGGGAATATTATACAAAGTTAAATGCCTGATATATGTATTCTTTTAGGGTAGTAGCTGAAACAAATTGGTATCTTTTCAATAAATTAAAAGTAATAGGTGTATATTCCTTCAATATGTAGGGAGGGTTGATTTAAAGTGATTGTATTCCACTTTGCAAATTTAGTTTCAGCAAAAGAAGAAGGAAGCTGGGGCTCTCCATAGAGTCACTGTCTTGGTTCTTGCTTGAGGCAGTGCAGTTTCAGCATACAAAGAATTCTCTCTATTGAGCATCTGAAGACAGAAAAGTGTAACTGCTCCCTCAAACTACTTTGCAACATCCTTAACATCATTATTGAAATAAAATAATACATTTCTTTAATGTTTATACTATTTAAGAAAAAAACACTTGAAAGCACTGAGGTAATTTATCTTATCCAGACATATTTTTCCTTTTTTTAAACTAAGTCCAGAAAATGATATGAGTCTACAAAGTCAGCATTGCAATTGAGAGTTGGTAACATTTTATCAGATGTGCCTCTTTTTAAAATATAATAAATGAAATAAAAATTGCTGATAAAGTTTAACTCTCCATTGTTATTTATCCCCAAGAATTTTACAAAGAAAAAAATAATTTGAAGGATCAGACGTGGCACATATGCCCAATCCAACAATTTAATTGCTTTGAAATTAATATTGCTAGCATTCTAATATCATCTTGAAGATGCTTCACATTTCAATCTTTATATTCATGAAAATTGTGCATATATTAAGTACAGGAAGGGTACCAAAAATACACACCTGCTTAGTATTTCCATGTTTTTACTGTCTTTATCCACCCACCCACCTCCAACTGCCCTCATCAAACCTGAAAATCAAACTAGATCTGGATCCAGGTGCTTTGTATTATTTTTTCCCGCATTACAGAGCTCTAATTCTTTCGTGAATTTTAATAAGAGATTTTTTGGCATAGAAAGGAAGCACCTGCTGTTTTGAGCAATTCCATCAGCTCTCAGCCAAGCAAAACTATTTTGTAGGTGATTATGGTCCTAGTATCAGAATATAACCAATAATTTTATCATCTTATTCCTAATTTGTAACTGTCAACTTTATCCATTGTTGAGCTTTGGGGAGAGAAGATGAATGTTCATAATGATCTCCAAATGCTATTTGAAATATTGTGGAGTTTTGAGTGAAATTTCTGCTTCTAGTTAGTTGTGATTATGTAAAGTTGCAGTAAAGTTATTTGACTCTTTAGGGCCATGTGCACATCTTCGGTACAACTGATTAAAATGTTAAAATTCAGATAATCAAAAGCTGTGTTTATCAACGGCAATCATTAAGAAAATAACTACTTTAATGACTGCCCTTTCTTTGAAGTTACCTTTTTCTTGCCATGTTACCACAAACTTCAGATGTAGGGTTATCACTATGTACTTGGCCTAAGTTTACAACTGCAGATTCTGCCCTCATTAAAACCACTCTCCACCCCACCCCTCATGCACATACATATACCTTGTGCACTCTTGCGATATCTGTGAGTCTCTAAAAACTGCAAAGTTTAGTGTAAGTGATAATTATTCCTATTTTTCAAGAAATGTACTTTTATTTAACCAAAGATACTGTGTCATTCCTGTATCCATCCTGCTGTTTTATCAAGAGTGGATAAACTGTAGTATATGTCTGATGAGCAGTGCACCCCTGGTAGCCAGTTAGGAATTTCTTCTTCACTTATCCATACATTCATTCCTATATTCAATAAATATATATTAAGTATCCAAAAGGAAAAGGTGCTGCATAACAAGGTATTGAATGAAACATACATGCCATTCACAGCTTTCGCAAGTCCAGTGAATATTACAGGACATTTTATTTTTAAAACTTTGGGAGGGGGTAGGAACAGCAAGTTACACAGCATATAGTTCTTTCTGTTAAATGGTTTACAACCTAGTGTGATTGTAATGTAGAAATAAAAGGAAATAAGGAGTAAGCCAGGTCAGTTATAAGCCTAATGGGAGAAATGTGTGTAATACTAAAGAAAATGTTTTAAAATATCTACAATAGCACAGAAAAAGATGAGAGTTTTTTTTGTTTGATGGTCACTGTTGTACTTTCAAAATGGAGGCAGTAGCATGTGAATTAAATTAGAGGTGAGGAAAGAGATGAGCAGAGGAGGAAAAGTACAGGTAAAATGTAGAAGGAGTATGAATTACGGCATTGAGAGCAGGAACAGATGAAATTCTGCTAATGTATGCACTCCTGTGAGTTTGTACACATCCTCTGCTCTTCAGAGTAGGGCTTACTGGAGTGATGACTGGCTGTGACAGATGTGAGTGCAACTCTCTGCTCCTTTACTCACTGATGGTGTGACCTTGGCAAGCGGTCTGCCAACCATTTGGCTCTCATTCCTCTTAGACAAGCTCTAATTCAGAGGAATGTTATAATAATCCAATAACACAATGCACAAAAGCACTAGGTTCAGTCTGTCGCGTAGTCAGCATTCAAAAATTCTTTTAAAAATAATCTGTTTCAAAATAAAAAAAAAGAATGCAGACTTGCAAGGAATACTTATTGATATGATCATTGTATCATCCTAGTATTGTCTTTTTATGTTTACTAAATAGATGAAGTGGAAAAGATTTTGAACTCATTATCAAAATAGTGAAAATACTTCGGAAAATGAGGATTTGCATGAACCTAATTGGATAGAACATCCTCTTTCTATAAAAATATCTTGCTTAAAATTGCTATCTACCATAAATTTAGGTTCCCTGGGAGTTACATGGGCAAGATCTCCAATGACAACCTAATGACTAAAATCCCGTGCTCAGTCATCCTGCCTGCCGTATCTCTGCAGCATTCAGAGAAGAAACCCGCTTTTCTTCTCAGAAGCCTCATTCACAGTTATTTCTCAGGAGACTTTGTTAGTTCATTTCCTGCCTCCTTGATCATTCTTTTTCTGTCTCCTTTGATTTCTTCCTCCTCTCCTGCTTTCAGTTTTTTTTTAACCTTAAAATTTCTTTCTCTCTTTCTGCCTGTCTTTCTTTCCCTCTTCCCTTTCCCTCTCTCAATTCGACCTTAGCAAGTAGTTTGTCATCCTTATGTTTCTTATTTCTCTTTTGCAATCTCTAATCCAAAGGATTTTAAAAGAGGAAAAAAAATTATATATATATATATATGAAAACTAGATTATATACATTTATATATGATCTATTATATGTCACCTATATTTACAATCTTAGAAAACTCATTTCCTCCCCTAGATTAAATAATCATGCCTATGAGAATGATTTCCAAATCTTACTCCTAGTTCTTACTTTTCCCCCAGTACCTGTGTCTCATTTTTCAATGCCTGTTAGACTTTACCATCTGAAGGTCCTTCCTACTGGCACCTCAAATTTAATATGCCTAAAAGATAATGCATTGCTTTCCTCTGAAACAAAGTTTTCCTTGAATTGTCCTTTGATTTATGGTTGCACCTTTTTCCATGCTAAAAATTCCAAAAGTATATTCAGATCATATCACATGGACACTTCATTCCCATGGCTACCACCATAATTCACAAGCCTGTCACATTGTACCTGAGTATTGCCTGAGCATAATGAGTGTTGTCTCTAGACTTTCCGGAAAATCATATTTGGTTAGGAACTTTTTTTCATACCTACTTTTATGTCAGTGCTCTCTTTGAGGCTTTTGATAAATATCCTGGTCATTCACAAAATGTAAAATTGGGAATATATTCTGCCTTGCCTTTTTTTTTTTTTTTTTTTAAGAAAATGGTTCTCCAAGGGTACTGGTGGCTGTGAAAACCAACAACCTTGCTGATAGACTTTACTTGATCTGACACAGAAGATGTAAAATACAGCAGTTTTCAGTGAGAGAGTGATCTTGGTGGGAAGCAAATGGGGAAGGCCAAACAGTTAAAGGGAAATCCTGGATATGAGAAAGCCACAGAGGCATTTGATAACTCTTCCCATACATTCCCAGGCCCACGTTGAGGCCGTATGCATTCTAAGGGATACTAAAGAGGGTCCAGTCTTTCCGTACATGCCTGATTGACCAGGAGGCTGCACGTGCGTGCGAAGGAAACACTGGCAGGTGTAGCAGAAAGTAAAAGCCAAGGTGGATTTGAAAAATGCCTGAACTTTGAAATCTGCTCTGAACTCACTCACACTAAAGCCTATTGATAAAAGAAGAAAATCTTCCGTTTTTAAAGTGTTTGAAGACAACATATGATTATGTACTAGGTGATCACTAAGCTGTTCAGAGCCAGGAACAATCAGTAGGACACAAAGCAAAACAGATTAAAATAACACAAAAATATTAAGCATAAATGTCAGTAGCTGTAGACCATGAGAGAGCCATTCATCAAGCTTAGTCTAGGCAAGTTACTAAAACAAATAAATCAACCAGCAAAAAATAAATAAAAATAAAAACACTCAGGAAAAAACAACCAGAATTGCTGTAATATGTTTTCCAAAATGTGCAGTTTAAAAAATGTTATGAGATGTACAATTGATCCTGAAGGTGTCCCCCCATGGAACTGTGAGAGCTGTAGAACACGGATTTCTAGAAGCAGTGGTCTAGAAGGAAGTAAGAAGACTGCTTCAAAAAAAAAATTCTTAAATTCATAAAATGTAAATTTGAATTGATATATGAATTTTCCTGAAATGTGAGTCATGATATTGTTATTTCGCACAGAAAATAAAATTGAGAGTATTGAACTAAGCAAAGACAGAACTTCCCAGATTTCCCCACCCCTCCAGGAAGAACTAGTGTCCCCTGTGTCCTGCTTAAAGAGCGCTTTATACAGGTTCTATTCCTTATGTCTTAGGATCAAATTTACTTGAGTCTTCCTTCCAGGAGTTTAAACTTCAACCAGGCAAGGACTGTGTCTTAATCATTTTCCTATTCCCATTGCCAGAACTAGTGTTCAGTAATACCAGATGAAAGCAATACAGCCCTACCATGGCTACTTTCACCCTAGCTCTAGACACGGTTTCGGTAGAGATCTGCTTTCTCCTTTGGCCCTGTGTTCTCTTGCAGAGTGACTTTTTTTTATTATGCTGATTTAATTTTACAAAATAAAAAACTGTATGTATTTAAGGTATGCAGCATGATAAATTGACATACATATACGTAGTGAAATGATTACCACAAACTAATTAACATACCTTCTCCTCATAGAGTTAACATTTTTGTTGTGTGATGAGAACACCTAAAAATCTACTCTTAGCAAATGTCTAGTATTCAGTACAGAACTGTTGAGTATAGTCATCACGCTGTATATCAGAAAGACTTTTCAAATCATCTAAACTGGGCAGAAACTTGTCTTTCTCAGTCTGGAAGAAGGAAAGTCAGATTTACATGTTTATAAAACTTGAAAACAATATTGCTTCCAGTACTCTATGAATTCAGAACAGAATGTTTTGGTATCAGTTCCAACAAAATTTGCTGATGCTGACTTGATATATTATGGCAGCATATTGGACTGGTTGGAGGCATTACCCGCCACTTCCTGCTTAAATCGTTAAGGGTGAGTCCCATGAATTCATATATTCACACCCCATCTATTTTCATTTCTGTTTCCCGTATATCCCTGATTTAGTGCTTATGAGCCAGGAAACACCCCAAATTTTTCATATTCTAACTTACTTTCTCATATCTAAGATGAACTCCTGATTTATCTATTATCAAATATTTTGCCTCATAATGAATGCAGAGAACCTATTACCCACTTTGGCCTAATGGTGCTTGTAAATAATGCATTTGCATAACGAGCAATATTTATGAAAGCCAATTACCACTAATATGGATAACCTTTTGGCACCAAGTAAGCTAATAACCTTTCAAATGCAGACTAGATTACACAGTGCTAAAATAAAACTTAGGTATAATAGAAACCAGGCCCCCTTGCATACATGAAGGTTTTTTTGTTGTTTTTTTTTTCTATCTTGGCTGCGCTTTTAAAGATCTATTAATTAGATACGTGATTTGAACTAAAAAATCAATGTCATCTTATTTTTAAATAGAGAACATTAAAAAGCAATGCAAGAGCCTTCTTTTTACAAAATATTTCTAATGAAACAGAATTAACTTTAACATGAAATACTATGAATTAGGCATTTTCAAAATGTTCATTTGCTAAAGGTCATATACATGTTATATCTATAGCCAGCTACAAGATTTTGAGTTTTTTATTGATTCATACATACTTAATAATAATGATTAATCATGCTGAAATTTTACTTATCTTTTAATAGGTCAAAATATAGTGTCTCTAAACATTTAATTCACTGCTATAAAACTGACCTATTTCATCTAATTCTAGGAGAATGCCAGTTCATTTTATTAAGGCGCTTTCATTTCTGAGTATTGCATTTTAAATTGTTTATTTACTATTATATGTGGTCTAATATGGCAGCCTAGCCATGGTGTGATGGTGTAATAGAACCACAGAACCACCGTGCATTACAGCAGTAAAGTACTAATGGAATTTGATTTTGGCTTCACTGCTGCATTCTATTCTACTTGAATTAGTTAGGAATCAAAATGTGATTATCCAAACAAATAACATTCAATTACATATCAAATAATTTTCAGCACTGATAACATCACTACAGGTTTGCTTTATTCCATCAAATCTAACCCTAGTGAAATTGCCTATAGTTATTTTGAGTAATCCATCTACTTAGATGTTCTGCTTTATCTTCACCTCTTTGTGACCCTGTCCCCAGGTGACCAGACCTTTTACAATGATTTAGTGATTACTCAGGCCCCACCACCTGGCAAGGCAGTACACGCCATTGCATCCCTTATTCACCATTCTGCTATGTAACTTTTTTTGTTTTCTTCCTAAAAAAATTACACTTGTGCAAATTTTTTAACCCTTTCCTTTGATAACAGCCATCTAATATGGCAAATTAATTACAAGAATTTAATTTTAGATATATGATATTTGCAAGCCCACTGGGAAATACCTAGGTGATTTGGAATTTTGCTTTTTCTCAAGAGACATGAAGTCTAATGGTAGAGGCACAAATTTACAAGGCAAAGTGTGGTAAGTGCTGTCAGCGTCAAAACTGATGATGGTGATGATGATGTTAGGCTTTATTTACTGGTTCCTGACTTAATAACCATCAGTGCTCCAAGATATTAACATGGGAACAGGTATAAAGGATAATTTTTATCTGACTCATCTGGGAAGTTATCATGAGTAAATTGTCATTTACTTTTTATTCTGAAGGCTTTCACAATTAGAAATGAAATGTGAAAGATTTCAAGGTAAGTTAGGGTAAGTCAAAGAAGTTTACTTGAAAACAACAATTAATAAAATTATAAGTTTCTGATAAGATTATAAAATGTCTACAGTGGAAAATAATAAATACCCAGAATAAGATCAATACTACCCCGACATTGACACGTGAGAATGTGTACTCCAGGACAGCTAGCTGAGTCCACGGAGGGAAAGAGAATCTCATCACGAAACAGTTGCTACTGTAAGCATAATATTAGTAAAAAACTGCTGCTTGATAAACTAGCATGATAACCATGACACAATCAATCATAAGAAGAAGACAAAGTGTGACAGTTAATGTCACCCATTTGCATATAGCAATTTGTATATTTAATGACCTAGGTCCTGAGTTTTAAAGGTAGAGTTTAAGTATTGTCATAGGCACACTTCCTCACCATGAGGGATAGGAACTCTTGGAAGATAATTATGCAAAGGTAAAACTTGGGGGCAAGACATAATATCAGGCCAATAATTGTTCAGGTAAACAGGCTTTTTCAGTAGTTTTAAAATAACCTCAAATAGTCGTCTTCTATGAAATACATATATGTATAGCATCAAAACAATTCCTTCTGTAGATTATTTTCCACATTCTGACTTTTTAGCAAGGCTTTGGTTTCATTGTTTAAAAGAAAAAAAAATGCTCTGTAGATTGTGCTGAAAAATGTACACTATCTAAATCGAATATAATGGGTGATGATATTAGTAATTTTATTTTCACCCCAAATCTTTCTTTTTTTCTCATTTCTCAATTTTGTAACTTTTCAGGTTGCTTTCCCTACTTTTCAAGCTTGAGGTCAGTAGTCTGAAATGCTGCAAAGGTAGCTAACTTCTAACTCAGAAAGCAGGAAGACTATATCATACTCCCTCAGAGAGATCAAACATCTTTAAAAAACCTGCTGAAGGGGAGAGGGAGGGAAAATGGGCCAAAAATTTTATGTCTGTGCTATTTGCAGTGAAAACATCTCTATTATCTAAAACTTCTGAATACCAGTTAGCTATCCATTCAGCAAGAGTCACTCAAGCAAAACACAAGGGTCATCCCACAGCAAAGAGGACTTGATGTTAGTTATGTTAGTTAGGTTAGTTAAGTTAGTGAACACTCATAGCTAGTGTGATGTTAGGCTCTAAACGCCACACTCTGTGCTGCAAACCCTTCTCTAGTCTCCTTGAACTCTGTCCTCATTCCTTACTGCCTCCTCCTACACATTGTCAACATGCAAAGTCTTTATTCTACACCTTTTTCTTTTTAAAATTTTATTGAACTATAATATAATATAGAAAACCTATAAGTAAATTTAGAAGTACAACTTATAGGTAAATTGCTCTGTCAGGGTTCATACACTGAAGACTCTCTTGTAACAGCTTCTTAATAAGGAACAGAATAGTCCAACATTCCAGAAAAAGAAAGAATAGGAACATGTTGAAAAGAACATTCTCCAACGTTGTTTGTGTAATACAAGTAATATTTGGGGATCTGTATATAGAACCAGATTTTTGGCGATGAAGAACTACAAACATTTAGTGAGGGAAAAAAGTGAAAAATGTTAAACTAGATTACTCATAAATGAGCACAAACCAGGACAAACTCTGGCTTTCTTCTGCATCAGTAAATGCTGAAAATTAAAGCAACAGTGAATACAAAAATGTAAGGAAGAATATGTTTTCCTAAGAATTTTGTACTCAGCCAAATTACATTTCCAGTGCAAAGGCTATAACACCCATTCCAATTAGTGGTATCTGTGCTGGGTGCTCTCTTGTCACAAGGAAAGTTAATCCTAACCTCAGCTGAATAGCTACATTGGAAGACTTCATCAGAATTTATCTTGAACTTGCCTCCACTTAAGAAACTTCAAAAACTGGACTGAGAGCAACAATACTTCTGGAGGATTTTCTGTAGGATATTACTGACATCCAGTTTTATAGATAGGTACTCCTCAAATTGCATTCATGTGAACATAAATATTCCCAGAATTATTGATAGAAAAACACAAAGAAAAACTTCTGTGATGAAATATGTCAGAAGCATGATGAGCTAAACTAAGTTAAAAGAATTTCAGGACTCTGCCAAGTCTGTAAGAAACTAACATGTTTTGTAAATCTTCAGGAGTGGTGTGCAGTGTTCAGCATTCAAGTGTATCCACTTCCACTGCATCCCCCAAACACAGAGAAATCTCTTATCATTATTTCACATAGTACTAGTAGTAATCCATATACCATTCTTCAGGAAATGGACTTGAGATACTTGTAAGATTTATCCCTGTAAATGCCATGTTTGTTTTGGTCTGGACAGCCTGCAATGGGAGATGTTGTAAGAGATTTACTTGTAAAACCCTTGATCATATCAACTATGTTGCACAGTAGTGATACAGGAAAAATGGTGTGCGAGAGAAAGGCCGTGTCCCAGGTGAGTCCCTGGGACGCGCTTCATCAAGTGAGGATCCTTAGCTTTCAGCAGGAAACAATTCAAGAGTGAGCCATAGTTGAATAAAAGTAGGTTTATTCAGAGAGATGCACACTCCACAGACAAGAGTATAGGCCATATCAGAAGGCCAGAGAGGCCGCGAGGTGTGGGGGTGGATAAAATAAAAGTAGATTCACACTATAGTCAGAGTGCAAGCCATCTCAAAAGGCAAGAGAAAAGGTGAGAGAGAGAGAGAGCTCCAGAATCCGGGGTTCTGAGTTTTTATGGGCTGGATACCTTCATGTGCTAACAAGTGGGAAGATTATTCCAACTACTTTGGAGACACCACTGGAATTCTCAGGAATTGGGCCATTACCCACTTTTTGACCTTTTATGATCAGCCTTGAAACTGTCTTGGCACCTGGGAGGCTACCATTTAGCATCCTATTGTATTTCGATGAGCCTATTATTGAAGCTCAAGGCTTACTGGGAGTTGACTCTTCTGACATCTTGGTGCTAACTGCCATGTCATTCTCTTAATGGTTGTGCCCTGCCCCCTTCCCTCCTGGCTCAGTAGTGTCTTTATATGAACCAGCAGGAGAAATATTCCACTGGTCTTAATACCCAGAGTAGTTGTGATTCTCTTAAACAACAAATTTACTTGTTTGTTTTGGTTTCTCTGATCCTCCTAACTTATTGAGTTTTCTTTCACATTGTCTGCTAAAAAAAAAATTATGGAAAAAAAAATTGTGGTCAACTTCTCCAGAATGTGTAAAGGAGAAAGATACAAATAGGAGAGGAACAGCAGTACAATGATGGGGCATGACGGTGTCTGTCCTGATACCCAGATCTAGCCTTCACGTTGGACTTCACCCCATGAGTCCTGCTGGAGTGCTGAGCAAAACCTTCAGAAAATGTTTTTTTCATGAGAGGTTTTGTGAGACTCTGTGTATAAGCAATGATGCTCTGGACCCAGGTGAATACAGGACAGGAGAGAGCACTTCTCTTCCAATTTGTGCTCTGACACAGTGAAGTAGGACTGAGTTCCTGTTTTGGCACTGTGGGAGTTTTGCAGTCAAAGGACACTAGGCGTTATGCTGGAGAAGGACGCATTCTTCCCAGGAGGGCAGTGGCAGCTAGCATATCAGACAGCCAAGAGTGAGCTGCAGCCTGATACCGAGACACATGCAACATTCAGGAATGCTTGAGGAGAAATTTGCAGGCATGAGTTCCTGCACATTTAAGGATGTAGGCTAAGCAACGTGTGAAATTCGGTACAAATGCTAATAATTAGTGAATTATGTCCTTAGAATGGTGATGCCTACGATTGTGCGGGCTTCTTGTTTTAATCCCAGCTCCAATTTCCTACATTTATCTTCTTTAATCTTACTTTTTTTTGGCATTAAAAAGTTTTATACTGTGGTATTATATACCTCTTCTTAAAACACCTTGAATAATTCCTTAGAATAAGGCAGTTTTAAGTAATTGATATTCTAGAGTGGAAGAAATTCAAATGACCAATAATCGTGTGATACCATGTGGTAGACAGAATAAGGATCCTTTAAAGATGCCCACTGCCTAATCAGCAGTATCTTTGAATATGTTGCCTTAAATGACAAAAGGGACTTGGCTCCAGTGATAAAGGATTTTAAAATATGGAGAAAATCCTGCATGCCCCAGTCATGACAAATAGGATCAACATACTCTGTTATATTTTATTATATAGTATTTATATGCTATTGTATTTTATTGGTTCATTGTAGTTATGACTTAGATATTAGGTGTATATTCTTATTAATAAGATAAATTTAAATTTATTCACAGCAAATTTTCACCTTCTTCACTAGTTTAGTATTTCTATATGTGAAAGCAGCTCACATTTCACTTAAAAAACATTACATAAGGACCTCCCCAACCACATTTTAAGTTATTCTGAACAACTTATATTGTACATGGACTAGTATATGTATTATTTGCCCTTCGTTGTATGACAAACCACTTAAACTTAGTGGATTAAAAAAAAAACCTCACCGATCATCACTTTATAATAGGTAGGTTAGCAATTTGGATTAAATTAATCTGAATAGTTCAGCTGGTCTTGTCTGGGTTCACACATGTGGCTGCAGTCAGCTGGTGGCTCTGCCAGAGCTGAATGGTCTAAGACAGCATCGTTCTCCTAACTCGCAGTTGGAAGGCTGCTGGCTGGGATGCCATGGTACTCTTCAAGGGACTTGTCTAACAGGCTAACTTGGACATGTCTTCAAGCCTCTTCTAGTAGATTTAGGTAAAGATTCCTTTGTTGTTACATATTCTTCTATTCACATTCATTAATTGAACAAGGGTCAGCTATGTGCCCAGTGATATGTGAAAAACACTTTGAAATGTATGAAAGTTTTTGCCTTATATAGAGTATAATTTACTATTTGGAAAACTTAATCAATAATTTTAAAAAATCAATCTTCTGTCGGAAGGTGTATTAAGACAGTGGGAAAAGTAAGCCTATCTACCTGTTATCAAATATATAATTACACATGAATATGAAATTAAGCACTGTAAAATCTCTTGGAGAGCCATATTTGCTATCAAAATAGGTAAGCCAATTTTTGTACTTTTTTCCCAAAAAAGAGTGTTATTATGTGATACAGGAAAACTTTAAAGTATTTTCCTTGAAAATTATTTAAAACTAAATAGAAAAGTGGGCAGAGGTTATAAAGAACATTTTCAAAATCAAGCCAGAAAAACATTTTTTCAGACGCAACTTGACTTTGATAATAGATACATGTTTATAGTATGTTGAACAGACATACTTCAGACTATAATGAAAGCAAAACCATTTTTTCCCCATCAAGTTGATAGAATAATCTGCATACCTAGCCTAAACAGTTCTGTAGAAAGTCACAAAGAGAATATACAAAAGAGAAAGTGTAAAGAAAATAAAAATCTGTGCTTAAAATTATGGACACTTTATTGTACTCTCCCCCAAATCATTAAATTTGATATATTCTCTTTTATTATCATTTTATTAATCTTGGTAGATAATTGGACATATAATCAATAAAAGGTACATAGGAAGAAATTCACCTAAAATTGGCTGCAAAGTTTTATATTATTGAGATCATAACTCTTGGCTATTACTTTTTTCACAAAAAAACCAGCTTTCAATAAAACCCAGTAGAGAAAATATGTATGCCTAGGGGGGAGAATATTTTTCACCTTTATAGGCACTGAAATTGAATCTGTTTTGCTCATGAGCTATTGTTCATAGCTGCTGTCAAAAATTTTAAAGGTTCAAGAATTCACTTTTTAAATGAAACAATGACTGTTCTTGTACTGAGATCCCTTAATATATCCCCCAAGAAAACATGGCATTCCACATTTTCTACAATCATTTTACGTACGTGATTTTCTTGATGTGGAAAATAGAGAACCTTCACACTACCAAAAATAAATACTACCTTACTCTTTAAAGATTGAGTAGAGTTTGGCTTTTTAGGGAACTGTAGTGTAAGAGACACAGGTTTAGCCTACAAATCTACAAGGCAAAATAAATAGCTGTGCAGTGCTTTCAGAGGCAAAAGAAGTGGAACACAAATCTGGAGGGAAGGACATTCTGTTCAGAGATAAACAAGGAATTCATTCATGAAATGAGAAAGCATTAAACCGGGCTTCACAGGAAATGAATGAACTAGAGAAATCTCTCTCTAATTTCTCTCTAAAAACAGCATCCTGGGCCTTGTTCAGGTGAACGTACACCCGACTGAATGACTAGATTGGAATGGAGGACTGGAGGCTGGAATTACAAGGGAACGAGAGCAAAGGCCAGTATCACATGAAAGATGAGTATAGCTGTGAAACAGGGGAAGAAAATAAATTCAATAGGATAATTTTTTTTTAATTTTTAAAAAGACTTTCTTCAAGCTGACTAAGTTGTTAAACAAGTTTTAATATTTACCAACACATTCATGAAAAATAAAATGAAGGTTTTAAGAGAGAAGGTAGAGACAGTATTGTGATATACTTTAATTTTTATGTTGAAATGTAGAACATCACAGGTATCGTGCTAATGTTAATGAAAAAGTAGAGGATCTTTCATTCACTAATTCTACATATTTCAATTTCATAAATAAATAACTGAATAAATAAATGTATGAATACATAACAAAAGCAAGAATAAATACTAATATATATTTTAAATTACCCTATTATCTCTAATTATTCTTTAAAAATAAAAAGCACAACTACATTATTTAAATCCCAGGGTTACAATTTCCTAAAAGATTTCCTCTATTCAAGTTGAGGCAAATAATAGATTTTATTCATCCTTTTGCACATACTTAAAAGTGTAGGTTGGAATACTATATTTAAGCCTGTGCAATTGTCAATTCGTTTAGCAATTATTAAACATAACTAATACTAAGTTTTCAGCTTTCCCCTCAATGTTGTAGGCTAGTGTCCCATCACATGGTCTGGTTTTCTTCTATTACGGTGATTTGCTACCAATAATTTTGTTATAAAACATCGAGTTAGATCCTTTACCTTCCATTCCCATAGCTTCCACCTCTTAGAACCTCTTCCCTAAGGATTTGGCTGATCACTCTGCTCTCAAGCTCTGCTTCACACTTGAGTCTGCCTTTCTTCCCCTGCCTCACCAACATCATCACCAGTCTTTTCAAGCTCTCAAATAATCATCTTTCAAATCATATTTTTCCATGTCAAGGACTGCTCAGTATGAGCCAGTTCCTCTATCGACCAATCCAAAATCTTTATGTTTTTAAAGACTTACATATTTTACCCAAACTTATTTCTTACATCTCAGCATAGTTGATTTCAACCAAGCTTAGCTCTTTGTTGCTTCTTACATATCCATAGTCATTCCATTAGCATTTGTGCCTTTGCTCAACTTTTTCCCCAAAAACATGTACCCCCAATTCTTTGGAAAGTCTTTCTTTGTCCTTTCTATATAATCAAGTGGGATTTATCATGTAAGATCTAAATCAAGCTCCATTGTTAAAGCTTAAAATCAGTTTCCTAGAATTCTGGATACTCATTGTCCATTGAATTCTGTGGGAGCCCATGACTGGGTTAACGAATTGTAACAGACCCCAGCCGCTTCTGGGCTGGTGGTCTGCTTTAGCATATCTATAAGAATGTATATTATTCCCCTTTCTCCATGACTTCCTTAAAGGTAAACTGTAGGCCCCCAAAGAAATGAGTCTTGGGCTAGAATGATAAACAAGTTACAAAAAGCTGCAGACTCAGAGGTGAAGAGGCTGGTTAGCCAATGACGGGTAAGACCCCCAGAGGGGGGCAACCTAAGACAGGCACAGCCGCCTGAGTCCAAGATAATAAGCTGCAGACTCAGAGGTGAAAAGGCTGGTTAGCCAATGACGGGTAAGACCCCCAGAGGGGGCCAACCTAAGACAGGCATAGCCGCCTGAGTCCAAGAAAAATGTTCAAGCAGCTACTTCTCAGACATTTTGCCCTGATAAGCTGTAAGGCTCGCAGATGTCAACACAAATATGACTTGCTAAAACCTAGAGGGCCTTCTGACCTTGGGCCAGACCCTACAATCTAAATCCCACCCTGTCTTTCCCTAAATTCCTGCATTCCATCACACAATGGTCAGTGATTTCCTAAATTCCTGCATTCCATCTCACAATGGTCAATGATTTCTCCTTTGATTGTAGACAATAAATGTGGGAGCAATTGAGAGGTTGGGGAGTTGGCTCCCGACTCCCTCTCGCTCTCTTGACTTTTTCCACAAAGTCTTGAGTAATTCATTCCGTTTCGGTGGGACTTCTGCTGGCCAGAACCCACGACTGGTGACGAACCCACAGAATTCCATAAAGTTTGGTACTTTATTATTTTCTGATTTGATAAGTATACAACACCAAAACATATTCTATTGTATTTGAAGTACACACACATTAAGACTCTTCCAAAATACATATGCACTGTACTTGATGAATGGTTTACCCACACAAACTCAGGAGATGTACTTACAGAGATAGGCTCTACCTGTCAAAATTGAAGTCAAGATTTCTCCTCCATCTGTCATTCTCATATCACCCCAGTCTCCACACCCCATTTTTACCTAACCCATGTGTTTCTGAAGTCTTAATGACACCAATTTTCTTGCATCTCTAAAACCTTTCATGTTTCCCTTGGGTGAGTCACTTCTTCTGAAACATACCTATAAACCAACATGCTTTATTTCCATTCTTCACTCTACATTTTCTTTCTCTTTCCCTTTCTTCTTCCCTATTTGACAAAAAGATTCCTAGAACTAGTACATGATTATAGCAATTTTGCAGAATACAAAGTTAACATACCAATGTCAATCACTTTTCCTTACAGCAGCAATGACCAAATGCAATTCAAAATTAAAAACACAATACTATTTACACTAGCTACCAAAACTCAAAATACTTAGGTATAAATCTAACAAAATATTCAAGAGCTATATGAAAAAAATTACAGAACTCTGATGAAAGAAATAAAAGAAGAACTACAAAAATGGAGAGATATTCCACGTTCATGGATAGAAAGGCTCAACAAGATGTCCGTTTTATCCTAACTGATTTATGGATTCAATGTGGTCTCAATCAAAATCCCAGAAAGTCATTTTGTGGATATTGCCAAACTGATTCTAAAGTTTATATGGAGAAGTTAAAAAAAAACAAAAACAAAAACAAAAACAAAAAACAAAAACAGATTAGCTAGCACAATATTGAAGGATAAGAATAAAGTTGGAGGACTGACACCACTTCAAGATTCACTATAAAGCTACAATAATCAAAACAATGTAGCACTGGTTAAAAAAAAAAAAAAAAGATCAATGGAGCAAAATAGAACAACCAGAAATAGACCCCCATAAATACAGTCAAATGATCTTTGACAAAGGTGCAAACTGATATGATGAAGAAAAATGGTCTTTTCAAAAAATAGTGCTGTAACAACTGGGCATCCACATGCAAAAAATGAATCTTACTCAGACCTTACACACTTCACAAAAATTTACTAAAAATGGATCATAAAACTAAATGTAAGATGCAAAATTATAAAACTCCTAGAACATAACTTAGGAGAAAACCTAGATGACCTTGGGTATGACAATGACTTTTTAGATACAACACCAAAGGGATAATCCATGAAAGTAATAATTGATAAACTGGACTTTATTAAAATTAAAAATTTCCCTGTGCAAAAAACATTGTCAAGAGGATTTGAAGACAAAACACAGACTAGGAGAAAGTATTATAAAAGATACTGATAAAGAATTATTACCCAAAATGTACAAAGAACTCTTGAAACTCATCAACAAGATAAAAACAACCCAATTAAAAAATGAACAAAGGACCTCAACCAATGTATATCGAGAAGATATACACATGACAAGTAAGCATATAAAAAGATGTACAACACTGTATGTCATTAGGAAATTGCAAATTAAAACAGCAATGAGATACCATTACACACTATTAGAATGGCCAAAATCCAAAACACTGACAATACAAAAATTAATAAGGATATGGAGCAAAACATATGCTCATTCTATTGCTAGTGGGAATGCAAAATGGTATAGGCATTTTGAAAGAGTTTGGCAGTCTCTTAACAAAACTAAACATACTCTTGCTATACAATCCAGCAATCATTCTCCTTGGCATTTCTCAAATGAACTGAAAATTATGTCCACACAAGAACCTTCACATCAATGTTTATAGCAGCTTTATTCATAATTGCCAAAGCTTTGAAGCAACCAATTTATTCAACAGGTGAATGGATACATCCACCTAATGAAATATTATTCAGTACTGAAAAGAAATGAGCTCTCAAGCCCTGAAAAGAAATGGAGGAAACTTAGTTCCATATTACTAAGTGAAAGAAGCCAATCTAAAAAGGCTTCATATTTTGATTCCAATTATATGACATGCTAAAAAATGCAAAACTATGCAGTCAGTAAAAAGTTTAGAGAGTTCTGAAGTTCTTGAGAGAAGGCAGGAATAAATAGGTGGAGCACAGAGGATTTTTAGGGCAGTGAAACTATTCTGTATGATACAATAATGATGGATATATATCATTATACATTTGTCAAAACCCATAGAGGGAAGGGTATAGCTCAGTGGTAGAGTGTGTGCTTAGTATGCACAAGGTCTTGGGTTCAATCCCCAGTGCCTCCATTAAAAAGTAAATAAATAAATAAATAAAATCTAATTATCTCTCCACCCCTCTTAAAAGAAACAAATAAAACCAACCCATAGAATGTACAGCATCAACAGTGACCCCAATATGAACTACAGACTTTCTATGATAGTGATGTGTCAGTGTAGACTCACTGATTGTACCAGGGGCAGGGGTATATAGGAAATCTCTCCACCTTCCACACAATATTGCTGTGAACCTAAAACTTTTCTAAAAAATAGAGTCTTCTTATATACTGAAAAAAATTTTAAAGCCACAAAATATAAATAAAATAAGCTTACATTTTCTTTCAAAGGCAAAGCAACAATGTTTTAATTTCTTAAAAAGTACAACATTGATATTTTTTACCTTTAGATCTCACAATAAGTTTGAAGTTGTATGATCATTTATCACAGGTATAATGGTCAGGGAACTACATTTCTAGGAACACACTTCCATTTCTTGTAATTGTCCTCTTCCTTTGTCATAGGAATAGCCAAAGTTAGCTTGCATAAATTTAAAGAATGATTTCTTTAAATGAGTGAGAGTGTAGAAATTAAAAAAAAAAAAAAACTGAAAAGAGTATGGAGAATTAAAAACCTAGGATAAGCATATCTTGAATATTCTAGATCACTAAACAGAGTGTTCAGGATAGGGGGGTAGCTTTCATTTCCTAATTACCCAAGGAATATAAAATAAATTCTACACATGTGCAATAAATGCCTAATTTGGGTCAGCCCAGCAAACATTGAAGCCAGTGTCTCCCAGGATTCTTGTCTGTTTTTCTCTTTGCTTCTGTCTCTGCTCTGGTACTGATTGTTTTCTGCTCTTTGTCTGTTATTCTATTTTTGAACAACTGCTCTAAGATAGAAACCAGTAATGCAAGAGGGACTGTAAAAGCTGCTTTCAACTTTCAGATGGATGGCTTTCCTGTCTGAAAGTTACCACAAATCGCTTTCCCTGAGGAACCAGCTCTCATTGTTTTATGAAAGGTCTTCATTCTGCTATGCACCCAAAGACTAAAGCTTGCAACACGTTATTTTTTCATGCCTATTGTAAAGACTCTGAATGATTGACAGGTGCCAGCTAGATAAGTTTCCACGTGGTAAATTTTAAAATCTATTTAGAAAGCTGTAAAAAAAACACTGCTAAAAGTGTTTTGCCTCTCTTACGACTGATCAAGCAGTTGAACTGATAAGTCCTCACGTTGGCAGAAAAGTACAAAAACTATTAAAGTACTGCATAGAATTTTATTATTAAGCAGCAGTCTTATTTATTCATTCTATGAGTTTTTAAATATTATTTATTTTTTGACAAACCATTTTACTTTCTTGCAAAATAGGAGAAAGCCCTAAATCAAAATGCTTATTTTGTAGATAGAAGTAATGCCACTCACTTGACTTATATCCTACCATTTACTAAGGGTAAAAAAGTGATGCATTCAGTTTCTTAAACAGCTAAATAGTAACTAAACTGAAGAATGTGAGATGACAATGTTTATTTCTCATACTTTCTATGTATTCAGTTAATAAAGAAGAAAAATATGTTCTCTAGCAATGACATCTTTTGGCAATACAAAGTATAAAACTACCTTTATGAGGCGCGGCAAAGAATTTGTGTTCATCTTAATGTTATCACAGTAATAAATATCTATAAAATTCCTGCCAGTATTAGAGGCTGTGAGAAATTTCATCTTTATACCCTGTTAGCTAGACAAACTTACAATGTAGTTGTACTCTTTTTTGACCCCAGTTCCTCCTCAAGACTAAGATCATGGAGTAAGAAATATATTCAGTGTAGTTAACTTATTCTGCAACCAAAATGTATGGATAGAAGTTGGAATTTGTCAAACGTATAAATCAATCTTAATTACTATTTATGCCATGTTTTCCTTCCAATGACATAATTTTTTCATGCTAAAAATCAGAATCTCTACAAATTGGAACTCATTATAATTTTTCTTCTGTGCTGTAATTTTTTCATGTATATTTTCTGAGAAAATAAGTCTTTTGGAAGATAGAATATTGAGGTAACATTACTTGTGATTTTGGGTTGTAGTAATATGTAATATGATAAATCTATGTGTAAGTTTAAAAATTGTGGTATATTTATTTTATTTTATTGATTTTTCTAAAGAATATGAGAAGTGTGGCAAAAAACACATAGATATTAAACAATTCTACTATTTAAGATGACAAAGAACATAAATAAAGTCCCAAAAGAGAGAGTAGGAAATAGTATATGTGTGTGTATATGTATGTATATGAAAGCACTCACATGAATAAAATTTTCTGTCCTGTCATGCGAATTTTTTCTGGATGAAAATACTAAAAAGACTATCTCATATTTCTTCTTTGAAGAATACTGACCTATGTACCGAGCAGTCTTTCAATGAGACATTTATAAAATGATATTCCATATTATCCATATGGATATTTTTATGTAAACTTCAAAGAAACCAAGGACATAATGTTAACTCACAGCACCAAGGAAATTTCCGTGGAGGACTAAAAAAGTTGAATATAGGATTGAAGACTTCCAGTAATCTGGCTTGCCACAGGTGCAGAACCTAAGGAAAGCGGAGCACTGATTCTCAAGGTGTGGTCTCCAGGTCAGAAGCACTAGCATCACAGAGGATCTCGTTCGTGTGACTCTTCAGGTCCTACTGCAGTTCTACTGACTCAGAAACTCCAAGGGTAGGGAAGGAATTCTTTATTTTACCAAAGCATTTCAGATGATTCCGATTCACCCTAAAGATAGCTACTAATCCAGTGCGACATTTCTCAAACTGTGTTCTGTGGAACATTAATTCCAGGAAGTATCAAAAAGTATTCCAGGGAGAAAAAGAAAACATTGTTCTAGTTTAAAAAAACAAAACCAAAAACTTTGGGTGAAAGTTAAAGTTGCTTTACTGTAATTTTTCTTAGGCTTTAATGTGATAAGCTTGCCTTAATGCCCCAAAGTTGGTTCTCCAACCAACAGCATTAATATCACACGGGAACTTGTTAGAAGCGAGTGTATCAAATCCCGTCCTGAAACTACTGAATTTGAATCTACATTTTCATGCCTATAAAGTTTGCAGAGCGCTGTGCTAAAGTGCGAACTAGAAGGCATGGCAGAGTGCACGAATTATAAGTAGTCTGTTAAAAAAAGCATTGGAGCCAATAATGGGAAAACCTGATCTAGAGATGAGTGTCTAACATGTGGTTAGAAATCATTCATGTCTAGCATGACCCAGATTGCAAAAGCAGAAGAAAATCATTTTTTTACACAGAATTCTTTTTCACTGTGAGGGGAGCAGGGGAGCTGGAGTTAAAGAGGATGTCTCAAGATAACTAGATCACTTGATTTTAAGCATTTCATGTTGTTGTCAAGACAGTGTCAACCAGTGAAACAAAGTAAAAACCTCAATTTATAAACACAGGTAAAAGAGAGGTGTGCAAAGATAGTTGATTTAATAGAGTATATTTAAAACATCTTTTTATTATGCAAATTAACTTTAAGTGTCAAAACCTTACAGTAGGTCGCATTAGAAGAATGATTCCAAGGAAGGATTTAAATAGCCTTGGAATTCATGCAAAATGAGAAGAGCCCTCTTACAACAACATGCTCACGTCCAGTGCTTTCTTCCTTAAGGCCACATAATACTTTCCCCAAATTTCCAACAGGGCATCAGCTGGATGGTCTAAAATTACAACATTTATAAACAGTTAAGGTATTGAAGCTAACATTCAGAAAACAGAGCTAAGATGTAATAATGTGTTTTATGCTACATATATATTTACTCTAGCTATATAGATATAATTTAAATATGATAAACTTAAAACCAGAAATGTAAAAGAAAATAATTCATCTAATTTTTTTAAAATGTCTGTATGAGATTTAAGGTAATCATATTTTGGAAGTTTTGCCCGCTTGGGTAAAAATACTAGCTGTTATTTCACTACAGTAAAATGACTCACAACTGCGAGCCCAAAGAAGATGCAATTTTATGGAGCTATTAATTTAAAAATACAACAATTTTCTGAAGAACAGGAATATCTAGTAAGTGATCGTTCTTCTGACTATTATTAGAACATAATAATGTTGCTATCCCATACAGTAGTGTTGTAGATACACCAAAGTATTTCTAAGTAGAATTGTATTGTAATAAATATATCCAATTTCTTTAATGGAAAATAATATTTTTCTTCTTACTGTCTTGTGAAAATTAAAACACTTAATTTTTACCTATGAACTGTATGTTTAATTAAAACTAAATAACTAATCAGACAAAGAAATAACCAGGACTAGGATTTGTAATACCTAGGTCCAGATAACAAAATAGAAATCCGGCTGTGGAATGCAGTAGAAATTCTAATCATGCTTAAATTTGTTAATAGAAGAACTATTGCAAAGCCACTCTTTTACTGTGATGGAAGAATATTTATTAAACACTTACCGTGTAATAGCATTATTGAAGGAGAGGACTGTGATTTGGGAAGCTGGTGACTGTGAAGATGCATGCATGCCCTCTGCTCCCCTCTTTTGACTTGAGAATCTTTCTCATATTTCCAAAGAAAAAGATTTCTTTCAGCCTCACTTCTAAAAATATCACTTACACGGAACCCCTATTGCTGTGAAGCCAAAAAAAAAATCACTGTCTATGGAAGAGGTGTCTTTTCCCTGCTCACTGCAAATGGAGTTTTCCCAAGTTGCTTTCTTAATGACCTTGAAAACGTCTAAATAATCATTACAGGGATCATGTGGCGCTGTGTGTGTGTGTGTGTGTGTGTGTGTGTGTGTATTTGGAGGGGGGGTAGTTCAAAACTTTGACCTGAGGGCAAGAACTGTCTTTTTCTCTTAATATCCCCAGCACCTACAACACACCTCAGAATGAAGCTACCCATGTATTTGTTGAATCCATGAATAGCCAGATCAGTAAATATTCTAGTTGCAAAGCATAAGGACCCTCTGCTTTATGCACTCCAGACATGTTAGAAAGGTATTTGACTACACTGGGATTCAGGAGTCCAAATATCAATTATTTATTTAGTAGAACTATTGACCTTGAGGTCATTTCGTACTGCAGTTTCTTTTTTGGGGTCTGTGGACTCCTCAGCTTAGCTGCCATAGTATTGGAAGTATGCACATAATTTTTAATATTTCAAAAGGTCTAAACATTTGCACAGCATAAGTAAAACTCTAAGATTCTTTGCTTTAACTGAATTTATATCAATTATGGTGATTTTATGAAGGCAAGTATATATGACATTAATTAATTTTAGTATTTATAATTTGTGTAGGTATAGGATTTATATAAAGATAAATTAAAAGATAGGTTAAAAATTTGGAAATCATTTCTCCAGTGTCAAAATAATTCAACTAAGTCAAATATCTAGTTGGTAAAAAAAAAAAAAGTAAAAAATCTGACTTTAGTTCCTAATCTAATATTCATTTTCTGATATAATAGGCAAATTTATTTCACTGCAAGATAGGAACTGCATCAAAGGAGAAAATATAACAGCATTTTGACCTTTCAAACTTAATAAAGTAACAAAGTTGGAAATTGTGAATTTATATTCCACTGCCTAAATAGTAACCAGTTTCCAGCAGAAATACAGGATAAGAAATGGAAATATATGACAGGGCTTAATTGTCTTAGAGAAAAAGAATTTAGGATGACAAAGTAGGTTACAGGCCCAAGGCAAGCAATTTTTTTTTAAGAAGTATATTTTTATTTTAGAATAATTTTAGATTTGCAGAAAATTGTGAACATATAAGTTCTCATGTACGGCACATTTGGGTCTCCCTACTATTAGCATATTAGTATGGTCTATTTACTGTATCTAATTTTGATATTTGTTATTAATTAAAATTCCACAGTTTTTCCTTAGTTTTTTGCAAAATGTCCTTTTCCTATTCTAGGATACCCTCCAGTTATCACAGTCTACTTGTCATGTCTCCTCAGGCTCCTCTTTGCTCTGTAATTTCTTGGACTTTCTTTACTGTTAGTAATTTTGACAGTTTTGAGAAGTACTGATAAAAAATTGTGTAGAATTTACCTCAATTAGGGTTTTATTATGATTTTGTGGTTTTTATAATGATTAGACTGGGTTTATGTGTTTTGGATAAGACTACAGAGGTAAATGCCATTTTCAAGGGGAGGGTATAGCTCAGTGGTAGCATGCTTGCTGAGTGTTCAATCCCCAGTACCTCCGTTAAGATAATAAATGAATAAGTAAATAAAAAAATCTAATCACTTCTTTCCCCAAATAAAAACAAACAAAAAAATTTTAAAAAATAGATATGGGCCTATTCAGATAATTTATATTTTCTTGTGTGAGTTTTGCTAGTTTCTTTCAAGAAATTAGTGCGTTTAAATCAGGGTTGGTGGTATAGCGGTAAGTATAGCTGTCTTCTAAAATTAGTGCATTTAATCTAAGTTATCAAATTTATGAGAATACAATTGTTCACTAATCTTTTATTTAGACTCTACTGTACATGGGATGAGTAGTGATCAACCCCGCTTTCATTGCTGCTATTGGTAATGTATGTCTTCTCTCTTCTTTTCGTGGCTCGATATAGCTCATTTGTTTTTAGTGCTGAATCGTTCATTGTTTGGATGTACCACAGTTTACTTATCAGTTCACCTACTGAAGGACATCTTGGTTACTTCCAAGTTTTAGCAATTATGAATAAATCTGCTATGAATATCCATAGACATGTTTTTCTGTGGATATGATTTTCAACTCTTTTGGGTAAATACTGATGAGTACAGTTATGAGTCATATGGTAAAAGTATGTCTGGTTTTGTAAGAAATAGCCACGCTGCCTTCCAAAGTGGCTATACCATTTTGTAATCTGCTGTTGTTGGAGTATTCCATAAATGTCAATTGGATCAAGTTGATAGATAATACTGATTAGGTCAACTATATACTTACTGATTTTCTGCTTGCTTGATCTAATAATTTCAGTAAGAGGGTTGTTCAAGTATCTAACTATAGTTGTAGCTTTGCCTGTTTCTCCTCTCAGCTTTTGCTTCTTGTATTTTGACACTCTCTTTTTAGGAGTATACAAGTTTAGGATTGTTTTGTCTTCTTGGAAAACTGACTCCTTTATTTTATATAATTCCTGTATTTATTCCTGATAAATTTCCTTGTTCTCAATTCTGCTTTGCCTGAAATTAATATTTCTGTTTCAGATTTCTAATTTTTTAGTTTTAGCATGGTGTATATATTTTTCTATCCTTTTACTTTTGACTTTTCACAGTCTTTAAATTTAATGTAGTCTTTTTTGTATATAACATATAGTTGAGACTAGTTTTATTACAGACTCTGACAATCTCTGTTGTTTAATTGACATAATTAGACCATTCACACTTTAAGTGTTTATTGATAGAGTCAGATTAATATCTATCATGTTTGTAACTGTTTTCTATTCATTACATTTTCTCTTTTCTTCTTCCCTCTTTTTCTCTCTCCTCTGGTTTTATTTTATATAATTCCACATATCTCATCTCTCATCATATTAATTATACCTTAAATGAAACTTAGTTTTTTTCATTAGTTTCCATTATACTTTTTCAACCAAACTAAATATACCTTCAGATAATGTTAGAGTACTTCACATGTGGTGCAGACACCTTATAACAGGATATCCCCAACTGTTCTCTCCCACCCTTTTTGACATTGCCATTATTCATTTTCCTTATTCATTTGCTATAATCACCTAATATATTGTTACTATTATTACTTTAAACAAGGAGTTACCTATTATTGTTTTTTAAAGGAGTTAAAGTTTATTTGAACAAAAGCTCCAACAAGCAAATTTGTGTCAACAAAAGAGAAAGGTTTGTACTGACTACAGTATAGACACTGTTATATAGAATATCTGGTCCTTGACCGTGTTGCACCTTAAGTGATTTAAGAATGAGAAAAATAAAAGATATTGTTTTACCTTCATATATTTCTTCTTTGGCATTCTTCCTTTCTTTAGGTAAAACAGTTTGTGACCTATATAATTTCTTTCTCCCTGAAGAATTTTACTTTTCTCTTAGGACTGGTATTGTCACAGTTCTTGTTTATTCTTATCTTTTTCTTCTTCATTTTGAAGGATTACTTCATTGGATATATAATTCTGTGTTGGGAGGGGGTTCTTTCAATATTTTGAAAATTTTGCTCCTCTCTCTTCTCGCTTGTATCATTTCTGTTTATAAGTCTATTGTAATTCTTTCGTTTCAGAGAAGGTGTTTTCTTTCTCTGGCTTCTTTTAAGATTTCTCTTTATTTATGGTTCTCTACAGTTTGAATATGATATGTATGTGTATGCAGATTTTTGGTATTTATCTTGATAGGTGTCCATTTTTGGTCATTATTATTTCAAGTATTTTTTCCGCTTTTTTTTTTCTTTTTTTCCAGTTACACATATGTTACATCTTTTGGATTACCACATAGTTCTTGAATATTGTGTGCTGGGCTTTCTTTTTAATTATTTTCCTCATTTCATGTTAGTGTGGGACTTTTTATTGACCCACCTTCAACCTCATTGCTTCTTTCCTTAGCCTCGAACAGCCTTGATGATTCTACACCAAAGGTATTTTTATTTTCGGTTGTGGTATTTTTAAAATGTGGCTTTTATCTTTGATAATTTCTTAGAGTTTACATCTCTCTGCTTACATTAACCATGATTTCTTTCATATTGATTTCTCTCATATTTCATTACAGCCCTTAACATATTAGTCATGGTTATTTTAACTTCCCTGTCTGGTAATTCCAACACTGGTGTCAGGTCTTAGTCTAATTTTGATGCTTCCTAGGTCTCTTCAGACTCTGTATTTTCCTTGAATGTCTTGAAATGACTTTCTTTGACATGCTTTGTAGTTTTGTTGTTGTTGTTGAATTAAAGACATGTATTTGGTAATAGAGACTGAAGTAAAAAGACCTTTCATGTAAGCATTTATATTAACCCGTCTAGGACTTGATCTCTGTTTAATGTTTGATATAGCTCTGGGGGCCAGAAGCTTTACATTTTTGTAGTGCTCTTGTTTGTGTCCATTCCTGACTTTGTACTTCCCTGTGTACTCCTCAGGGAAAATCTCTGTCTTGCATCTCTTTCATCTGTTACTCACTCTTATACTGGTGCCCTGTTGATGTGGAGTTACAATGTGGGGCAGGCAAAGCATTCTATAACTTTCTGATTAAATTTCAGTCTTTTTTTGGGCCAGTGTGTCTTGGCTTTGACTGTCGCTGATGTTTTTGTGGTGGTATAGATTTATTTCCCCTTAGGTGACGCAGGAAGCCTAGAGGAGGAAGAAATTGCCGGGAATTCCTTCCCCTAGCTGAGATAGGGCTCTGGTAGAGTCATTTTCCCCTGGAGAATAAGCCTTTTTATACAGAACCCATTGGGTGTATTTCACTATGATTACCCTTTCCTTTCCCCTGCCAGAGTCAAGAAGGTATCTTTGATCCTTACCTTGAGAACATTGTAGGATTTCTGAGGAAAGCCCATAAAAACGTGAGAGACCCTGTAAGACTGTGGTCCCCAGGACTTTCTAATTATCGTGTTAGTCCACAGTCAGACTCCAGGAATACATCAAGATTACCATTGTAGTGTTCCTACTTTTTCTTTTTTCTCCAGGCAAGTGTATATTGACTGTGACTCTCCATATTCTGTCTGTCCAGATTTAGGATGACAGTTTATCCTGAAACCTCATATCACTGTTGGGACCAAGAAAAGTTGTGCTGATTTTCAGTTAGTACAAGTTTTTCTTGTTATAAGGATTGGGGTAAATGACATGTTGGACCTGAAGCTGTAAGTTTCTTTCCTTTTCCAGTTACCAAAAAGTTACCAAAAAGCTGCCATCATTGCATTGCTGTTGAAAAGTTTGTTCTTTATTTGATAAACTTCACCTTCAGAAGTCTATTTTTTTTAAAGAGAAACTCTATAATGTTTCCTATTACAGGTTAGAAAAAGTCCAGAAAAACACCATCAATTTTAAGATCATATTGTAGACTTTAGTTTACCTGATGTGGCTAAACTTTTATATTGCCTTTTATG
Organism: Camelus ferus; assembly: GCF_009834535.1. Classification (NCBI taxonomy): domain Eukaryota; kingdom Metazoa; phylum Chordata; class Mammalia; order Artiodactyla; family Camelidae; genus Camelus; species Camelus ferus. The sequence continues at coordinate 45,410,761 of NC_045701.1, forward strand.
TCAGTAAACAGAGACTTTTTTTATGAAGGAATACATACTTCTCCTATAAGGGGAAGTGAATTTCATGTTAAACTCAGTATCTCCTAGATTTCTTTCCTTATGTGGCAGAGTCGTAGGTGATGATACATCCTGGTCTGCCCTCATCAAAGACTTTTTGCTTTAACCATAGATATTCTCTGAATCAAACCATCCTACCAACACACCATGCAGCCAACACCCAAAAATCTGATCCTTGTTTTCTCTGACTATTTCAACAATAAACTAGGCTGAGGCAATGTTTTGTTAGAAATATTGTTCCCAATTTGTCTACCAAAGGCACCAGAATCACAAAATGCAGTTATCATTATCATCATTTGGGCACGCTTGTATTTTGTCACCTTAAGTCCCAGTTCAGTGTGAAAAATAAGAAATAAAAACCTCATTTATGCTGTGCTTCAGTCTTCCCAATTGCCTTTCTTTCCTCTGACTCAAAATAGGATCAATTTCTTCAGCTGTTCTCGTCTTTCTATTCATGCATGACTGTTGTGGTTCTCCCAGATGGATGAGTCGCCTCACATTACCTTCAGAAAATTCAAACCCCACTGCAAAGCTTCTCCCTGTGAAGCCTTCCCAAGCTTTGTGTGGAGATAGGGGCTGAGAGCTTCCAGAAGGAAGTATGATTATGCTCCAGAAAACAACACGTGGTTTTACCACATTTCCACTGTGCTCACCTTTGGCTCCTCCAGATGTGAATCTTAGTTCTCTATTCCTGAGCCTGAGACAAACAGCTCCTACACTGGGTCTTAAGAACAGGTCAGTGGAAGGGGCAGCCCCTTGTTGGAACTTCTTTTTTTGTTCATACTCAGGACCAGAAACATTTTTTTGAGGCATTAAACTGTTCTGACCAAACCATCAGGACAATCCATATCCTATTCTACTGTAACGTTTCCTTGGTTTCAGCCTCAAGACAGTGTTTACTGTTAGGATACAAAGTCAAATACCTTCTCTGCGTCAGAACCTGGGCCACTTGGAGCTTGCAGTGCACCATCTTAGGAAGAGCTCCTATCTTTAGAACTATTAAGCACTTCCTCTTCTTACAAATGTCTTCAACCATTCAGTAAAAGTCTTGTTTTTCCATAAAATTGTTTCTTCTATTTCTTTGTAGGATAAAGGGAACGGTCTAGATGATCCTTGAGTTCTCTTTGAGGTCTTAGATTTTATAATGAATAAAAAGCCTTCACAAGAATTTAGTTATGGAGAATCTGCTCATAATCTCTCATCTTATGTAATTTTCTTATAACTCTTACGTTTTACATAGAATTTACAGGTAATTAGTGTCATAGAATCAGCCACTTTTGATTAATTCCTGGGACACAAGGAACTGAAATTCGTCCCATACTTCTTCTAAATAAGAATTCAGTGGTACAACTAACAAGGACATATGGCCACATGAAAAAATAAAAAGCCACACAATGACATTTTTTTAGTCTTTGAGTGTTTACCTTTCATACAGGGCAGGATAACTTCTTAGGCATCTCTCAAGTTCAATCTCCAGTACCTCCAAAGACTGCAACAACTCTAACTATGACTTTATTCACTTATTCTTTTTAAAAAATGTTTATTCTTTTTTTTTAAAATGGAAGTTCTGGGATAGAACCCAGAACCTTGTGCATGCAAAGTGTGAGCTCTACCACCGAGCTACACTCCCCCTCAACTTTATTCATTTATTCTTTATTGTTTCTTTCATCCATTTGTTCAGAAAGTAATTACTTAGGCACTAAGGGGAAGACACGGAGGGGATCAACAGGTAAACTATTGTAATTCAGTGTGTTCAGTGCTCTGTTAGGAAAAAACAAAGAGGGCTAAGGGAGTGGATTAAAAAGAATTCCTAAATCTCCTTTGGGAGGTGGGGGCACTCAGGGAAGGCTTCTTAGAGGTAAGAAGTGAGCATAATCCTGAAGGATAAGTAGGAGATGGCAAATAAACAATGGTTAGAAAGGATATTCCAGTAAAATGAAGCAGCATACACCAGGCTAGAGGAGAAATTCTATAAAGTAAGGGACAACAAAGTCTATGTTCAGAAAACTGGGAACATAGGATCAAAAAGACTTGATGTACTGTGACAGGTGCAGGCAGGAGGCTTGGAGGCACGAGTGTGGGATTAATAATTAGAGCTTCCTCCTCCTCATTTCCCCAGGTCAGAAATCCCAAGTCTCTCTCCCACAATCGTCTTGCTCAAATCTTGTTCTGTGGTTTATTCCTATAGAATAGTCTTGTTGAAACACTTTATATTTAGTTTTAAAAACTTTTTGTATAATATTCAAAATTTTTTTAATCTAACAATTTGGTAAAATTTCAAAAAACTGAAATAGATGAAATTGTTGATCTGAAAGGAACAAGTAAGGCTAAAGGTTGTTTCCTATGATACAAACAACCAGGTGAGATATGAAGCCTAACAGGTTGCAGAAAAGACCACTGCAAGTTCATATTTGTTTGTTTAATGTAAGTCAGTGTAATATCAAACTGTGTAATCTTTCCTTAGTTTCCATTCTTTCTTTTCTATTGTTAAGCTGGTGAGAGCATGGGAGAGCAAGAGAAATCTGGGAATTTAGAGTCCTAAATCCTGATAAGTCCTATGAAAATTAAGATGATGGTAGTTAAAAATTTATAACATTACAAAACCTAAACATAATGTTGGCATTTAGCAAAACTATTCAGATGTCTCCGATTTGATAAACCTATTTCATATAAATAGAAATAGAATGAAAAAACACATATAGGCTTATGTTGCAGCAGGATTTATTAACCTTGGTATTAGTAAAATTTTGGGCCAAATAATTCTTTGCTGTGATAATTGTCCTGTGCATTGTAGAATGTTTAGCAGCATCGCTGACCTCTGTACACTAGATGCCAGTCTCACCCTACCCCTCAAGTCATGGTATACAAAAATATCCCCAGACATTGGCAGAAGTCCCCTAGGGGACAAAATCACCTCTAGTTGTGAACCACTGCGCTACATTCTAGTAGATATTGAAAGGCGTAAGAAGGCACTCTTCCCCTCAAGGGGCATATCATTGTTAGGGGGGGAAAAGACTTGCTAAAATCTTTTTCTAGTTCACCTAATTCAAATTAGATTGTGACTACATAAGGAACTTTTTAACACAATTATATGAGAACACAGAAAATAATTCTGGGGAAGTAGTAGGATGCAAAAATCATTAAATATTCTCTAGAGAAAGTGAAATAGGAATGTGGACTTGAAAGAGAGAGAAGTAGAAGGGAACTGCAAGGAACAACAGCGCCCACAAAGGCTGGGAAGCATGAAAGCAAAGTAAGCACTTGAGAAATAGTGAAAATCCATTAAAGTCAGCCAGAATAAGTGATGGGTTAGGAGGCTAGAGAGAGAGATTGAGGACACGTTTTGAAAGATCTACAGTGCTGTGATGAGAAATTGGGGACTTTTTTACATCAAGTGCTAAAGGACTAATAATATGTTAGAGTATATTGGCAAAATCTTGTCTTAATGAATGTAATTTTTAAGCTTTGTCTTTAAATGTTTTATAATATTATAAAACAGTAGTGTGCTATGCATTACTTAGATAGCAACACTGGAAGGAAGCCTAGTTTTGAAACTTCAAAGATCTATCTCAAATTAGTGAGTTTGTCAAATTACAGATCACACATCTCCAATGAAAAGAATGGCTTTTTGAATATTAGCCTCACAAACAATCTATTTCCAAAACATGGTTTCTATTTCTCTGTTTTGCTAAGGAAAAGATGACTACTTTAAACAACAAAGGCTGAAAATTATTTAAGAGATTTTTTATGACATGTTGTAACAAGTAAACCAAAATAAAAACATATATTGAAATAAAGAATCTGATTGCATTAGACTATGTAGGAATATTTAAGGTGATGAATGCAGCCAACAGGTAGATTAGGGTTGGCTCTTGTCCATGAATAGAGTTGAGAGCCACTTGGATCCTCCTAGCAAGACTCCAGTTCTTAATTAGCATAGACAATGTTTTGGCTGTGTGCATTGTGCTTGAATTTGAATCGTATTTTGATAATCAAATAATCAGAGAGATTTTATTCAGCACTACTCTGCTACCTGTTTTTAAAAAGCCAAGTAAAACATCTTTGTTGAAGAATTATTGTGCACAAGTGATCCCAAATAAGCCACGTGGTATTCTGTCCTAATATTGGTGAAAATGTATATAAACAAAATAATATATTTTTAAATCAAAAAATTGTAATGATTACAGCCTCAAAATTTTAACCTCAGCTTTAAAAAAATAACATATTTATTCTTCCTTTCTCTCTCCTATTATATTTTATTGCTATAAACTTTTGAAATATTCTAATGGGTGAAGATATGAAATAATCAAATAAACATAAAATGTAAAGCATGTCAGTTAGTGATAAGTGGTACAAAGGAAAACAAAGGAGGGTTATAGTTGTAGGGTAAACTTCGAAGGAATGGAAAGGAGGAAGTGAGATGAATGGTACTACTGCAATAGGGACCAGAGGAGGGAAAGCAGCCGTCCATGCCAATATATGGTAGAGTGTTCCAGACAGAACTAATGGAGGCAAAACTCATGGTAATGTGCATTTAGGTTTGAGGAAAAGTGAGAAAGCCACCAGAAGTCATACACTACTTTGTCCATGGTATTTTTAAAGTGCTGACCTCATTGTAGGAACTCAATAAATATTTGATGAATCAGCCCAGCATTCTAGAGCTGGGGCAGTAAATGAAAGATTGTAGGAAATTAAACATAGAAGTTCCAGAAGGGACTTGAAGGCTAGTCTAAAAAAAAAAATAACTGTGGCTCTTAGTCTGAGAGAAATGGGAAGTCATGAGGGGGTTTGGAAAATAGAAGTAACATTATCTGACATATGTTTTAATTAGATGCTCTGGTGCTGTCATTTTAGAGACTTAAGAAGAAAAAGGAGGAAACTAAGAGAGACATGACAGCATTTTGGACCAAGATAGTCACCGTGGATGTTGTAGAAATGGTCAGATGCTATATATGCTTTGAAGATGTAAATTGTAGGATTTGTTAACAGATTTATGAGTGTGATTTAAAAAAAAAAGTCAAGAAGGACCCCCAGGTTGTCACCTGAGCATCTATAAGAATGTTACAAAGCATCTGTAAGAGTTATATTTACAGAGATGAAGGCAATCATGGGAAGAACAGATGAAGAAGAGTTGTGGAATAAGCAGTTTGGGAATAAGCTGAGTTTGAAATGTGTACTAGACAACTCTGTGAAGCTGAATGGACAACTAGAAATGCAATGCTGAAGTTTGGGCTACAGTTCTAGACTTGGGAGTTCTCAGCATAGATGGCATTTAAAGCCATATGATGAGATCATCAAGAGAGTGAAGTGTAAAGGAAGTGTCCACAACTGAACTCTGGGGCACACCAATATTCAAAAGACAGAAAGATGAGAAGGAGATCATGAGATTAAGAAGGAATAGCTAATGAGGTAGGAAGAAAATAAAAAAGGATCTTGGCAGGATCATCTATTAAGGAGAAAGTGATAAAGTCAATAGATCAATAAGATGAGAACCGGTATGTCAAATAAGTTCAAAGCTGAAAAGTGACATGACAGTCATTGGTGATTTGGACAAAATCTGCAAAGTAGTAGTGGGAACAAAAGTCTAGAGTAGGTTCAATTTAGAAGAAAAAGAAAGTAATTATAAATAGCAAAGGTAGATAAATCTTTTGATGAATTTTGCTTTAAAGTTAACAGAGAGATTGGGTGGTATCTGGAGGGATATGTGTGCTCAAAATTTTTGTTCTTTGTTTTGAAAAGGATAGTATTACATGACTTTTGTATAATCATGAGAATGACTCAACATTCAAATTTTCAGTGAAAAATCTGACAATGCAGGATGGAGAGGGAATTATTTGATACAGTGTTATACTTGAATGGATGAGAGTTAAAACAACCAAATGAAGGGTTGTTCTTAAATATGAATGGGCAATTTCATCCATATTAACAAAAAAGAAGGCAGAGGGACAATATGGGTAGATTGGTAATATGTAGAAATCATTTCCTTTCTTTCATTTTTCCCAGCGAAACAGAAAGCAAGATCACCTACAGGGAGTGAGGGAGGTGGAAGGAGGGGCTAGAGGATTCAAGAGAGGAATAAAGAGGCAACCATGGTAGCCTAAGAATGGGAGCATGAGCAAACTGGGAAATGTTAGTCCTACGAGGTAGTTCTAAGGGCTCATGTAGGTTAGCAGTCATTAATTCAGAATGAGATGAGTGTGCACAGTTGTCTTTTTCTCCAACTATTTTCAGCTACTTGGTATGGACATGAAGAAGGTGTAGAGCTTAGTATAACAAGGATTAGGAGTGAGAATTTGTCATAATTAAACAACATATGCTATATGATATGCATTCAAATATAAATAACATCAAACTAAAAAAAAATACCCAGCCAGATGAACATATATGTAAAATACAACACAATCCCATTTTTGTCTACTAATCTTAAACTTAGAAACAACAAATTAACGACTCTTGTTTGGCTATACAATCTCAAATAATCATATTTAAAATAATGTATACTTTATTTCCTTGTAGACGGTGATATTTAAATTATTGTACTTTCGGCACAAGTCAGTTATCAGTCTCTTCTGCCTCTTTCTCTCCTCACCCCTCTTCTCCACCACCCACACATAAGCACTTTAATTTGTTTATCTATGAAAGGGAAATAATTTGTGCCTAAACCTAGTCAGGCATCAGTATAACTGCAGCTCGAAAGCCATCCTTGTTATCTTTTTTTTTTTTAGAGTGAATGTAGGTTTATTTAGAGAGATGTATGGGCGGGGCAGAGGGGTTAAAGTAAAGGCAGATACACACTCTATAGACAGAGTGCAGGCCATCCCAGAAGGCAAGAGAGAGAGAGCTATCCTTGTTATCTTCATATCTGACAACTATAGCTCCTTCTAGAGAAAGTGAGTTATTTCTTTTGCCTAGAGAGTGAGGGGAAAATGTACCTTTCTCTTTCATTGACAGGCATGGTCGTTGTTCAGACAGTGTTTAAAATAATGCTTTTCCTATCTCCAATAGCTATTTTGACAAAACAGAGTGAAAGCGTCATTAAAAATGTAAGACTATCATGTTGATGCAAATGGCATTATTTTATTCTTTTTTATGGCTGAGTAGTATTCCATTGTATAAATGTATCACAACTTCTTTATCCAGTCATCTGTCAATGGATGTTTAGGTTGTTTCCATGTCTTGGCTATTGTAAATAGTGCTGCTATGAATATTGGGGTGCAGGTGTCTTTTTGAATTAAGGTTCCCTTTGTGGGATTTCTGGATCATATGGTAAGTCTATGTTTAGTCTTTTGAGGAATCTCCATACTGTTTTCCACAGTGGCTGCACTAAACTGCATTCACACCAACAGTGTAGGAGGGTTCCCTTTTCTCCACACGCTCTCCAGCATTTATCGTTAGCGGATTTTTGAATGATGGCCATTCTGACTGGTGTGGGGTGATACCTCATTGAGAAAAAAAGGGTAAACTGACAATTTTGAAAATTTCTCAGTGTCCAATTTGCAAATATTTACAAACTTAAAGTAATAATTTTATGCAATTTTATTTCTAATGTGGAAAAGTTTGAATGTCTTAGAAGTTCATTATTCTCTATTCCACATTTCTTAACCATTAAAAATCCTTTAAAAGTTTTTTTAAAAAAGTAAGACTAATCCTGAAAAACAAAGCAAAGCAAACAAAAAATTAAAAATGACCTTTTTCACAATTGGTTCTCATTGACGGGTAAAAAAGCAACTTTTTAAGCTTGTGATTGGTTCCTTTATAGTAATGTGAGCGTGGTAGGAACCTGGCAGAAACCCTTCTCATTTGGAACAACAATGTCTTAGAAAGAAAAACAGAATTAACTCTTAGAAATATTGTTTTCCAAATATATTAGAGACAATTTGGATATTTGTGTGATAGAATTCTTCGTTATTATTCTCATCACATTCATTAGTATAGAAACAAAACATTCAGCAGTAAGCTGTATGAAATTTAAAGTGATTCACGTACTTCAAGTTCATGCTCTTTAGTACCATTTTTGTGTAATAAGATGAGTTGAATGATTTGCATGTCTACAACCTGCATTCAATGATGGACTTTCACGTTTTGAGTCGGGAGGGTTGAGTTATCCTTTTAGCTTACCATTAACTGATAGTGCAAAACAGAGGAACAAGATAATGTATCTGCATCTCTTTCTACCTCTGTACTTCATCTGTAAAATAAGAGATACAATCCAAGGGATCTTTCAAGGAGGGGAAAGGAAATTAAATATATAAGTTATTTCCCCTCTTTTTAATTAAAAAAAAATCTTGTGACTTAGAGTCCTTTTGTGTGTTCTTTTCTGAATATTTACTCAGCTCTTGCACTGTATTACTGGGAATCCAGCAGTATACCTCTCTGAGTTTCAGTTATCTCATCTGTTGATGAAATTAATAAACCCAGACTGCTGAGCTCAATGAGTTTCTGCCAGAAACCCCAAAGCATCTGTAAAAATATCTTTTAAATGCTAAAGGACCATTTAAGTGGAAATTATCAATGTTAATCTTTAGAACCTTTTGATTAGACATTCTATTTAGAGCAAATTGGATATATATTTGGAAATATTTGAAGAAAATATTTTGCAAATGATCAGAAAATTATTCCCTGAAGGAAAATTGTACTATATCCTCATCCTCTTGGTATTTCTGTTAGTAAGAAATTATAAAATAGAACTTTAGGAGAAAAATCATTTAGATTTGATTCCAATGGGAAATAACTTCTGAGAAAGAACTGTCATAAATAAAGAAGAAATAATTTAGAAAATTTAAAAATAGAATTGACTTTTAAATGTCTTCTCTGATTATTTGTTCGATTTTTATTTTTTAGACTTTTTTCTGTATTTCTTCTTTTTCTTTTTAATCCACGGGGGACAAGAGCAGCTTTGTTAATTCCTCCATGGTTTTGCTAAATAGCTTACAGTATCTTTGTCAGTCCTCGTTTATTTATTTATCCTCTGCCTTATGTTATTTTTAGAAAATTTTGTCTTTTTCTACTTTGTATTGTTATTATATTATTTTATTATTATTAGAAGCTAAACTGAATAAATATATATATATTTTCATATGCAAAGTATATCGGAATGAAATACACATGGTGATCATGTTCAGGAAACCAGGGTGGGGAAATGAACCAATGAAGTTCGTTGACTGGCTTAGTGATGGAGTGCCACGTGAAAAGAAGGTCAGGGGTCAGTTCTCAAGTGGATAAACAACCAGGTGGAGTTCTGAAGACTGGACAAATAGCTACATGACCTTCCGAGTCAGATGAGTGGTCTGACCCCAATTATGTGTGATGATTATATTAGGGGTTATCATAGTATGCAATCGTGTGCTATTACGTGATAAGTTACAACAGGAGACAAGGAGCATATCCATAACTTCAAAAAGAAGAGATTTTTCGGAGTGTTAGTAGAAATAATTTGCTTGCCTTGCACAATAGAGTGCTTTAAAAAAATTATGGAATCCCAAGATACCAACTCTATGCACCATCTGGTAGTCAGGGAAAGTAACATCATTCTGTTTTCAAATTTGGTCATTATGATATTCCAAAAACTAATTAATAATAACAATAGCTAACAACTATTGAGTACTTACAATGTGACAGGTAATGTTCTGAGCACTTTTAATCCATATAACAGCCTATGAGATAGTTGTCACTTTCCCCTATTTTATGGATGAGGAAACTCTAGCATGAAGTAATTATGTAAATTAAGTAATGCCACTTAGCTAGGAAGTTTTGGAGTGGGTGTTCACACCTCCGCATTCTGACCCAGGTCCTACTGAAATCCTTATGTGAAGAGGATGAGGAAAGATAAGAAATCAAAAGCTTTCCCGAGAAACCTACAATCTAGTTGAGAAGTCATGGAAGAAAAAGAATGGGGCGTCACAAAGTTAACCATCCATAATTTAAACTAGAGCTTCATTTGTATAAACTAGAAGAGCTGTTTTGTTTTCTTTTCTCTTTTGACAGTCCTGATGGAGGAGGTGAATCTTTTAAAAGGAATGAAGATTTTTATGGATGGAAGGGAGAGGGGAGACTACTTCTAGTAACAATATTACATTCTATCTACCTGTTATGACTGTTAAGAAAGCCTCTACCCTTTTCTGGGAAACCGCTCACTTCAAAGAACCACCTTCCCCATACGACTTAGATAACACTCATGGATGCTCTCCTGCTAACCTACGACAAGGCCAGACATAGACCCTCCGAATCCCCATTCTTCCATAAATTATTATCTGAGTTGTTTGTTTCATTGGCTAGCCTGGACAAAATGTCCACTAATTTAAACAAACTAATTTGTTTAAGCTTTGATTAATTTTCTCTCCTTCCTCCAGATTCCTGAACTTTGATCCCCCTCAGCCTGAGCTAGCAGGGTCCCCCTCCTGAGAATCAGCTAACTCAGGGAAAGATGTTCTCTAACCAGCTAGGGCATCATGCTACCCACACATTCCACTATTTGGGATCTTTAGAATCTTGATTGTTCTTCTCTATAAAAGAAAAGCCCTTTCTGCCCAGACACCTACACATCTACAGCTTGGAGGGTTCTATTGCAGTAGTTCCCCTGGTCCTCTTGCAGTCATTCCTTTCCCACTCTTGTGTCAATCTTCAAATGAAATCTTCTTACTTACATCCAGATTTGATATTGACACTAGAAAAAAAGATGTAAGGGAAAAAAAAAACTCACACACATAGGAAGAAATGAAAGGTTTTTTTTGTTTCTGTTTTTGTTGTTTTTTTTTTTTTAATTTATAGGACAGTGAGGGACTAGCCTAAAAAGAACAATAGAAGTATAATTTTCAGAGTACAGGGAAAACACTGTGTGAGCACCCTGGTGTAATATAAGACTTTAATCTGTTGTTTACCTGAAGAATCACAGCCAAAGCTGTAATAAATACTCTGCATCTAAAATGAACTGAGCATGTATATCATGCCAAGTTTTTACACGGTTAGCTCCTTTAAGCCTTGTGGGAGCCCTCTGAATTAGAGACTGCTTGTAAGCACTGAATCGTGTCCCCTAAAATTCATATGTTGAAGCCCTAACCCTCAGCGTGACTGTATTTGGAAATAAGGCTTACAGGGATGTAAGAAATGTTGAGAGATCATAAGGGTGAGGGATAGCCCATCAGTGCTAAGACTGATGTCCTTATAAGAAGAGAAGGAGACACCAGAGATCTTTCTCTTTCTTTCTGAGTATCCACAGAGGAAAGGTCACTTGAGGGCACAATAAGAAATTGGCCATCTGCAAGTCATGAAGAGAGATCTTACCACTATCCAACCCTGAGAACAACTTGATCTTGCACTTCCAAGCCCCCAGACTGTGAGAAAATAAATTTCTGTTGGTTAAGCCACCAGTCTGTGATATTTTGTAATGGCAGCCCTAGCTGACTAATATATTGCTTTTAATCTTACTTCACAAATGTAGAAATTAAGGCATATAGAGTAAGTCACTTAGCTGGTACGTGACAGGTCTGCTATTCAAACCACCTGATGCCAAAGGCAGGCCCTTGAAGCCTCCACTGGTCTCCTAGCAATGCGTAGGGGCTGCAACAGCTCTAGTGAGGTCTCAGTGGAAGGCTTCAAGCATAAACTGCTGAACAGTTTGACAGGAGGTGTCCAGCCCTAGAAAGATGCGTGAGGTAAACTTAGAGCCCCTCCACTCCAGATTCCTTCCTTCTATTATCTAGGTTAAGGTGACCACATAACAGACAGGGTGATGATAGTGCAAACACAGAGGCAGGCAGGAAAACACTGTCTTTCAAAAACCTTTTAATTATAAAAGCTATGCACAACACTCATTGCCCAAGAAGCAGTGATGCCTTAAATTCAATAAAATTCTGTAATATTTTCAATACATACCTCTTCTGTAATTGTTTCTACTATATTGGGTTCCATTTACTTTATTCTCACAATAATATATGATAGACATTATTCCAGGGTGGTGCGTACAACCTACCTATTTTGTTAGCCGCTGTCTTGTATTTATTGTGTTACATGACTTCACTTACTTAACCCGCACTCTATGAATGGAACTTCAGATTGTTTTCAGTCTTTTCTTTTCACGGTTGATTACAGCAAACTCTAATAAGAACTTTTGAAAATATATACACATAAATCTATATATACATTTGTACAATTTTATGATGATTTATTCCAAGATTTCTAGGTAAAGGCTTGCTGGGTCAGATGTTATACATATTTTGAATTATGAATAAACTGCCAAATTATTCTCTAAAAATGAATCAACTTTATGGTTCCCAAACAAGGAGCTAAGTGCTGCTATTCCTTGCCAACACTAAACTTTATTTAATCTTTCGCACTTCAGTGTTCCCATTCGGTAATAAGAGAAGTATCATTTGTAAGAACGTATGATGGAAACAAAGATTCTGCTTTTTTCTTAGAAATTTTTAATTGACCTTGTTTATAAAAAAAAAGGGAGGAAGTTTGACGTGAAAAGTTAATGTTCTGAACCTAGTCTCAGAGTTCATCTCTGTTAATGGTTTTGGCATTCTTCATGTAACAGTGTTCTGCCACGTTCTTTTTTTTTAAACAGACTTCATACTTTAGAGTAGGTTTAGATTCACAGCAAAATTGAAAGGAAGGTACAAAGATCTTTCATATATGCTCTGCCCCACAAAGGCATAGCCTCCCTCAATATTAACATTCCCCACCAGAGTGGTACGTTTGGTAGGACTGAAGAACCTACACTGACACATCGTAACTACTCAGAGTCCATAGTTTACCTTAGGGTGGTGTACATTCTATGGATTTGAACAAATGTATAATGACATGTATCCCCCATGATAACATCATATGGAGAAGTTCCATTGCCCTAAAAATCCCCATACTCCACCTGTTTTACTTACTATATTCTGGACGTCCTTTCCTATTATTGGTACACCTTTTTTAACAGTTAGGTAGATTCTACTGAAGGGACATAATATTTTATTAAACCAGCTTCAAACTGACAAATATTTGTCTTCAGTTATTTGCTATTATATACAAAACCATAATAAACATTCTTGATAGAACATCTTTGGGGCACTTTTGTGAGTGTATCGATGGGATGATGAAAGATTTTTAAATGAGGAGGAAAAAAGAATGCATCAGTAACTACAAACATAGCCATGCACAGAAATAGGCAACCATGACACCATATAAATTTAATGTTAGGGAGTCAATGAGAGACAGGAAAGAAATGGGAAACTAATAATTTGTTTGGTGTATGCTGTGTGCCACATGGATAATCACATTTTTCCTGTGAACAGGATTGCAGGTTGACAAACATCATCCTCACTTTTTGGAGGACGACCCTCCAAGTTCACAAGAGAACAAATGTGTTGATGTGGTCATTCATGTCGGGAGCTAGGACTGTCATTCAGACCAAAATGCACACACTTGCATAGAAGTCCTGAGGCCAAGGGACTTGGCTTGGATCATCTGCAGGCTTTGTGGTAGAGCAGGTTTTGAAGCAGGGCTGGCCAACCCCAAGAATCTGGCCTCTGCGGTATTGTACCAAGCTGCCCCCAAGAGGAAAAGTTGTCAAAAACAAAGTAGACACTGTTCTTTAATGGCTTGATGTTCTATTGCAGTAAGTTAGCAAGACAAGGATGCTAACATTGTGCAAAAGGCAGATATCCCAAGTGTGACCACCCGAGGATATACTTCTTAGCCAGCCTTGTAGCAAGTTTTCCTTGTTATGGAATTCCAAAGAACGGGACATGCACATGGATGTCAAGGGGCCTGTGAAAGTATAAATGTCACAGTTGCTGAATACTGGTAAAGCTTTGAAAGTGCTATTCTGATCTTGTGAAAAATTGGCATTATAAAAATGTTAAGTAAATGGAACAAGAAATATTGTAAGTAAATCACCCAAGCAATATCTGTCAAAATGTAGGCACTAAATAAATATTCAATGAGATTTTGTTTTATTATTTTCAAAGGTTGTGCATATTCAATAACAAACTATATTAGAAGCAGGTTTTGAATGCATTTTATTGATTCAATGGAAACTTTACAATTTCTAGAATTCCCACATTAAATAATAATAAATTAAAAAATGAAAATCGTTTAATACATAACTGGCTGCTAGACCCAGAAGGGGCTAGGAACTTTAAATGCTACCTTTGTTGAAAAAACTAAATCAGATTAAACTAAACTAAAGTTGCCCTTGTTGAAAAAAACTGATCAGACTAAAGTCACCTAATGATAAACAGATCTCACTTAATGTATGTAAAGTCCTGAACAATTAGAGAATTAAAAAAAAATTATTCATTCAAACCAATTTCTAAATTATTGTGCTTTAAGAGCCTCACTGTCTGTTAGGTATGCTGATTATTTAAGAGAGGACACAACAATTAAAATTTCAAGTATGGCTGATTTCCATTAACGGTGGAGAGGAGAGAGAACATCACCCATCACAGTTTGCCTGTCACAGTCGGAGAGTGTACTTTATTCCACCAAACATATGAAACATGACTTGAGGCTTAATGTAGCCAATCAGTGACATAATTAGATACGAGTTTACTAAAATGTAATCTATGACTATCTAGTCCTACAAAACAGTTCATAATATGATGCCAGACGATCTTATTTTATAAATAAATTTATCATAAAATTTCTTAAATGTGTTCTCTAATGCATCTTAAACATTTTTTTTTAGGCACATAAAAAGCACTGTTGAATGATGAGGCATTTGAAAGCAAAGTATGGTAAAATACAATGATCTTTACTGTACACACGAAACCAGTTCTATAAACTGCCAGTCAGGAGTCAGATCTTTGTAAGTCTATGGAGGAAAATCTATAATTTCAAGAGGAAAAGAAACTAATACCTTCTCCTCCTATAAAATAAACATAAGGAAAGAGAAGTTTCTCCAGGTTGCAGTTCCAAAATTATTCCTCTGAATCTGGAAGCAAAGATTTCTGTAAACTATAATCAGGAAATACTAAGTTACTTATTTTGACTCAACCAAAGTTAAGCGAACCACTGGGAAGTGGGCACTGCATTTTTCGCTGGTTCAGAGCACAGACATCTGGGCCGTATCAGCTGGGTTCGGACACTTAATCAGCTGTGAGCCTGTAGCAGATTCCTTGGAATCCATTCCCTTCATCTGTGCTTCAGTTCCCTCATCAGTGCTTCAGTTCCCTCATCAGTAAAACATTGGCTGATGCTAATAATAATAAAAACTCCTTCGAAGCATCGTGAGGCTTTTGCTTTCACATAGGCAAGGCACCTAGAACAGTCTAGAACATAGCAGGTCAGCAGATGTCATGTAAAGTTCAGCTGCTATTGTTAGTTTGTTTAAATAGATGACATTTTTTATTCTCTGGAGTCTCATAGTCTAGGCTCTGTTATACGGGTCTAGAGAGTACCAGGAGGAAGTATGACTGTAATGTGGTAAGTATTAAGATTGTTACCTGCAGAGGGCTTCATATCTTAGAGGCAGAGTGCTTAGGATCATCAGAGATATGATTCAACATGTACATTTATATTTTTTAGGTGTATAGCTTATCAATAGTAGCTTCACAAAATTATAAAATTCCTGGCAAACGTACGTGGTTGAATTTCAATTAGAAGCATTACCTGTGATAGGGTATCTTTATCAAAGTCTTTTTCTCTTTAGCATTTTCTTCAGCTTGATTATGACTGAATTTTCCTTTTGCAAGGCTTTGGAAAGTTCCACATCAAAAAACAGATTTCTTCTGTATAGCACAGGGAACTATATTCTATATCTTGTAATAACCTTTAATGGAAAAGAATATGAAAATAAATTTATGTGTGTATGGGTGGGACATTATGCTGTACACCAAAAATTGACACAATGTAACTGACTACACTTCAATTCTTTAAAAAAAGCACCTGAAGACTATGCATAGTAACTTGTATAACCATTGATTTATAGCTAGCTTAACAAAAGGGGAGAACATCAGAGACTGGTCCAGTCTCGGCCCTTCAAATATTAAAGTACCGTTTACTTAATGTTGCCATCCATCTACAGCCCCTATAATATTTAATGTTGGTGACAACATCCATAAAAGCCAAACAAATTAAATGACATTTCCAAGTTTTTATTATTAAGGCCACAACTGTGCTTGGTACAATTAAACTAGCTCCAAGACTTGTCAGAAGTTGTAACTTTATAGGGCAATTGGTTGAATATTTAGGAGTGGACTGGCATCTGGATAAATTTCTTTTTGGAAAAGAAGGGAAAATGTATTGATGATTTAAAGAACGTAAGGTGGTTTATTTCATAACTGGCATTGTGTGGTGTCATTCAGGACTCTTAGGAGCCTAGGTTAGCTACAGGGTATATTTGAATATCTCAAATTACAAAGTATAAAACACAGGTCCTATTCTTGTCAAGTATTTTTTCTCCAGACCTTTTACAATCAAACATAATTTTTTAACATTCAATTATTCATCTTTTTTACTACACTGTAGCATTACTTCTCTTGGTAATACAACCAATCCAGGCTTTGGTCATCAGGCTCTTTCAACACTCAAGACTGCTCTGGAGACTTGACATTTATTAATCCCTGGACAAGGTCTGTGCAGAGAATACAGCAAAAATCTACATCCATACAAATCATGATATTGCTGCTAAAACCAGAATCATGACCTAGAAATTCAGTCAACAAGGATCCAAGCCATATCTTTTGACAAATACAAAAAGATGATTTAGAAAAAAATACTCAGTGAAGCATAACAGACCACCTAGGAAACAACTCAAGAAGCACCAAGATGTGGAGCCCTAGACTGAAGAGGCCACAGGAAAATGAAAACAGATTGAACGAAATGATGAAAGATGTCTCCTGAAGACTGCTTAGTCAGATGCTGAAGAGCAGCTACTCGTGGGCTGCAAAGGGAAGAGGAGAACAGTTAGCTGAAGGAGAGCTCTAGAAAGACATCACTCTGCGTTTTGTCTTCTCTTGCTCTACGTACCCCCTAAGCGAAGGGTCCCTGAACTTCAGAATTCTTAGGGATAGATTTACTTCATAATTAACCACTTCTAAACTTCTCAATATGTCATTTTTAAAAGCAGCATTGCAAGGTAAAAAGTGTATCCAGAAATGGAGTTTAGGAGCTGAATTATCTTTAGTCTGTGATAAAAATGATCTCACATAGAGTCAGAACCTGGCCACAGAGACATCAGATTTACCACTACCTTGTGTCTCCCACCAGGGCTAATGAAAATGATAGTGCTTTCAGAAGAAAACTCAAGATAAATAAAAATTTTCTGTTGGAGGTTTGAAAGAATCCTTTCATCTTATGGAATCTAAATCTGAACAAATCTAAATTGTGTGTGTGTGTGTCTGGTTACACAAGTTAGTTCTCAAATAGTTATTGTTTTTGGTCTCTTTATATCTTTCCAAATATGTTGTTTAAATATAATATTTCTACTAGCCCAGAGTTCACAGTTAATTATACATAATTATGCATCATTCTCTATACAGTCTCCTTCTTACTTAGAAGATGATATTGCAGAAAGATAACATTTTTGGCAGTCAAAACACGTATGTGTTCCTCCTTATTTATTTAGTTTTCTGAATATCATCTTTATTCATCATACATATTGGTTGGGCACTAACTAAATATGTCAAGCACTATAGCAAATGCTTTAGAGACATTATGTTATTTAATTTTCACAATAATTCTAAGAAGTCAGTCCTGTTATTGTGACAATTTTTCAAGCAGGGAAACTTAGATTATGTAATTTGCTTAAGAACATGTCACAATGGCAGTGAATAATGGAACCAGACTCATATTAGGCAGGTTAACATCAGAGTCCATATGCTTTCTCAGTGAGATTCTGCCTTCTTGGCACATAAAAGAAAGGCCTTGCATATATAGGTTCCCTGCATTCTGGAGTCTTGAAGAGTTCAATCTCCATTCTACTACCTATAACTCTGTTTATTTAATTCTTAAAATGACTATATAAACCAGGTATTTTTTCCTATATCTTTTTTTTAATTTTTTATTATTTTGTTTATTGAAGTATAGTGAGCTATAATGTGTCAATTTCTGGTGTACAGCATAATGCATATATATATATATGTGTGTGTATTTGCATATTCTTTTTCATTAAAGGTTATTACAAAATACTGAAGATAGGTAAACTGAGGCTTAAGATAGTTAAGTAACTGAGTTCCCTGATAGAACCTGACTAGGAAGTAGAAAACCGGTATTGATATGAATTGTTTTGACTCCAAAGTCTACGCTGTTTCCAATACATTGCACTGCTATTCATTTAGTTCTTAGTTAATCTTCTCAGCAACACTGCGAGATAAGTCCTATTATCTATCTTATAAACAATGGAACACATTAAAGGACTTGCCTGAATTCACCAGGTTACCAAGTATTGGAATGAGGATTCTGGTGAAGTCTGTTTGACTCCAAGTTTATTCTCTGTGATAATCTCTTTGTCACTGAGCCATTCTTTTGGTCAAGCTGCCTATTGTATTGATGTTTTTGACAGATTAAGAGCTTATGCATCCTAACCTTTGCTGTGTGATCCTGTTTGTTGATAAATGAATCTCTAGCACAAACTTGACCATTGTATAGCAGTCATTTGTTTTCCTAATCCCGATCCAATGATACTTCGAAAACATAAACGACTTAGAAAGGCAATAGACTTAAGAAGATGATGTTGCCATACAATATTTGAAGAGTTTGTTTTTAGAAATGAGTTTACACTATTTTGAAATTTTTAAGTGAGTCTGCTTAAATATTCATTTAAATAATTGAAAATGCATATTTAATTTATTTATATACTTCCTCATTCTACAACAAATCATTTAAGGGGTCTTTAGAATGGTATTTTATATTTGTTAATAGATGATCTCTAGAATATATCTTCTTTCAAAAATGGAATTAATGATGATAAAAGTCATTCTTGATTTAGAGATTACATTATGCATGGCACTAATAGCAAACAGATGGTACACTCAAATCAGGAACATCTAAGGAGGGCTTATTGGTAAAGCAACTAGTTGCAAAGGCACAGAAAGGGTGTGCAGGAAACACAAGGACTAGAGTATATTTCACTCATAGTCCTGTGTGGACAAGGAAGAGAAGGTTGCTGGAATTGGGAAGGAGTGAGTTGCGTATGAAAGGCCTGTCTCAGTAAGCAGTGACCTTCTGTCACTAGACACACCAGCCTAAGGTAACTGCAGAGAATGAGAAAAAGAGGAAACTACTGACCCTATATTTCTATCTGCCTGTCCTTTAATCTTGTTTCAGTGCCTCAGATTGGCCTAACCCAAGTGGGAGTCAGAGGGTTGGGAACCCATTGATGTTAACTGCATAGGTCAGTCTCCCAAGGCAGAATGTTGGGTGGATCAGGGCAGAGAGATCTGGAGGGCCAAATGGAAGTTTCCAATACAGAAATTAACACTCATATTCACCAGTTATGTACTTATTATTCATATCATTTTATATAATCAACCAGGTTGCATACATATGGTGCTACAGTATATCAAAAGTTTAGAGTAACAATAATTGTCATTAATAATGGCTAATTATAAATACATAAATATTTGTAATCTATCTCTTAACAAGAGAATAAAAGGGGCTAGAGTTATTTTTTAGAAAACTCAGAGGACTTTGACTTAGGATTCCTACATTTAAGTAATTCATTGAAGGTGTGATTTTTTTTTTAACATTTTTTATTGATTTATAATCATTTTACAATGTTGTGTCTAATTCCAGTGTAGAGCACAATTTTTCAGTTATACATGAACATATATATATTCATTGTCACATTTTTTTCTCTGTGAGCTATCATAACATCTTGTGTATATTTCCCTGTGCTATACAGTATAATCTTAAGTTTATCTATTTGAAGGTGTGATCTTGAACAAATCGGTTAACCTCTCAATATTTCAGTTTCTATTCTGTAAAGTAGAAATAATATACACCCTATCTCCCTCATGAGGTTGTGATTACAGTGAATGAGATAGTAATTTGAAAATACAAAATATTGTTTTCAAGAGGGAATTATCACATTGAATTAGGTCATCTGGAAAACATAATCTTAAATTCTGTTTTGTTTATTTGATGTTTTAAACGGAAACTCGTATTAAGAAATTATGTCTGTATGCTATTTAGATAAGTGTAAATATTCAATTTAGCTTAACCTGAATGTCCTAATTTCTCCTTTTAAGCACAATTGTCTTCTTTCCGAATAATTGACAAGTATAATACTTACCATATGGTCAGCTTACACATGACTGGCATACTTATAAAAGGAACAAATGTAGAAAGTATACTTTGCCATTCTAAAAATGTCAATCCTATATTAGTAGTTGTGCTTATTTAAATAAGAATATTAAAATACTCCAGAAATACAAAATAACTTATATAAGCTCTTGAACATGAGTTTAAATTTTAGTCACTTTCCTGTTTCCAGCCGGTGAACCCCTCCTGACACACTGCACAACGTGGCTCTTTCAGCTATGAGGCGATACTTCCAGGCTATTACTCACTGTAGGCATCTCTGCTTCTATATGTCATAGGTACCTCAAGCTCAATATGATGAAAGTCAATGAGATTATTTCTTACCCAGAATGGTACTGCTTTCTTTATTCAACATCTCACTATATATCCAGTCACCCAGAAATTTGGATATTAGCCAAGCAGTCACCACCTCCTAATCACCCACATCTAATTCATTGCAAAATATACAATTTAGTGCCCCTTGTCTCTAGACTAACATTTTCAGGCTACTGTTTCCAGTATTATTGGAGCGATCTTCTAAAATACAAATGCGAAGTTACTTTTCTGTCTAAAACCTTTTAATATCTTTCTAATGGATGACCATTATTTGAGCTTTATCCAGTTACTTTTTACTTTACCATTACTCCCACCCTACCCTAGTCTTCAACAAATATGGATATCTCCCACCCTCTAGCCTTTTCCCAATGATTCATGGTGCTTCAGGTCTCCATGTCTCCTGGTCACACTGTACCCTTCTCACAGAATAGTCTTATTCTCCACCCTTTTGCCACCACAGTCTGCCAGATACTCATCATCAAGATGTGCTGTTACCACCTCTATGTGTGCTCTTCACTTTTCCCTAAGAGTAGACCACATCATCTTTTGTGGTGTTTTGTCATATCACCCTTATTTTTTTAATCCATGCCTTTTCCATTGTTGGAATCTAAAACCCCTTAAGATCAGCAGTACTGACTTGGTATTTCTAATGTCTAGAAAAGCGTAGGGTTAAAAACTGCATATTAAATGAAAGAATGACTATAAGGACAAAACTATATAAGAATAGTTTTCTTTTACCAATTTATCTCCGAGTACCCCAGTCTTGTCCTTGGTAAACCTGAAAATAATGATTATTTCTGATACAGTAAGATAAGTATACTGAAAGTGTGTAAAATAAATGGTTGGATAACTAATAGAGTGGCATATTTCTGACTTTTTATATTGTTTTCCACAAAAAACATGCACAATAACAGCAAGTCTGTTATAGTTCACTGTTTCTTTTTAGCCCAAGATCAGAATTTTATTCATAATTTTATCATGTAAATATTCTTTCACACTGAACTTTCTGCCTCAAAAGAATTAGATACTAAAGGAGATAAATGCTCTTTATTTTTTGCCAAGATGAAAGAATTCTCTACTAAATTTGTTCTATGCTAAAAGAAGATAAGAATTAAAACACATAATTTGCATTCTCAGTATAAAAGTTTACATTTAAAAACTCAAAATGTGAGTTAGTCATGTCTTTTAAGTCTAGAAACATGTAAAATTAGGGCTGTAGATATGGGCACTTAAAAAATAGACTTTATCACCTTCAAGTCACAATTCTTTCCACTTGAAATTTTTTTTCAGATCAAAATTTCTATACCTATCCTTATGCTGAACAGATAGTTTCATTTAATGATAGAATTGTATGAATACTATTTCAATTAATCTAATGTAGTTTATTGAGTCCATCTTTTTCCAGCCATATAATCTGGTAAAGGTAAAATGTGAAATCCATGTTCTTTTTACTTTTTTTTAAAAAAACACAAAATATCATCAGAGCATCTACTTTACCCTAGAGGGAAGATTTTATAATAAGCTATAAAGCAAACATAGTTTTAGTATGTTTTATACAGTGTATAGGACAAGGAATTTCTTAAAGGAATCAGACTATGGCAGAGAACAATGTGTTAATTTTTTCCTTTCAGTGCACTTTTATTGAGATGTAATGACATATAACATTCTGTAAGTTACGGTGCGCAACATGTTGATTTGATACACTTGAATATTCAATGTGATCAGCAACATAGCAGTAGCTAAGACCTCTATCACATCACATTATTGTCATTTATTTTGGCGCGTTAGAACATTTACTATCTAGTCTCCTAACAGCTTTGAAGTATATAATACAGTATTGTGGTGTGCTAATTTGTGAGACAAAGAAACAAAGGTAAATCGAGTTTAAATGACCTGTCCCATATTACATAGCCGATGTTGATCAACTCAGTAATTCTGTCTCCTTCGGCCCTTTTCTCCTATCATATCACATATTTCTGTTCATCAGGTGTTTCCTGAGAAAATGCCTGGAGCTCAGGTGGAAAAGATCCCAAACTCTATCAAACATGAAAGTAGACACATACAATTGTGTCAGTGGTTGCTTGTGATTCTGGTGTCAGTGTGAGCATGGGACAGAGGTGTGGTTAGCTGTAGAAGACATTTTGTAGTAAAAGTCTCATTTCTGGGCCTCATCTTTAAGTCTGTTTTTCCCGGTGTCAAACGCAATTCCACATGGCCTCTATTTTCGTAAAGCACTATAAAAAGTAAATTCTGTCACATAATGACTTATAATGCAAAATTTTCTAAATTAAGGCTGTGAATTTTTTGAAAAAATTCTGGTGTTTGACTGCTCAGGTTCAAATTTTAGCCCAGTTTGAGTACCCATGGGCAAGTTGTTTAAAAAAAAAAAAAATCTTTCCATGCCTCAGTTTCCCCGATTATCAAATAGCAATACAAAGAGTATCTTAGCAGGCTGTTGTGAGGAATATATAAGTAAAAAATCCTAAAGACTTTAAACAGTGCCTGACACGCAGTAAACCCCATGCTTAAGTTTTGGTCATTATGCTGTTTTATTATTAAACTTTTATATAGGCATTCACCTATAAATAAGAATAGGGACACACGCTTTTATGGTACATTTAAAACACACAAACTCTATGTGTTAGCATTTTTAAGGTATGCATTTATGACTCAGAAAATGGTAAATAGAAATGAACACAGTGTCATGGCAGTTAGAGCGACCCAAGTCTAGGATATGCTATTAATCTCATCACCTATAGGCTTATTGAGGGCAGGACTCTTGCGGCATCACATTATTTTAAATAAGTTCAACTGGTTTTACTTGAATCAGATGATAATTCTGCTGTCTGACTTTGTTAGTGTGATAAGCCTCTGAATGTATAATGCTTACACTGTAAAATTGTTGTATTTCAATTCCCACTACACTGTTTTAAATTCTTCTCCTTTTCAAAGTTGGCCATATTTCACCCCTGTTTCCTTATTCAATCTCATTTCTTATTCATTCCTCCTCTGATTGTTTTCCAACCGGACTTTTAGTTCCCACAGTCTTTCAAGCCCCAAAGAACCTGGCAGGCTTTCCTTCCCTCCTTGGATGAGTCCTCTGCCTAGTGAGGGAATGTAAAGAAGGACGAGAAGCCAGTATATGAGTGGATCACCAAGAAAGTGGCCCTGGACTCAAGCTCTCCCTCCCCAGAAAGGAGTCTTGTGCGTTTATTTATTCATTTATTTGTTCACATGTTGTTTGACTTACTCGTTTAACAAACATTTATTGAAATCTGTTCTTCACCAGGTACTGTGCTGGGCATTCAACATACATGATCTCCCTAAGCCCTCACACTAATACCATCTATCTATCTATTATTAACAGTAGTAGCAATAATAATGTATTATTGATTGGCAACAGTCGTGCCTTGGCTAAACCTCACTGATTATGACCTGGACACTGCTCAAAGCTGGCAGTACTGCTATTACCAACTCCAATTATACATGAAGAAACTAAGATTCAGAGGTTTAAAGTAACTGTTCCTTAATGTTAAGTGTTAGACACATCTTGCTGAACTTCTTCACAATAATAAGCCAGCCAGATAATATCCACACAGAAGTAGAGCAGGCCATCCTTCACTCATTCATTTACATATGCATTCATTTTTTTTTTCCTACAAAAGATAATTGTGTGCTCAGCTTTGTACTAGGTATTAGGAGAAAGTCTACTTTTAGGGAAAAGTAGTGTTACTCACCAGGGCCAATGTTTTATCTATGTTAACTCACCCAGTTCAACAATGGGCTGGCCAAGGTTGGGCCCAGGGGACTAAACGAAACTGCTGTACCCATCTGGCTCAGGTGTAGTATCCTTTACAATTTAGGCCCGATTGTCAAGATTCAGTCGTTCTTTTTGAATAATGCTCCTTGAGTAGTTGCAAGCCTTTGATTAATATTCAGAGTTCTGAAAAAGCTGATTTTGAAAACTTTTACTTTGTTATCATTGATTTTATTTTATTGAAGGGTGGATTTTCAAGGTCCTCACTCCATCATTCTAGAATTCCCTCCCTGCTGTAGTTTGAAATTCACTTGTAGCATTGCATTCTTTTTTTTTTTTTAATTTAAGTATAGTCAGCTTACAGTTTTGTATCAATTTCAGATGTACAGCACAATAAGCTTATTTACAAAACAGAAACAGACTCACAGACATGGAAAACAAACTTACGGTTACCAGGGGTTAAAGTGGATGGGAAGGGATAAATTGGGAGTTCAAGATTTGCGGATACTAACTACTGTATATACAATAGATAAACAATAAGTTTCTTCTGTATAGCACAGGGAACTATATTCAATATCTTGTAGTAACCTATAATGAAAAAGAATATGAAAAGGAAGATATACGTAGGTATACGGATGACAAACGTTATGCTGTAGCACTGCACTCTTATCTCATTCTTTGCGATCAAGATCATTGTCATCTTTCAGTGGCAGTAACTGAGTCTTGGCTCTGATTTGTGTTGTAATAGTTCAGTATCTCCATTGCTAAGGTGGTGCTACTTGGTTTAATCCATCTTCCTAGAAAACATGTTGCTGAATCCTAGTATTGATCCCTGTTCTCTGCTTAAAGGCTAGAAAGGCGATCCCCTCGCTGCTGTATATCTGGCATATCTGGCACAGACTTAAGAAAGGCATGAAGTCACTTCTTTTATAATAGTCCTGGTGTTATTCCGTGTGTATGATGTAACATATAGAAAAGAAAGTCACCTCTCTGGGCTTTAGTCTTTGGACTTAAATTTCCAGTGGAAAAGTGATCCTAGGTGTAAGTGTTTAAAAGATGATTGTTCTCCTATGAAGGCAGGAATCCCAAGCTGAAGATGAGAAAGCTATACTTTAAAACCAGCTGTCTTAGTTGACTGCTACTCTGAGTTGATTTTTCTTTATTGTAACTAATCTCTTAGTAAATTCCTGTGTAGAAATTTTAGCTTGGCCTCCAGTGTACAATGGGCATGTAATGGAAGGGTATTTGGGTATCGAGGGAGTACCATAAAACCTAAGGTCAACATGGTAGAGAAAATGATCATCAGTGAGAGAGCACCAAGGAAAAGATTTACCTTTTTTCAGGCTAAAAATAAGGTGAGGAGGTCCACCACACCTCACATCGATAATTCCCTTAGTAACCTTGGAACACTGGAAGTTATTTAGGAGACCTAAACATAGAGATTTTCCCTTGCATAGATATTACATGCTAACTACCCATTATCCCTGAACTTCGTGGGAGAAGACTTCCGTGAAGATTCTAAATGCTCACCTCCAGAAACTGGCCATGACCTCCCTCCCCAGCTGCAGGCTGGATTAGCTGCCTCCTCATGTATCCACACCTCACCCTGCACCCAGCCCACACCATATTCTATAAGCCCTTCCCTTCCTTAACCTGTGGACCTGTAAGAATTTCAACTTGCTTTTGAATTTCAACGTCTAGGGCAGGACTTGGTGCTACAAGATGCTCAATACATTGCTTGTGGAATTTTTATTTAACATTCCTCTTGCTTGTTCAGACTTCTTTCCATTGCTCCCCAAAAATCTGCCAAGCTGGGCTGTTTGTTTCAGTAGGATTTTCCTACCCTTTGTAGTTCAGCTCATCTGACTTGAAGAGTTGTTATACTATCATCTAACTCTCTTTTCCCACTGGCATTTTATCTTGACTCTGTTTTTCCTATAAAACACACTAGTATTGTTTTTCCTGTATTTTACTAGCAAAGATCATATTGGGGAATTTAGCTTTCTGAATCTGTTTCCTCTTCGTTTATTTTCTCCTTCTTGTCTTTACTCCCTTTAATACTGTTGAAATTGTACTTTAGCTATCACAAACTCCTAGTCTCTAAATAAACAGTGTTTCCCCTCATCTCCCATAATTCTAAACATTTCTTTGCATTACTGATCTATCTCACCCTCTTAGAGCTTCTCCCAGATTTGCAAAACTCTTCTCATGCTTGAATCACTACCTGTTTTATGAGTGTTCCTTTCTCAGTGCCCTCCAGAGTCTACACTCCTCACAAACACCTCAGCCTCACTGGTGCATTCCTGCCACAATCGGCTATGAAAAAAAAAAAGCAGCTTAAATCAGGTTAGGGGGCAAGTGGCCTCTTCTTGCGATTACTCACCTGCTTAAATGGCCTAGATCCAGAAATCCTTCTCTATCTCTCAATGCAAAATCCATTCCTTACCAACCACATTATATCTGTTTTGAGCCCTGTGTTATTGTATACAACGCTGTCATTTTATACAGTGACTGTAACTCTGCTTATCATCACCATCTGGATCAGGGGGCTGCACAAAAACTCTTCTCCTGTTCAAGAAATGCAGATCAAAACTACAATGAGGCACCACCTCACACCAGTCAGAATGGCAATCATTCAAAAGTCCGCAAACGATAAATGATGGAGAGGGTGTGGAGAAAAGGGAACTCCCCCCACACTGTTGGTGGGAATGCTGTTTGGTGCAGCCATTATGGAAAACAGTATGGAGATTCCTCAAAATACTAAAAATAGACTTAGCATATCATCTAGCAGTCCCACTCTTGGATATATAGCCAGAGGGAACTCTAATTTGAAAAGATGCATGTACCTCAATGTTTATAGCAGCACTATTTACAATAGCCAAAACATGGAAGTAACCTAAATGTCCATCAACAGAGGAATGGCTAAAAAACTTGTGATACAATAGAATACTACTCAGCCATTAAAAACGAATAAAATAATGCCATTTGCAGCAACATGGATGGACCTGGAGATTGTCATTCTAAGTGAAGTAAACCAGAACGAGAAAGAAAAATACTATATGGCATCACTCATATGTGGAATCTAAAAAAAGAAAAAAGAAGACACCAATGAACTCATCTAGAAAACAGAAATGACTCACAGACATAGTAAACAATCTTGTGCTTACCAGGGAGAAAGGGGGTGAGAAGGGATAAATTGGGATTTTGGGAGTTTGAAACTTGGAGATACTGACTACTACATAAAACTAGATAAACAACAAGTTTCTTCTGTATAGCACAGGGAACCATATTCAATATCATATAGTAACTTAGAATAATGAAAAAGAATATGAAAAGGAATATATGTATGAATGTGTATGACTAAAACATTATACTATACACCAGAAATTGACACAACATTGTAAATTAACTATACGTCAATAAAAGAAATACCCACAGCTCTACTCCTGTTCAAACTGTGCTTCCCCACATGGCAGTGTGTACTGATGCTAGGGGTTTGGCCTCAGTTTTGCTGGGAGGACTCAGGAACCACACCCACCTGCTCCTTCTCCCTGTCTTCCTCCCATTCTCCTGACATGTTGACCAGTTTTCCCGTTTCTGTCCTCCCTCACTCCCCTTAGCAATCACAAGCCTAGTTTTAGCATGGCTTTCGCCGCTCTCCTCCTTGGCTGATGTTCAACTTCCCCTCATTTTTCCTGACCACAGATCCTTTTAAAATTTACTTTCTTTGCTGGTTCCTCTTAAAATAGTACCTAAGCAACCCTGTGATATCATTCAACAAACATCAGCTTCTATTACTACTTTACTTGTACCTATTCCACACCCTGGGAAGACCCAGGGTCTAGAATTTTCTCCGATGTAATTGCTTGTGCTGCGTGGTCTAGCTCAAGTGATTTCTCCCTCTCTGACCAAAATGTGTGTGTACTGGGGCTGGAGGAAGGGGATAGTTGACCTAGAGCTTTTTTTTAAGACCTCCAGTTATGTGAGACTTACGTGGAACTATCCCCTGGCATGCGGAGGTGACAAGTAAATTTCTACCACCGTTTCTTTGGTCTTTGCTGCTCATCTTTGCCTTCCAACTTTTATTTTATGTTCAATTCATTGAGCCTGCCTCTTTCACATATCTTCCCTACCTGTTCCAAACCATCACGTTATTTTCCTTTGGTCTCCTAGAAACATTCCACCCATGCAGCCTCTTGCATGAGTGCCACTTTCTTATGCCTTTGCGCAACCCCAATTTGACTAAGTCCCTTGAGGACCCAACTGAACTCACAAAGACATACACACAGATACATGCATTCATGCTCACACACCCAAGAAAGATAACATTTTTCTTCAATCCAGAATAACTAGTCGGAATCTGAGACGTTATTGCAAGTTAAATCAGAAGGAACAAAGCCCAAACTTACAACTGTATCATAATGAAACCTTGCACGTTCATAAAAAATTCTGCCAGCATAAGGGCTATTCAGTTAGACTCTTTGATGGTAAAATTTATTCTAAATAAAACCTCACCTTCATGCTGTGCCCTTTCTACATAAGAATTAGAACCAACTCTGCAGATTCTGCACCTGTTGAGTTATACAGAAAACCAACAGGAAACCGAGAGCACGAATGCGTGTGATTAAATACACAAGGTTAGAATAAAAACCTTAGGTGGCTCTGGTTTCTGCTGTTATTTGAACTCTCTATGCTCTTGTACGTCGTATATCACTAGTGGGCAAAAACCACATAATAACAAATTACTAGCCTTATGCTTAATGTTCTTAGACAATGCATATTATGTGAATATCTGTGGCTATTCTGCGCACACAAAGTGATTAAGCCAAACAGAAAGGTTATCATGTTGCGTTTATGAATTTTGATAACTTGTGGCCTCATGTTATGCATGTTGGTGACTCTGAAGAGCAGGTTTGGGTTCAGCCTTGTGGCAGCTCCTGCAGGGACTAATCAGGAGAGCTGCTGTGACTAACACTAAAGTAGAAGCTGCAGCTGCCTGGGAGATGATTTTCATTAAAGCTGCCTGCCAGCGTCAATGCAGAAGTCAGACTGGATTTCAGACATGAAATGTGGGACTTGCAAGGCATGTGGGGAGAGTAGCCCTAACTTTCTGGGGGTGGCATTGCATCTTTTCACCAAGAATGGAAAGAAAATCTTTAAACACCTCTGGACATAAAATTCACCCAATTGGCTAAATGTGACCATTTTCTTATTCCCTTCCAACTAATAATTATATATGGAGGTTTTGCCATTAAGTATCCGTGTCTTCAGCATTTAAAAATGACTTACAGCTGCAGACAGAGATTAGAATGTCATCCTGAGTTGTGTTAAAGTCATGAAATTTTAACTGTCTTCTTTTTTTTTCTGTTATAATTATTGTCATGTTGTTTTATCACAATGAAATAAATGTAAAAATTTTGGCAACAAATTTTGGTTCTTTTAAAGACAAACATTAATCTTAAGTTAACATTATACATATAGCACTGTACTTTTATCATTGGTTTAAAAAAGCTCTATTTATGGAATTTTTTTTCTAGTAAGATAACAGATATTTAGGAACAAAACATAATTTTCAGGAAACCTCAAATAGATGTCAGAGTTTCTATGGCCATTAAGTTATAGGTTTATTAAATAGTGTTATCTTGGTTATTTTAGTGTTAGTCTTCAGATTTCAGATGATAAAATGATCTCTGTAAAATGATATGACTCTTTGTTAAAATTAATTTAGTCCTTAGAAACTACGTAGATAACATAAAAACAGGGAGTTATTTTCCAAGGGAAATCAGTATAGTGAAGAGGACTCACATAGGTGCTGTATTATAATTTTTGTTTGGCTTCAAGCTAGAAAAAATCCTCCTCCCCTCCATTGCTTTACCCCAACAAATATATTATTTCTTTAACCACATGCATGCCATATTTGATTTTATTTTTTTTTTAGTGGAGGTACTGGGGATTGAACCCAGGACCCTGTGCATACTAAGCACATGCTCTACCACTGAGTTATACCCTCCCCCTCATGTTTGATGTTTAATTGAAGTATAGTCTGTATACTATGTTGTGTTAATTTTTGGTGTACTACCTAGTGTTTCAGTTATACATACAGAGTCCTTTTCATATTCTTTTTCCTTTATAGGTTATTACAAGGTATTGAGTATAGTTTCCTGTGCTATATAGTAGGACCTTGTTTTTTTATCCATTTTATATATAGTGGTTAGTGCCTGTAAATCCCCAACTCCCCAAAATATGTTAAAATTTATTTGAGAAATAATGAGGAAATATCTTAACCCAAAACTATCTCATGCCATCTTGCCTTTATAACACTAATTCTGAGAGTGATGAATTCTTGTCTTTAAATATCAGCAAGTGAATTTCTTAAATAATTAACACTGCGGGTATGTAGTAATATCCCCTATTCTGTCTCTCTCTCTCTCATACACACACACACACACACACACACACACACACACACACACACACATACGCACATACACACATACACACAAGATCAGCTGGAAACATTTTTTTTTAAAAAAAGTTTGAGTAATAATTTTTACCTTGGGCATAATATATATTTTTCAATAATAAAACTGTAGTAGTTAAACAATTATCACTTCACTGACATTTAAACTGCAAAGTTTTAAGGAAAATTAAAATTTCAACCCTCTGTTCCCTCAAAAATAGACAAATCTAGCAACTGTACCAAACTTCTCAATTTAGTAAGAAGAATGATGTACTATGTTTTGTATAGTATTATAGAAATTGCTATGTAGATGATACAGAAAACTTCCACAAATAGAATGGTAGAGAAATAGGATAAGGAAAAAGAAGGGAAATAAGCTGAAATATAAAAATATGTGCAAGAAATCAAATATACATAGCTGATAAAGCCAGTGAATCTGCAACTGAATACAAGACTATGATGGGTATATATCTATAAATCCTTCTTTTTTTTACCAGCTGTTCAAAGTTCCCCATCTTTATCAGTGCTTCAGTTCTCACAGCTTTATACCTGCGATGGAGATTGGGTGATTCAAGCTTTCATTCCTAAAGAATTGGACACCTTTGTAGCCGTGACTATATTCACCCTGATGGTGATGGAGACATGGAGCTTCAGGGATGCCCCAAGTTCTATTCACACTCTTCCTGGCCCCGTTTGATAGCACCACGTCATTTCCCCTTGATGGGAAAGACCGTAACCCCAGTCAACACCTAAAATCCTTGTTGTGCCTGTTCACTCAGAGGCATGCAGAGCCTGGTAGGGGCATTTTCCCATAGGCGTTAAAACCTCTATAACATCACACCCACACATTAATAGGATGGAAAGCAGTTTTTTTGCCAAGGCATCATTGTATACATGAGTGAGAGTTACTATCCCCATTTCTATCCCTTTGTTCTTAAACTTACGTACTCTAGTAATGGGGGAAAGTATTTTATATTGTTCACTGGCTTGGCGCATAGAGCGCACTCTGGCTAGAGTGCCCCTCAACACTGACGAGGTGCTGCCACAACAAGTCTTCCAATAGCCATACCGATTTCCTTTACATCCAAGAGCATCTGGCTGATGGAGAACCTTGTAAGATCAGTGAATTCTCCATTGTCTTACTTTTTTTTTTTTTCTGTGAAATGAAATCATTTTAGAAAGTGATAAGTGACATAACATGATGTTGTATAAGGCAGTCACAAATTCCTCAGAGGATGATTCTGGCAGAGGCATGATGAAGAGAATATAAATTCAAATCCAGAATATGTCTATTTACACGTGAGAACAAAAGGCCAGCTCAAGGGAATGGGTCCAATGCAGTAAGAGTTCCTCAGAGAGCTTGCAGTGCAGGTCCCTTCTAGGTAACATTCCCCACTGGGGCTCAGTACTGATTGTTCCTGCTAGAAAGGTAAGCACTTCGCTGGGACAGTAGCCAAGTTAGCCTTGTGGAGGTGGAAGTTTTAGTACTGACTCCATGAATAACCTCAGTCTTTAGGATGGTCATTGGTATGACCCTACTGAGAAGGCACTGAGTGGGCAATTTTCTTTATCTTATTTATTGTGGGGACCTTGGGTGTGAGTATTTATATGGTCAAATGTTATCAAATTCTGGCCCTAGGCCCACTGGGAATGCTCTATCTACGTGATTCTTCCACAAACCTCCTTCACACTAATTTTCCTTCTAAGTCCTACACCATCTAGTCATCCTCACAAAGCAACATAGGTGCTAACTTCAAGCTTTCTCTGCTTTTAAGCAAAGTAGGCAACAAGATATGCTGCTGGATGTCCTTCCCCCTGGAGGATTTCTTCCCTAAATGTTCCTCCACTGCCACACCTCAGTGAGACACAGCAGTGCCCTCCGACCTGTGCAAGCATATCACACTGAATATTTGGTGGCCCATCCACCAACATTTTACTTCTTTATCAACAAATCTTGAGGATTCTATATAAGACCAGAGTTTGGGAAAAGGGAGAAAACAGACTATGCAGAATTCGGTATCCTTGGAATGTGATTTTTTAAAAATAAGAAACAAAAACAAAGTGAAAGTAAACTTGCTAGAGTATGAATTATCCCTTCTATGTCTTTGAGCCTAAATGGCTGCTATAGCATCATCAACTCAATGAAGAATCTAAGAAAAGGTAATATTTTTCTTACAGATATACTTAGATAGGTAGGCAGGCAATTGCTGTGACATTGTGTGGAGAGAGCAAGTTATCCAAATAAACACCATGCAGTGGAGAAAAATGGTATTTTCAGACAATTCATGGATTTAGATTTGGGAAATCTAGGTTACAATTCTAGTTCCTGAGAGGGTCGGTTCTGAAAGGGTAGAATAATAACCTCCCCAAATCTACTCCTTCACAAGAACGGAAAAAAAATGGGAAAAACATTCAA
Source organism: Camelus ferus (assembly GCF_009834535.1). Lineage (NCBI taxonomy): Eukaryota > Metazoa > Chordata > Mammalia > Artiodactyla > Camelidae > Camelus > Camelus ferus. The sequence continues at coordinate 45,444,016 of NC_045701.1, forward strand.
AATCAGCAAATTTTGATATCGACCTTTTCAGAATTTCAGAAACCAGCTAAAGACCTGCAACAACCTAAAATGTGTTTATTCAAGAAAAATGGCTGAATCTTAACAAGAGCAGCAAGATGTGTGTTTAATGCGTTAATCTCATTCCCTGCCTCGCCAGCTCTGCAGTAGCCTTGAAAACGAACAGCATGGCAGCTGCAAATGACTATGAAAACCACTTGGAAGCCACTGGATGAGACAAAATGGGATTGGAGGTCCTCAGAACCCCCAGAAAACTGTCACTATTTGACCTGTCTGGCAGCTACTAAAAAGCTCCATTCTCAAGGGATGTCTGTATTTGAACTGATTCAGGCTCTGCTCTGTGAAGCAGCCTATCCTCAGGACATTTGTCAAAAGCAATTACAGTGGTCTCTTCGAACCTGCAGAGGATAGATTTCAGGACCCACCAAGCATACCAAAATTTGCAGATGCTCAAGTTTCATAGTTGGCCCTCATTGTCTACTGATGGTTCCACATTCATGGATCCACAACCTCAGATCATGTAGTACTATATATATTTACTGAAAAAAAATCCGTGTATAAGAGGATCTAGCAGTCCAAACCCAAGTTGTTCAAGGGCCAACTGTAGTCTTAATTGTTTGTCATCATAGCTGCCTAGGTAGCATTACAAGTTGAGGCTAATAAGAGGCTGATCAAAAATGTAAAAGGGAAAATGGGAATGATATGTCATTTAAAAACTACCAGCTCTAGAAAGCCACATCTATGTGCAGGATTGTGCACAGACTAAGGGAAGACCTGAGGAGGTATTAATCTCTGACCACTAGTTGACCTTAAGTGTCTACACAAGCAAAAAGTGAATACTAAGGAAAACATCAGCTGCTTGGCAGCGCATTGAAGGTATGCCCCAATACAAACACAGTGCACTTAGCGATATCTGGGAGATTCACTGGTTCAAAGCACTGAAGGAAATCTGTTCAGTCATTAGCTGACCACTAACTGCAGCAAGCAGACTTTAGTAGCACATTTGACAAAAATTACATACTCTATAGAATATGCCCAGAAAAGTAACTGAACAAACACCAACAATAACAAACCCCTGGGCAGAGGAACATTCTATTTCCAGAACTGAAATTTTTATTATTTAAAATGCCCATTCTTTTAGCCAAAATATGACATGTGCAGAGAGAAAAAAGTATGAGCCATAAACAGGAATAAAATCAGTCAATAGACGGTGCCCCTGAGGAATCCCAGATGTTGAACTTACTAAACAGAATTTAAATCAGGCATTTTAAACATATCCCAGGAACTAAAGGAAACCATGTGTGAAGAACAAAAGGAGAGTGTAAGAAGATAGCAATAAAAAGATATAAATTATAAAAAGGAATAAAATAGGAATTCTGGAGTTGAAAGTACAATAACTGAAATAGAAAATTCACTGGAGAGTAACAACAGATTTGAGCAGACAGTATCAGTGAATTCAAAACTAGGTCTGTTGAGATTATCCAGTTTAAGAAACTAGAAAAAAATGAAGAAAACTGAACAGAGCTTCAGAGCATCAAGCAAACCAACATACATATAATGGAAGATCACGAAAGAGAAGAAAGGAGGACTATTTGAAGAAATACTGGCTGAAAGTGTCCCAAATTTAGTGAAAAACATTAATCTGCACATCTAAGGAGATTAGTGAACTCCAAGTAAGATAAATTCAAATAAATCCACATGAAAATACCATAATCAAAGCTTCGAAAGACAAGTACAAAAAGAGAATTTTCAAAGTAGTAGGGGAAAAAGTGACTCATCACATAGGATTTTCAGTAATATTGACAGCTGACCTCTCAGAAACCAAAGAGGATAAAAGGCAGTGGGATGATGTACTAAAAGTGTTGAAAGAAAAGAGACTGTCAGTTTGAGAATTCTATATTCTATAAAAGTATTCTTCAAAAATTAAGTGGAAATTAAGACATTCCAAAGATTAAATAATGGAGAATTTATTGCTGGCATACATGCCCTGGAAGGGAGTTCCTCAGGCTGTAATGAAAGGAAATTGGATATTAACTTGAATGCACATAAAAAAATTAAGTGCACTAATGAAGGAAATATACAGAAAAACATAAGAGAAACTATAAATGTTTTTGTTTGTAGTGCTTATATTCTACTATCTGATTTAAAATAGAATACATACGGCACTATTTTTAAACCTGTATTGATGGGCTTATAATGCATGAAGATGTAATTTGTGTGCAATAACTGTACAAAGAAGGAGGAGAGATGGAGCTGTATTAGAGCATTTTTTAATATACCATTGAAATTGGCTCAATATTAATCTGATTTAAATTATTTTCAAGTAAGATGTAAATTGTAATCAGCAGAGCAACCACTAAGAATATAACTCAAAAACAAATAGTAAAAGGAAAAGCTGGAGCATCAAAATATAAAAATGAGACAGTTTAAGCCACCAGATCAGTAAGAACTAGTTTAAAAAATCAACCATAATTAGTAACACTTAAATAATCACTTTTTTGGTGTTTGCTTTTCTAATATATATGTTTTTTAAGTTCATATATATTTATACACACATATGTATCTTCATTTAACATGATATTGTAAACTTTTGATTTCAAGTTTGGATTTGAATTGTATGGTGGGGAATTTTTAAATAATTTTTCTATATATTGTAGAATCTGTACTTCTACACATGTAAACTGATATTTTACATGTTCTATAAAATTTAAAGTGTATATGGATTCATGACATGTTCATTTACATTAAACATATGAAATATTTTTAATAATTGCTTTTGATTTCATATTCAGGGATTGAAAGTTAAAATCAAGTCCCGTCATAAATCTTTACACACTCACATGGTATAAGGAGCTACCAGTAACATACATGATAATCCTTATCCTTTCTCTAAATGATTTTCATTCATCTGAAGACAGTTTAAAGAATTCTTTAGCCACAAAGTCTTATAAAGTGTATTAATAAGCAAAAGTTGATATAATTTAAAATATTAAGTGCCACATTCTAATGCTTTTGGTTTGTGGGCACAGGCAAATTTGCTTGGAGAAGTTATTCTCTCAGCATTCCCTTCACATGGGGATTTGGGTGTGATGTTTGTTTTCACTAAGAAGGAGAAAATGAAAAAGCTATTTCAGAACCTGATTTGATTGCTTTGAAAACAAACAAACAAAAAGTGCTTTTTTCGTGTGGCTTTGGGTTAATTGCTCTTCCCTTCAAATCTGTTTTTTGGGTGTGTGTTTTTCCTCCCTATTTTCAAGGTAGGTTTAATGGCTTGTGGGAAAAATTTGTTTAATTTACTTCTTTTTGAAAAAGGTTTTCTTCTCTATCTTTTCTTGCCCTACTCTCTCAAGTCTGATTTTAGTGTTACCATGTTAAGGAATTGATAATGCATGTGACTGTTTTTTTCCTGATATTTTTCAACTTTTAAGAGGTGGTACCTAATGATCTGATCCCAGAAATCTTATAAATCATGAATGTTCTTAATGGCATCCAAAATGGTGAATCCTTTCCAGAAGGATTTTGACTTACTTTGCCTAGATCGATTAGAGGAATCACTGTCTTTGGCAGCTGTAGTCTTACGAAATGTATTTCTTAAAGAATAAGACTTGAAAGTTGAAATTACTGGTCCATCCATGGGCGGCAGAGTGGACGTCGTGTTAGCAGGCATGAAAACAACGTCAATCTTGTTGTACATCTCCATCAGAGCTTCCGGGTGATCCGGTGCCTTGTCAATGAGCAGTCACATTTTGAAAGAAATCTTTTCTGAGCAGTAGGTCTCAACAGTGGGCTTAAATATTCAGTAAGCTATGTTGCAAACAGATGTGCTGACATGCAGGCTGTGTCATTCCACTGATAGAGCACAGGCAGAGTAGATTTAGTGGAATTCTTAAGGACCCTAGGATTTTTCTAAATGGTAAAGGCTGGTAAGCTGCATTAGCCCCTAACAAGCGTCAGCCTGTCCTTTGAAGCTTTGATGTCAGGCATTGACTCCTCTTCTCTAGCAATGAATGTCCTCGATGAAATCTTCTTCCAGTAGAAGGCTGTTTTTTCTGCATTGAAACTCTGTTGTTTAATGTAGCCACCTTCATTCCTTATCTGAGCCAGATCTTCTGGATAACTTGCTGCAGACTACACATGAGCACTTGCTACTTCACCCGGTGCTTGTATGTTGTGGAGACAGCTTCTTTCCTGGACCTCTTGAATCAAGCTCTCCTAGCCTCAAACTTTTCTTCTGCGGCTTCCTCACCTCTCTCAGACTTCACAGAATTGAGGGGAGTTAAGGTCTTGCTCTGGATTAGGCTTTGGCTTCAGAGAATATTGTGGCTGGTTTGATCTTCTATCTGGACCACTCAGACTTTCTCCATATCAGCAATAAGACTGTTTGACTTTCTTATCATTTGTGTGTTCACTGGAGGAGCCCTTTTGATTTTCTTAAAGAACTTTTCTTTTGAAGTCATAACTTGGCTAACGATTTGGTGCAAGAGGACTAGCTTTTGGCCTATCCTAGCTTTCCAGAAGCCTCCCTTGCTAAGCTTACTCATTTCTAGCTTTTTTTTCCTTTTTCATATACCAAAAGAATTTAGTGTGTTTTTCTTTCTTTTCTTTTTTTTAAATTGAAGTACAGTCAGTTTACAATGTTGTGTCAATTTCTAGCTTTTGATTAAAGTGAAAGATGTGTGACTCTTCCTTTCACTTGAACACTTAGAGGCCATTGTTGGTTATTAACTGACCTAATTTCAGTATTGTTGTGTCTCAGGGAAGAGGGAGTCTCAAGGAGAGTGAGAGAGACGGGGAACAGCAGGTCAGTGGAACAGTCAGAACACACACAACATTTCTCAGTTAAATTTTCCGTTTTATATGGGTGCAGTTTGTGGTGTCCCAAAACAATGACAATTGTAATATCAAAGATTACTGATCAAAGATCACCATGACAAATATAATAATAATGAAAATGTTTGAAATATTGCAAGAATTACCAATATGTAACACAGAGGCAAGTAGTGAACTAGTGCTGTTGGAAAAACGGTGCCAATAGACTTGGTTGATGCAGGGTTGCCACAATGATCAATCTATAAAAATCAAAATATCTGCACAGTGCAATAAAGCGAAACAAAAAAAATGAGGTACACCCGTGTTCAGGGTTGCAGTGAAAGATTGTAAAACATAAATAAATTACATACAAAAATATACTTGATGATCAGCCATTTATCATGGCTACTTGAAGCCAAGAACTAACATTGTTAAGATCATATTTCATAAATACAATTTTCATACACATTATCTTTAAGAACCTTAAGTTACATAGGGAGGTATTATATATTTTCCCCATATTTCTGAATAAAGATAAAAGAATCAGTATTAATGGAGTGCTGTGATTGCTGATAATTGCCTGTGTAACTTTAAGACATAATAACTCTTCTGCACCTCAGTTTTGTAACCTACAGACAAGGCTGGTAATATATACTTGTCTTACTTCAAGGGGTTCCTACTAAAGCCAAGATAAGACAGGAGAAAAGTAACTGTGTTCTGCAAAGAGCTTTTCTTTGTCTCCATTCTTCCATGTGTACAACATGAGCTAACATTACAGCCCTAAAGTACCATTAACATTCTTCCTGTAACAAAAATTCTATGATATAAGCATAAGGTGTTATTGGTTGCTCATGCCCAGGTTTTCATCCTGGTTTAGAAATACTTTAAGTTATAACATAGGTAGCGTTAATATTTTTCTTCCTCTCACTGTTCATATTGTATGATTAAAATTTTAAGACATTCTGCTTCTGTTTTCCTGACTTGGATTCACTCAAGGTTAAGTTTGTAATGCGTTCCTCGTCTTCCTTTGTAGCCTTCGTGGGGATTAAGAGACTTGCCAGATCTATCAGGGTTTTAAGGGAAATCATAACTAAACAACAGCAGAACATTTATTTTTGGGAAAGGTATTTTCATGCTGTTCAGATAAACTCTCTCATGTAAAGCCTAGTAAGTGTTAGTCCAAAAATGGTATATTAACCAAAACGTACAGGTGTTACAGAAAGAATTGATACCTCACTTTAAATGCATTACTAGTAAACTATATTTTATATGTCTAGCAATTGAAACCTCTTTCAAGATACAAATTTCATTAGACCATAATCCCAGCTAAAATGTCATTTACAAAGGCTTGGGTCATCACTTACTACAAATGGTTTTAATCAAAGGAAAATGCTTAGAGAAACAGAACTGCCAGTACTTTGTGTAATGCAATAGCTCCCCCAACTTACAGACAAAAGAATATAAACTGGAATTCTTCTTTGGATAAATAATACTAACAACATCTACATTTTATTTTGCTAATTCTGTTTTCTTGCCTGAACTGTTTCAAAGACGAGAAACCTTGTCATTGATGTAACTGTTCCAAAAGTTTCCATTTTTTCTACGTGATCTTCTGAGAACATAAAATTCTTACAGGACACTGAAAATATCTCAGTGACTATGGTATTTAAAATTCATCTTGTAAAGATAAATATCATGGATATCCTATGCTTTTTTAATATGTTCTAGGAAAACAATTTTCTTTTATCTGCTTGTATGCTTTAAAAGTGATGTTTGTATTGAAAAGTCTTTTTTTAAAGGTTTCTTACATTTTTACCACTTAATAACAGCATTCAGGTTTTCTTTCCAAATTAGTCTGACTCAATACTTAAATATTTATTTAACATTTTCAGTCTTGCAAAATAGCTAAAGAAACTGCTAAGCAACTTACTTCAGGTCTCCTTAAAGATGATTAGGTAGATAATTCAATTATGAACTCTAAAAATTACTTACCCAAGACAAGAGGATTTTTTTTTTTGCAATTCAAAACATGCATCTGCATGTAAATAAATTAATATATAAAACTTTCTTTACATAATATATGAATTAAAAATGTTCAACTTTCAAAGTTTTATCAGGCCCTATATACTATGGTGTTTCCCTATATTTAGCAGTATTAAACAAACCCAAATTGAAACAGGAAAAAAAGCTCACCACATTAAAAAAAATCATAATAATGACTAGAATAAAGGAGAATTGCAGATATTTTTAGCAAAATTATCTTTTAATATATCTCAAAACATCATTCCATTTGGGAAAAATCACTCCCCCACCCCCATAGACTCTACCAACCAGGTTTCTTGAGAGCATTTGGCAGGGAAAATTATGGTTAAAGCTATTGAATGCTTAATAAGGGAGCTGTATGAAGACACTTTTAGAACTTGGTAGCCAGTTGTACGCTGGGGCCAGTTTGTTGGTTAGCTGAAGCTAATTGTGTGCCTTTCTTCCCAAATCTGTGGTCACTGACCTCATATGGTAGCTTGAAATCACCCTAGGTTGTATCACTTAAACCATGGAGACTGGCAAAGGTTACATATCAAAACCTTTCTCCTCCTTTCCCCAAATTCTCCCACCAAGCTGGTTGTTAAGCATTTACCAGCACACTCCAGCCAGTAGTAAGTCCAAACCTATTAAGTATTTTCCAGCATCAAGATCTCCTTTTTGCTTTACACTCTGTGCAGCATTTCCCAAGTTGCTGAAATTTCCCCTACCGGCAATTCTCTGGCTCTATGATGCAAGTACGGAAATCTAGAACCACTATTCTTGCTTTTATACTCATACTGTCTAAATTATTACAGAACTACATTTGATAAGTGAGGACCATTATCTAATAAATGAATTTTAAAATGAAAATTCCATGATTTGTCATCTTCCATAAAATTTAACATTGCCATACGTAATTGATTCCATAAATTCTGCAATTTTGTGAAATTAGTTCTCAAAAGGAACTAAGAAAAATTTTAAATTAATGTACTAATACTTACCTTGAAGTTACAACATAATTTTTGATGCCAATATGTATTTTTGAATATATACATAGTATTATAACTGTTTGCATACTTTAAGTATTTTTCTTAAAAATCAACAACTAATTTAAACTAAAAGTACAAGTACAATTAGAATAGAGAAAAGAGGAAAATCAAAGAAAATAAAATTAAATAAAATGCAAGTTTATTAAAGTGCTTTTTTGTGGTTTTTTTCATTCAAATACATAGTGAAGTAATTGATGGACTTCAGTATTTAAATACAATATGTTTTGTTATTTAAACAGAATTAATAAAAACTGTTTAATATTTAAATAAAATTAACATAAAACCGGAATATCTGTTTTATATCAGTTGGTCCTTTTAATAGTTACTGTAGATAAATACAACCTTTAAAATAGTGGTTCTCAAAAGATAGGAAGCATAGGATGTCTTGTTAAAAGATGCATGAGCCCCAATCCAGAGTTTCTGTTTCCATAGATTGGGGGCAGATCTGAGAATCTGCATTTCTAGCAAGATGCTGGTCCAGGGACCACACTATGAGAAGTACTGCTCTAAAAGGGAAGGTCTGCTAGATACTAACTTTGTCAAGGCCAACCACCCTGACACTGACCAATTACTCCAATCTTTGAAACCTGGCTTGAGCTGTTGTCTAACTAGTAAACCTCAGTACCTTTGCTTTTTGAACAATAATGACAATCTGTTTGAGGTTATTATCCTGTTGGTTTGCAAACTGGCCCCTAAACATGGAAGTCAAGGAGAGATTGAAGGAAGAGGCAGACCACTCGACTGGTAGGGGGCAGATATAGTAAGCAAGGGAACGAACTTACGAGGCTGGTCTTGGGTGGCTGCCAGAGAAGTAGCTCCGCACACCCACCCACCAGAATCTTTACAGCGTACACAGGGGCCTTAATGAAAAATACAAACAGCTTAGATTTTCTTAAAAAACAAATTGGATATTTTCTGAAATTCAGTAACTCAAAATCCATCCATTCTGAATTTATTGTTTCTTATACTATAAAAATAATTCTCCCATAGTATTAAGTTTTTTCATAAAGTATTTGTTTTGGGGAAATCGAAGTGTTTCTGTGTGCTTTTAGAAGAAAAATTTGTAGCCATCTGAATTCTAGTAAAAGTTGTGATAACTGGTGACAGAAAAACCAAGGTGTTTTTGAACCGTTTTCGTTTGTCTTCTTCTTCTGTTTGTTTGTTTGAAATAAAAAATTTATGTTGTCTTTGATCATTTATTTAGATTTTTAAACTATCATTTGACTAATTGTTTACAGCTACTTTTTGCATAGCTTTTTATAATAATACATTTATCACAGAATCTTTGCACCTCCAAAGACAGATACTTAAATATTCTTTACTACATGACATCACCCTCAATTTAACTTAAAAATGTCAGTAAGAAAAGTCATGCAACAAATATTTATGGAAGAACTTGGAGAAGACAATATGTAATAGCTTCAGTCATGGTTCTAGAAAGATGTTTCTTCCTCTGCCTGGGGCTAATCCCTCATAGATAGGATCTTCTACTAACTCCTTGAATATCTTGCTCCAGAGATTTATTAACCCGCTTTCTTGTATTTTTGTTTTTTTATTACTTAATGGGATCTGACTTGCTAGATAGTTCAACCTCCTCTATATGCACTTAAATCTTCTCATGTGAATGATCCCTACCCCTGTCTTAGACTTCTCACTACCATTTTCTCCTTGACCCACTTAAAGAGGAATCCTCTGCTCTCATCATGCCACTGAAACTATTCTTGCTAACATCACCAGTGATGCACTATAAATCTTCTCCTCCCATTTCACTCTATCTGTTATTAACCTCCCTGCAACATTTGCTACTGTTCGCCCATCTATTTCCTGAAATTCTTTATGTTCTTACTTTTCTTGATATCATTCTCTCCAACTCACTATTAAGATATATCGCGTTTCAACTTCTTCCCATCTCTTCTTCAGTCAATTCCTTGGCTATTGTTATACTACTGAGATCCATCTTTAGTCTGATGTTCTCACTCATGCATTCTCATTTAATCCCATGATTTTAATTGTCACTTATAAGTTAATGGCTTCCAAATTGTATCTTCATCCCAGATTGCTCCTGTGAACTCAACTTATATATCCATATACCTCCTGAGAATCTTTCTTTCAACCATCTTATACTCACATGTAAAATCAGAATTAATTATTCTCACCCAAACTGGCTTTCTTTCTACATCCATATATAGGTAGACTAGAGACTTCAATATGTTCTTTCCTGCCTCCAGACCCACTTCTCAGAACACTTACCCAAACTCTTAGAGTCTGGCTCCCATGGCCTATTTGCTGTGTAAGTAGCAGGACATATTATCCCATCCCCTGAGTACAGCTTGGCCAGTCTGATCTCTTTTCTAGGAACTGAAGTTGAGACACAGACAGAATGTGGAATTAGCAGTGGGTGAGATGATCATATGTGGGCAATGTTCTCTAATTATCAAGCATGAAGAAAAAGCCAGTCTGAAGGAAAAGAATCATTAAAAGTCCAGGTGAAGAGAGCAGTAGAAATGAGAAGGTATTACTCTAGTAAGTGAAAGAGCTGGATAGAGTAGCTGCCCTGTTCTCTTGTAACTCTTACCTTCCTCTGTACATCCTTTACTTGGGATACTAGAGATATTCCTGTATGGATACAGTGAATTCTTCTTGAGGTACCTAGGAGTCAACCTAGTCTACTCTGACATTGTTCAAATTGGCCATTAGGTCATATAAGTACTAATTTCTTATCAACTTTTGAATCCAATCCTCTCTCCCCAGTTCATAGCCATACCCTGGTCTCACCTAATGACTCCCTGCTAACTACCAGATGAAGTCAAATCCCTTATGCAGAGCATGCTAACTGCTCTATGTCCAGGACTTGGCCAACTTTAATTTATCCTGAGGGTCTACTGTCCTGGATGTTTTTATTTGGCTCATGTTATTTCTGCTGCCTGGAATACTCTTCTCTTCCTTGTTGCCTGGATCATTCCTACTTACCTTTTCAGACCCAAATGCAACGTCTACACTTGCAAATCTTCCCTGACCTACCAAGTAGAGCTGATTAATGATTCCGTTCTTTGAAATATACACACATATACATCTCTGTACTATCTCATTTACTTATTTAAATGCCTTCCATTCATTCCAGACTATGAACTCATTGTTGATGGAGAACAGTGTTTTATTATTTATGCAGCCTTGTTTGTTATGATCTGACAAAATTCAAGAGGTGACTGTGTAATCCAAAGTAGATCTGGGTTTCCTGGATCCTAATAATTGACTACTGGTTTATGTGTTAATCCATAATCTAATTCACTTTTTCTTCAAGAAAGAGGACAACTTTAGAATTATTATAATTCATATTGAAAAATTCATCTTTTAAATGTCACAGAGCTCATGTTAAAAGATAAACTGAGGCACATTAAATTTTTTGAGAGTTTATCTGAGCCTGCATCGATTCCAGTCAGGGAGCACCAAAGTAAAGGCAGTTGGGAGCTCTCCACCAACAGGAGCGAAGGGAGATACTTCATAGAGGAGAAGTAGAAGCAAACCACAGAGATTATTTGATTGGCTATAGGTTAAGCAGTTGCCTTATTTGGGAAAGATGAGTTGGCTGTTTGCGACTGGTTGCTGAGTTTCATTTTCTGGGATTGGCGCACAGTGGCTCTGTGTTAGGGTTTGGTTTGCCTGTGTAGGCTATCAAAGCATTAGAATCACCTTAGTCTAATGGCCTCCTTGTCACACTACTTTAACACCCGTAAGTCCCTAGTCTTCTTTAAATGAATGGTTTTCTTCATGGCACTTCAAATTGTGATATATATTGCTATGATTCCTTAGAGCCACAATTTACTTTTTCCTACTCAAATTCCACAAGTATTTTTAAAACCAACTTCTTTTATCCAAATGTGGCCTAGGTGACTCCTCTTTACAACAAGGAGCCTTACTAATAAGATTTGAGACTGGGGGAAGGAGGCCGTGTGAGCGCTAGATCATACTCTACAAAGCTCCATGAAGTAGTGAAAGGTTAGTGGAGGGTCTCTACATGTCTGTTTTTTTAATACCTAAAATTAGCAGTTGAAATAGCCAATCTATAAATTTCCTCCCAACTTTAAATTTCTGTTCTCAGAAACTCAAAGCATTTCTAAATATTAATAAAAATAATAATTTGGAAAGTAATCATTAGTGGCCAGCATGCATATTCATATCAGTACTTAAAGGCATATATCACTGCTTGCATAAGCATACATTAAAATATATTAATGCATTTCTCCATTCCTAGGTGCAAATGTCACAGAACATTTTGATTATAATAACATACATATAGCAATGTACATAGTAATATATGTAACATGCATATGAAAGTATAGGGGCTATATATTAAATTAATGTAACTTTTAATTATCTGATTTCTATCTTGAGTAGATCAGAGATACAGTGCAACAAAAGGTCAGATTAGAGAGAAAAAGCACATATTCATTTGAAGGTAACCTCCAATAAATTGTGTTCTGAGAATGTATCATCATCGGTTCCTGCTATTAAAAGCCTGAAACAAAAACACTACCAGAAACTGCAAATGAAACAAAGAGTCAATTACTTTTTCATCACGACTGCTAAATATAAAGGACTTACTTTCATGGACTACAGTTTCTTAAAATCAGATATTGTTTCACTCATTATATATAGTTACAAGCTTAGAAAAAAATAAAACAAAAATACATTAAAAAATGTTATACCTTTATTGAACAGTCTGTTCCATGTAAATGTTATGTATATGGATCTTTTTAACATTAAAATAACAGAGGATCTGTTTGAAGCCACAAAATAAATGCTTTTTTTTAAAAGCCTGGCACATTATCTTATGTATACGTACATTATCTTCTCATAATACTTAAGACATCCAGGAATAAGTATTAGATTTGCAAATACAGAAGACAAAAATTAAAGAAGTCTTTGCATTGACTACACTTAAAAAATAATTACCACCTTGTGTAAGTGTGATCTACATAGAATTTGAAACACTGAATTTGCTGTCTGGATCATAGCTGAAACTACAGACACGCTTGGGAGCACTGTAGATGATGCTCAGTCACTTTCTCTTCCAAAATTTAATAACTTTGTTCAAATCCAGGGTTTAGTCTCTTGGGCTCCTCATTACTGCTGCCTTCAGTTCCAACATTTGCTTCTTAGCGCATGCCATGGCACAGATACATTGCACCAAAGCAAAAAATAGCAAATGAACCCCAGAGGGAGAGATTTTTATACCTAAAAGTCAAAGTAAAGAACCCATAAAAAAGTAACTGTGTGTTTATACATCTCATAAGACAGAAAAACATTTCAAGGAAAGTAAAATTAGCTTTTCCAAAGAGTACCTGCCCCTTGTACTGGACATCTGCTACACAAGTGTGAAATTACCTTACATATTTTTATAAGGAAGGTTTTCACATTTACAGAAGTAGTCTAGGTTTGGCCATTCTACACATACTGTTGTTATTAAAATTTTAAGTTTCATTGTAGGTTCCAAGTGGGGCATTTTCTGCAACTAACTATTCAAAGAAGTACTCAAAAACTCTCCAGTTCGACGCAGAATATTCCTGTGTTGCTTGGTGTTAGAAAACAGGCATACATTTCACCTATAAAATGATACTCTCTTGCCAAGAATAAATCAGAAGTGATTAAATAACAAAAGCAAAGAAAGAGAAGCTAGCGGCACAGTATAAAGACAGAATACAATAGCCAGAAATGAGTTCAGGAGGTCTAGGAATCCATCTCGTAGCTCACTGGCAATTTTCTAAATGAATGAGTCAAGTGTAGTACTCCTGAATCCAATCAAGGTTTCCAAGATGAGGTCACTAAAAAAAAGAAACTGTCTTATTCTAGTTCATTGCCTCAAACAAATGTCCATCTTCAAAATTAATACAAAATTTTTTTTGCATTGAGTATTTTCACATTCAAGACAAAGTGGAGATTTATAACTGCATTTCAAACTTTCCACCATCCACAGAGTGAAAAATAAAACCTTTAACATGTTATAACGATCCGTTGTATGTGCCTAGGGATATGTGCATGTTTGACACAATTCTACTTGTCTTTCTTCCAAATCTTCCATTTATCCCCATCTTATTTAAAGTCTATAAAATAAATGTCTCAATGGGATAGTATGTATAAGGCTTTTGGAAATAGAGAATTAATGTTTGAAGTGAAAAAAAAATAAAGCATTCCTAGACAACCTATAAGGAATTGTTTTTGTAGTTCTAAACATTAGCTTTACAACCTGCTCTCATTCTTTGCCTCCCCCTCCGTATTTTTCTTTCAAGATATATTGTCCCTTTTATTATGAATGAAAACCGGAGAACAATAACATCTCTTAGTAAACAGAGTCAGAAGCAGGAAGAGGCTAATCTTGTAGCATAACATAGAAAATGAATGAATGAATGTATGAATGAATGAATGGATTCAGTGCCCATGATTTTACACTTTTGGCTACATTTACCAGTACCACTAGCAATCAAGAGCGTATTGAAAAATTTCTACCAGAAAATGTTATAAATTATCAAATTCATAAAATTATAAAAGTTGACTATAATCAATGTGGATCATGTGTTTGAAAACCATATAGAATAAATGCAACTTCACATAATTTTTCACAATGATTTACCACCTAACTTTTTTAGTTCCTAAATTCTGTTGCTAACAGAACTAATAGAGAATATCTAATATGTCCCAACAATCAGTAAGTTATCATCTTAATTGTTTAACATTGTCTTTTTTTGGTTTTTAAAAAGGTTCCAAACTCTTGGGTGTAAGATAGACTTAAGGATGTATTGTACAACACGGGGAATATAGCCAATATTTTGTAATAACTGTAAATGAAAAGTAACCTTTAAAAACTGTATAAAAATTTTAAATAATTTTTAAAAAGGTAAAACAGTGAGCTATATAAAAAAGGTTCTAATTTTATGATATTATCAAAAGGTTAAAACATGCCAATCTAACATAAATAATATTTTGCTTATGGTTTTGACATATTCATGCAGAAACAAAAGAGATGACAAATGGATAATAATTAATTTAATGTTGCCAATATATAAATTCACTTTAGAGAAACTGAGACAATACCATTGCATCGCAATATAACACAATAAAACAAAAAAAGTGCTTATGTAGCTCTCTTAGAGGGGAGGGTATATTAGGAACTAGTACTAAACTTATAAAACACATTTTGAGGGTAAATAGCATCTAAAGAGAACAACTTGAATATTTAAGATTTTGCTAAATAGTATGTCAATGAAATCATAGAATATTTAATATGAAGTAAAATTAAAATATTTGTAGAATGTTTTAGGCGTCTTCCTGCGGATTTTTATCTCACTTTTATGAGCAAATTTTCTTGATTAAAGGTTAAATTTTCTAGATTATTTATAATATCCTTTCAGTGAAATTAGCTATTCACTACATAGTTTGAAACAGAGTAATGGCAAAGAACAGAAATGATATGTATGGGGTACTTGCTTATACTGGGTAGTCTACACAGGTGAAATCATTAAAATCTCTCAACCAAGCCAAAACCTAAGTATTATAATTTCCATTTTACACACAGCAGAGTTAAAGATTCAGGCTGGAGTTGAACAATTCCCACAAGTAATGCAGTAAATTTCAGAACCAAGATTCAAACCCAGGGATGTTATAGTCCAACATTTTATGGAATATGCTGTGTTGTCCTTCGATAAAGGACTCTGTCTGGATACTTCACAGGCTACCTCACAAGAGAGTTTGAATGCATATGGGAAAAACAGACTAGAAACCTAGAGCAATAAGAAACTATTATTGGAGCATATAGGGGTGGGTCCCAGAGGTCTAATAAAAGAAGACTTTGGACTTTATAGCAAAGTGTTGGTGGTAAAATAAAAGCAAGATCATATTGTAATGACATGCTTGTTGGTCTGTAATCTCCACTAGATGGTAAATTCTACTAGGGGGACAGAGACCAAGAGAATTATGATTCCTCTTCTCTCTCCAGTGCCTAGTGCAGGACACTGGCTAAAACAAGGCATTCAGTGGATTTCCATGGAATGAACCAAACTGCAAGCAGAGAAAGGAAGGTCAGTGTCTGAAGAAAGAAGTGTGCTGGTAAACAATCACAGAAAGGATCTACTTTCATTAAAGAAATTAGTGCCACTATAGCTAAGAGATAAATCCAAAAGAGCCAAGCTAGCCAAGAACGCAGAGTCAAAGTACCAGAGCAACTAGGATGTACAACGCACGCAGAGGAACGACAAGCAACTCAGTGTTCAACTTAATTAAAGGAGAAGAGAACTGGTGAAGAGATTAGGAGGAAATCACCTAATCGTGCCTTAGGGATTTACATTAAGAAAGAACTGCTCTAAAATAAATTATCTGCTCTCATGTAGATAAAACTTATCCAGCATTATTATTTTAATGAAAAGGCATCCTTCATAAAATAAATAGAAGGTAATTCTTAGTTCTAAATCTATGGTGGTTCTTAACAAAGCCAAACTCTGTGGTCTGGTCTCAACCACGTGAGTGTGTCACGTTGCTGCCAACTTGTGGCCACCTGACTGAAATTCAGGGGCAGGGGGGTGGATTTTAGAGAAAAAATAAACATTAGAAAACAGAATCTGTAAAACTAAAGCTTAAAAACACCTGCATTTTTATATAGTTTATCATCAGGTTTTGTAGACTCAGGAGTAATATATGCATTTTGAAAAAGTCCATAGACTTTCAACAACTTCATCACGTCCACCTAATATGACTTGGTGTGCTTACCAGTAGTCATAAATCAAGTCATAAGAACAGTCACACAAACTTTTATTTTAAGATAATTATGTGATGATTGGCTTCATTTTAGAATAGAGTTTCAAGATCAAGTGGAAATGTTCCTGAAATAGTAACTAAATATATAAATATAAAATTTTCTGAATGTTTCTTCCAAGGTTAAAAAATAGATTTGAGTAATTGTTTAACAGCATTTTCAAAAATACGAAAAGATAAAATATAAAAAAGTACCATACTTAACATTCAATCCTGTATACAAATTTAAAAACCACTGAGGTGTCTTTTGCTCCCTTTAAATGTAACACACTTTGCCTGAAATTCCACTTTATAGAAATTAAGTTGGCTTCATATTTTGGAAGTGAGTAAAGTGCTAGTCACTGACGCTTTAGTTTGATTAGCATTATGTTACTGTTTTCCTCTTAAGAATTTCATAAGATATATCTAATATGACTAAGCAGAGGTTTTGATGAGGCGAGGAAAATAAATGACAATATTGTGCCATTTTTCTGTGGCTTAGATGTTCCTACGTAGGATGCTGCACTTTGGGCTTCTTGGTAACGAAATGGAAGCACCAGACAAATACTGGAGTTAACACCAGAATGTAAGCAAATAAGCAAGACAAAAAAAGGAAAGATGGATACATAGTAAATATTAAAATTTACTTCCTACTTGCAACATTGCCTAAGAATTGCTTTGCCTGTCCAGCGATGTTTATCTCTGAAATTACCTCTTACCCTTGAGCACTCTCAAAAAATTTCTGCCTATGACACTATATTTTAAAATGAGTATGTTTGTGTTTTCCAAATGAAGGTCCCCAAAACACTGTTCTTAGTAAAAGAAATGACCACTCCCAGCCAGTCATTTATGGGGTTCTTAGTTCCAGCTCTCATGAGGTACACCTTAATCACCTTGTATGCAGTTATCATGATCCATAAAGGTTAAAAAATATAAGAAAGACAGAGGAAGAAGGGAAAGTAAATGTATGTTTTCCACAAATCAAGTTAAAAAAAATCACACAAAAATAGAAAATTTATTTTTATTTAAAAATAAAAGGGAAAATGTCTTGTGTAGCTCAGAAGAATGTTAAATAGTAAATAAATTTGATTTGGGGAGATCCAAAATAGATGAATGAGAAATCTGTTTATTATTGGTGACAGAAACATGTGAGGTCTGCAACTGTTTAGAGCCCAGCTGAATCATGTTTTTGGTGAGATTTAATAGCGAACAGTTTGTACTTTTGGACTATATTGTCAGGTACAACATCAAAAATATATTTCTAAGGTAAGCAGATCTCTTTCTATACTTCGAAAGTATGTAGGGCACAACTCTGACAGTGATTTTTTAAAAAAGATTTTTTGATGTTGGATTTCATTTATTATATTTTCACTAAGTTTTTCTTTTTAATGTTATTCCTTCATTTCAGAAACTTGTATTTTCCCGTTGTTTCTTCACATCATTTCCTGGTCTTGAATTAACAGAGAACTTTATGTTAGGAAAAAGAATCAAAAGCTCTTCACAATAGCAATTCATCACCCAGAAAAGATGGAGAAAATTTCAATTTAAACAAGCTTTTTAAAATATACAACAAACAAAAAATGAACTAAAATAACAATTTATTACACATTTCAAACCACAGAAATAATAAAACTCATGAGGTAAAGCAAACTAATTGTTAAAAGCAATTTTAAAATAGAGTTAATCATCCTTTCTCACTACCTCAGGAAAACAATGTTAAATAATAATACAACCAGAAACTCAGGTTTCCTTTTGGTAGTCATCATTTTAACTGCAAAACATTTATATTTCCATTTACTGTCTAAAATTAGCAAAACCCAACTTTTAAAAAGATTCTGGATTATTCTGGGAAAACACAGTCCAACATGTATGACCAAAGATCCTGAGAAAAATGATCTGGGAAAGGAAGAAGCCTAACACTTAAAAATTACTTGGCATAAACATTGGATTTGGGGATAAGCTAAGAATTTTTTTGACAGTTCAAAGTACACCAATTTCAGAGTTGGTTAATGCCAACAATAATTATATAGGCCCACTAGAAATTACCATCTCCTTTTTTCTCAGAGGCCTTTTTTCTTTGGTGGAAATAAAAATAAAAATCACCCTCTGTTAACTTTGAGATCCTTTGGGAAAGAATATCCTAGCCTCTCCTTAAAAGTCTAACTACCTTCTACTGTAAAGTGAAAACAAAGCTTGCTTCTTTCTCTCTGTTGGCAAACTCTAATCAGCTTGTATGGGAGGAAAATTAACAAATTTTACTGTACCTAGAGAGAGAAAGGTATAGGGCTTTACCAGCATGCTTTTTTGAGATAAGATGAAATGTGGAAAGCACTTTCAAATACAATGTATAAGGTGTAACGGGAAGGCTAAACTAAAGAGAGGACGCTTTCTGTGAGCTTGGTAGGGCTTGCAGCCTGAACAGTTAAATATTACTGAAGACTGAACAGTTAAAAATTACTACTCCCTACATTAAGAGAACGTTGATTTCATCTTATGCAAAACACACACACACACACACACACACACACACACACACACACACACACACACACTCCTTTTACTTAGAAGCACTCAAGAAGATATTTGAACTTTGCCCTGTTCCCAAGTCTGGTCTTCAGTTGGTTAAGTGTGTCCCTCCTCACCTCAGTCTGGGCACTAGGGAAAAAAAGAGGGAAAAAAGAAAAAGAAAACGAAGACGAAAAGTTATTTAGTCCAACAATGCAAGGTCTCTGGATTTCTCATTCAACATTTCTCTATACTTTGATTCCCCAGGGGGAACTGCAAACCTTTATCTCCTGGTTCTTAGCGGTTCCTATCAGCTCAGCAGGGAAGAGTGGCAAGTGGGACAATCCTAAAGGAAAAAGGAGTCACCCCCGCGTCCTAAAGTACTTGGAAGTGCTCGCTCGCATCTGCTTGTGGTCGGTGCTGGTGCGACTCCGCCGCCGCCCGTCAGTGAAGTCCCAGAAGCGGCCAAGTTTAAAGAGAAACGAAGATGGGAGCACTCTCTCTCCTTGTTTCTCGGGGAGTCCCTGGACTTAGTTCGCCGCTGGTTCTTGCCTTGGACTTTTCGGAAACCCCACTTTTTCACTTCGGGGGACATAAAGGCATAGAGGAAACGTATATAGTTTTAGTGGAGAGTCCCCTTGACTGCAGTGGTATCCGCTGATGTATTTGTCCGCGGTATCCCTTTGGTTTATTTTTTTGAGGTACGGCCGCACAGTTCCCCTGCCTCGAGAGTTTGATTCCAGCTCTCGAACTTGGATTGTCCAGCGCCGCCCGCGCTGGGCCGAACTCCCCCCGGAGCCTGGACCCGGCGCCGCCAGCGGACCCGGAGGGAGGAGGCGTTTCAGGTTTTGCAGCCCCAGAGCCGCGCTCTTTCCGAACAAAGCAGCCGGAAGAGTTGCGCCGACTCTTAAACCCCAGGTTGGACCTGGAGCCCTGGAGGAGTAGAGGGGGAGCAGAGGAAGATGTAGAAGATGCCAGCAGTTTCCACCTCTAGCACTCCACCCCTCGGGGTCTTTTCTGAAAGAGGCAGCTGTGTGGGTCCTGCTTACGCGTGGGTGCACGTGTGCGCGCTTGGGAGAGCCCGTGGGTGTGCTCGAGTCTGAGCGCGTCTGTGCACCCGCAGGGCAACGCTAAAGCCTGAGAGAGCTCGATTGGTAGCAAAATTCGAGAGCGTCCTATCCAAGGAGGCCACTGACACGTGGCTTTGCCAAGTACGCCAGGAAGAGGCCCTTATTAAACAGCTTCCCTTTGCAACTACCAGCTCTTCCACTCTCTGGGTTCAAACTCGTTTGGAGCCAGCCAAGATCCGAGTTCAGAGGGAGGGGCTCGCTGGAGTGGAAGGCCACGTGCTGGTGAACCTGTTAAAGAGCAGTGTGTGTGTGTCTGTGTGTGCCTGCGCGGCCGCCCTGCCTCTGATCGCTGCCTGGGTGCAGAAGCGCGGGTTTCCTGGCGCCAGAAGATAAGAGCAGCTGATTAAAGTCGGGATTCCCAGGAGGAAGCCTTTTCTGGACTGGAGAGAGGGAGGGAGTGATAGGGTCGAGGAGGGAAACGGATTTGGGGCGAGAGAAGCCGACCCCCACGCCGCGAGGCCTGGCTAGCCCTCTCCGCATCCCTCATCTATTTCTTGCTTCAGACCTCTTCCTTGTCCCGTAACCTTAGTGGCCTGGCCTGGCTTGTGGTAACTGTTAGGCTTGCTTTCTGCCGCTGACGTAGTAAAATGTGGCCAAATGCAGCACAATAATGTATGATGCTGAGCTGAGTTGATTCTCAAAGACAGTGTTCTTTTCAGCTTTTTGCTCCCATCTGATTAGTAAGCAAACCACCACCTACCACTAAGGAGACACTAGAAGCCAATGGCAGGTGACTGGGACCCCAAGTGAGCAGCCCTCCGTCTCCGATATTCTCGGCGGGTAATAATAGCTAATGACTTCTCCCTTTGCAGCCACAGCCTGACCCGGTGACACTCCTTTATCACGTAACCGTGGGGCAGTGGGCAGTCGGCAAGTACCTCTTTCGCAAGAGGCTGGGGACGCCTCTGGAAGTTCGCCTTCATCCTCCAGGTTTTTTTGCCTTTTCCCCTCCCCCAGCCTGCAACGCCCCCGCGCCTCGCCTGCCTGGGGATTTGCTGGCGCCTGGCGCCCTTTCCTCCAGCCCTGGGTAAATCAGTCCGGAACACGCCCGGCTCGGAGGCGCTAGGGCGGCCAGGCAGCCCCGGCAGGGGTCTCGCCTGACTCTGGGAGTCTAGGCTGCGCGGCAGCTCCCGTCACTGCGGCGAGGGCCGGGCCCACGGCCGCGCGCCCGCCGCTGCCGCCTCCATGCTGCAGCACGGGGCGCAGTTCCTCCCCGCCAGGTGGCTGCCGTTGTCCGAACACTCCGGCGCGGGGTGCCGGAGACCCCGGCCCGCTCGGGCAGCAACCGCAGTTCGGGAGCGGGGCTGCCAGCCCTGCGCCTGAGCCGCGGACTCGCCCGGGAGCCTCGGGCAGCGGGCGGGGCGCCGTGTGCAGAGGCGTGCAGGGAGGCGGCCGGCGTGTGCAGAGCGGTCCGAACTGAAGACTGTGTGTGTGCGTGCGCGCGGGTGTACGTGTCTTTGCGTGTGTTTTTCCTTCTTCCCTCGAGGATGTGAATGGCTTCGCAGCTGGCTGCTCCCTTAGGATTCTAGACTTCACCCATATAATCCATTTTGCACGGTCGGTTTGTATCAGGAGAAAAAAGCGCAACTGGACGGGGGTGGGGCAGACCGACGAAACCTGGAAATACAAACATGCACACACAACACTCAAAAGAGAGAGGAAGAATGAAAGATCTGGGAAGCTTTTCATAACCTTCCTGCTGGCCCTTCCTTTTTCCGGAAATATTCTGGATCTTTTCAACCTTTTGAAGTCTTCTTGGCTTTTTTTTTTTTTTTTTGTAAGCCACTCTCCTACTAGCTCTGTGTGTGTGTGTGTGTGTGTGTGTGTGTGTGTGTGTGTGCGCGCGCGCGCGCTTATCTGATGCATTTGACTGTCTTTTATCCAACTGCCCAGAAGCAAATGTGTTAACTCAGCGCTGCCCCTCTATGCCCGGGTTCTCGAAGAGCGCGGAGGACGCCCAGACCGGTTTTCCCGGTTGGATTCAGAAGGGCTGCTCAACTGTGGACCCTTTTGTGTGGATCACTTTACCCAGAGGCTTGAAAAGCGCCAGTATTAACCCGCTTTCAGGTACATCACAAGGTCATCAGAGGGTCTTGCAGCTGTCTTGTTTCTGTGCATCCAGACCTTCCTGTCTTGGCCAAAAGGATATTTACGTTTCGGTCCACATAATTTGACGCCCAAACTTCAGCCTTTCGAGCTGGTTTCTGCACAAACAAGGTAACAAGGATTGCCTTTCAAACTGCTTAACAAAATCCCCGACTCTTCGACTCTTCCTCAGTCCGTTCCTGGCTCTCTCCTCCCCATCAAAATGTCACCTGCTCTTTAAATTACGTGGATTTGGGTTGGAGGATAACTTGAAGGAAACGTGATCAAACGGCTATGCTAGACCACTCTCTTCGCTGCCTGTGGTCCGGTGAGCATCGAAGCCAATCGTGAGAAGAACCAGTCCCCTCCTTGCTTTTCTTCCCGGTGCTGTTACTGGGTGTGAGTGTGCAAGTGTGAATGCGAGTGCGCGCGCCTGGGTGCGAGTGTGTGTGTCTGTGTGTGCGTGCGCGGCCGCCCTGCCTCTGCCCGCTCCCTGGGTGCAGAAACGCGGGTTTCATGGGGCAATCGCCGCGGATCCCCCACCCAGCGCGACCTGCGGGCAGCGGCGGCAGTGGCAGGAGCCGCCTTCCGGACTCCCTAGGATGCGGGTGCTGAGCTATGGCAAAGGGCAGCGAAGTGACGAGCGAGACCCGCGTACGACTGTGAAAGCCACCTGGAGCCACCTTGCCGGGATTGTACCTGCGGGCAGAAAGTCCTCCTACGACCGTGTTTCCTATCGAGGCACCAGGTAACTAGCAAACGGCTACCCGCCTCACCCAGTTTCCTTCTGATCTTATTTCTCGTGTCTTATCTGCATTGCAGGCCACTTTACTTATTAATGTTTTGAAATCATTAGGAAGGGCTGGGTATGCAAGGGCGCTCTGTGATGTTGTAATATAATTTCCAGTAGGTGGAATATAAATCTTTATATGAGCACTTAATCTAGCAGTGAAAGCTAAGAAAATATGGATACGCTCCAACCTAAGGGGTGTTTTTGGAAAGCTAGGCGTGTTGAACCTGTCTAAAGATGCCAGAGATTAAAATCCCGGGTTTCCTTCAGGCTATGGTTGCCACGGACCATTTGGTATCCAACCCTCCCCAGATTGAGGAGTGCGAGAGGGTGTTTGGTTTCCACCCATCATTTCAGGCAAGGGTCATTTTGACCCTTTTGTACCTCTGGTACCAAGTTATTTTCCTTTCCTTAATTGTGGACGAGCTTGCCACATCCTTTAGTAGTTATAAATTAAGCATCTGGGGACTTTAATCTGAAATGGAGTTTTCTTGGAACTTGCTTTTTGCATGGAAGGGAATTCGTTGTCACGAGTGTGTGTGTGTTGAGATACGGTGTTTAACTGTCAGGGTTTGCTTTTATGTAGCAAAATAGATCCATGAAAGAAGTCATTTTTGTATCTAGAGATGCAGTACTAAAACCACAACCACCACCCCTACACGGTCCCCAGCTGTATTGTCTCGGTGGTGGAGAGGGGGCTTGTATGCGTGTGGTTAGTTTGTTTTTATTTTGTTCTGCATTTTTGTTGTTTTTGTTCGTCTCTGTATAATATGTATTTTGAAAATTCTTGCCAGTGCCTTGATTTCAAGGAGTAGGGTGGATTTTCTTGTGCCTAATTAATATTTGGGTCTGATCTGTTAAAATGGAGATTCCCTTGGCCGGCTGAGGCAGAACAAATTTAGCGAACTTCCAAAGCCCCTTATCCTCGCACCTTACTTCTCTCATTTCCTTTTCCCATCACCGCTGCGTCCCCTACAGAAAATTTCACTCCTTTCTCGAGGGCATTAGGATTAACAAGATAGAGCACTTCCAAAGTAGTCTCATCAATGTTTTATTCGACAGTGAAGGCAGTCTGAATAATTCAGCTGAGAAGTGCTCGTTTGTCTCCCGCCTTCGGGAGCTGCCTGCTAGCTGCACCCAGCGGAGGATTCGGCCAGCGGAGCGCACGGCGCCCTGCTCCGGGAGCCGGTGACTGGGGCTGCTCGTGGGGTTTCTCTTTGCTCAAGCCGCTTAGAAAGTGGAGGGGCCCTGCCTGCTTTTCCTCCGCTCGCTGCGTTTTTTGTAGATCTCCATACGATGGCATTTGCAGACTACCAGCTGGTCACTAGCTAGCTTCTCTCACTGTCCCCGAGCGTCGGTGTCCCCGACTCCTCTGGAGATGGGGCTCAGCTGCTGCTGCAGCCCTCGCAGGCTGGTGGTGCTACAAGGCCACGTTTGCAGCGGGCTTGGGGGCTGGGCTCCGCCACTGCAGCTGCCAGGCCCGCGTTGACACTTTCTTGGGGCGGGGCGGGAGAGCTCAGCCGGCCCCCTGGCAGACAGCAGGCGCATCGTGGCCGAGGTGGCCGCCTGGACTTGAGAGGAAGGAGGTGGAGAGACACGCGTGGAGGGCAGCGAGGTCCCGCCCGACTTCCTGCGCCGGTAGCCCCTCCCCCTTCTTCGTAAATGAATATTCAAGTCCACAGAATGAAAGCTGGCTGCAAAAGTGCCTTGATATTCAGATACTGCACGATTTCTCGGCGTCCAGAACCAGAAACTAAATGTATTTTCCCTAGATTTCCATTTGTTCCTCACTTTTCTCCCCTGGTGCTTTCCTGGATTTAATCAGGTCATTTCTACTCCTGTTGTATCTCCACTTGAAATACCACTGGAAAGACTAACCCCTCTCCCGCAATCCCCAGTAAACCGTAAGGAGTTGAGGGCCACTCTTTGGATTTGCTCTGCAACTTGGAGCCCTAGAGAGAACCAAGAAAGGATGCTGAGGATAACCCGACTTTAACAGAAAAGCAGGTCCCCCACCCCTACCCCGCCCTCCTAAGCCCAGAAAGAAAAGGATACTGCCTGCATAAAAACTAAACATAACTGGGAATTGGGGTGGAATTAGGTGAGGATTTTGCTTTTCTTTCATCTTTTTTCTTTTTCTCTTTTAGTGAATTTATTTGTATTTCTCCTATCACTTAGAAAATCCTAGACAGAGAACTGATTTGTGTGTACTCAAAATATGACAAGGACACCTCTTTGTCCCCCAGATTTCTCCAGAATATTACAACAGAAACTATATCATACTCATACTATTTGTTAGCAAATAAGGCATAGCTATTCATAGGGTGGGGAAGAAAGACGGAATGCTAGTGGAGAATATTAGTACTTGGAAAATAATGTGTTTTCCTCCACCTCCCTCTCACTTCATTTCACTCTGGCCTTTTCTCATTAAGGATTCAGTCCTTTGCAGGCTAAGTCTTGTCCTTCTGCCCTCATCCGCAAGAAAGTTTAAAACCAGTGCATTAACTAGATACCACACGCTCAGAAGCCCACACTTAGACTGTGGGGTGATTCATGTTTAAAAATGCCATTCATTGGTGCAGACTGGACAGGTGAAATGTCATAACCAAACAGATCTCCTAGCACAGAGTTTCATGTAAAGAAGTTCCTTAAAAATGGAGCTTTCTGCCTCCCTTCTCGTCTCCCTTGTCTGGAGAAACAGAGAGGTGCACACCAGTTTGGAGATCTGAGTCCACTGCCAGTGGTCAGCGTTGTACATAGAACTGGCCTGATCCACTCAGATTAAAACCAACAGTATTGACAGAAAATTTCCTAGCAAAATCTTCCTTCCTTGTAAGCCCTCTTATGCTCACTAAGAGGGAAAGAATAATAGGAAAGTCAGGACTCCCCATGAGGACAAATATGAGCATACATGCAGGTGGACAGAAGTTGTCATTTAACTCCTGTCCCCCAACCATTTCTTTTGGTCATTTTTTCATTTTCTCTTTTCAAGAGGAGAATGACCTTGAGCAGCAACCAGGCTTCTGTGCTTCACATACCACTTTTCCTCCCTCAAACATGTGATGTATATATGACACACACACACCTCATATTTGAAATATGAGATTGCGGTGCTTGTGTGTTTTGGGAGGGGTTCTTCAAGGTATCTCTCTGATGGATACCAGCCAGAGGTGATTTTCTTTCCTCTTTTCTTAAGAGGAGAGAGTAAGAGCTGTGGTCACTTGGAAAATTTCCCCACCCTTATCCCCTCCTCGAGTATTTTTGTCTCGTCTGTCATTCAGTCTGTTCTTGGTGTTAAAGCAATGTCTGGTCGTGACTCTGGCGTTTAAATGACCATCATATGTTATAACTGCCTTTCATCTTTTCATGAATGACCATCAGTTCCCTTTTGTCCATTTAAACCGATGTTCTGTTCCTCCTGCTGCTTGAAGCACTTTAGACTTCGTAGTTTTGCTGAGTTTCCTAGCTGGTGAAATTAGGAGCTTGCTTTCTGCTGATACTGTTGCTGTGTTGTTAGGTGGTTGGGATGAAATGCTTGCAGATACCCAGCAATGTTCCTGCTTCTACAAAAAACTACAATGTCATAGTTCTATATCATAACTATTGAGTTATTTTAAGGGAAATTTACTACAAATAAGATTGCTGATCAGTATTTTTGCCAATTTTGAGGTTGGAAGAAGAAAGCTACTTGAAACCTTCTAATGGCTTAACTGGCTAATCTATCCACTCATTCCAGTGATTTTTATTTTCTATTTACTCCGAAATGTAACATACTGGTATTACTTTCAGAGTTTTGTGTATAGTATAAACAGTTCTAAGTTTTATGTTTCACTGAATAATAAAGGTATAAATTCAGGCCTTTAAATAGATGTGATTGTGACCCTCTAGGATATATGACTAACAGGTAATTTTGCTAAATCATTCCACTGACACATATGTGCACAGCTCTGCCTTGTTCAGTAAACCTTGGGAGTGAGACTACTTATTATATTTCTGTAGCCCACATTTTCATCCCTGTGGCATCCTTCAATCATTGAGGACTATTTAAAACCTAAGGCGGTATAATTTGTCCATTACATGGTGTGTGCATAGTGAAATTAAGAAGTATTATGTTTATAAGTATTGAAGCTATTCTGATTAGAGGTGTGCTGTTTTTATTATGCTCTATCAACATAAATTGTATGTTATGAAAACCCAGTTTCATCTAACAGGAGATAGAAAAATAAGAATTTAATTCAGAGAAGAGTACTATTTTAAAGCTTTTTCATCTTAGTGTTCTGATAGATTCTGTTCTGACAGAATGCTTTTTACTGATCTATGACATAATTTAATACTAATTATGAAGATGGTTAACAAGTGATAGAAAATTACAAAGGAATTACATGGTTATATAAATGCACTATCATTTCACTGATACCAAATAATCCGCATGAAAAGGCTTTATTATTTAAACTATAAACCACATCAGTAAGGTTTCTCACAAATTGACTTGGGTAGCCTATGTTTATTAAGTTACAAACTTGGTCACATTGGGAGGAAAATGCAATTGGCCAATTAGAGTCTTCATAGAAAATACATCTTTTTATAAAAGAAATTTGTCTAATCATAAACCTCATGCTATTCTTCTTTTATTTGTGGGAGCATGTATGTAATTTATTGCTTTTAAAAAGACTTTCAAAGAAACATTTTGAAATTGGTGTTATTATAATCCTTGTGAAGAACAATTGCAGAGTTACCACTGAATGTTGAATCTATTTTAGATTTTACAGCAAAAAAAAAAAAAAAAAAAAAGCTCTAGAAAAGAAATAAGATACAAGAATAAAGTTATAGGATCCTTTCCTCAACTCTGAGAGCGGTTTCTGAATTCTTGGAAAAAGAGTGAAAGAAAGCGCCAATTAGTTCATTAGTTACTCAGTTAGAACTAGCACACTTAATCAAGAGAAGAAGCCAAAACAATGCTATTTACTCTTTCTTCACTTTGCCCTTTGGGACTCTTTTGAGGAAAAGAGCCTTAAAGGGCCATTCATTGCTCCGTTGCCCTCTGGATTCCCTTACCCATATTGACTTCTCATTTCCTGTCTCCAAGTAGGTTTTTCATGAATCTTAGTGGTAACACTTCCAACGTTATGGGACATTTGCATTAAAGTGATTTACTAGTGGAACCATATCAACTCTGTAACCGTTTAAAACTTACTTGCTTGTATCTTCTGTGGAAGTAAAGGCCGTGGTATTTTCTTAGGAATTAGTTCTTTTTGTTATTTTTTCCCCATGATGTAAAAACTAGGTTATTAAGTTATTTATGTGCACTTATTTTATTAGTGCTAAGGCATTTGTATAGCAGCATTAAATGCATATAATTTATATGGCACAGTTGAGCTCTGTATTGAGTAGGACATTTGCTTTATTTCATACAGATGAACAGCTATCATGATATCACCAATATTCACAGATATTTCAAACTGAAATGCCTCATTTAATAGAAACGTGCCTCCTTTAAGTTGAAAAGTAGGGGTTGCTTATGGGAATTGTGTAGGATATTTGCCTTATATTGACTGTTCAAATGTCAGGCACTTTGACAACATATATAACAAGACATTGGATCCTCACCTCAAGAAAATTATTTTCTTAGTAACATGAAAGATACAAACAAATGCATAAGCTTGAAAATAACTGATATTTTAAAATTCTGTTTTGATATTCTATGCTTTGTAGTAGGGGAGACAGAAAGTCAGGAAATTGTAACTGTGTTTTGTGGACAACAGTATTATTGCACAGTGGTTAAAGCATGTACTTTGTCTGGGATTTCACATACCTACGTCTCAGGCCTGTGTAACCTTGAGCACGTCTTAAACCTCTCTGAGCCTTGGTGTCCTCACTTATAAAATGAAGCTAATAATAAAAGACACTTAGTTGTTATCATCATCATCACCATCACCATCATCATTATCATCATTAGCTGGCATGGGGGTAAAGGAGAAAAGAAAAAGAAGTGGTAATTGAATGTCTTCAAAGCTTATGCTTGTTGTCGAAGACCCTCAGGATTCCAGGGAGTGCTAAAGCTCTTCCAAACCAGGGGTCATGCCATCCAGTGTCCTCAGAGACCAAGCAGAAGGTGTAAAGCAGGAAGTCTGGCTGGGTTTAAGAAACTAGGACGTAGGACCTCTGTTATGCTGGAGAATGCATGGCTTATCCAAGACATTCACATTTAAATTCATTTTAACCCCTGCTGGGTCTGACATTATGAAATTTCTGAGTTATTCTGAGTCAATCTTAAATTTTCTCGAAAGTGTTCTTGCCTTGTGGTCATCTTGACTCAGCTTGGGGTACCTTCGGGGATTCCAAAATTACTCCATCTAAAGCAGATTATTCCATTTTTATATAGTCTTATAAAATTTCTTTTTGAGATTGAGCCAAAAATCTGGCATCCTGTGGCTTCTAATTCATTTTAATATGGGAGACGGGACACACCGTAAGTCTGATCCCCAGTGACAGTACCTCAAATACTTAAACTGAGTTACTCACGATCTCCAACCCATGATTGCTGTACTTGTGATTAAACATAACTTGACCGAAAGAGGTTTGGGACAGTTTTCTTTGTGTTATGATTTCAAGCCTTTTACACTCAGTAAATATTAGCTATCATAAATCTTCATCATCACCCTCTTTGAGATGGGTTCCATGTTACCAGCACCAACAAACTGTGGGTCAAGTAGTGTAGAGTTGAGCAGGACCATTGCTTCCTTGCTTTTGGACCAAAGGAAATAAATACATGCAGTAACCCTCCATCTAGCACTCATGCCAGATATTACTGTTTGAGCAATGCCTTCTTCCCTTTTATGTCTGGATATGTCTTGAACACGTACCTCTGAGATGCTACAACTCATCAATCCAAGTTTGGTGACAAGATTTAAAGTATTTGCCATTCTGAGTCTAGGCATGAGTAAAGATACCTGAGATTGCTTTCTTAACATTCACATCACGTGATTTCCTCATAGGGATCAAATTAATTAAATCTTCTCCACTAAATATTGAGAAAAAAGTAACTTAAATTGTAATGGTGGTGTTCATAATATACAGGAAAAGCAATGAAATGAAGTAAGACAAGGTAGATTTCCACCTCACCCCAATTTGATAGGCTGGCTGTCTCACGGGCCCTCTGAGCTACACAAGAATGACTCAATGTCCATCCTTTGCTTCCTTTAGGGAATATTTCTTCATTATTTAATGCATGCTTTGCTACTTTGCTAGCCATTTCTCCCTTGAGACACAAAAGCCAAAATAGCAGATACCACTCTGGGAAGCTGCCTTCTACAGTGAGGAACAGATGTTCTTTCAGAGAGGCAGCCTCAGGCCTGAGTCCGACTTGATGGCATTCTCCTATCTTTGCCTCTTAATTTACCCTTAACCCTAGATGATACTGATTTCTAGAATATTTACTAAGTTAATTTGTGTTACCTCCTCCATTATTGAATAAAAAATCGATCTTTAGTCTCCTGGTAGTTTCCCCAGCCTTCGTATGAGGTCACCTCATAAATTTCCAACAAGGAGGAAATGACAGTCAAACTACATCTGGTGTCCTTGTAGAATGAGTCTTCTGGTTCTTGACATTGTCCATAATCTTGAATATTGTTCTTTTTAGACATCATGTTTAAAAATGTTTTTTTTCCCAGAAGTTTTACTTTTGATGGGAATGCTAATGATTACTCAAACTGACCCCCCAATTCTAAGTATAGTTAACCTTTTCTTAGCGACTTCAGGCCCTCATTTTATGTTAGTGATTGCAGAAAGCCCTTAGGGAACAATCCATGACATGTTTAAGGCAGTTTATACCAATGCTAAATTTTCTTCAACTTCTTTTCTACCCTGTCTATCTTCTATGCATGATTAAAAACAATTTTTTTCTTTGCGCTCAGATCACCAACTTTTTTCCAGTGGGCTTGTTTTTCTTTTTAACTGACTGATGGAAATTTAATAACAAAATGACAAGATTGCACAATAGAGCCTGAAGATGACTAAAATTCAAAGACCTCCTCTGTTGAGGAAAGCACATGAACTTTCCTCCCGCTACTTTGTGGAAAGCACTGAAAGATGCTAATGTATCTCTATAATATATCATTAGATGATGATGACAATGATGATGGTGATTAAGATCATCGTCATCATTTCCTGAGACCGTACTCTGTGTCAGGCACTGTTGGGTTTGACTTTCCTTTAATCCTTGCAGTAACCCTTCAGCTTAGCCATGGTTGTGTACATTCTTTTAGAGCAGCAACTTGAGGCTGACAAATTTATTTGTCTGTGATTATATGACTAATAGACAATTGGGCTAGAATTCAAATACACATATTTCTGATTCCAAAGAATATGCTGTATCTGGTATTTCTAGGAGATTTCCCATTTCTCCTACCTCTTAAACCTGTTTTTTGTTTATTATTATATAAAAGTGTTTTTAATCCCCTTCAAGGAGGATGACTATCTTCTGAATATGCATCTTATTCTTAATTTCTTTTCCCTCCATGACACTTTATGAATTGCCATGTTTCATATGTGGAAAGTTTAGGAAAGACTTTATGGTTATCCATTAAGGGATTCTGTAGCTGTTTATATTGAAAAGAAAGTGTTTTATCCCGAGTCTCAGATATTAGCATATACAGATTATTTTTTGCTAAATGAGACTGTGATTTGGGGTGATTTTACTCTCTCTTGTTCCCAATTCCCATCTTCAAAAGAGACTTGCAAGCCATTATAAACTGGCTGGTGTATCTAAGCAATGAATAAATAATTGTTCCCTTTAGTACTTTTCCTAGTACAGAAGAATCAGAAAATTCTGTCAATGTTAGGATTGGAAGGAAAGTGGAGATCACTCTGTTTATCATGAGAACTTTTGCATTTGTCTAATTGTGCTCTCCAGGTCACTGGCCTCTTGTCTGCAGGCTGCTGTCACAGTCCTTAATGAGTGCTTCAGGCTTCACCCCTAGTTACCTCCTCCCTTTGGGACAGGGCCAAAAAAAGTTAAATAACAGACTCATTTCCTCACCTTGTATCCAGATTTCTATACTGCTATTTCATGGCTGTTATTTGGCCTGACAGTAGCCAGAATCTGGCACTTAATTCTAGATATATCTGTTGGCAGAACAGACCATTTCTAGATAAAGCCCTGTGGTCTGTTCCCATCCATGATTTACTGTCTTATGTCATTTGGTGAATTCAAAGTAGCCACAAATCCCTTGCAGGTCTTTCCATCAAGAGTAGACGTCTGTCTCCCTTCCCCTTGAATCTGGGCTGTTCTTGCCACTTGCTTGGAACAGTAGTTGCGACAGGAGTAATGTGGTGTAACTTCCAAGCGTAATCCTCCAGAGGCCATGCATCCTTCAGTCTTGCCCTCCTGGAGAAATGTGAATATTATGCACAGAAGATTGGATCCCCTGCTGTAGACAAGTGGCCCAAGTGACACTAGCACCAGTGGCAAGACATGTGAATGACATCACCTTACACCATCTAGACACCATTGAGCTTCCAGGTAATTATAGTTGCATGAGTGACCCAGGTGAGAACAGCAGAAGAACCAGATCAAACTGATGACCCAGAAATCATGAACAAATGAAATGGTTGTCACTTTAAGCCACTCAGTTCTGGAGTAGGAATAGGTAACCGAGAACCAACACCCCACATTGGGTAATGGGACATAGCTGGCCACCATGCCAATTTTGGAAAACAACCCTGCCTCCTTTTTTCTTTTTTAATACTTTTAACATATATTTGTTAAATATCTACCATATTTAGGCATGCTGCCTCTCCATCCCTGGATTCATGGATTTTTGAAGAAGGGTATATTTTTTTCCTTAAGCCTTTGGAAGTATTTGCTGATCCCTCAAATGCCTTAAGTTTCCTTAAATTGCTTTTTCCTCAGATGTTTCCTAACATGGCTGCACGTACATGAGACTTAATTTTGATTTGCCTGTTTTCTCCTATAGCCACTTATCACTGCCTTAGAAAAGTTTCTCTGAAAGGGTTGTCCTCTTATGCTAGGGATCATGCCAGTCACCTAAAGCCCAAGGGACAATTTGTCTTTGTTTCTTCAAGTTACATTGGGGCTTGATTTGGTTCAGAGTGACATTTTGTCATTTCTCCAAGATTTCATTTTACCTTCTAATTAGGTTTCAGTGATTCATATTTACTATTCATTTCTTCTGTAAATAAAATCTCGATTGCACAATTACTTTATTCTGGAACTTCATACACACCTCATTTTATATAATAGTGTTCTCATTTATGTGTCAAATTACTCTACAGGAATTTGACATATTGTTACAGATATAATAAGGTGCAGAGTGTAGGCCATGGGGCAGTACAATTATAATGGTTTTATAGCTCTCTGATTACTATTTATTTGCAAAAAATACATAATTACAAAATGAATAAAGTCAAATTTAGTGTTTTTATTTTCAGTAAAAGAGATACATTTGTGAGGGGGTGCGTGGGAAAGCGTGTCACATTCACCTCAGCATTTTCTACAAAGGTGTTTTGTTATAGATTTGAAGTCTCCCTGGAACATATGGAGTATGAAATATTTTATTTATAGTTTATTTCTGCCATTTTGCACTGTGATTTTGAAGTTTAATATAAGATAGGTAATATATGTTGTGCTGATCATTTGAAATTTCTACTACCGAATTCTAAAATAACCGGGTACCTATTCTGTTGGCTGCATACTGCAATATACATACATTAAAGTTGATTTCCTTCTCATAGTAGTATCAATTTCCTCATCTGTAAACTGGAGCTAATGTTGAGGTCCCAAGGCCTGTTGTGAGGAGGAAGTGAAATAATGCATTCCTAGCACTTTGCACGTTGACTGGCAGATAATGGAATGCTCAAACAGCACTGGCAAAATACATGTCCTTATAATGTATATGACAGAGTGGAGTATTTGGCTTCAGTAATTGTCAGCTTGGAAATCTCTCTCTACTTTACTTTGTTGATGCCTCAGATTGAAGAAATCTTCTAAGACAGTACTGGGGCAATATTTTCCTTTCCAAACAAATGTGGAAGTTTTTTTTTTTTTACATTAACAAAAAAGCAAGCTTTCACACAGATCTAGAATAACTAAGTTTTTTTAAGCTAGCTGAAATGATATTTCAAGAGAAACAATCCAAATAGTGCATGGTTTTTAGAACATGATTAGGAAAACTGAAGATGATCATTGTTTTACCACTTCTCTAATTGGCAGGACAAATCCTGGCTGTTCAGAGTTTTAAAATTATACAATTTGGGGGATCTTTTGAAGGACAAAAAAGAAAATTACAAGCCCCAGATTAGCTAAAGTATCTTGAAAGGGTCCCGTTTGTGTAACAGTGGCTTTGTGGCCTATCTGCTTTTCTTTTTCTTTTTTTTTTAATTAATGTATAGTTGATTTACAATATTGTGTTAGCTTCAGATGTATAGCAGTGACTTGGTTATACATATACATATGTATGTATCTGTATTTTTTCAATTCTTTTCCATTATAGTTTCTTACAAGATATTGAATATAGTTCCCTGTGCTATACAGTAAGTCCTTGTTGTTTATCTATTCCATATATGGTAGTGTGTATCTGTTAATCCCATACTCCCAATTTATCCCTCCCTCCTTCTCCTTTGGCAACCGTAAATTTGTTTTCTATGTCTGTGAGTCTCTTTCTGTTTTGTAAGTAAGTTCATTTGCTCTTCTTATGGAGCACATGTTCAATGAATTCAGAAGAAAATTAGTAACTTTCTTTTTTTTACTGATTGGGAAAATTTATGGTTCTACATACTAATTTGTGCCTAGAACATTTTTAAATTCCTGATAACTTTTTCAATAGTTCTAATACTTCCTCGAATGTATTTTTCTTAGTTGAAAATTAAAGTATTTCTCTAAGTAGTCATATGAGTATATGACTGTAGCACTTCTTGTTTTATCGAGATCAAAATAAATGTGCAAATTGATGTGTGCAATAGATGACCAAAATTTTCCAGTGATGTTGGGGAAAGTTTCTTCAATTTGAGACGATGTTTGTAGCATTACAGTTGATAACAGGGAATAAATAATTGTCTCTAAAGTACCTATATTAAGAAAGGAAACAGATTCAAAGGCATTGTTAAAGGAAAATAAGGAATTTCAGTGAAATCACACTTCGTACAAAATGTAAACTCAAGAGATGTTGTTTGAATATTGATATGTACATTAGTTAATAAATATGTGTTTGGGGATGTGGCTTTACAGCACTAAAGTCTATTTTTATGAACAGAAACTAATTTCATTTTTATTGGTGTTTACATTTTAGTTTAATGTTTGAATATTTGGGGATCCACGAACAAGAAAATAATCACTGTTTTTGAAATATTTTTAAAAAGCAGCCCTCAAAATACAGTGTGATGTCATTCTAAAGATTTTCTCTGTCTTATGTGTTCACATATTCACTCTATAAAATACTAGCTATGTTGGGAATGAGAAGTATCAACTCTTTCAAACCAATTCAAAGCACATAGTACAAAATTTTCTTCTATGGGGTGGTAAGTTTTATGGGATTCAGTGTTTCTTGGATGGAGAGAATCCATGTGAGTTGTGTGTGAGTGAAGTTAGTACTCATTCTTGCTGAACTGGTGCTATCAGTAACAATTTGATGATAATGATTTGCCACTGTAAGTTGAAATCACGTATTGACTATATAGCAATCCAAAGAGGTGAGACATGCAGGTGGATAATGTGTACAAGAGTGGGACAAACAGGGTGATATGATGGTCCTAAGCTTGTTGGAGTTCAGGTTGTATAATTAGCATTCTACAACTGAAGATTTTTGGTTTCAGTATCTTGAGTTAAGGCTGGAAAACAGGGTTGTGTCATTTGGTACTCATTTAGCTGCAAATGGAAAATCCAACACAAATTGACCCAAGCATCAAGGGAATTTTTGTGGTTCATTCAACGAATAGCCTTAAGCAAGATTAACTTCAGGTATAGCTTGATTCAGGGTTGAGCTAGTTGAAAGACTGGGATCCAACTTTTGGCTCTATTTTCTCCCTGTTAAATCCTTTCTCAGATTTGGAAGGGTGGATCACTGTAGCTTCATATCATCGCACTATGAAGTTGAAGTTCAAAGGCAGAGGGGAAAAGACAAAGAAAGAGGGAGGGGTGGAAGTGGAGGTAGGTGAGAAAAAAGAGAGAGGGGAGAAGGTGGGAAGGAGGGGGATGGAAGAACTGCTTCCTGATAATCTGAACAAAGGTCCTTTAATTAGTTCTTTTTCATCCCTAGTTGTTTGGCTACTGCCCTGTTAATATCTCTGAACTTGGAACTTGGTTAGAGGGAGTCAAATCCCTGTGTGGTTCATTTCCTTCTTCCTTCCTCCCGTCCTCTGTTCCTCCTTCCATCCTTCCCTCCTTACCTTTCTTTCAGAATTACTTTCCATGAAAAACCCCTCTCTGATCCCCCATGTAAAATTCAAAAGCCCATACAGCTTTAGTGAAATTTTAATATTTTGCTTTAATGGTCAGTCTTTCATGCTGTGGGGAAAAAAAATAATTTTCCCTTTACTTTTCTAGATTCTTGGCTGAGACCCCCTCCCCCACTCCATAATAAAAAGACAGATTAATGAGAAAAAGACCCCAGAAATTTCATAATGTGTACCTCCTATATACATGGAAGAAAACAAGTAACTCCTCAAATGTCCCTAAATGGCCCAAGACATCACCTTAAATGTAATCTTCAGCTAAAGACAAAAGATTTTGGAGGGGAAGGGGAGCCAATTATGGGAAATTATCAAGCAAAGCACAGTAAACCAGGGGATGGTTGTTAGGCAGATTCAAGTTGGCACCTTCTCCATTGATCTTTCTAGAGATTTAGTCATCCGCCTCTTTCTGGTACAGAGAGGGAGACACCCTTACAAGTGAATATTTCCTTTATAAATGTAAAATGTCTCTTACAAAAGGGTAACTTCTTCTAGGTATTTAGAGCTTTTCCTGTGTCTGCTGTTTCTTAAAATAACAAGCCTAAAATAGTCTTTCTGCCAAAAAAGGCATATTTGGGGGTGACAAATTCTGCTCCCCTTCACTGCTTTAAGATTTCTTAGCAAGTTTTGTTACTTTTGGGAGACACATCGAAAGTGGTCAAGCCACAGTCTTACTGTAAAATCTTTGAAATGAGTGGGACTAATAGAATTTAGCTCCAAAGAAAATTTCATCTGTTTATTTATCATTGAGAAGTTAAATAACACTTGTAATATTTGCATAAGACAAGCTTCATCTTACTATAACAGAACAGTTAGAGGTTATTTGTGTATACACACACATATCCACATAAGCTGATTTATTTATTCAAATTCAAAATCTTTAATATACATGCTATATATTGTGCTGTTTGCAGTTATCACACTAAAAATGATTGCAAATAAATTCTAAACTCAATGGTTGTGGAAAAATAATCATCTTTTATTTTGAAATAAAACGTAGTAAAATTATAAAGGAGGAAATGATAATGAATGAATCTAAATGTAATTTAAATATAAAGCCTCAAACAGCTATCATACTAATGCTGAATAATTGTAGCTTTCACATTTATTTTCATCATCTGTTTTTCAGCCCTCTAAAGGGTAGCATTCTCCATTATGATTTACCCATACTCTCTTTCTGATAGTACTAAGTCTCCATCACTTCCTTTTCATCTTTCTACTATAATTTAATATTAAGGTTATAGGTGATAATAATGAACTCAGTTTTAACTGGGATAAACCATCATTTTGTGTTGAGTTTCCAGTATGAGTTCAGTTGAAGGA
This sequence comes from Camelus ferus, assembly GCF_009834535.1. NCBI lineage: Eukaryota > Metazoa > Chordata > Mammalia > Artiodactyla > Camelidae > Camelus > Camelus ferus. Next base: position 45,481,992 of record NC_045701.1, read on the forward strand.
AGGAATAAAGACCTGGTGTGGGCTGAGCTGGGTCAGTTTGAGAGCCTCTGCTTCAGCACAAGATCAGCTCAGCTCTCAGAGCTCAGCCTTCCGTCTCCCTCAAGGCTCATCATGGTTCCCTCAGGACCACAGCATTCCTACAGTCATTAATAAAGAAACTTCCGTTTGATGAATAAAATGGCTCAAATTAATACCAGTGGAGATTTTCAAACATTTCTGTGTGTTTGAATTCCTATTCAGTGGCACATCAGAAAAGTAATCAAACAGAGCTATGTTTTGTAGGAAACTCTAATTTAACACAGTTATTTGTGTCTGCACCCTCTAAGTGGTTTTAAAAAAAATGTTGAAATATATTTTTATTGAAGTATAGTCAGCTTACAGTGTTGTGTCAATTTCTGGTGTACAGCACAATACTTCAGTCATATAGGAACATGCATATATTCTTAAGTGGTTTTAATAACCAATCTTCAGTGTTTTTGTCATAAAACTCGTTAAGAAATAAAAAGAATGTAGTCCTGACTCTTTAGCTTTAACTGATGACCATAGACAGTATCTACTCATATTTCTATTATATTTTAATTGCAGCAGGCAAGCCTCTTAAGTTATCACTCATTCTTTAAAAGTTGAATATATCTGAGTCTGCTTCTGTTTTGTAAATAAGTTCATTTATGTCATTTGTTAGATTCTCCATATAAGTGATATCATATAATATTTGTCTTTCTGTCTGAAATCAGCTATATGTCAATTAAAAAAACAGTTGGATAGTTGCCTTCATTTTAGCTTACTTTAGCATAGTGGAGATGAAAACATTCTTTTCATAGTCAACTTTTGGTCAGAGTCCTCTAAAATTTACTAATTATAGTGAAATCACAGTTTTGCATTCTTCATCAGAAGGAAGTTGGTGACAGGCAACCTCTGAAGAAAATAATGCAGTGTGGTTAGCATGTGTTCTGGTTTCCTCTAGTGTAATGTAACTAGTTTAATCAATTACATATATAACAGTAAATTTATGAGTTACCAAGAAGGAAATGGTTCCTGGCCTCTATATGTAAGGTATTTTAATGTCAAATATCTTGGTTTCAGCTATCCAGAGTTTGAAATAACTTTTACCCCTTCCTTCAGTATGAGTAGCATATAATCCATATATTTTTACTAGCTAAGCACACTTTGGAATATTTAGTCTTTTAAGTACAGTCCAAGACATTGCACTTTTAATCAGTCAATATGGGTTAAAATTTGAATGTCTGGTTAGATTTATTGCAATTAGTCCTGTTGTGGAATTACTATTATTCAATTAAAATCACCAATAGACTGTTCATAATCATCAACAAGGAGGATATAGTGTAATGTTAGCATCATATCATTTGCAACCTCTTCAGATGGCTCTACAGTGGGGAAAAACATTGAGCTGGAAGGTTATCAACAAAAATAGACTATAGCAAGAGAGATTAAAAATAGCACTCTCTTCCCTGTCTTTTTCAGTCCAAGCAGAGCATCCATTGTATGATTCAGCACCAAATCTGCAAAGTGCTGTAAGGATTCACTTTTAATTGAGGTAACCCTGAGCTTTTTGAAGTGTAACGAGTGACAGACTAAAGTGACATTTTGATTAAGCAATGGTTGAATTATGAAATACTGTTACTCTGTGTCACTGCTGGGAACCTTAATTGGTGTACAGAGTTTAACTAAAGGAACAACAACTACAACAACAAAGCAAAAACAAAGAAATAACTAAATCATGGCATCTTTTTATATCAGTTCTCTCACCAATCACACACAGAAAGAAAATTCTTGTAATTTTTTTCTTTCCATTTTTTTTGGTTCTTTTGTTTGAATCAAAATGAATGCCCCTCCTGATTCTTTTCTCCTTTTTCTTGATCTTAGTTCTTAAAAAATTGGCTAATTGCACATAAAAGATCTTAATTGTAGGCTAATCAGTTGCCAGTTTAATTTTTAATGAAACAGCTAGAAGGATATGCTTTTTGCTAGTATTTTCATTCATCTTTTTTCTAAGACACAAATTGCTTTCTTATCTTCATCATGACTAAGTGATGGATATTTAGAGGTACATTTATGAATCAGAGAGGATAGGACAATTACAGAGCGCTTTTCTGTATTATACTTCAACACTGTTAAAAGTTAAAAAAGATCAAGATATGGCCTTGAAATTTATCGCAGAGATACAGTTACACAGAAATATATATTACAAGAAAGTTTATTGCAATATGATTTGTAATGGCAAAAACATATTTTACAAAAACTATACAACCTAAGTATTCATCAATAGTGAGCAGGTTTCTTAACAGAATATTGTGCTGCTCTTCAAATAAATGAAATAGATCTACACTTGTTGATAAAGAAAGCTTTCCAAAATAACATGTTTATATAAGAGTGGAAATTATGGTGGCTATGATGTTATCCTCTTTGTATATATGTGAAGAATATAAATACATGTATACAGATGTATATATGTCTAAAATACACCTGCACATATGAAGATGTGTGTATATATATATATGTAAAAATACTTACACATGTGCTGATGCAAATAAGTGCATATGTATGTATTTACATTCTTTGGAAGGATACTACACACAAAATGTAGATGGTGGTTTCCCATGGGTAGGATGGTCAAATGGTTATCAGTTTTGTCCTTAGTTTTATGGTGTTTGAAACTTTTTACCATAAATGTGTAACAATATATAATTTTAAAAAACCTTAAATATAAGGTTTTAATAGCCATTATTCTTACAGGGCAAATAAAATTAAAAATGAATATCTCTAAATGATGAAATGCCACTCTGCGCAAAACATTATATTGTTGAATGTTTATATGTCAACAAAAACATCAATGATAATACAAATTTATTTTCAAGTAATGAGTTGCAGAAACTTAACCACCAGCTTATCCAGAATGTTGCTTGCACTGTGTAAAACAAGCTGTATGTCTGGTTCTTAGTGGCAATTTCACTAACTGTATGAAATGCCAAAAGCAATTGCTTCAGAGTTTCAGCTCTACCTTATATTACAGTTTTTTGGGGGGAAAGTAGCTATAAAACCTAAACATTTAATGTAATCTAAAATAGTAGGAAACTTTGACTTCCACAGTAAAGGGTATTTTACTCTGAGCTCTATTTAAGTTCATAGCTTCTTGTTTCTGGGGATAGAAATTTTGAGTGTTTTGTGCTTCTTTGCATCAGATACCAGCACAGTGTTTGCAGTTTAGATTAATGTTTGGGTCATTAAATTAAAAAAAAAAATCAACTCTTTTTTTTTAACTAGAATTTCAATGTAATTTGAAAACAAACAATTTTCTAATTTACTCCAATTTATTAAGCAAACAAAATAAGACAAAACAAAACAATAGGAGACAGGAGGCCCTGCTAGGTAACCAGTCTAGAAAATTGAAAATGGAAATAAAAATTACCACTAAATTCCACACCAACAGAGAGGAAAGTTTTATTTGGCTCTTGTACAGAAGAATGAAGCTAAACTTTTGAAAACCATTTTACCTCATATTTAACAAAAATGTAATTATAACACTGCATATTCCTAGAGTAAAAGAAACACTCAATTCTTATCAGTTCCTCTGCACATTTTCAAATAATGTTGATCAGTAGCATAAATGGCTAGTTTTTACTTCACATTTAACTCTCACAGCAGAACTCTAAGGAAGTGAAATTTTTAGAAATGTATTTTCTACTTTTTAATTGAGATATAGTTCACATATCATATAAGTCACCCTTCTAACATGTACGATTTAGTGTTTTTTAGTGTAATCACAAGTTTGTGCAATGATCACCGCTATCTAATTCTGGAACTATTTTATCTCCTCCCAAGGAAAACCCATACCCATTAGCAATCATTCTCCATTCCCCACTTCCAAGAGGTTAATTTTTGGAGGGGGAAAAGAAAAGCAGAAGAAAACTATATGACAAACAAATGAAGGCTTTTTAAAAAAAAATATTTTCCCAAGGGTCTTTCTTAATCTTTTAGACATGTAAAGTGATTTATTTTGAAGCGTCTTGCAGATATGTTTCACTTATCCCGGGTTTCATTCTGTCAGGTTCTCATTTTGATCCCAGCAGTTATTCAACATCATTTTCATTGACTTCATGATATCCTAATTTTTATAAATGAAATATAATAAATATATTTGTATTGCAGTGTATTTATAATGCAAAGGCGATAATAAAGAAGTCAACATGGTCAAAGACATAACTGTCTCTGTGCTGATCTCTCTGACCATCTGTACTAGTGCTAAGTGGAGAGAGAATGGAATGGAGTTAACTACATAAGTGAATAGTTGATTAGTGAGTATTGCCTTGTAGTAACACTTTTTTCTGCTTTAAACAACCTTGTAATTTCAGAGACTTGAGTAAAGAATACTAGATTGAGTCCCTTTGCATATCACTTGAAATCACATACATTTTTTCCCCTTTTGAGAGAGAAATATACCTAAAAGTTCTGTTTATGCTGTTGATGATTGTGAGTATTGTATAATAGGGATGAATTTTACTCATTACAGATAAGAAATTTAATATCTTCTCAGTATTTAGCACTCTAGGTTTCAGTGATACTTAACTAATTACTTATTTCAAAGTTGCTGAGTTAATATATGTTACAATAAAAGATCTATGAACTATGCAGGACTGTCCTGTCAAGGGTGAAGCCTGTCTGGTCTCTCAACTCTGAATTCCTGAATCTTGACTATAATTTTAATTTCCTTTTTTAGCCCTCACTTCTTCTTAACAATATCTCACTTTTTTCTCACCAAGGCATCAGTGAAATCATTTACTAGAGTGGATAAAACAAGACAGTTCTCTTTCTCTGTTGTCAGTTGCTACATCTTCAACGCATTGATTCCTTCATTCACACATTTGTATTGACAACATTCTACCTGTACTAAAACTAGTGGTAAGATCTATAGAGTCAGCAGCAACCAAGGGAAATAAGAGCATTGCCCTTATTGAATGTGCAGAGCAGCAAGGAGAAACATTCTCAGGAATTCATGGATTCAGTTTGTTGAGTGCCAGTTACATGCCTGATGCTGGTATCAGCATTAAGGAAGTAAGAGTTACTTTACATGCTGTGACACAGGAAGCCCAGTGTGCTCAGGGGACATGTAAAGCGGGATCCTGTCTAGATCAGGGTCTTAGCCCACGCTCTGTGTGTATGAAGGGTGGCACGAGTTGGACTGTCTTGTATGTCTGGGCTACTTTCCTGACTCTTTTATATTCTCATTTAGCCTGTGAACTATTAAAATTCAACTATTCACCACGAGCTGTCTTTTTAAAAAAATATTTTTAGTTAATTTTTAATTTATTTTTTCCTTTTTCAGTTTTATTAGGTAGAATTATTATAGTTTGACTGCACATATACATTATATTGCGTGTAAGTACATATATACAATATACTGCACATTTTTTTAGTTTACATATGTGTACAGATCATTGTTTCTAAGAACAGATTAGAGCTTTAGTTTTTTAAATTTACATAGTTACCAAAGGAATATAGGCAACCACAAAATAAGAATCAATAGAATGTAGTAATCCAATCATAAATCACCAGCTGTCTTCTAAAGGTATTTACAGATGTGTGTATATATGTATTATATATGATGCCATGGGTCTCCATATTTGCAAAAAAATACTTTCTTCATTTACTGATGAGGTCTGAGGATTTTCCTGTCTGTCTTTCTGTTTTGGATAATATAAACCGCTCTGGCTCAAGTCCTGGCAAGAAAGTTTATTTGAAGAGTATTTCTTGTTAGTCAAAAACTTATTGCTCTATGGTAGTTTCTTGTATTACACCCTCAGACAATTTATCCAACAACAGGAGCCTGGAGTTTTACTGTTCAATCAACTTTGTGCTCACTTCCTTGTGAGCTACGCTTCCATGCTGCTTTACAACCCTGAAAGGCTTCCAGACTACTTATTTGTAAAATAATTCCATTGTTTTACTTCAGCTCACTCCACGTCTACATATGCAAAGGTTCCTGCACATCATTTAGGTTAAACAAACACCATTTTATTTCTCTGAATGGACTTTCCTACTTCTAGTCGGTACAGCTGGCACAAAATCTTGCCCAGACATTACTAAACTATTTGTAGACTTCTCCAGACATACTAAGCTATTTCATGTCTTTAAGTCATTGATTTTGCTCTTCTGCCTAAAAGGTCATTTTCTCATCATCCTCAAATTATTTATTGAAAGGATTTCCAAAATCATTTTGGGGGGACATCTTCCCTGATGCCTCAGAGTAGAGGTTATCATCACACATTTTTATTCCCATCCTGCCCTCATCTCATCTACCCTGGAGAGGTAGCAGGTGGGTTTTCCTGTTTCTGTGCTTCATAAGGTATAGATTCAGTCCCAGGATCTTTGAGCAGAGTCTTTCTGAGAACTTTTCTTTTCTTCATAGTGGCCATTCTGTATCAGAGCACTTTTTCAAAATCACAGCACATGGTAGTTAAATCATTTCTTCACATCTGCTAGACAGACTTTGATGTGTTTGGTATATTAAACATATTTTTACATTTTAAAACCCAAATACCTAGAACAGTGTTTGAAATTACTGAAGTGACTTACTAAGTTATTGGAATGAGGTACTCATTTATGGGTAAAAGCAGTAGTGATGACACAAGATAAGGCAAGTTTTCTCAGAGATTTTTCCTGAGCTTGTTAATATTAAAGATTTGCTGTAGAGTAGTATTTGAAGACCCTTTCTCAATAAAGAAATACCAGAAAGAACTAGACATGACCTATATACACATCTTGAATAAAATCAAAGGAGAAAATTTTCTTTGAGTTAAATCAGTTTAAAGCTATGGCTTCACTTAGATATATAATTATCATTCTGAATTTGCTGCTAGATCATGTAAATGCTGTAAATATTTATCATTTCAAAATTATAATTTGAATGATCCTTTTTAGGGATTTCTGAAGGCTGATTTTGAGAAATAGATGGATTTAAGAATAAATCACTTTCTTGGATTATATTCTTTTCATTTGTTTAATGAGTCTATATTATATTCTCTGAACCCAGAAATTCTAATTCCATGGTGTATATTATAGAGTATAGGTATCATTTACTTGCTGCTAATTCAGATGCATGGTAATGGAACAGTGATAAGAGTCTCATTTCTTTGAAAGCAGTTTGCATCATATACTTTTGAGAGGACATAAATGGAAAAAAAGGTATTTTTCTTTGACAGTAGAATATCTTAGTCATATAAGACATACCCCTGCTTCCATCACTGAGCATAAATTTCTCTACTCAGGTCCTCTTTCATCATTTTAAGAAGTCTTTTATAGTAATGAGATACATATTATTTTCTTGGGGTTTTTCCTTTGATGTTTATATTAGTTCTTCACCATTTTGCTTCTATATTTTCTATAATAAAGATCTTTACTTTAAATTCATTGACATTAGCTGGAAGATTGACCAAATGAGTTAAATTGGAATGGTTTATATGAAGCTCTGGACCCTCTACTCATGGTCTTCCCTCTTTCAGTCTATACTATATTCCTGCAGGATAGATCTTCCTAAAGAGCTTCAGTCATATAATTTCCCTACTCAAATACCTCCAGAGGGTCCCCATCGCTTATTAAATTAAATTCAAACTTGCTCTCTGACGTTCATCTGATAAGATCTAGCCTCCAGTCTCTGTGATGAGGACTTCTCCATTCACATTGCAAACAGCAATAAAACTGAGTTATCTGGCGTATACAGACTTGTATTACAGGCACTCAAGGTGCTCCAGGCCTGGCAGGTTCTCGGATTTGGGCAGACCGAAGAACCCTCACGGAGCCGCAGGTATCTCTGACACGCCTTTATCACCAGTGAGCGCAGTACACGGGCTTCAGTAGCGGGGCGGAAAGTCCCGTCCGCCTTCTATACCGACGCAAAGGCGGCAGCCAGCCAGCTACGTGAACTACGCGGGCTGACCAGAGCGCTTGCGCAGCGCAAGTCATCATTACATAACAATACAGGGGTACTGCGCATGCGGGATAATATTGCTGCCTCACTGGGCACCGGACGTCCGGCGAGGGAGCCTGACTACTCCATTTTCCCTACATTCCACCCCTTCAGAGTCACTGGCCGCACAATCTAAGGTTATGTGTCTTCCGCGAAAGTCCCTTGGCGAGGTAGGTGGACCCTTGCATCCAGAACCTACGGGGGCAACAGAGGCTACTAAACCGTGGCACAAGGTAGGGCTATGTAAATAGCCCTGAGGCAGGACCTTAAACGCCCATTGTTGCCCTTCCCAGGTGAAAGCAAATTGGTCTTGACTCTCGGAGGCGATGTCAATTAAGAAAAAGGCATTGGCTAGATCGGTGACGAAATGGTAAGTGCCCAGCTCATGGCTTAATTCATCCATCAACTCGGCCACCGGGGGCACTGCGGTGTGCAGCAGGGGGACTGCCTTATTTAATGCTCAGTAGTCCACAGTCATTCTCCGAGTACCATTGGGCTTACTCACCGGCCGTACAGGAGAATTGAACCAGCTATGGGCTGACTGTACAATACCTGCCTTCTCCAGTTCTGCAGTGGTGCCCATAATTTCATCATGACCCCACCTCCAGCATTCTTTATTGCTTGGTATTGGTGACCCTTCAGGGAACAGACAAACTGTGCTGGAGGGTGTTTTGCGTGTCCCCACTCTACCACCTTCACCACGCACACTCTCCGGCAGAACTCACCAGCAGTTGTCTATAGCCATAGGCCCTGAAGCATGTCTATGCCCAGTATACATTCTGGTACTGGGGACACATAAACTTTATATTCCCTAGGGGCAGCCCTGCTGTCCCAAAGAGATACTTTTCCCTCCATAGCCATCTATATATGACACTGAGCCTTGAAACTTACCTGGGTTGCCATGTAATAGGGTGCATTCAGCCCCCATGTCTACTAAGTCCAATACCTACTGTACGTTGGTCAGGGACCAATAAGTAACAAGTTCCACATGCGGCCTCCGGTTCCCCCAGCCCCTGTAGACAGGTTCCTCAGCCTTCATCCCATTCAAAGGTGAGTAAGTCATCCCCTCCCCTGGGCACCTCCTGGGGTAGCATATGGTCCTCAAGGCACACTGCTCGAGTCCCCAGGGACTCCTTGGTACCTTTCATAGGGGTGTTCTTTTTCATGGGGGTGAATCTCTGGTCCTCCCTCAACTGTTTCCAGGCGATGATCAGTGCTATAAAGGAAGATATTGCAAGTGCTATACGTAGAGTGTGGAGTCAGAGAGGAGAGCTGATGTTTTTATGAAGGGTGACTAGGAACGTGTCCTTTCAGGAATTTTGAGAGGCCTAAATGGGGGGGGGGGGGGGAGTGAGTTATGAAGCTATCCAAGAGAAGAACAGAGGTGGAGGGAAGAGTGAGTTCAAGAACCTTCGGGCAGCAGCAAGCTTGGTGTGTTTACAAAATGATCAGGAGGAGCTTGTGGCCACGGAGGGGTGAGCCCGACAGTCTGAGAAGGTGAGCAAGAAGTAGGTCCTGAGGGTCGCCTGAGGACTTGGACGGTCAGATAGGAAGCCAGAGAGGGTTTTGAGCAGACATGACATGGCATAACTTACATTATAAAGCATCACTCTGTCTGCTGCCTCAGAACAGACTGAGGACACAGAGAGAAAGCAGAGGAGTGCAAAAGAGGATGTCCATGAAGATTTGATGGAGGACTGAACCATGGTTTTGGTGTACGAAGTGACTAGATTAGTAAGGGTTAGTTTTGTAAAATAAGGAAGTATGTTTAAAAGGGGAAAAAAAAATCACAAAGAAAAAAAATTTGGAAAATTTAGGAGAATCTGTCTTCATCTGCAAAGCTACCACTACTTTTTTTTTTTTTTTAACAGCGATATCTTGTGCCAGGAACTTTACTAAGCTCTTTACTTCCATTATCCATATTTAAACCTCATAACAACCCTAGGAAATGTCAGTATTATTATTGTTACATTTTTACATATATGAGGTACTTTCAAACAGAGAAGTTGAATCATAAGAAAATACAATATGTCTATTTCTTTGTATTCTTAAGGAAGAAGAAATATGACTAGGAATAAATACATCAGTGTTAATAGCGTTAGATGAATGGATAATTTTTTCTTAGTATTTATCTGCATCTCTTTTAATAGATATTTTCTTTTACTTATTTTAAAATTCCTATATTTTGATGAATAAGGATATTGCTTTCATAATCTTACAAACATAAAATATGAAAATCATGATTTTTAACTCAGTTACCAAACTTTCCTCTTTTTATAGTTGGCAAAGTATAGGATTTGTACTCTTGGTTTCAAATTCTGTCACCTTGGGCAATTAATGTATCCTCTCTGAACTTCAGGGTCTGATCTGTAAACTAAAGCTAACAATCTCAAGATTTCAGGCTTGTTTTCAGGACACAAGTGGATGATAGTTTTAGGTACAATGTCCAAAATACAATAGAGCACAATAAATGATCACTATTATTATGTCCATATCATGTAGGTTTTCAGATTAAATTACTTAATAGATAAGCAAGACAAATAAAGTCAGCTACGTCATTTTATATATACAATATATATTTTATATGTCCCACAATATATATAAAATAATGTAGCTGACATCTATACCTAATAAATTACTATGAAAGTTAATTCCAGCTAAGAACCTTGCTCAGTTTTTGCAATTTCTTTTGTACCTAATGCTATGACTTGATTATACACTTTTGTGCTACTTTGGGGATGATGTTTATTTTCTGAAAAAACTTTTTCATGTTTAACATACTTTGATTTCCTTTTATTTTAAGATGCTTTAGATACTTAAGTTTCAATAATTATAAATGATCAACTTAGGGTCACTTTTAGATACCGGTTTAGTGTGGGCCAGGTTGGTTTAGTGAAAAACTCTACTGACGCCAGTTGCAAACAGACTTGACGTCATTGTTGGTTCATTCTGCATTCACATTTTAGGGTGAGGTCCAATTCCATAGAAATCATTGTAATTATGACATTTGTATGGCAGCATCATGAGTGTAAGTTAAGATCTTCCTCTATTCACTTACATTTTTAAAAACAGCAGGCAAAAATGTTCCCTGCAGTTTTTGTGAAGATTGCCTTCTATAGCTAAGAAATATTTAAAAGATTCATAAATGAAACTATTTAGATGAAGAAGAAAATAATGACCCCTATAATAATGAAATAGGCCTCATCTTCCTAACGTGCATGTATATATTGTATACATAGCAAGCTTTTTCCTGTCTTTTACCTAACAATCCAGATGAACAGCAGTTACACTCCAATTAGTGTGACTGACTGCATTTTTTCCTAGGGATAGGAATGTGAATAAACAGAAAATAATGCAGTCTTCTGCAGTGTATTTCAAAGTTATGAATCCTACTTAGTATTGTATGACTCACATTATATTGGTTTGGCTTCCCATTGGCTTTCACTTTTCTTTAATGTCACTGGGTTTTTTTGTTTTTTTTTTATTCCAATGATTGCTATGAAATAAACTGAGAACCATCGTATAACGATTCTCAATAAAACTAAGCAAAACCGGGTCCAGTGTGGGAAGGGTATCCACTGTAATGAGCTCCACCACACTCACTCAGTTATAGACATGTATGAGTCACCACTGATTCTAACTTTTCTGAAATTAGATCTTTCAGCATCTCCTCCTAGATTAGTCATGCTCATTTTTTTTTCAAAAGTCCCCCCAAAATGTCACTAAGTCAGGATGTTCTTCCAGTGATGGACGCGTCCAGAGATATCCCTTTGGTTAATGCAGTTTCTCTCCATGGAGTCTCCTGCATTTCAAGAAGCCATAAAGGCGAATAGCTTCATAAAGAGACAGGGCATACAGTGCTGTTTGGTCAGGTCTGAGATCTGTACTTCAACAGTGAAAGTAAAATAGTAAAATCATATCATTGGGAGCTAAAGGATAATTTCATAGTCCTCTTTGAAATGCTGTTGGTATGGTTTTAATTCCTGAGGCACTGAAGTAGGAAACTTTCTTCTAGGGCCTGATTAGCTGTCATATATTTGGTAGACAGACTCTAAGAACTGTATGTTCCCGTATATAACTAAAGACCCACTGCTTAAATTGGATCAAAGTGATCTGATTCCTTTTAAGCTGTGGGATTTGTTATGTTTTCATTTTTATCATTTTCCATTTTGATTCTCTTTGACATATTGAGAAATGTTTGCAAGTGGGGTTTATTCTTTCACTTTTCTACATTTACCGGTTCAAGACTCCTCTCCATTACTGTTCAATGTGGTGTATAGTCTGACAGATGCATTACTGTACTCCCTTTAGGAAACTATTCACAAATAGTTACAAGTTGCTCCCAGATGACAAGTATAAAGAGGCAGAATATTAATTTTTTATGATTTTAGGACTCATGTTATTTTTGTTTTGCAGTGAAATTCCCATTTCACTCCCATTAATCTCCAATAAATTATATTTTAAAAGTCAAAAACCATATTGAATTCTGAACATTGACTCAGAAACATCCTTCAAAACCAAGAACAATTAGAGTGTGCCATGCTATTTCTTGAAAGTGTCTTAATTTTCATAAATTATTTTAAAGGACAAATATAAAAGTTGCATATTTGCAGGGCTCTGTATCGGCCAGTACATATAGCTTATCTGAAATTTTACAAGTCAAAGAACCCAGCTACTCGGGTGTCAAGATTTTGAGTCCAGTTTTAAAAGTTAATGCATGCAATAAAAAGTTAGGTTAAAATGTCTAATCCTTCAAGTGAATTTAATGATTTAACAAAAATTTGTCTTAATATCAGAATGTCCTATATAGGATGATGTGAGTGGTTAAAAGATAAGAAAGGCATGATCTTTGCTTAAAAGAAAATTGTTATATTCTTGGGAAATAGGACAACCTTACAAATGATTCTGATAAAAGCAGAATTTGCATGGTGCAGTATGTGAACACTGGTTTGCAAGGTTAAATGAGAGAAAGCTAAGATCTAGTTAGGGATGCAGAAGCAGACCATAAAGAAGGAGACACATGAGGTGGTCCTTGAAGATCCAGTGAGATATGAGTAGTTTGAAATAAGGAAGTAGACATTATAGAAAAAGGGGCTCATATGCATCAAACAACAAAAAGAGGCTGAGTAAATATTTAGGAAAGAATAGTCAAAATATTGCTTGAATTTAGGGTATAAATAGGATAACAATGGAAGAAAATGCCTGACAGTTTTTAGAGGTAAGGAATTCTTAAATTTTGATGGGTATTGGGGGCCACTGAAATTTAATGAGTTAAAGAATTAAACATGGTTGGAACTTGCTCTGTTGCTATAATCAGATACTGGCTCCTCTGTAGACCTGGGAAAGTACTGGAAGCAAAGAGACCAGTTGAAAGAGAGTTAAAGCATTCCTAGTGGGTGGCGGTAAAGGACTGGATCGTGGAGCAAGTATGAGAAACGGAAATAAGGATGTGGTTCTGTGACCTCAGTGAACTCTAGTTTACTTTCATTAGAGCTTAGGAATTATATTTTAATCCATGTTCTTCTTTGAGATCACAGGAGTTCATCATAAACTCTCTTTTCATCTTGGGCTCTTGGCCTGAGGAAGGGGTTTATTAATGGGTCTCCTACAGTCTTCCTGATTGTGGGCATTTGCTCTGGCCTGGCAGCCCATCAGCACAATTCCATTGCTTAGGTGGTAAAAAGAAGTTGCTCAGCCATGGTCCCGGGTGGGAGGTGCACCTTGTGAGGCTGCTTAATTCCGTGGTTGTAACTGGGGAGAGTTGCTCTGTCTTCATGTACTCATCATCTCCTGATAGTGGAATTACGTAGCTTTCAGCGTGGCATGTTCAGATATATTGTTTTGTTTCCTTTTAATCATATAACACTTTAAAGCCTCCAGAATTGGGGTGGGGGAAAGGGCAGGAGGTTTTTTTCCCCTCCTTTTCTAAATCTTCTTTCTTCCTTTTGAGGTATAAACTGAAAGGTTCTAATTAGATCCAGAATCTGTCCATACTCGTCTCTGATTCCTGAAGGGCTTCATTCTGAATTTGCATACGCTACCCCTCAGCCTGCTACCCCAACACAGCATTCAGAACTAGAACTATTCTGTTTACCCAGTTTGGGGTCTATCTCAGTGAAGGGCCAGGCCAGCCTGGTGGCTTCATGTTATTCTTTTGCTCTGAGCTTTTTACACTTCATTTAATTTTTTTTTTTTTTAGGGTCAGTTGAGGGAAAGGGGAAATTGCAGCCTGTTTCTAAGGGCAGGGATCAAAAGTGCAGAAGCTGTTAGATTTGAATTTTTTATTAAGGACCCAGGGATATGACCTCATTCTTTGCAACATCAAGAGATTCTTTAGGACCTTTGTCCTAATGGGATGGGATCAAATTATCAATTCAGTTCAGCTCTTGAACGTTTTCTATCTGTGCAGGGTCTCCACTGTTGGTACCCAGAAAGGATTCTTTCTCAAGCATTAATTTGCCTTAGGGAATCTTTCTGGGCTTGGCTTCAAAGCCAAATTCTATTCTCTGTTTACTCTCTTAGATTGAAGATGAAAACCTTCCCTTATTTTCAGACCCATTTTTACCTATGACATCTACCCTGACCCCTCTTTGCCATGGCGCTTTGTAACCGCACTGTCTCCACCCACAAGGCAGCTCTGACACTCTGAATAGATGCTGCTGTGATATGAAAACCATGTGTCTGCATGGGTAACAAGACCCTGATGTCTTTACTTAGCGCAGAGAAATTAGGTAATCCTAAGAACTTTGGACCTTTGGAATTTCTGCCCTTATTAGTGAGAACTTCTTAAATGCTAATCTATGTTCATGTTACATTAGATAAAAGTTGTTCCTCCTAAGTGAAATGGTAGGGAGTTAGGAACCAAGGTTGACCTGCCCAAGAGCCATCGAATTCTCATTAGAAGGTGGGGGGGTATCTACATTTTGTTCGGAGTCAACACTACCCTGTCAGGGGGCTGCTATTCCCAGAAACTATTGTAAGGCAGCCCTCCACCCCTTTGCTTAACTATATTTTTGATGGGTTGAATGATGAAAGCCATTTAGTGAAGAAAAAATAGACTTTGAACTACATTTAATTCAATATTCTAATTGCTTTCTCTTGCTAAATGAAAAAAAAAAAAGACATTTAAAAATATCTAACTTACCAACTTCTAGTTTGCAGTTCTTCTAGTGTTATGTATGAATTCTTCTCCCTAAAATTTAATATTCTGCAAGAGACATTCTGGTTCTTAAAAGAAATAATTCTGACAAATCTCAATTTTTAAAAGTCAGTTTTAAAATTAATATAACCTAAATAATATGACATGTTTTATATAGCTGAATTATGTAATGTATGAGCAAATTTAAATTTGCTAAAGCTTAGAAGTACTGATAATTAAACATGTTAACATATATTAAATATTTTTATTAGAGCCTTTAAAATATGCTTCTAGAAATACATTATCAGGAATAAAATACATGGGGTATTTCAGACGCAGACAGAAATATTTGATATTAATATATCTCTTTGGCATCTCTTGGAAAGCATTTTTCTTGTGTTATTTTATTTAGTCCTTACAGAAATGCTGTGAGGTAAAAAAGGTTGGTATCGGTATCTTTACAGTAAAGATAAAAAATTTGTTCAATAAAACATACTTGAAAAGTGACAGAAATGGAACTAGAGTCTTCTGATTCCTAGTTTTATTCTGCCTCTACTGAAATGCTAAAATAATATATTTTTTCCCCTAAAGACAGAGCTCATGAACCATTTGTTTAACAGCAGTAATCCATTATGTTCTGCTTATGACTCGGTATTTTGCTAGGCAATGAGAATGCCAGGTACATAAGACAGTCTTGGCCCTCAAAGGATGGACAGTTTGGTAAATAGGTTTTATAGACCATGTAATAACCTAATCTGGAAATCACAGACGCAGAGAATAATTCGTCTCTTGTTCCTATTGAGAACAATATGATGCAGACTTTTCTCTTCTAAACTGTTGCTATTTGTTTTTTTCTGCAGGGTTGAGTGGTTGGCCTTGGTTAGAAAGGGCATTCTTCCCCAAACCAGGCAACTGTATTCTGTCTTTGCCTCTGAAACTAACTTGTTGTACTTGGAAAATATCACTTAACTTTCTCATGAGGTTCTTAGTTTCTTATTTATTTATTTATTTATTTATTTATTTATTTATTTATTTATTTATTTAATTTATTAAATTTTTTAAGGGGTGAGATAATTAGATTTATTTATTTATTTTTAATGGAGGTACTGGGGATTGAACCCAGGACCTTGGGCATGCTAAGCATACACTCTACTGCTGAGCTACACCCTCCCCCTTTAATCGTAATAAAACTTGGTCCACCCATCTCGCAGGAATTGGAGTGAGGGGAAAGAAATTATTATAGTTAAAATCAAAATCAAAAAATGTAGGCGGACGGCAAGAACATACAGTGGAATAAAGACAGTGTCTTCAGTAAATGGTGTTGGGAATACTGAACAACATCATGTAAATCAGTGAAGTTAGAATACTCCCTCTCACCATACACAAAAATAAACTCAAAATGGCTTAAAGACTTAAACATAAGACAAGACACAGTAAATCACCTAGAAGAAAACATAGGCAAAACATTATCTCACATACATCTCAACGGTGTTCTCTTAGAGCAGTCTACCCAAGCAACAGAAATAAAAAGCAAAAATAAACAAATGGGACCTAATTAAACTTACAAGCTTTTGCACAGCAAAAGAAACCATAAGCAAAACAAAACAACAACCTACAGAATGGGAGAAAATATTTGCAGAAGATAAGATTGACAAGGGCTTGATTTCCAGAATATATAAACAGCTTATATGACTCAATAAGAAAAAAAACAAACAGCCCAATCCAAAAATGGGCAGAAGACCTAAACAAGCAATTCTCCAACGAAGACATATGCATAGTGACCAATAGTCACATGAAAAAATGGTCAATATCACTAATTACCAGAGAAATGCAAATCAAACTACAATAAGGACCTCACACCAGTCAGAATGGCCATCATTCAAAAGTTCACAAACAATAAATGCTGGAGAGGGTGTGGAGGAAAGGGAACCCTCCTACACTGCTGGTGGGAGTGCAGTTTGGTGCAGCCACTGTGGAAAACAGTATGGAGCTTCCTCAAAAGACTAAAAATAGACTTACCATTTGATCCAGCAATCCCACTTCTGGGCATATATCCAGAGGGAACCCTAATTCAAAAAGACACTTGCACCCCATTGTTCACAGCAGCACTGTTTACAATAGCCAAGACATGGAAACAACCTAAATGTCCATCAACAGATGACTGGATAAAGAATTTGTGGTATATTTATAAAATCAAATACTGTTCAGCCATGAAAAATGATAGAACAATGCCATTTGCAGCAACATGGATGGCCCTAGAGATTGTCATTCTAAGTGAAGTAAGCCAGAAAGAGAGAGAAAAATACCATATATCACTCATATGTAGAATCTAAAAAAAAAAAAAAAAAATGAACTTATATATAAAACAGAAACAGACTCACAGACATAAAATACAGGCTTGTAGTTACTAGTAGGGGAAGGGGAGGGAGGGATAAATTGGGAGTTCGAGATTTGCTGATACTGACTGGTACATATAAAATAGATAAGGAAGTTTATACTATATAGCACAGGGAAATATATTCAATATCTTCTAGTAGCTTACAGTGAAAAAGAATATGACAATGAATGTATGTATATTCATGTATGACTGAAGCATTGTGCTGTACACCAGAAATTGACACAGCATTGTAAACTGACTATACCTCAATAAAAAAAGAAAAAAAATGTAGGAGGACGGGGCAAATACAGGTGATGGTGTCTAATTCTGACTATTGAGAAATTACTGGTAGATAACTAGCATTATAAAAACTGCCACACTGACAGTATTCAACACATTCTTTAATTGGGTGCCATATCCACTGGGATCACAGGTGAAAAGTCAACCCAGGTAATGGAAATGTCAGAGGTGAAAACATACATAATCATCCCTCTGAAGACCATGACATTCCAAGTCAGCTTTGTCAATATCGTCACATAGGCCTAGGTGGATTGGAGTGCCATTTTTCCCTTTGCCTTAGGCTGTTAATACAAAGACATACTTTTTTTTTTTTTTAATGCCAAACCACGTGGGGATAAGCTATTGTTAGACGCCTATAATAATTCCAAAATTTTAGGGCTTCAAAGCACTATATTTTTATGCAGTTCTACACTAAAGGAAAACCTCTGCTTTTGGGTGAGCAAAGTGAAGATGCAGTTCCACCCTCTAATTTTTTCCATCATGACCTTTATTATATCACATTTTACTTGTGTGTATGTCTTTGAAGCAGCAACACACAGGAAAGATTAGGACACTGTAGAGACAGAAGCATGCAGAGCACTCATGAAAAATTAAATGCCCTCAGCATACACAAAAGTAGGCCATTTCATTTTTTATTAAATTTGTATATCATAGTCATTTATAATTAGACAAGTCTGAACTTTCTTTCTTGCAAAGCACCTATCATCTATAACAGACAGCATATCAAGTTGAAAGGTTATTCAAGAAGATTCTTCCTCAAATTTCATTGCCCCCTGTCTCATATTTCACGACTTTACACTCAGTCTTGCATACTTCTAGGATTCTCCATCTAAATGACCTGTTTTTATCTTCAGTTGCTTGTATCAGTAGGAGATGAAAAATCTCAAGTCTAGATAGAATACATAGGGCATTACCTTAGGAACCATATCTGAATCCCCTGGTGTTAGAATCGCAAGGGTGAGTATTGAAGAAATGACACAGAGAACTTAATGTTTTTCAAAGGTAGAGGCTGAATAGACAAAGAATAAAAAAAAAAAATTCACTGTCTCTCAAGTGCAAATTACATGAACTGTTGCCAGATACGCCCCTCCTAATGTAAAACCACAGCACAGTAACTTGAGACGTATTTGATCATTCCTGAAGTCAGGATGATCTCTTTGGAGGACATTTGAAAACATTATTCTGAAGGTCTGAAAAGGACATTGGATGGGTCATATGAAATATTAACTATATATTCAAGTATTGTATTAAAGCATTCTAGAGAAAGGGGAATGCATTTGATTGTGGATTTTAAAAATGTATGAAAGAAATAAACTCATATTTCACTTGCATTATCATTAAGAAAATATGACCTGTAGCATTTTTTATTGTTTATTGATTGATTGGAAATAGTAATATTTTGGTTAATTTAAATTGCAAGTTTTAGCTATTTTATGATAATATCATTTAAATGTTCCCCAAATCATACTATATTAATAAGGTTTCTATTTTCTCATTTCATGTAAAATCAGTGCTTTTAACATGGCTTGGCTTTTGAAGCATTTTTATATGGATATTTTTAGTTTGCTTGGGAGGATAACCTGAAATTCAACACCAAATTGCTCCTTAAATTCCACAGATATGCTGCCAAAGTGATAACTATCAGATTTGTAATGACCCAAATCAGATATTCACATGGTTCTTTGTGGTTTGATAATGGCTTTAAGATTCAGATTTAAAAGATTTTGAAAGGTGAAGGATAATTGTACTGCGCTGAAACATCAGAAGTTGAAGATCGGAAACATTACTGTTGTCACATAAATCAACCAATTTCTCTTTGTTTTTGTAGTGCAACAAATTTTTCCCTTGTCGAAAATGAGTATCAGCATAAAAGCCTCTTGAGCAAGAAAAATGAATATTGATCTCTGTAAGTGCATTGCAGTAATACCTTAGGGTTATTGAAATTGACCCTAAACCATGTTTTATTTCCAACAATAGATTCCTTTCGTGTGTTGGTATTTATTAATTTATAGCTTAATAGAAATGCAAAATAATTTTCGTTGGGAAAAATACAGGTCAAACCTTGTCTTACCGTTTGAATATGTTTGTGGCATTAAGAAAACATCACAAGTGTCATATTCAATATAAGAGTTCATAGATTACCCATCGTAACTCTTGTTAACACATTTGTCCTATAACAATGGGTTGAGATAGATATGCACACTGAATCATCCTTGTTACCACAAAATACACCTGGCTAGCAAGCATGTGGGAAAAATAGATTCTAGAGTGAAGGGCTCTTTGTGTTATAACCTGCATTCTAGTTCTTCTCAGACTTACTGTGTCATCCCTTTGCACCTCACATTTTCCATTTGGTAAATGGTGATAACATTAGTCTTCATCTAGCTCAGTGGCTGTTACAGAAATAGGTGAGACAGCATATGT
The DNA here is from genome assembly GCF_009834535.1 of Camelus ferus. NCBI lineage: Eukaryota > Metazoa > Chordata > Mammalia > Artiodactyla > Camelidae > Camelus > Camelus ferus. Next base: position 45,502,212 of record NC_045701.1, read on the forward strand.
GAATAGTTCATGGAGCTTTGAAAGTCTCTAAGCAGACTGAGGTAATGTGTAGGTCAAAGCTACTGGCTAAGGCCGGGGCTTCCTCATTGATTTAGTTTCTCCCATTCTAAGCTCAAAGCAGGCTGTCTGCCAAGAGACATGGAATGTCGTGAACAATTGACATAGATTCCAGGACATTAGCCTTGTATTCCTGATGATTTGAATTTGAATCCAATAGTGATTGCCAGTGTGGACTGATAGACAGTTTGCTCAAACCCCCATTCGCTACTCAGAAACTGTCTTTGTATTTCGTTTTCTTAGCATCTTGAACTCTGGAGTAAGTAAAATGCTGAGGAACATGTCTTATTAGTACATATACAGTATGTACAAAGTTGTGCATGTACAATATACACTAAAATGTATACTGTATGTCTCAGGTGTTTTGAATGTTAGGTAAAGATTAGAGAAACATAATTAGCTGGATTAAACCACTAGTCATTTAAATGCAAATGGCTTGTTATACCTATGTGCTGTTACTTCGTAGTTCATTGTCACAATTTATACCATATGTTTTAGCAAAAGTAATGAAAGTGGATTAAAAGTGGATTAAGGGCTTTACATAAATAATAATGTGAGACAGTCACACTAAACACAATTTTAAAAATATATCTTAACTGATTTATAACTCAGGAGCAAAATATGGGGCTTAAGGAAATTATATGTATTTTTGACTTCCCAGATGTTTTGTTGGTAGGATAATTTATGATAACACAGGTTTGGATTTTATAATTTCTTCATAAAATAAGAGAAAAAGATATCACTGTGGGTTAAAAAATATTCTTAATTTCATTATATTTTTAAGAATATTTTGAATAAATAAAGATGACCAAACAGGAACTAAACAATTGACATCAGTGGAATGTTGAATAAATACTAATGCAGCTAAATCTGTTTATTTGCTATATGGCGTATCCTGTGAGAACGTTGAGAGGGGAATATTTCAGAATATATTTCCTTTCAGGAGTATTTTTAAAACTAAAACCCTCCCCAAACCCACTCACAAATTATGTATATTAGCTTCTAAATGTTCTAATATATTTGAAAATCAACTATCTTTGCATCATTAGGTTGATTCAAGATCCTGGTTCTATCTTCAGAAGCTCCCCAGTATGCACTAAAAAAAGGTAAATTCAGTAGTGTCATTTCGTGGTCCTCTATAAACTGTCTTCCCTGGGCACAGTCTCTCCCTTTTGGGACACAGACACAGACACGTGCGCGCGCACACACTCACAATTGCTGCTTAAGCTTGTTTCTTACTATTCCCACATGTTCTTTGCCCTCTACTTTAGGTGCTCTGGTGTTCTCATCCCTCCACACACAGGAAGCCATCCTTCCCTCTGTGCCTGTGCGCAGGTTTTTCCTGGACACAGCGCTTGCCCTCCTAATCTCTACCTGTCACAGTCTCAAGTGCATTCTTCACTGAACACACTATAATCTCTGCCTCCTCAGAACCACTGGAGCTAATGCACAGTGCAGCAAATTGCCTTAAAAATAGGTGATGACATAAAAATAAATTACTAATGTAGAAAATTGAAGTGAGAATTAATTAGGATACTTTCTCTGCTTGAAGTCACTGTTGAAAATGAAAGCGTTGTCTTCTTTTTGATACTCTTCAGTAGGCTGACTTATCATTGCAAACCTCCAGGGACTTTAGAATTAACAGATATTCTGGGATTCTAAGGGTCCTATACAATGATTGTGACCAGTTTGATACCTCAGATACTTCACATATGGGTTTCAGAATTATAATGCACTTAAAAATCATCTGTGTCTGCAACACGCATGCTGGCAGATTCCAGGTCGGATCGGTAGGTCTTTGACTCTCTTTTAAATAACATATCTTTATCTTAGAGCACGTAGAAAGGATGAAGCCCATTTATGTTGCTTTCACTGTTTAAATCTATCATGCAACCAGGAAAATAGTTTCTTTGAATTTGCTCATTAATGCTTCTGTAGCATAATAATCTATAAAATGTAGATTGTGTCATGTCATATGTAATTATGTATAATGCATAATCTATAAAATAACACATATCCTACTATACACAGGATGCCATCCATTTCATTACATACCATAAACCATATACTGCATACTATGGCAGGATGGGGTAGGTGTTTGTGTGTGTGTGTATTGGCAGAGGTTACACGTGAGGAGACGTTTGGAACCATGTGGTACAAGGAGGAACAAGGGCTGTCCTAAAGCAAAATGTGTAAGGATGTTTCCATCAGCATGTGTTTTATGTCCTTCCCCTGCTTCCTACAACTTTCAGGCACTCTATTATTTGATAGTTTAATTTCCAGACATCGAGGACCAGAACAGATGGATGCTGGAATCCTGGGAGAATCTTGGCTGAAGGCGCAGGTTTATCTTCCGCAAAGTACACTAGGTAAAAGAATCTTAAAAATGCAATGGGAAGAAATTTCAACATCATCTTTGCCATTCCAAATTAAAACATTATTTCTTTTTTTATGGTATTCTAGAGCAGCTGTCTAGTTCCTTTAGAACAACCGGAGTAAGGTACCTACAGTGTAATGGTTAAGTGCTTTTGCTATGCATCTGTCCAACTGGGTCTGTCTGTTCTACCTTTGCAAGCTCAGAGAGCGGAGCCTTTTTATGCTTCAGTTTCTTCAACTGTGAAATGGAGTTAGCAATAATACTCACCTCACAGTGTGGTTGAGGGGATTAAAAGAGATGATGCACGTAAAGCGTGGCAGAGTGCCTGGAAGAAAACTCTCAACGACACTTAGCAGTTGTTTTTATATGATTACATTGTTGGAGAGCTTGTTAAAAGCCTTTTTCCATATTTTAAGTCCCAAACAACAGTCTCGCTACTTCCACGCATTGGAAGAGTCTACGCCTTGTTGGAGGTATTCAAAAGGACTCTCTTTCAAGTGAGAACCATTTAGGCATTTAGGTCCAGGAAACATATTTCTCTAAATCTTTTCTATTTGAGGCTAAAATCCCAAGTTATTTTATCTCTTCGTATGTCATGATTTATCATTTGGGCCATCCTCTTCTGGGTATTGAGCACATGTTAATATTTCTCTGGAAGTTGAACGCGGTAGTCCTGGCAGATTGGAGAGGGAGAGTCTAGCAGAATTATCACCACGCCGTTGGCTGTGCCCTCTGCTCTGGTGCTGACGGCGCTGTTGCATATCAAAGTAGTTGTGTATTTCGTTTTGAACAGGCAGAGTCTCCTTGTTACGTTGAGGCAATTCCACACTTCGTTTTGAGAGGCATCATTTAACATCAAGTGTACAGACAACTCAAAATCTGAAGTGATTTTATCCCCTGTCCCTCTGATTGGATGGTGTTTTCTTGTTGCCTTCATCCTGTATATTTGTCTTAGTTTTAATTGACATTTTTAAGTCTTAGTGAGGAAGTTTCCCTCTATTTCTGTAAAAATAATTTTAGCCCCTGGGGCCCTTTTGTTTGTTGCTAAACTAGAGCAAGCATTGCCTCGGTTTCCTGGTGAAGATATTCAAAGTAAAAGGAGAAACGTTGCTCCCCAGACAAGGCAGACCTCTCAGGGACACAAATTCTCTTTTTACATCCCATTTCCCAGGACCACTTCGCCCTGTAACTAACACTCCCCCCCATTACGTTCCTTCACCACGTGAAGATAACATGAGACATCTCTCTAATAATTATGCCCTGATGGGCTTGTAGCATCATCTCACTTTGGGGCTAACTTTTTAAATTTTACATTAGCATATCCTCAGTTTCCTTAGCAAATTTAGTTCAATTAAGTGACTTTTTATTGAGCATTTATGCTGTGCAGGACAGTGCGCACTGCTGTTAGGAGGATGGATTGCTTTCCTCACAGAGCACCTCTGGTGCCAGCTGGGCCTCAAGATGCTTTCTGGAGCCGTCTTCTGATGGGCAGGCACAGCAAGAGGAGGCTTCCTAATAGCTGCTGTGCCCAGACTGACTTGGATTCGGCTTTAGGCAAAGCCCGCATTACCTCCACCTTCAGCAGATATCATTTGACGTAAGAGCTGAGATTATTCAGAGAACACTAGGAATCCTTTGGTTTCCCAGGAGCCCGTGAGGAAGTAGAAAAAATAACTAGAAAGGTGCATTTGGTTAAAGATTTTTGAAGTGTAAATGTCCGTGTAGGTACCTGAACATTAGCTCAAAGATTATTTCAGAAACTGACTCCCACCTTCTTTGAGTCTCCTCAAGTTTCCCTGGTGATTATACTGTTGATTTTATAACCAGCAGCCTCTATGATCCTGTTATTATGATTTAGGTCTTAGGATACCCTGAAGAGATTTTGATCTGCATATTGTAAAATGCTTTCAGTGGTTACCAGTCACCATATCCCAGAAACAAAAGATGATACATGCTGGTGCCTGGCCAAGGGACTCAGACTATAGGTCATTTAATGGGCCCTGGACCCAGCTTACCTGGGAAAGCAAATCAGTCATCAAATGCCAGGCAAAGGGATTTGAACATTATTCTATAAATGTTGTATGTTGTAGAGGAATTTAGGCAGGAAGTAACATGACCAGCAATTCCATGTGTCTAGCAACATGGAGGAGGTGAGCTTTGGGTGCATCAGGAGACTTTTGCAGTAGACATGAGCAGACGGTGAGGAGGCCAGTCCACAAGCACTGGCAAGTGAGAGGGCTGGAGGACAGGAGGGAGGAGTTAGTTGGAGATGATGCTGTGGGGTTTTGTCTGATTAATTAATGGAGGAATTATGACTTTAATGAGGATGAGAAAGGCTGAAGAATCTGGCTTGTCAGGAAGAGGGTGAATCCAGGTTTGGACATGTTGATTTTGAATTGCAAGAATGATAAGAGCAGAGGTTCAAAATTTAAAACAGAAGTGAGTAGAGAGGCCAAAGTTGGACCAAGACATTTGGGATCATTTAGAGGAATTTTTGAAGTGATTGGATGGATGAGATTATCAGTTGGGAACAAACTGAGAGGGATAGATTGAGGTAACAGGGATATTGTCACACTTTAAACAACAGGAGGAGAGATACCTGGACTCAGGCTATCTCAAGAAGAGTGAAGATTACATAGGCAAATAGAGAGGTGAATTCAATAATAGCTAGTAAGAATAATAACTAAGAAGAGTTATTCAGTTTAGTGGTTTGAGATAATATCTTTGTAAACCAATGTTAACATATCTACATCTGCATCTTTATCTTTCCATATAGCTTCATCTTTGTTTTTTTTTACTTTTTTAATTGAAGTATAGTCAGTTTACAATGTTGTGTTATTTTTTTTAATATGAGTACAGTTTTGAAGGTAATACACAAGTACATGAGCATCATGCATAATGAGGAATCACCAAATCCATTATTATTACAATTAAACAATGCAGTAATTGTTATCTTCAGTACTGTTTAACAAAGTTCTGGAATGGAAATTACCATTATTGTTTGACATTATTCTTGAAGTATTCAGGAAAAAAATAGATACTGGAAATGAAGAGTTATATTTATTATTATTTGCAGATTATTTTCTCAATCTAGAAAGCCTCCCAAATCAATAAATACATTAGAAATACTAGGAGTTGATTAATATGTCAGGTCATAATATAAATGAATAAGATTCAGTGGCTTACTTTTAAAACTCAGCACTAATCAGTTGAAAATAAAATGCTTGTGTTGTCAAAACAGTGACAGAAACATAATATACCCCAAAATAACTTAAGACATGTACAAGAACTTAATAAATAAAACTATAAGACTTCATGAAGGAAATTTAACAAGACATAAATAAATCCCATTAACAGGTTCCTTGAATGAGATGTATCAATATTGCAAAGATGCCATTTCTCTCAAAATGTTTTAATTCATTTGCTAGAATCCACCTTATACCTGCTCCCAACACAATGGCATCCTTTTTTTGGGGGGAAATGTGACCATATAGTTCCCAATTTTATTTGAGAATACACCTTTACATTAAAGGAATACATCAGGAAAATTATGATAAAGAAGAGTAATAACATAAAACTTGTGCTGTAGACTTCTAGTATGTAATTAAAATATTGGTGACAAAATTGACGAGGAATTTAATGAGACAAAAAAGTTATTTAAGAAATAAACCCAAGTAACTAATGACAATTTACTTTTTAGGCTAGCATTTTTACAATAATGAGAAAAAATAGATTATTTAGTAAACAATGTTGAGATAATTTTAAATTTGGAAAAATACTTAAGATATTTACTTATTACCATAGATGAGAATAAAACCCCAAATATTAAATGTTTAACTATTAAAATACTAGAATAAAAATGAAGTGAATAAATTTTATTTTTGTAATACTCAAAGGCAAGAATCATTAAAAGGTTTCAGTATTTAAACATCATTTTTTTCTTTTTGATAAAAAGAAACAAAAGCAATTTTAATCAATTATATCCTGATAAAAGACATTTGCAATGTAGATGAGAGACAAAGATTTATTATAACCACAATATAAATAGAAATAAGACAATACAGGAAAGACCAACAATGATTAGGTGATTTATAATAGGTGAAATGATCAAAGTCAATGAATGTGAAGATACAGACAAATTCATTAGCAGTTTAAAATGTGTCCCAGTGGCAATGAATCTGTGAGCAAATGGGAATTGAAATGAACTCTGTTGGAGGGTAAATTGTTAGAACCTTCTCAAGGGCAACCAGACAGTATGTATAAAATTTGAAGATTAGCAAGTCTTCTAGTTCAGAAAATCCACACTGAGTATTATCCCAAAAGGAGATAATTGAAAACTTTAAAAAATGTGGATTAATAGAGGAATATTTATAAAACAAAAAGTAAAACATCTTCAAGTTTATCAGTCATAGTTAAGTTAAAGTACTTTGTCATAAATGTACACACACAAACACACACGCACACACAAACATGCACACATTAGAATATGGTGTGGCCATCAGATACTTAAATCAACATGTCCACAATATAAATAAAGTCCCAGAATAAAAAAGACAAAGAGAAAGGGAGAAAGATAATTTTAATATGCAGTGGCTGGAGGAAAATATACCAGAATCTTATAAAAATGTTACTGGCCCTATAAATTATTTTAATTTTCTTAATTGTATCTTTTTATATATAAAATAAGCATATATTAAATTAAGTTGCAGCTGGAAAAAGATAAGGCTATTTATAAGTATTGTTTCATTATTTAGACATGAAGACAGCAAAAAGATTCTGTGCCTGGCTTGTGGAAAGAGAGCAAATTGTGCAGATTATTTGCTGTCACAGCACCCTCATGAATCCTCAGCCACCACGACCAATTTGAGCTTCCTTAGTGGACACTTTCAGTGAGTATTCAAGTGATGCTGCATAGTGCAGAGTCACTGGGCTTACATGAGAGAGCAGTTCTCTACCTCTGCAGTTTTCCATGGCAAAGACGCAGTCTCCAGATTGGAACACTCTCGAGCTGTGCTTTTGAGATACTCCCTGAGAAAATCTACAACGTGAGCTACAAAGATACTTTAAACTAAATATGAATTAGCCAGCGCAATACAAAACGATAAATGAAAGAACAAGATTAAATTTTGACATTTGCACTCACACAGAGAACTTGAAATGGGGTGAGAAGGAAGATGCATTATTTTTCCACTTCTCCTAGTAGGTCGGTGTGGTACAGGCAATTCATTTCATGGATCTTTAATTTCTCCATAAAGGTATTTATCTGAACCACCTGGGAAATGGTGCTAGAATACACCAACCTTTAGCAAGAAAAAAAACAGATATCCAAATACTAAAGTCTATGAATCTTAACGTTCTTGTAGTTAATTTCAAAAGGTGTAATTGAGCCGCAGACACTACCAAACGAAGCATACTGTGTTACCTGGTTTCTGTTCTCAACCGTCAGTTAGCTTGCTAGAACTGCTGTAACAAAGTACCAAAGACTAGTGGCTCCAACAACAGAAATTTATTTTATCACAATTCTAGAGGCTGAAGTCAACTGTTAGTTTCTTCTGATGCCTCTATCCTTGGCTTGTAGATGGTCATCTTCTCCCCTGTGTGCCTTCGTATGTATAAGTATGTCCTAATCTCTTCTTCTAGGGACACCAGTCACATTCGATTAAGGCCTCCTCTAACGACCTGCTTTTAGTTTAATTACCTCTTTAATGACCCTGTCTCCAAATATAGTTACATTCTGAGCTTCTGGGGGTTAGGGCTTCAACAAATGGGTCTTAGGGGAGCACATTAAATTGAAGGAATGAGTGCTTGGCTGTATCAAAGACCAGATGAATCTTTAGTACTGTTGGTATAGTTTTTTTTAAATATATTCAACTAAGAAATATGCTGAAAAATATTATAATGGTCTAAATTATCTGAACATGGGCGATAGAAATCCTTCCATGTCCTATTTTAGGATAGCATGTTGATAAAATCATGTCGTCTCTATGATCTTCCTAGAGGTACAGAAATGTGGAATATAAGTAAAGTTTCTGGAGCAAGACATCTTAGGTTTTGTGATACGTAATTGTTAAATCACTCAGTCGGTTAACAAGTAATTATCAAGTGAGCCAGGCACTGTTCTAATTACTTGGGATAAGAATGAACAAAGGAAATTGAGCTGCTGCCTTCAGAAAGTTTGCACTCAAATGAGGAAGACAGTAAGTAAACGTGCAAACCAATAAATAATATAAGTTAGGAATTTTATATGCTACCAACAGAGACTAAAATAGGAAAATATGGTTGAGAGTTACTGGAGCTGGTATTTACTAAGGTCAGGGAAGGCCTCTGCTGAGACGAAATTTGAGTTATATGACCTTGCTGATGAGAAGGGCTCTCGGGAACAGCGAGAGCAAATTCCTTTAGAATGAAATGGTCTCCAACTGTTAAAAGACAGAAATAAGGAGATTGTAATCAAAAGGAAGTGAACAAAGCAAATGGAGGGAGAGATTGTGTTCAGAGAGACCTTCCAATTATAGAGACATTCTGGGGTTGCACTAAAAAGTTTAGATTTTGTTTTAAGTATAATTGCATTTCATTGAAGATTTGAGGTGGCAGTGTAACTTGACCTTAAAAAAAAAAAAGGAAAGATCACTCTTGCTCAGAAGGGAGGCAGAGAAGGGGCAGGGAGACCAACAGAATTGTTGCTACAGTGATGCAGGCAGTAGGACTTCAGATGGACTTGAGAATGGCTGGAGAAGTGGACATGGGGAGTAGTTGCCAAATTTGGGATATATTTTGGAAATATATCTCGTAGAAGTAACATGTGGATTGGGTATGTGGTGTAAGGAGAAACGAGTGATCTGAGATGAATGTAAGATTTTTTTGGTTTTATAGCTGTTGAAAGGTGGTGTCATTTACTGGAAGATTTTTTTGTGGGGGTATATTTGTTTTGTTATTTTTATTGAAGTATAGTCAGTTTACAATGTTGTGTCAATTTCTGGTGTACAGCATAATGTTTCAGTCATACAAATACATACATATATTCCTTTCATATTCTTTTCATTATAGGTTACTACAAGATATTGAATGTCGTTCTCTGTGCTGTACAGTATAAATTTGCTTATCTATTTTATATATAGTAGTTAGTATCTGCAAATCCAAAACTCCCAGTTTATCCCTCCATCCCCTTTCCCTTTTAGTAATCGTAAGTGTGTTTTCTATGTCTGTGAATCTGTGTCTGTTTTGTAAATAAGTTCATTTATGTCATTTTTTTTTTTAGATTCTACATATAAGTGATATGGTATTTTTTTCTTTCTGACTTACTTTACTTAGTATGACAATCTCCAGGTCCATCCATGTTGCTGCAAATGGCATTATTTTATTCTTTTTTAAGGGTGAGTAGTATTCCATTGTATATGTATACCACTGTGGGGGTATATTTGGAGGAAAAATAACAGGCTCTCTTTTGACAAGGGAAATCTGAAATGGACAAGATGATAGACGATTGGCTAGGCATCTTATTCTCAGGGATGAATTCCATCCAGGCAAGAAGTGTAAGTTTGAGAGTTGTCGGTATGTACTTTATACTTGAAGCCATGGGGAGCTGAATGAGTTCATATAGGTTGTGTATAGAAAGAGAGAAGGGATTCTAGGACTGTGTTAAAAACTTTGCACATTTTTCAGGTTTGGAGGATAAGGAGGTCCTTATAAAAAATAGTTGTCCGTTAAGTGAGAGAAACTCAAGAGACTGGGGAACCTAGATAAGTTTTCAAGAAATGGTAACAGTCATTTGTGTTAAATTCTACAGAATGGCTTTGGATAAAATGAGAACAGGTAATTTATCATTTGCTTTGGCAAAATGAAGGTCTTTGGTGTTCTTACTAAAAGCCATTTCCTTGGAGTGAGGAAGATGAAGCACTATTTGAGTACATTTAATGAAGAATGTAAAGGAAAGAGGTAGATGCAGTCAGAGTAGATTCCTTTGAAAAATTTAACTACTGTAGGGAATTGGGCTATGGTCAGAAGCAAATGTGGATTCCAGATAATTTATGCTCATGGGTGGGTGTCTGTGGATGTTGCTTAAATTTGGTGATGTTAGTTGGTTTGTTGAAATGAATCATCCAGTAAAGAACAAGAAACTGATAATACAGGGAAGAGAGAGAGAAAGGAATACTTCAGGAAAAAAAATTCCTTGAGTAGTCAGAAGAGATGGGATTCAGGACACAGACAGAGAGGTTGCCCTTAGATAGGAGTGGAAGCATGTCTTCCATGGTAACATGATGGAAGGCAGATTTTGGAGACAGAGATGTAGGTGCATTAGAAGAATCAGTGGTGGGCAAATGAAAGAATCTCATTTTGTTGCATTTATTATCTTTATGCATTAAGCAGTATCATCATCAACTGAGGATGAAAGGATGAAAAGGTCTAGGAAACTTAAGGAGCACAAGGCATTGTGAAAGTAGCCACCTTCTTAATAGTGGGAAAGTGAGTTTACTAGGGAAGTGTAGTAGTAGAGGGGGCAGTCTGGCATTGTTAAAGGATTCCTTGAACTGTCATAAACTTATGCTTGATATTGCTGAGTAAACCAGTGCTGTTCAGCTACTGGGTTCAAGTTTTTTGTTGTTGTTATTCTTTGTTTTTTTTTAGCTGTAACTTACAACATTAGTTTCAGGAGTAATGATTAAGATATTTCTTTAGTTTGCAGAATGATCACAATAAATCCAGCTAACATTTGTTACAGATTTTTTTCTTGTAATGAAAGCTTTCAAGATGTACTCTCCTAGCTATTTTCAAATATCCAATACAGTATTTAGTGTTATTAACTATACTCACCATGCTGTACAGTACTTCCCAAAGATGTATTCATCTTATAACTGGAAATCTGTACCTTTTGATCCCTTTGCCTATTTCCCCATTCTCCACCCCCTACTTCAGGTATCACCATTCTGTTCTCTATATCCATGAGCTTGTTTTTTTGTTTTTAGATTCCACATGCAAGTTTGAACCTATGGTATATTTTTTTTTCTGTCTGATTTATTTCACTTAGTATCATGCTGTCTAGGTCCATCCATGTTATTGTGAATGGCAAGATTTTATTCTTTTTTATGGCTGAATAATACTCCATTGCATGTATATATGTGTGTATATATTTTTTATATATATCACATTTTCTTTATCTGTTCATCTGTTGATGGACACCTCGGTTGCTTCCATGTCTTGACTATTGTAAATAATGCTGCTATGAACATAAGGGTGTAGCTATCTTTTCAAGATGTTGATTTCTTTTCTTTAAGATAAATACCCAGAAGTGGAAGTGCTGGATCATATTATAGTTCTATTTTTAAGTTTTTGAGTAACCTCAATACTATTTTTCATAATGACTGCACTAATTACAGCCCCACCGACATTGCATAAGGATTCCTTTTTCAAATGTTGACATTCTTATCAACACTTGTTATTTCTTATCTTTTTGATGATAACCATTTTGACAAGTGTGAAGTGATAGTTCATTGTGGTTTTGATTTGCATCTCCCTAATGATTAGTGATGTTGAACATCTTTTCATGTACCTGTTGGCCATCTGTATGTCTTCTTTGAAAAAGTATCTATTCAGATCCTTTCTCCATTTTTGATTGGATTGTTTGAGGTTTTTTGTTTTTTTTTTTCTTGCTATTGAGTTGTATGAGTTCTTTATATATTTTGGATATTAGCTCCTTATCAAGACATATGATTTTCAAATTTTTTTTCCCCATCCTGTAGGTTGCCTTTTAATTTTGTCAATGATTTCCTTTACCACACAGAAGCTTTTTAGTTGGCTTTTTAATAGTCCCACTTGTTTATTTTTGCTTCTGTCACCTTTGCACTTGGTATCAAATCCACCAAAAAAAATCATTGCTAAGACTGCTGTCAAGGAGTTTGCCACCTACGTTCTCTTTTAGGAGTTTTCAGGTCTTGCATTCAAATCTTTAATCCATTTTTAGTCAATTTTGTATATGGTATAAGTTAGTGGTCCAATTTCATTCTTTTGCAATGAAATTTTTGTTGGGTTGAATGTTTGCAGGAAGTGCACAGAGCAACACAAAGTCAAGATAATGCACAAGCAAGTAATACCACTAAACTGTTGACTCTTGGCTGAGCAAGAGGGATATGAACATACAAAGGAGGTGATGAATAGTGAAAATCTGCTATGGTAAAGAAGAGGCCTCAGTGACATCAGAACATTTTGGAATGGTAATTTTAGAATAAGTGACCTGGAAGGATTAGATGTGATGGTCAGACAGGAGGTGCAGATCCCAGTGATAACAGGGTCTGTTGTATGACCATATGCACGGGTCATACAATAGACAAAGAGTATCAAGGAAATGAGAGGCCATTGTGTTAAATGGATCATATTCCTGACTTTTAATGTAGTCAGGAATATGAAAGATGAGAATGGTGAGAATCTCAGTTGTGGACAGAGGGTGGAGACAGTTCGAAAATATCAAGGAAGAGCCCAGAGGACATTACTTCTATGCCTTTCTTACTCTACTTCAACTTCTCTGTGTGGGAGAAACAAAGCAAAAAAAAGCCAAAAAAAAAAAAAAAAAAAAAAAAGCCAGCGTTTTCTTGTGAAGGTGGCAGGGGAAGTATGTCTTCCAAAGAGCAGGTGTCTGAGTAGTAAAGGAATTGTGAGTGGAAGTGAGTTTCAGAGAAAACTTGGGATATCAGAGAGTAAGTTTTTTTTTTAACAGGAAAAGTAATAAGGCTTGTGAGGGGAGGGGTGGATGATCTTTGAGCACAAGAATTCATGTTTTCATGATGGTTAATTTGGGAGGCTGGGACTTTGAGTGGTGACTGAGTTGAATGAGGAATCGTTGTAAGGCAGAATGGTGATATCTCCTGTCCTTAGGACTGGGTGTTATTTAGGTTATCAGGCAACGATCTCACCTGTGACTGGTGAAATTTTTTCAAGGAAGGAAAGACTTATAACCAACCTTCAGGGAGGTTGGTCATAGTCTCAGGAGAATAAATAGCCCATAAAGGAGCTGATTTAAGAGGAGCTGGACTCTGGGAGGAGGAGGGCTCTGGATTCTCCTGCGGCTGGAGGTGTTTTTAAAGTCACTGTAGAACATAGGTCAGTGGAGGTGTCTGTTGTGTCCTGGGTTGCTCAGTTCAGTGTCTGTGCCAAATGCCCTGCAGCGGGCCTTCTTTCCCCGGGCCGGTTTCAACAGGGTTTCTGTGTGTGGTAGATTCTGTCGATCAGATGGATTTGCTCGAGCCTTGATTTTGGAACTCAGTTAAGGAGGAGAAGGCGTGGAAAAAAAGGCCATCATCATTCTGCTGGGACCGATGGTGACAGAGACAAAGTAAGTGGTTCTGAAGCTGGCACTTCCCACCCCCAGCAGCTGGTTGCTTAGTAGTGAAAGGAGCAGCAACAACTTTGGTGCCCAAGTATGAGGCGTTATTTTTGGAGGCTTTGCCTAGAATCTGCCTCTTGGGCTCTCTCAGTGATTCTGTAAGCCATTTTCTATCCTGGAATAAATGTCCTTTGCTAACACTACCCCAGTGATTTCTTTCCTCTACAACCTGTACCAAGCCCTTCTGTTCCTGTGGCTCCCCCTCCCCAGTAGGGATGATCCGCCAGAGGTTAGGTGCCCAGGCTAGTACATTTATTGGCTGTGGGGGTTAAAAATATTAGCTAGGACCATCAAATTTTCTCTCAGGATTTTTTTCCCCCGAGAAATAAGATTAGAATGAGTCAATTATGAGAGGTAAGGAATGTTACTTTCATAAGGTGAGCCTCACTGAGAGGATAATCAGGAAAAGAGAGGAAGAGAGAGAACCGTGAGCTGGGTTGTAGTACGTGTGAGTGCGTGTGTCTGCACACGTATCCACAGTACTCCTGAGTCGCTGACAAATGCTGTAAAGTGACTGAAGTGACTTGAGATATGACACTGCTTCCCCAGAATCAGAAATTACACTCACCAATGTGGTATCCCTTGTGTTCTCCTATTTTCCCTTCTATTTGCAAGTAGGCAGAAATGTTACTGGGCTCAGCAGTCACTCATTCCTCTCTGGAGTATTTGTTATCCGCCTACACGCGTCAGGCTGTAGGCAAGGTATTGGGGAAACAGAGAAGGAAAACTCAGACAAGACCCTTGACTGCATGAAGCCTATAGTTGACTGCAGAGGGTGGACATTAAACAAAAAAATTAAACATGGTTATTATTATGTGCAGGGAAGACTTGGTGTTAAGAAGCAAACCTCGTAGGGAAACCTAAACTAGTGTAGGTGGTTCTTCTTAGGGAAAGGTTACTGTCAATTTATTTCTACATGTAATAGTGTAATTCATAATGCATGCCATAACAAACTCGAGTCTTTTTTTTTAATTTTTATTGAAGTATAGTTGATTTACAATGTTGTGTTCATTTCTGGTGCACAGCATGGTGATTCAGTTATACATACATACATATTTCTTTTCGTATTCTTTTTCATTATAGGCTATTGCGAAGTACTGAGTGTAGTTCCCTGTGCTATACGGTAGGGCCTTGCTGTTTATCTATTTTATGCATAGTAGTTAGTATCTACGAATCTCAAACTTCCGTTTATCCCTTCCCACCCCCTTTCCCCCTTGGTAGTTTGTTTTCTATGTTTGTGAGTCTGTTTCTGTTTGGTAAATAAGTTCTTTTTTTTCACTTTTTAAGATTCTACATATAAGTGATATCATAGGGTATTTTTCTTTCTCTGACATACTTCACTTGGTATGACCGTCTCCAGGGCCATCCATGTTGCTGCAGATGGCATTATTTTACTCTTTCTCATGGCTGAGAAACTCAAGCCTTAAAGTCTTAACATAACAAGAATTTGTTTCTGACTCACATAGTGTCAAATGGAGGTTTATTAGGTGGCTGTCCTCTCAGTGTTGATCCACACGTCCCTTCTTTCCTTCTTGCTGTTTCTGAGTTCTCTAGGGTCTCCTCAGATTCCCCTGCTGCTTTCAGCTGCCCAGAGATCAGAGCCAGGGTGAGGACGATTGTGAATATGACACTTAATTTCAGCCTGGAAGGGATTGCTCACATTCCACAGAGAGCAGTCCTGTGGACCCAGTGGGGGCTGGGTGGAAGGAGAGAGGGTTGGGAAATATAATCCTTCACAGGTTAGCTGCTTCCTACCAACAATTCTGTACAAAAGAAGGAGAAATTCCCTACTTGAGTAGCAGTTGTCTCTGCCACAGACACACGAAACAGACACACTTGCATTTTTGAGAAATAACTAGACTCAAAAAGCAGATGTAGAGAAAAATATGACTGCAAAATGTTACTAATGTTAACAACAGTCCTGTTGAGAGGATGCTGGGTTTAAATAGATGTTTTCATGTAGCACATGGGAAATCTAACCCTTAAAATTTGCACCAGAGATTAGAGTGAACACTAGGTATGTTACGCCCTGGGAGCTAATGCTAGAGTTCTGTGGAAGTAATCTGGACTGGAATTTAACCTGTGACCCCATTCACAAACTTGAAGTCTTTAGGAGAATCCAGTGGTAGGGAAACGTGGGTTTGACACAAATTCCACTTTCAGTTATTGTGTAATCTTCAAATTTGACCATTGGTATTGATACTTTTTGGTATTGATTCTATATGTGAAAATCACTGTAAGCAATGGAGAAAACCTATGTAATTTGAATTTTTATGGAAGAATCGCAGGGGGCCAAAAAAACTCGTGTTAACACAAATGGACCTGTGACAACAAATTACATATACTTTTTTACTTTTTTTTAAATGTTTCATTGTTTCTAAGGATTTTAGAATGTAGCCTGGGATGTTGTGATTTATAGCAAGAACTGTGATATTCGTCCTCATTTCTCTCACTGAATTCCCCACACCCTTGAAATTTCCTAAGTGCTGAGAAGCAGTGAAGTTGTCTCTTGTCATGGTAAGGAGGAGACTTTTGGACCCCACCAGGGGAATGGTGGCCAAGAGAACCAATCACGTGATTATGGGGTCAGAACCTTTGGGGAGAGGAGAGAGTAGGAGGGTGTTGAATCGATTGCCAGTGGCCAGTGATTTAATCAGTCATGCCTCTGTGATGAAGCCCTCATAAAACCCCAAAAGGATCGGGTTCGGAGAGCTTCCATGCTGGAGAACACACGGAGGTGCTGGGCGAGGGGCCTGGAAAGGGCGTGGAAGCTCTGCACACTTCCCCTCCTTGCCCTGTGCATCTCTTCCATCTGGCGATCCCTGAGTTACAGCCTTTTATAATAAACTCTTGATCTAGCAAGTAAAGTGATTCTCTGGGTTCAGTGAGCTGCTCTGGCAAACTAATCAAACCCAGGGAGGGGGTCCTGGGAACCTTCGGGGTTTGCAGACATGCACTACCATATGTAAAATAAGCAGTCTTACTGTACAGCACAGGAGCTGTATGCAGTACTTTGTAGTGGTCTGTAATGACAAAGAATATGAAAAGGCATATATATATGTATGTGTGTGTGTATATATATATATGTCACTATGAGGCCTATGCTGTACATGAGAAATTAACACAACGCTATAAACCAACTATACTTCAATAAAAAAAAAAACCTCTGACTTAACGGTCAGTTGGTCAGAAGCACAGGTAACGTGGGCTTGCAACCAGTGTCTGAAGTATGTGTGTGGTGGGGATGGGGGATGTGCGGGGCGGGGAGGGGAGTCTTGTAGGACTGAAGCTCTGAAATCTGATGTTGTCTCCCTGGTAGATCGTGTTGGAATGGAATGGAATTGCAGGGCACCCCAGTCGGAGAATTTCTTGTTTTGTGTAGCTGTCTCTGGAGTTTTCATTGACATGGGGGAGACAGAGTCCCCTCGTCTCCAGAATGAACAGACAAATACAGTGTGCGTGCAGATGCTGCTAGGTTCCAGGGAGAAGTGCCGTGGGCTCGGGGCAGCTGTGGGGAGAGTTGCTGTTTCCCATAGACTGGAGGGAGGCGTCCTCACTGGTAAGGTTTAAACAGAGACCTGAAGCAAATTGACTAAATCCTGCTGATACCTAGAAGGAGAGTCTTCCAGGCAAGAAACAGCAAGGACACAACTTCTTAGAAAGGCAAAGTGTTATCTAGAATGATCCAGGACCAGCAGCCCAGTTAGTGGGACCAGAGCAGTAGGAGTCACGGTTGAGTGGCAGGGATGAGGCCAGAATGGGAGGGCCTTTTAGAACTTTGTAAAAACTTATATTCTGAGTAGGCTATGAGAGTGCGTGAGAAAGTTTTGAGAATAATAGTGACACCATCTGACGTATAAGGAGATTACTCTGGCTGCTGGTTAGGGGACAGACTGAAGAGAGCCTGACTGGGGAAAGAAAGAGCAGTAAGGAGGCCACTGCAGCGATCTGCAGGTGGTGTGGACCGGGTGGTGGGAGGCTGGATTCTAAATACTGTATTTCAAAGCTGAAGACCACAAGATTTTTTGGTGGCTTAGATGTGGAGAATAGGAGAATGAAAGAAATGAAAGAACCAAAGATGACTTCACAGTTTTAACCATTGATTTTGGGGCTGTGATAAAGACTGCACGGTTAAGTCACACAATGGCTTTTCAAACAGTGCCGAGCGCATGATGAGCAATCAGTGAATACTAGCTTTTTATTGTTTTCAAATGCCTACCAGTTAGTTTCCACTCTTTCCTTTGTGCCTTCATGTTTGCTTTCACGTGTTTGACTTCTGGATGTTTACTTGGCTGTCACCTGAATGCCGTTTCTCTCAAGTGCTCACCATCTAGTGATATAAATTTGAGTAATGCAGTCATCCAGGTGCCGGTGCCTGGGACGGAAATCAGCATAGAGTTCACTTACTGAGTAGCTATGGGCAAATTACTAATCTCTCAATTTTGTCTCCTATGAAATGAGGATAATGATATTTACCTCCCGAGGCGATTATGAAAATTAAAGAATATCCAGATTCAAAAATGAGAGTCACTACAGAGTATGAGTTATTGCAGTTTTTATTGTTGCCTGTACTCCAAGAAGGCTCTTTATGCTAATCCTAGCTACTCAAAGGCATGAAAGAAATGACTTTGAACGCATTAGTCATTCACAGTGAGTTTTATTCTTGTTTGGTAAGATTTGAATGTTTTTATTGGTGAGATTTGGATTTTTTTTTTTTAATTTCATAGTTTGGGATTTATTGAGACCTGAGCAGCTCTACTGAACCACTTTAAAAAACATTTATGAACCCAGATCTTCCACTCAGGATGAATACTGGGCCCAGGAAGGAAGTGTGGCCCCGTACCCTAATGCATATGAGATACTTCCGGGGTACAGCTATCAAACACAGCTGTTACAGATTCAATGCTCAGCAAATCTTGTGTCTAATAATTACAGCGTTTCTTTTGTTGTGGGGGGCGGTTGTAAAGCCTTGATCACTGAAACAAAAATTGAGGAAAGAACACTGAGGAACCAAGAGTGTGACTTTTTATCATATTTCAGTTGTTTCTTCTTGAGACTGAAGTTGGGAAAAAAAAACAAACCCTGTATGTTTTTCCTAAGCCGGGTAGGAATACATTGTTCATTGTTCATCATTTTATATTATTTTACTACTCACAGGGATTTCTAGGTGTGGACTCATTTTAAACTAAAAACCCTTATTCTCACCCATTGAGTTACGCTCCTTAGGCAGATATTATAATTCCTAATTAATAGAAGATGGAACTGAGACCAAATCACAGGGTTATTTGCTTAATAAGGGCAAGAGACGGTCTTTCATCCGTATCTGCCGTCTGCATCTCGGACCTACATTTTTTTTTCCCTTATGGAAAAATGGTAGCGACACAACCATTATGAAATGTTAGTCATTTAGTACCAGAATTGTTCTAATAAGTAGAAAAAAGGGTGGTATTTGAGCATTTGCATTTTTTGATAAATGTCTTATGGAGAAGCAGTGAGGTTATATTTTAATTTTAGGCACAAGGCAGTTACAAAATAATTTCACAGCCCTGTTTCAGTAGAGGTTTGGAGGATACGCATGTAAGCTGTTCAGCAGGCTTGTGTACTGTGCATTTCATTTTTATCTTAAGTGATGTAAAAACAGTGGGAAGATTCCTGTGATTGTCACTGGAATTTGTCCTCTGGTCTGACCTGTCTCAGAAGGACATCAGAAATGTGGCATTTTAGAATTAGGCTCTATAAAAAATAGTTATTGCATTTGGTAAGAAGCTCATGAGGTAATTTGAAAAATCCCTTTGTAACTAAGATACCAATGGCTTTTAAAATTCTTTGATATTTATGGGTACCTTCAAAATATGTGAGAAGGCATTTAAAGCCATTTAAAATATTTAAACACTTATAACTTGTTAGGCAATATTGTGATGACACGATGAAACCAAATTTATGTATATACCCATAGTCATTTTAAAAGCCTTGGTGTAAAGGCTTGAAATAGGTATGGAATAACTCAGTAAGCCTCATTCCCAATTCCTCTTTTTGTCAAAGGCACTCTGCAGAATTGTTGATGAATCTTAAATATACTTGTCCTCAGGAATATTCTTTCTTTCTCTCACATAGAGAATAGGAATAGAAATTGCTTTGGTAAAGTGAAAGAGGCTGTTGAAAATCAGATTTGGAAAAGAAGAGAAACAACTCTAACCTGTATCTACATTTTTTCAAGCCTTTATTATGAAATTCATATATAGTCTAATTGTTTACAAAGCTCTAAATAATCAATAATTTAAAACCACTTTGCAGTTAACTAAAGGAACAAAAAAATGTTTTTCTTAAGTCCTATAGCTAAAAAAAAAAATCGCTTTTTTGAGTCACGTGCTGAAAGAGTAAGTCATGCCACAAGGATCTATAAATCATTTTAGACCCAGTGCAGACAGTAGTCGCATGTTTCATTTGATCAAAATACTGGAAACACATTTGTCAGAGAAGTTTGACCTTGAGAAAACATCAGACTAATTTTCCCATGAACGGAGACAGGCATTTTATTCATAGGCTTATGGAGGGGAAGAATTAAACTATAATTTTCCTTGATACATTTTTGATAAGTATGTGATTGGCACTTGTACCATCTTCCTTTAATCATGACTTAATTAATACATGCAACTTTCTCCAAGGAAAATGGTGAATAATAATTCATTGATTCTTTAGTCATTTACCTTACTTTCTTAAAAATGACATGTATGAACTTATGATACATTTTTTTCAAATGATTTTTCTTTCAGTCTGTAGCATGGTATTCATTTCTAATATATCAAAATTTTATCATGTGTAAATATGAATAATTTACAATCGGCTGTATAAAAGTTTTATATATGTAGCCAATGACATGTATTTATCTTACTAAAAGATTGAATTACATCTACAGCTTTGAAACTTTTCATGTAATTTTCCCAAATACCTTAATGCCTTGTAAATTTTTTCTCATTGCTAATTTTTCCTTTTGAGAAAGGAGGAAGATCTTTATTTTACTATTTACTTGATTTTATTTATTTGTTATTTGTTTAATATTAGTTATGCCGTTGGATATGGTTAACAATGGCCCTTACATTTTAATAATGCAGTTTTTGTTTGTTAGCGAATCAGATGATTTCTAATCACAGATTTTAGCATCACTGCCAGGTTATCTAATTCAGCAAAACTGTGATTTCACTTACTTAACTCATTATCTTGTTCCTTGATTGTTCTTTTCTCCCCTCTCTGTGCATTATGGTCTGTCTTATTTTCTTAGCCTCTAAAGCCTCTTTCAGCTCTTTTATGGTCATCTCTTCTATCCTGTTAGTGCTTCTATTTCTACCCAGAACTGTGCTGGATCATAATGTTTGAACATTTATAAGGCTGTAGTTAAATGCTGAATTATAATTGTGTCCTGGCCCACAGCCTTGAATCTCCCACTCTTAAAATCAAAACATACTGTTTTAGTCCACATAACTATGCAAGTATTTTCTGTGCATGTTCAGAAGACTGACTTGCATAAGACCTTAGAGGGTTTATTTATGGTTTTATTCTAGACATTGGAGCCATTTGTTCATTATTCTTGTATATTTCAGTTTAACTACTTGGATTATGTGTATCAGTGGTACTCAAATGGTAGGTGAATAAATCACCTGGAGTGTTTGTAAGGATATTTATTTGGTCAAACATTCTGATTCAGTAGGTGATGGGTGTTATCGAGGAAACTACAGTATTAAGCAGAGCCCTAAGTGATTCTGGTGCACGTGGGACAAGGATTATACTCTTTAAAAAATACATATTGGTAATATTTCTCTATGAACTACTTAGAATGAGAAATGAAAGAAACTAGGATACTTTGGCCAAGTCTGAACACCCATTACCGTTCTTCTCTACCTAAGATAATTAGAAGCACTCTAGTTCCAGTCTTGAAATCATTGCCCTGGTGTCTGTTGCATCTGTGTCTGATTTGAAGTGATTGTGTGCTCACTCATTCCCATGAGGTATAAAAGATAGACAGCAATTTCATATGGCTTAGAAGGAATGTATTTGCAAGTATAACCCTAGTTTTTCCAATTTATTAAAACCAAAAAAAGTTTTAGAGATAGGAGAGTATTGTAGATAATTTATTCTAATCCCCTGTTTCTAAATGAAACTAAAATCTAGTCTCCTTAAAGAATCTGCTCATGACATATATATTAGTTGTTGATAATGTCACTTCCATCTCAGTAAGAACTCCTCCAATTCAAGTAATATTTTTCAGATTTTATTATTCATGAGAATCACCCAAAGTGCCTATCAAAATAAAGATTCCTGGGTTCAGCCTCAGAAATAATGATCCGTATAAAGCAAAGAGCACAGGAAACTCTTCTTTTAACAATCGTCCAGAGTGATTTGAATATGAATGGTTCAAGGAGCACGTTCTGTGAAGTAATGCACAATGTCCTGCTGGAAGGCTTGAAGGGTTACAGAAATAAAAAGAAGAATAACTAGCCTTAATCAATTAAGAAAAAAGTTATTCAGCCAGGCTCTATGACAAGCCCTGGGCAAGTAGACACAGCTCTCACCATTCAAGAAGCCCACTGGTTATAGGTGGTGACACGTAAGCAGATCAGCCTCTAACAGTGAGTCAGGTGACGTGGAGCACAGGGAAGGGAGCTCGCAGTCGTGGGGACTGTTGGTGTGGCCATCAGGAAAAGCATCCCAGAGAAAGTGACCCTTGATGTTTGTAGTAGGATGTGGGGGATGGCACTTCGGCTCTTGGGTAGTGAGAGTTAGCTTGAGTTGAGGAAACTGTTTCTAAAAAACAAACAGACAAAAAAAACTGTGATGAAGGAAATCATGACACGTGGGATTGTTACAGGGGATCGTGTCTGTGCTTAGCACCCACTGTAAACATTCAAGAAGTACTCATCTTTGTTTGTGTCACTTATTTTAATAGTGGGCTAAGACAAGAGATTGGGATGGAAAGAGAATCCCATGAAGACATTAAGAAGGGAAGGCCTGAAGCCCCTGAAGCTTTAGATCAAATAGCCAGCAAATATGTAGGGCATGATGTTATCCGTAGCTCACTTTTTGAATTCACTGCTCGATAATCTGTGGAGGAGCCAGCTTTTTCAAGGGCCAGGCCTTGAGCATCTGGGAAAATGAAACTTCAAGGGTATCAAATCTTGCAGAAAGGTCAAATGTAAGTAAGAACTGAGGAGTCTCCGCTGATCTGGGTGTTAGCTCTTCGTGACATTACTCCGGAGCACATGCATCAGAATAACTTGGGAGTGCTGATAAATATTCAGATCCCCGCCTTCCAGTTTGGGACTATTAAATTAGAATCTCTGGGGTATGTAGTTTGAGGATCTCAAGTGAAAAAGCATCCAGGAGGTTATTTTGCACAGTGAAGTTGGAAAACTAGTGAGCTAGGTAGACCTGTTTCGGTGTGTGGTAGAGGCACAGGCAACTGCAGAGCTTTCACTAGTGCAGAGAAAGTAAGTGGAAATAAAGCAAGTGTAGTCAGGATCTGTTATGAAAGCAAGACAGGACATAGAATAGTTAGGTCAAGGGAGAAATTTTTGTTTTTATATTTTGTTTGAATTAACAGTAATACATGGAAGAGCTTAAGTGTGTTATAGTCTGATTGGAAAGTCAGAAAAAGCTTTGGATTACATGTCTAGTTATGAGATACATTTCATTTGAGTTCTGAGGCTATAGGTTTGTACTAATTTGTTAATACAATCATCTCATGTATCCAACAGTTGAACATTTAGGAATCTCCAATATCTGAAGCACATCCCCCCCCCCAAGAAAATATGGAGAAAAAAAGGACTATTGAATTACTCATTTAAGAGTAAAACTTACCTCATTAAAGTCTAGCATATTATTGGCACAACATTAACTGAGTACTTTCTATGAACCATCCATTTTTACAGACAGTAGCATGATTAAAGATGAGTGATATCCCTAAGGAAGAAATGAAGAAATGAGATCTCAAAGCGGTTAAGTGGATTGCTGGGTTTCACAGAGCTGGGATGTGATAGGGGCAGAACTGTATTTTAAACTATGTCAGGTCATTCATTTTAATGAAGAGCTTTTAGATTCTCACTTAAAGGTAGCTTAAGACACAGTTCTTAAGCTTCTATCACATGCTTTATATTTCTAATACTAGTATAATTTTTATGCCAGATATTATTAAACTTTCGAACTGCCTTCTATATTGAATACTAAATCATGACTGTCATAGCAACCACAGGCACGTTGGGAAAAACAGTTTTAACAGTGAGATGTTTCAGCCCCTCAGATCACACTTAACACCGTGAGTGTTAGGGGATAAGGGAGTTATAGGAATTTGACTGGACACAATTGTGGGAGGAGTTCGGGGAGTAAAATTCTGGAAAGAAAGTTGGAGGAGTCACTCACCAGCAAATCCAAGGAGCCAACCACATCCAGCTGCCTAAGTGTGACTAAGGCTGCTAAGTTAGCGGGGAGGTCTCTGTTGTAGCTCCCATATCTGCAGGTTCACGGTGGAGCATCTGCTGTGGATCTGGAGCTGCAGGTGGTCATAAAGCTCATCAGTTAGGGAAAAGAGCAGCGCGTGCAACAGACGTGTAAACTACTTAGAACTCACAGGGCATCTCTGCATCTGACTCACCGTATCTGACTGCAGAAAGACTGCCAGGGAGCCATGGGAACTCCTTCACTTCTGCTTTCTAAATCTCATGGAAATTCAACTTTTGGCTAACTCTAACTTGGACAACAAGAGAAAGGGAATTCTGGAAAACATGGTTGTCAGCTTGAATCAAGTTGCGGCAGCACAATCAACCCATAATTTATATTACCAATTGCCTGCTTTCTTTTGCATTTGGGGATTAGATTGGTTCCACATATAGTGTGAAGTCGTACTTTAATAGGAACATGAGAAATGCCATGTGAATCAGAATGGCCATTGGCTACTACTAACTACTGCTACTCCTACTTCTGCTCCAGTTACAGATAGATAGCATTTATTGACTGCTTATGATCTGCAAGAACTGTTGAAATTGTTTGCACACAGTTTAATTTCATCTTCTTAGAGGCATGAGAGGTAACGTTTTCCTTCTCTTCCAACAGACGAGAGATCTGAGGTTAATGAATGTTGAATAACTTGCCCAAGTTATAAGATGACCCATTGAAAAAATTACTGACTAGTTTGTTAGGCTAAGGGGTGTAGTCAAACCACTTTGCTGTTGAAAGTGAAGCCAAGATCCCCTCATTGTGAAAGGAATATAATGGTGAGAAGAATGTGCAGGGCCCTGGTAGGTGGTTACACTTCTTCCGGGTGGAGGAGAACCCGTTTGCATCACCTAGGAGAGAGGACTGGGAGACACAGTGCAGAGCCTCACAGGACTGCAAGACCTGATAGGAGGTGAATTGCTCGCTGTGTATTTACAGAGGAAAAACAAGCCTTCTGACATCTGTAGTATCTATCATGAACCCTTTGTGAAAGGATAGAGAGGGAAGAGTACTAGCAAGATCAAGTTATCAGAAAAAAAAAAAAGAATAGGGAAGGACCACCTTGAATGGAGTCTAATTTTGCTTTTGGAGAACATGACTCATATGTACAGCAACTGCTTTTATAGGAATTGTCATTCTTCATTTTCTCATATAACCTGGCAGCTCATCTTCGTTGTGCATTGATGGTCTAGTGAGACTCTGGCAGGGAACTTGTTCCTGTGCGCTCTGTAAGCTGATCTCCATGCACGCAAAGTGGTACGTGAAGCCATGGATTTGGAATCAGAGAATGTGGGGAGAGTTGCTAGTTTCAGGGAGAAAAGAGAAAATGATACCTGTTCAGTCTAGTTTATACAGGGATTACATATAACTGTCATAGTGACTTAAACATTTTAAATCAAATGAATTATTTTTTGTAATGAAAAATATCTCATCTGGGAGGGATAGAACTTGACTAATACACGTTAAGCACCAAAAATAGGTTTCGCTTGGATTGGGATCGTTAACTTTTTCACAATAGGAATCATGATAAAATGTTTTCCCTTTCTCTCTCCCTCCCCTCCTTTCCCCACATAATAGTCCTGGGTGTTATAAATGCTGCAAAAATACCTCATTCATCTCACCTTCTATCATTCCCCGAAACATAACTACAAAATTGAGCTCTCCTTACCGGTGTTTGCAAATCATCTGTAGGTGAGACATGGGGAGTTAAAATGACAGTAAGTTTCTCATTGATAGGCAGTTGCTAAATTTTATGAGTGATGTTTTACCTTTAGCTTAATTTTAAAATGATGTCAAAATAGCTAATAAAGAAACTATATTTAAAAATGCAGAATGTATGCTATTTCTGTAACTATAAAAGGTAACAGCATACCAGAACATTGCTAAAAGCAGTTTTCAGTTGTTAGGGCCATCATTTTGTGTCTTTTTTCCTAGTGGCAATTTTTCTTGGCGGTACTTATTACTAAAATTGGTAAGTTTGAAATGCTTGAGAGGTAGCTAAATAAGTTCTTTAAGGTGTGGAAGATTCTGGAATTTTCTCTCTAATCCAATGACATTAAAAAAAAAACCCTCAGGAATAATTATATAATGTGCATTCAGTCACAAAATAATTGTTTTTCTACTGTGCTTTTAAAAATTTTTTCTGATTGGATTCTTTTTTCTAACATGTTGGTATTGACTGGATTGAGATACGGTCCACACAAATCAATACATGAGAAGACAAGTTGTGTGTGATGACAGTAATTCTCTCTGCAGGGTAATGGCCAAATGTCTGGTTACCAACGATTATATTTCAGGTAGCTGGTCAACACATGATAATTTGTTAGTAAATCATTTTGCTTTCTTTGGCTTACAGAATAATGCTCATTTTCTTCAAAATATATATATTTTGCTTACTATAATAGCATTATATTATATGTAGTATAATTATATATCATGGCTAGAAAGCTTGAAAATGAACATTCTTCAATTTGACTTACTTTTCTGACATATTTAGGGCATGAATGGTCTCAAAATCTTCATGCTATCTGGTTTCCAGGATTGTTTTATGTAGTATGTTGCTTGTGGCCAGATATAAGACAATGACTGCCGCTACAGAAAGGTTCTCTGTTAGGGAAAATTTTGTATACAAAGGTTAAAGAGAAGAAAAGGAAGGAAATTATATTAGGAATTTCTATAAGGGGGTTACAAAGGGGAAGGGTAAGAGGTATCATTCAGAGGACTGTGCAAGTGGATGGGATTTAGAAATCTCTAGTCTCGCTCATCGAGGGCAGAAAACCCCCCTGGACATTTTCTCCCGGCACTCATTCGTTCCTTGGATTGTCAGCGTTAATTATTAGGCAGTGAAACACATTTCACATGGGTAAGAAAGGACAAACATCATAGTTACAAGAAAAGCATCAACGAAAGGAAGATATGATTGGGATTTTCAGCCTAAGGGGCAAGTGATCTTTACTGTTATATGATCCTTCTTAATTTCTTGCCTCTTTGAGCTCTGAAATTTCTAGTACAATTTCTATTTTTAGAGGCCAGTAATGATATGAAGCTAAAACTCCTTAGTAGGGGAGAACAGTGTTGCTTTAAAAAAAATCCCCACTTCAGTTTTAATGTCCAGAACTGATACCTACCATTCACTTAAATACATTTCTTGCTTTTATGACCTATTTGTCCATTTCTAGTTAAAAATGTAAATCCAGTTATAATACCATGTTAAATTTCCTTAAGTCTGTTTTTTATTTCATGTTGACTGAATATTTCATGATATTAAAGTTACCAACTTTGTTATCAAGGTTTATTTGTGTCAGTATTAAGTATGGTCAGTCCTACATTAGTTCATAGATATTTTAAACGGGAAAATTTCTTCAGAGATCATTTCTCACTTCAAATTTAACTAGCATTCTATTTTGTTCATAAAAGAAGAACCTGTATAACTAACATTAATTGAAGGGAGTTAAGTCACAGAAGTCACATATTCCAAGGGTTTTAAAATTATTTTATTTGAATTTATTTAGGTGCCTTTGAAAGAAATTTGATCAGTGATGGGTTTAATTCGTGCTTCCTCTTCTCATTTTGTTGAAGTCCTAAATAATAATTGTGGTTACAAGACATTAGAAATCATTTCAGAGAGTTTCACTTTTTAAGAAATCTCAAAAAGATCCTAGCCATAGTGCAAGGTGTGAGTCTTAACGCCATGTTTCAGAAACAGAAACTGATATTCAGAGTGTCTGAAGTATCCTGTGCTGGGCCACACTAATCAGCAAAGGTGCTTTATTAGTATTTCATTTCCTTAAGGACTATTCCAAATTATTACCACTACTTATGCTAGAAGGCAAAGTGAATCATGCCAAAATTTTTGCATTTTTTTCCCTATGGTTTCTCAAGGCTCTTTTTAGCTAGAGAGCTTACATGTTTGTGAGAGAAAAATGCAAACTAGAGGAGTTAATTCCTAACCGATAAAAAAGTTGCTTTTGTAACTATGGTTACCAGAGGGGAAGAGGTGGGGGAGGGATAAATTAGGAGTTGGGGATTAACAGACACATGTTACTATATATAAAAGATACACAGCAAGGACCTAATGTGTAGCACAGGGAACTATATTCAATTTCTTGCAATAATATATAATGGAAAAGAATCTGAAAAGAAAAAATATATATGCATTACATGTATAACTGAATTGCTTAGCTGTACATCTGAAACTAACAGTGTAAATCAACTACACTTCAATGAAAAAATTTTTTAAATTAAAAAAAAAGAAAAGTTGCTTTTGTAAGTGGAGTCCATTCTTTTAAAGTTTCAATTTTGTGGCTTAAGCATTGTCCAGCTGAGGGAAACCAAAAGGCCAGGAGAAAATTCTTGCCCTTGTTAAAACCTTTCCAAGTGTTAGGAAGTTCTTTGCAAGGGCTTGACAGCCGTGTCTCATGGAGTTTGTGGTTAGTCAGGATGAAGGCAAACAAAACAGACTGGGCTCTTAGTTTACAGGGTGATGATGTGGCTTCAGTTTGCAAGGCACACTGTCACTCACTCACTCCTTGCTTTGCTTTCTCTGACTCTGCATTCCTGAATTGCTCATGGGTATATATACTGCACACATCAGGACTGAATCAATTCTTGCTAAAATTTGAAAAATAATAGTAGAATTGTAACAATAGTGAAAAATAAAATCACCTTACTTCAGTAAGGGGAATTTTTGGTAACGTTCTCATCCTCTAGCAGTGCTGATAGAATAGTAGTAGCCACTCGTGCTGTTCAGCATTTGAAATGTGGTGAGTGTGATGGAGGAACTGAATTGTCAATTTTGTTTAATTTTAGTTAATTTAAATTTAAATTTAAATTAAATATTTGCACATGGCTGGTGTCCACCACGTTGGACAAGGATGAGTCTAACTCTAGAGCTCCGAAGGGGCTGCTAAGTGTCCCTGTCCCTGCCCCTGCCACTTTCCAAAATCTGTGGAGCACTGGTTCTTTCTTTGGGCTCATCCACCCATACCTCTTTTACAAATTTGAGCATTCCTTTTCCCCTTTTGTGGGTCCAACTTGAATAGCCAGATCTCTATCTCTAAGACTCCTTGGTTAGCTAAGTCTCCTACTTGCCCTTTGGCTTTGAATTACTGGTGGCCTGTCTGCTTTCCATGAGTCTTCTTTTAATTGGGGCTGGATCCTGTTGCTTCCAATTCTGACTTACACTGACAGCTACTGAGCATGACTTCTGACAGTTAGAGCCGCTTACAGTGGGTGATTTGTGGTTCTTGAACACAGAGTACTTTCAGTATGTGCAGGGGACATCTTGGCCGTGCTCATTAGGGCCCCACGGCTAGTGTCTGCAGTCTCCAGGATCCCCACGTTCCAGACCTGGGAGGAAGCTGTCATTTCTCATTATGTTACTGCACAGCTGGATCATTACTGGCTGTAGAACCTTGGGGAAGCTATTTAATCCCCCTTGCTTCAATTTTCTCACTTACAAGATGGGGACAATAATAGTATCTACCTCACTTGGTTACTTGAGGAAAAAATGAGTTAATACAAGGGAGGTGTTTCGAATAGTTCTTGGTGTATAACGACTGCTGTATAAATAGCCATTATCAAAATTATCTCAGTAGTTTACATCCGATAACCCAGTTAAAATGGTTTCATTTATTTGCATTTAGCTCTTTATTTTTAGTATATGTCAGAATATCACAGAAGTACATTCCTTTTTTGCAATTTAGATTGAAAATTTTGTAGGGGAGACTCAAGAAAGAGACTATTTTGCATATCCAACTTCAGGAACTTGAAATTTGCATTTGACACTCAATTTCATCCAAAGTTCCTTACTCTGTGATGGGCAATTAAATGTGTGTGTTTCCTTTTTGTCTACTTCCCTCGTGTTGTACCACCTCTTCTGTCCCACACTACCTACTTTAGTGACATATCCTGGATCAACAAGACTTTCTTAGAAGGTAGTTAAAAAAATATCTGTTATTAATTCACATGCCCTTTTGGATTTTACCACTGCCCCGAATAGCTTTACAGTTTTTCCAGACAGAATACTCTCCACAAGCCCAAGACAGCTTTTTAAACCGCTTAGATGAGAATGATTTTTTAATGCAATTACACTTACATGTTAGAATTAGTGTCTCTCAAGTTAGAAATAAATATTTTATAATTGGTGTCTTTACCAAATACCAGAGTTTACATTAAGAATTGGATTTCCTGAAAAATAACCAAGCCAAGGACACCGTACACTTACGTTCATTTAGTACCACTGACTTTATATATTTATATATAAGTATGTGTGTTATATATGCATACGTATTTTGCTACTCGCTTACTTTACTTTTCCAGCAAGTATGCCTTGAATACATGAGAGAAGAAAGAAGTGGAAAATCAGGATGAATAATCTTGGCAGCTATGTAATAAAAATATGTAATTTTGTTCACAGAGCCAAATGACTAGTTTGTAAATAGTGTTGTGAGACACGGGTAGCCAGAAAGAAAAAAAAAATCTATAACTCAAACCATATACCAAGATGAATAGATACATTTATATGTAAAATATGAAATCTTAATAATATGAGAAGAAAACCTGAGAAATTTATAATCTTAAAAATGGAGCCGTGCTTTGTAACCATAACTTCTAATCTGGAACCCTTTACGGGGAAGAAAAATCACCTTAGAAAAGTCAGTTACATTAGAATAAAATCTGTATAGCAAAAATACCAAAATCAAATGCAAAGGTAGGGACACCTATTTGTAAGTCATATCACAGAAATGTGCTAATATTGCTAAGATTTTCTAGAAATGCAAGAACAAGACAAAAATTAAACCCATAATGAAAGGGCAGACATTTAATAAAAGAGGGTGGTAAATGACTCTTACACATAAACAATGGTATCCTAATCCAACTCTGAATATCTCTCAGAGTCCTAACAGAAATTCAAACTAAAGAAACACAAAATTTTTTTATCGATTGGATGAATGAGCATCTATAAGCCTGTTAAACCTGTGCTACTGCTGTGGTTATTAGTAGCAAAATGACACTCTCATGTGTTGTCTGTGCAAATGTAAGTAGTACATCTACATTAGATGATTTTGTAAGATCTGCAAATATTAAAACTATGCACATGCTTTAACTCAGTCATTTCTTCTGTCAGGAATTTAGTCCTGTTGCTGCATATGCATGAAATACAGTTTTCACAATTTTTTCACTGTATCATTATTGTAATAGAAGAAACAACTTAAATTTCCATAGTGTTTGATGGTTAAATAAAGGTATGTCCATACAATGGAAGGCTCTACAACTCTAATAATTAAAAAAAAAGAAAAAGAATAAGGAAGCTATCTCTATAGACAATGAAAGACAACCAAACTGTATTGTTAAAATTCAAGTTATTGTATAGTCCATAAAGTAAACAGCATAATGCAGAAATGCAGTCCAATAAAAATATGTTTCAATATGCACATACGCATAAAGAACTGCTGGAAGAATACATATTGTTCAAGGTGTCGTATGGACACTGGGTGTTTAAGCATGAGGATTAGAAGGAAACTCTTCAATGTATAATTTTGTGTATGTTTTTGATTGATGAATAGCATAAATCTTTTTCTAGTCAAAAATAAGTGTATTGAATTATATAAAAGGTTAATTAGGGGAAGTATCCCTTTGAGAAATTCAGAATAAAAACTTGTATTTCTATAACTTACATTTTAAGCTGTCTGTGACAATATTAATTACATTTATTATTTTGTCATGGTGGACCTCTGAAGTTTATTATTTTGAATTTCATCTCTCATTTTATTTTGCTAAGTTATAAAATCATAGTTCCTCACTGGAACAGGTCCGAAAATTGTTCATCATTTTTATTTTAGCAGATAGCAAAATAAGACCCAGGAAGATTACATTTGCATAATGTCAGAAAGCTTAAGTAGGGGAAGAAATGGACTAGATTTTCTATTTTATAACTTGCAGTCAGTACTTCAATGATGATGAATTCTATTACACTGCATTATCATTTCTTATAAGTTCTATTTTAGTTTTAAAGGCTTCTATTTTATTATTTTGGAAAAACCTTGAACTACCTCTTCTTCAAGGACAAAAATATTAGCAAAATGGAACATGAGAATTTTGAACTGAAAATATTAATATCTATTTTTCTTTTAATTTATTATTAGTCTGTAAAGGTCGTCCTTTGCTACAAAAGGGGAATTCATTTTCTAGTATGAGAATGCTTTGACAATGTAATGTCTATAATTGACAATGTCAGGAAAAGTGATTACTATTATCAAGAAGTTTTATAATTTAAAATGAGACCAGGTTTTAATATGATAATTAAGATGAGAATATGGATATTTTTCTGAAGTCTGAAGATTGTGTTAATAGGAAATTAGTAATTGTTTTAGTTGAAAAATGAGCAGTCACCCATACATAGCATTTTTGTCTGTAAGATATTTCTCCTTTTCCCCACTCCTAACAATTCCATTTGTTGCCCTTACACCTTAGATACCAGCTGCTGTAGCTTGTTCATCTGTTTGCTCATCCTAGTCTCTCTTCAAACAATTAATCCTTGTTTCTTTCACTCCAGTCTCTCTTTCAACAATCCATCTCTCCTCAAACAAGACTGCTAAATAAATCTTTCTGAAACATCACTTTGTGGTATCACTTCCAAACCCAAGAAGCTCCAATAACTCACAATATGTGCAGGAGAAATCAAATACTTCAGAGACAAATCTTGATTCAAAGCCTGTTTATTCAGCATCTAACCATGTGCAAGTTCTCTCCAGACTTATTTCCTCTGTTCTTAAAGCCACTCTCTCGGGAAGCCAGAGGTTTACCTGAGTTTCCAGTTCGAGCTCTACTAGGTGACCAAGTACAAGTACTTATTCTTTAATGCTACAGTCTCCTTATTTGCAAAATTGGGATGATGAGGGTAGTTCCTTTACTCGATATTGTTAGGATTAAATGAGGTTAACACATGCAAAATGCTTTAGGAATGTATTTGATATATAGAAAGTACTCTACAAATATTAGCTATTTTTATTCCCTTCTTTCTTGAAGACTCAAGGTTGTGTCTGACTCCTCCCTTAGGTTCATCTGTGTCTTGTGTGTGAGAGTCTGTTCCTCCTCCTTTCTGCTTACTCAAATTCTATCCTTCCTTCAGATCACAGTTTAAGAGACTTCTTTCTGATACCAACATCTCTCTGCACTTCAACCAGACACCCAACAACACTGGACTGCAACCTTTCCTTAGGACTTGATCAAATACTTCTCAGGAGTAAAGATCATGTTTTCACTATTTGATTCCATCTAATGCCTGGATACTCAAGCTTCTGTTAGAAATGGACAGTTAAAATGAATAAAGCAACACATTTTTTATTTATGTCTCTATCTTATGGACCCAACTTGAAAAAAATGTTACAACCTTCAATCTTTAATCTCTTCATCATCCTGGCAACCCAAATAAATGTCTTTTAATTTTTATGTGATAACTCAGTGGATGTTCCTTCAATACAAGAGTTTTTTCACTGGGATTTGTGTATGGGCTTCAGGAGGGCTATAGTCTCTCTGAAATTATAGAATTTGTGGTGTGTGAGTATGTTTACTTTCTCCAGGAAAAGTGGCAGGCCCACAAAATATTAAGAACCAATTTTAATAATTTATTGTTTTTAATCCATATGTGTTTTAACATGTAAGGGCTTAACTCATAATATTCAATTCTGTCAATATCAGATAGTCCATCATGTTATGTAAATGTCTTGTCTTTTTCTTCTATTCCATGCTTTTAGGGCAAGAACTATTGCATTTTATGAATTAAGTATATGAGATTATTATGAAACTGTTATTTATTATATGTCACAATTTTAACACCTAAGGGGAAATAATCCTTTTCTTTTTCCCATTTGACCAAATGGAATTAGTGCTTTCAAAAAATAAATGGTGGTTTTATTGACTTCCAGGGTGATGAAGTAAGGAGCAGGGCAAAACTCCCCAGCAAAACAAGTTAAGTTAAAGTATAAAATGTTATCATTTAACATCTATGGAAATTACCCTTAGGGCATATAGCAAACAGAGAAGCTCTATTCAATAAACATCTGTTATGTCTCTGTAAGAGCAGAGAGAGACTGTGGCATTTGAGCCACGAGTAGCTCCGTTACCCCCACTAC
This sequence comes from Camelus ferus, assembly GCF_009834535.1. Taxonomy (NCBI): domain Eukaryota; kingdom Metazoa; phylum Chordata; class Mammalia; order Artiodactyla; family Camelidae; genus Camelus; species Camelus ferus. Next base: position 45,536,638 of record NC_045701.1, read on the forward strand.
CACCCAGCCCCATGTTACGGAAGCTCTGCTAAGGGCATAAGCAGCCAGGAAGCTAACGGCCTCCCTCTCCCTGTAGCTCAGTCTGGAATTATGGGTTCACACTGAGAGGCCTCTTATGATTAGTAGTTGCAAGGTATTATTTTTTTCAGTCCTTTTATTTTCAACCTGTCTGTCTCTATAGCTTATTATTATTTAATATCTCCTTTCATGAGTGTTCTTTGTTTTCTATGTGACTCTTCTTTGTCCCTTCTTTGTCTTCTGTATTAACTGAATTTGTTAAATAGTCCATTTTATCTTTTCTGTTGACTTTTTATCTGCAAGTACACATCTGCTGTATTTTAGTGATTGCTTTAGGGTTTGCAATATTCATCTTTTATGCCTGTCTTTGATATTCACCATAATATCAATTAATACAATTTTCTACCCTTTCTAAAATTGCACACCAATATTTTCTATAAACTCCAAAATACATTGTTATTATTTTTTGCTTTAAGAAGTCAATAATCATTTAAAGAACATTCCACTTGCAGTAGAAGCAGAAGTCTTATTGTGTTTGATTATCTTACAATTACTGTGAGACATATGTTAAAATATGCCACTGTGATTATGGATTTGTGTATTTCACCCTTGAGTTCTATAAATTTTTGGTTAAGTATTTTAAGGCTATATTATTAAAGGCTGATATTTTGATAATTTTAATATTTTCCTTGTGTGTTGATTCATTGTTGTTACATTTTCTCTTTATCTATATTAAGGAGTTTTGTTGAAAGTACACTTTCTCTTAAATTTCACCAGCTTCTGTAGCTTTTTTTTGTAGGAGAATTATCTTTTTCCATCCCTATATTTTCAACTTTTCTGTCCTCCTACTTAAGGTATAACTATTATAAACAGAATATAGTTTTTTAAAGAGTGTTTCAGTCTTTGTATTTCAAATTAAATATTGGTCTATTTACATTTTATGTAATTAATAATATGTTTTTAAAATTTTATTTTATATCATAGACCAAGCAAGTTATTAAAATATATCTGAAATTTTTAAAAAGTGATGAGAGTTTTAGTATAGCAAAATTACACTATGTCATTGCTGGAGGCAGGAAATGAGGCCAGAGAAATCAGAAAATTATTACAATTAACACATATTCGAGATACTGGTTTCTTGGAAAACTGTAGAGTCGAGGGAAAAAAATAAACAGAATTCTGCTCATGAAGGGGGTAGTTATAAATGTTTTTTATGTGTATTTTCCTTTCCAGTTTTATTGACATGTAATTGACATACAGCACTGTATAAGTTTAAGGTGTACATCATAATGACTTGACTTACATGTGTCATGAAATGATTACCACAGTAAGTTTAGTGAATGTTCATCATCTCATGCAGATACAAAGTAAAAGAAAAAATGCTGTTTCCCCCTTGTGATGAGACTTTCGTGTATGTCATGTAGCAGTGATAACTGTACTTATCAGATTGTACATTCTCAGTACTTGTTCATCTCATAACTGAAAAGTGTATACCTTTTGACCACCTTCATTTAATTTCCTGACCCCCCACCACCTGCCTCTGGGAAACACAAATTTGACCTCTTTTTCTGTGAGGGTTTTTTTTTTCAAGTTATTTTTAGATTCCACGCATAAGTGAGATCATACAGTATTTTCTTTCTCTGTCTGACTTATTTTTACTTACCATAATGTCCTCACTAAGGTGATGGACAAATTTAAGAAACATGTAAAGCAAGAGAAACCTATGAAAAATAGAGGCCAGGAACCTGAGAGATTACAGGAAAACCTGGATAGTTTACATTCTGAAAATTTCTTTTGGACTAGGTGGTTTTATAGAACCTTCTTATTAAAGTGTGGTCCTAGAACTAGCAGCTTTTGATTCACCTAGGAGCTTTATCAGATTCTACAATTTAAAAAATTTGCCAGGTGACATTTATATAAGTTGCATGCATATTAGTATTATCTGGGGAGCTTTTAGAAACCCCATTGTGCAGGCTATTACCCAGACCGAGTCAGAGTCTGCAGGTGTAAGACATCAGTATGTCTAAAGCTCCTCAGGTGGAGCCAAGGTTGAGACCCAATGCTATAGGGACATGGAACAGAATGAGGACTGAACTAAGGAATTAAGAACTGGGGAGGATTTCAGAGATTAGATTCTATCTTTGTTGTGTTATTGAGAGATAATTTATTTTTCGTGAAATCGGTTTTCTTTTTGTATCTTTTGAAAATTTTATTCAGCAAATATTTATGAAGGACATACTTTGTGCCAGACATCATGAGGGAAGTTGGATTAATGACCTGCAAACTCCTTCCAATTCCTAAATTATCTGATTTTACTTTCTACAGTTTATAAGTTAGGAACTAATTGGCAACACAATATATTGATGGCAATTATCTGTATAGCATCAGTGTGTGAATGGGTGCTAAAAAGTTTGCTGGTTGTAACTGTTCAAAGAATTGATTGAGTATGCACTACTGGTCTGAAGCATCGATTGTATCAAAAATGGAAAAGCAGTCAAAGTTGGTTTGTAGAAATAAAACTGGCCAAGCTGATTAGGGTATAAATTGAGGAGAGTTTTAGAAAAGACAAAACAGGAAAAAGTCAATGACAGACCTGCAGATTTTTTTTTTTTCTTCATTTTTAAACCATAGAAGTGAGGAGAATTGGACCATTTCAAACATCAGTGTACACAGAAACCACCTGGAGATTTTATTAAAATGAAGATTCTGGGGTAGTAAGTGTACCCTAGTTAGTCTCTGGGGTAAAGGCTTGAAGTTCTGTTTTTCAGAAAAGTTTCAGAAAAGTGATGAAATACTGCTGGTATGGGGTCCATATTTCGGGCAGGATGGAGCTGGAGCTCAGTTGTATGATGCAAGTAGAGCCAGGGTCTTGGTAAAGTTAACCTGCTCATCTTCTTTCTCAGTTGCCTTAGTAACTACCCCCATCAAGATAAGGATACCATTTTTAAAAATCCACATGAAAATATAAACTCTAGTGAGAGATAGAGTAGCAACATGTCAACATAATACGAGGACTTCTAAATTACTTTATTTTTTGATGCAATTTTAAAAGAGTTGGGTTTTTTTTACTTTCCTTTTCTGGTATTTCTTTGTTAGTGTAAAGAAATGTGACAGATTTCTGCATGTTAATCTTGTATCCTTCTAGCTTGCTGAATTCATGTATCAGCTCTAGTAGTTTTTGTGTGGAGTGTTTAGGGTTTCCTATATGTAGTATCATTTCATCCGCAGATAGTGACAGTTTTACCTCTTCTCTTCTAATTTGGATCCCTTTCATTTCTTGTTCTTGTCTGTTGTGGCTAGGACTTCCAATACTACTGGAATAGAAGTGGTGAGAGTGGGCATCCTTGTCTTGTTCCAGATGCTAACTACTGTATATAAAATAGATAAACAATGCGGTCATACTGTATAGCACAGGGAACCATATTCAATACCTTACTATAATAACCTATAATGAAAAAGAATCTGAAAGTTAATAGTGATTAACTGAATCACTATGCTGTTACACTAGGAATTAACACAACATTGTAAATTGACTATACTTCAATAAAAATAATATGAGGGAGAAATTTTGGTGAAGAGATTCTGTACTTCATGAAGGTGAGGTTATTTCAGGAAGACCTTGGTTCATCTTTTAAAAAGTTAATAGAATTTCTGACATCAGGGAACTTCTAAGGTACAGGAGGGCAGTTTTATTTCCACCTGACTTTGGTAATAGTCAATGTAAAAATCCCACATACTTCATGAATGCATTTTCTCATCTATTTATGTGACATTAATACTGGACAGAAGAAAGCCTTACAGGGAAAAGGGTTATTGAGTCAACACCAGATACTATTCAGGAAATGATAATGTATTTCTTATGGTGACATGGTCCATAGTGGAATTACAAGGAGGAATATTACAGAGAACACTGAAAGAAATAAAATCACATTAAAGTTGGGAGTAAGCCATGAAAAGAGAAGAAGAACCATTTTTGTCTAAGGATGAAAAAGCACACTGAAGTGGGAAAGTCTATCAGTGGATTCTTAATATTAGGAAAATAGGAAGACTGTCTGTCAAGATTGGGGAAAAGAAGAGGATTAATCCATCAGGAAAAAAAAAGGAATCAGTAAGACATTACTAATTAAGTGGTATGATTAAGATTCTGTTTGCTTCCAGACGCATACATTTCTGGTGGAACAGATGCATCTATGCTTTGCAGCCCAGGGAAGGCAGCGGAGGAATAGATGAATGTGTGTACAAAGGAGATGGTGGCTGGTGTGGGTAGTATCGCAGAACCTAACTGTGGAGAGGAGTAGGGTTACATGGAAATGGCTGACCATCCATTTTAGGGAAAATACAGGTAGCTAGAAATGAACCAATGAATTGAGTGAATCAGAACACACTTTAGTTTGAAATTTCTGATGAATATAAAGGAGAAAATATGTTACTTTGTAGGATCTGGGGGTGAAAATTGTATTTGAAACCCTGGGATAGGAATATGGTATGAGATGTCAAGTTATCAAAGCAGGTTGTTCCAGGCATAGATGACTGATGTGGGGGTGAATATTATTATAAATAGCTTGAAGAGGAGTAGCAGTTTGTTTGTTTGTTTTTGAGAAGCTTTTTTAAAACCAGGATGCTGTGAGACTCCACAATGTGATTCTTAAAGTTAGTACAGATGTTTGCAAATATGGGTTGAAAAGGCAACAGTTAAGCTAGTTGTTGAACTTGTCAAGGAGGGAGAAAATGAATCCTAGTTTTGAGAATTTAGAAAGAGAAAATGATAATAACATCATAGATTAATAGGGTTGGGAAGGAGTTTAGAGCTAATACAGTCCACTAACTACTAATACAGTAGTTTTTAGCTGAGGAGGTACATAATCAAGAAGGTAAATTACTTGTCCAGAAGCACAAATCTCTAAGTAAACAGTTGGGATTAGAGTATAAGGTGATTGACCGCCCTGTTCTTTGTAGCCCTGAAGATGATGGCAGTGATTTTAATGATGGGGGCTTAGCTGTACACACCAAGGGTTTATTATAGACAGGAACTTTGCTCATAGCTGATACAAAGCAAATCGGTAAAATTAATGTTTTTGATAGTAATTCTCCCTGCAGAATGTTAGCTCCCTGAGGACGGCGGTTTTTATCTCATTTATCCCCTGGTACATCCCTGATACATATTTGGTACTTACCATATATCTGCCAGATACATGAATAAACATATTTTTTAAGTTAGGATTTTCTAATCAGATAGCTGCTACTGTAGAACTATGACTCTGCTAAGGGAAGTGTTGTTTTATGGACACTTAGCACTTTAAGTGCTACGTATTGATGCACAATCAGAATAGATAACACTCGCTGAACATACACTGTGAACCATGTGGTGCGCATATTTTTTAATCTGTATAACAACTCTTGGAAGTAATTATTAGGACACCAGGACCTACTCCTCTTTTTAAACTATTTCCTACTACTAAAGCTCCAGGTATGACTCTGTGGTGAACTTACTGAGCAGACCTTACAGAAGGTCATTTATAAGGAGGATTAAAGATTCTTGTGGGAGAGAACGTCTCCTAAAACAAAGAAGATGCCAGGCCAAAGCAGGTTCATCAAAAATCGTTAGTTATCAAGTGGGAGTTTCTGATTTGGTAGGTGAAACCTTTCCCAGATCAGCTGCATAGATCTATATGTGTGCTTTTGGCAGAGAGAAAGGCTGTTGCAGTGAATGGTGTAATACTCAGGAAAATGAGTAATGTGATCCATTCTTGGGAAGGCTCAGGGAAAGGGTGATAGCACCATAGACACCAGAGAGAAAAGTTGAGTTTAGCACACTCATCTGAAAGTCTGACCTCTCAGATTTGGCCCATGAGCCAGCAGCTTCAAGCATCATTTGGGAGCATTTAGAAAAGTGGAACTTCAAGCCCCACCCCAGATCTACTGATTCAGAAACTACTTTTTCACAAGTTCTCCACCTTAAAGTTGATGATGCCTGGCCAAGCAGTTACTGAAATGGAACCTAGTAGACTAGTGGCAATGTCAAGGAGGACGGACTTGCCCGTGAATAGTTGTGAGACTTATTCTGAAGGTTTTATACTGATTTGGTAGATGGATAAAGATGCTGTGTGAGCAGATAAGGGAGAATCTAAAAAAAAAAAAAAACTCAATAATTATTGTTAACATGACTCCATCTGTAGACAGAAGTCAATGGAACCTACAGAAAATTGAGGTTTTGTCTGTTTTACAAATGAAGATACCACAGCTCAGAGACTTAAGTAACTTGCTCAAGGTGATGCAGGAAGTCTACATTATTTCCATTCTACTGCCAGTATTTTAAATGAGAAGTGACCTGGCTATCAAGAAGCACACACTTACTGCTTTCTTTCCCACATGAAGCCAGGAGAGACAATATGCCTTTTCATAACGAGCATTTGAGCAAGATGGCTGTTAATGGTTAGGAAATGCCAAGTTTCTGCTAAAGCGAAAATGTGGAGAAGGAAAGTGGTAAAAATTTGGTGGTAAAAATGACTCAGTTGATTTGAAATGTCACCAAAAGAGACTGAGTTGATTCCAGTGATAGTTACATAGTAGGAGTTCTGGTTGTAGCTTAATGATAGCAGAAAATCAGAGAGCTTAGAGGTACCCAGGAGTGAAGGTGGCAGAGTGGTGAAATGGCTGACAAGGATGAGGATAGAAGGGAGGGAGAGGTGCTGGCAAGAGAATGATTAAACAGTAACTCTGGCATCTCTTATCCAGTCCACACTTCTAAGTTAAATCGGCATGAAAAAACTGTCACAGCACATACATACTTACTAGAATTCTGCTTATAAATAGGCCAGCTTCTATCCAAGGGCTCAGTGTATTTTATAAGCATAATCACATTAATTTGCACAGTACTTCCTGGAGACAAGTGAATATGCAATACTACTTAAATGTATACGTTTCCTATCTCTCAACTGAGAGGGAGAAAGAACTTGATGAAACAGCCACCTTCTCCCAAGCTGAAATAGTTCAAAGTGTATTTTTATTGACTCTATTTTATAAGCCAGCTGTCTTTTCAAACCATGATAGTCTTGTGCCTTTGACAAATTCCCATGTCTGACTTAATTATTGGAAATTCCTTTTAGATGTCCTGGTAAGACAAAAAGAAGAACAAAATGAAAATCCAGATTTAAAAATTAGGAATATTTTAAACCTGCAGGGTAGCCACCAAAGGCTGGTGTTGCTGTCAGCATTTATCTACAAATGAAATATAGTTCTTTAATTAATTAGCAATTAAATAGTTTAATCATTTTAATTACTTCAATTATTTCTTCCAGTCTTTCCAATGTGGATGATAGGTAGTGATATTAGATGATGAGTTCTTATTTATACACCGTGTGATTATATTATGATAATAAATTTAACATAATTAATAGTTGACTCCAAGTGGCTCCTTCTTAGAAGAAAACTTTTCTACAAACTAGCATTGGACTTTTTTGCTTTTTCTCCTAAACAGTCAAAATTATTTCTCCATTTTGTCTGTTTGCAAAAATTGCATTATTACAATCTATTTGACCAGTTTTCTTTTCAAGAGAAAAATTTCAAAAAAGAAAAAAAACTAGTCAAAGGTGTAAAGGTTTCTGCCATTAAACAGAATGGCTTTCAGAGCAGTGACAGTAAGACAATATTCTTTCTCACCTAAAGTGCTTACTTTTTTAAAAGGGCAGCAACACACAGCAGTTTTTGTTTCTTGTCATCTTTGCTTTGAGAGAATGACTACTTATAAATACTTGTCTGGAATACTGCTGTGCATATTTCCCAGAGTAAATGCCCCAGACTTGATGATCATTTCATGGTAAAAGTCTTTGGAAATCAGCACACTTCCTTCAGCAAAGATATTACTGCCAGGTGATACAGTAAACATCAAACTGTTTTATCAGCATTATTATGACTTTTTTTTAAATTATTTTTTCACATCCTGATGGTGTAGGTTTTTTTTCTTTGGTAGACTTGGACTTTCATGTATTTTGGTTTCTTAATTAAAATTGGAGGTACATATCCTGTTCCTTGCAGCAAACACTGCAAACTGAGTCCTTCTGTGACTTTTCACGATACTCAACTCTTACCTGAATTAAAACTCAGTGTATTAATGTGGAGTGTCTTGCATATCTGAAGTGCTTTCTCCTCTGCTCGATGCCAGGTCTTCCCTCTGAAGTAGGAGAAAAGGAAGACACCTAAATTGAGACTATCTCTTTTACCTGCTTAAGTGTGGATGACTACTACTGTTCCATTCTCTGGGGTCAGAGGAGAATTCACATCTTTCTAATATTTTAACTTATAAGAACTGCTGCATTTTAAAATTTGACTCTCCTGGGGACAAACTTTTTTTTTCCCCTCCTTTCTGTGTTTACCTACGCTTATAGTTAGCCTAAATGTTGATGATGGCATTACTTCATCTTCAGGGTCATAAGGGATTGAATAATATTTTTTATCTTTCAGTATATGTGGAAACTGAAGTATTTCTAAGTTTGACTCTCCTAGGAACCAACCTTAATATTTAATTACTTTTTTCCCCTAGAACTAGATGAATTATGAATTGCTTGAAGTTAAGAACAGTTTACATCATTTAAAGATTTTATTGTTTCCAGGTAAAATGAGGTGACTTCTTCCGATCAGTCTGATATATGTTTACTCTATTAACAAAATGTATTTACTCAGCCATCTACAATAGTAGTCATTAATGCCTGGCAGAAGATGATTCACATGGATGTGGGAAAATGGGACAGGAGACATGTTCAGCTGCAAGGCTGCATAATACACACATGGTCTCTAGAGCATAGGGGTCTGAGGCACATTCATCACATTGAGAAGAGGTATTTTAGAAGGCATTTTGGCACCAAGTTAGCCTACAAGGTAATGCATTTCGAGATTGTAATCAGGATATCTGATCTTCAGGGCCAGATTAGTGTCACTTGAACTGAAAGAGGCTCTCTTATCACCTTAATGCTATGGTTGAAAAGCTTCCACTTCATGGAAAGTAATTTCTTTTATTTTCTACCTTTCTGATCCAATCACATGTAAGATTTAGCATGCCTTTTCATATTAGGAGGTTATTCCTGGAAGCCTGCCTCTAAATGTTTTAAATAGTCATGTTGAGATTCTAAACAGAAATCTGAGGTAATTTTTGTGCTCCTTAAACTAGTCTTCAAAAGTACCTATTTGTTCATGGTTAGAAACAATTTCCAATCTGCTAGATATCATGGTACATTCAACCATTAGAACTCTGGCTTTTGATCTGTCATTAGGTGAGCCTTATTTTAAAGGTCAATTGTATATTAACATGCATAGGAAATATATAGATATGTATAAGAAGAGATTATTATAGGAATTGGTTCATGTGATTATGGAAGCCAAGAATTTCCACAAGTTGGAGAAGTAGGAAAGCTTCTGATATAATTCAGTCCGAGTCCAAAGACCTTAAAATCAGGGGCTGATGGTATAAGTTCTGATCTGAGTCTGAAAGACCAAGAACTAGGAGCACCTGTATCTGAAGGCAGAAGATGGGTGTCTCAGTTCAAGCAAAGAGATGGAATTGGTCCTCCCTCCACATTTTTGCTCTATTTGGATTCAAAATGGACTGGCTGATGTCTACCCACATTGGGGAGGGCCATTTGCTTTGCCCAGTTCACCAGCTCAAATGCTAATTTATTATGAAAACACCCTTCCAGGCAGCTATCTGAGCATCCCTTAGCCCAGTCAAGTTGACACACAAAATTAACCATCATAAGTCCATCCTTTGTCACCTTAGCACCTATAGGCATTTCCTTAAGCCATACTTAATCTCCAAGTAAAAACAATAATAAGATCATAATTCCACCTAACATGATATAACTATCATTTGTACAACTGAAAACACTAATCCCTTCCCCCAGATGAGAATGTAAAGTCCTTGAATGAAGTTTACTCTTCTCCTGATATCCTGTAACTTGGATACAATGATGGAAAATTAACAATACTTAAATACTGATATAAAGCCAGCACAACTTATGTTACATGAGGAGGGGATAATAGAAGAATGAAAAAAGCAAACGTTGCTTGCCTAATGTGTGTATACATATATACACAAATATTCATAAAAAAATTAGGAGGAAATACTCATATAATTAGTCCTCTTTTCTTAACTAGTCACATGGTTGTAAGCTGGTTTTTATAACTACTTTCTTCTACTACCCATTCTGTATTCCTTTTGCTTCAGCAAGCACCTTAGATGGTCATGGTTAATTACCTACTGCGGCGATTCATTCTTGAAGGGTCTGGGCCATTAGTAGTCCTCACTGGATTGGGTTGTTGTATGTTTTCCATTGGCCTTAATCACAGGTCATGATAATACTAAGAAACATCTTAAGGGATCTCATGTATTCCAGACCTACTCTTTCTTCTCTTCTTTGTGGTGCAGTAGTCCAGTTTCATCTTAGTATTCATGATCAGTCACCCCAGCTAACACTGGTACTCCTTTCCTTGCTTGATTCAGAGTCATGAGGAGCCAAAAATAGCCAAGTAGCAGTCTTACCTTCCAGTTCAATGAAATCATTGTTGTGTCTCCTGGTGGAAGCGTTCCTCTCTCTGGAACTAAAATCTTTATATCAGTAGAGCATAAAGTCTTGGGAACAGGAATCAAAAAGTGTTCTAGAAGGTCACTAGGGGTAATAATGAATGGTGCCACTTCCGTTTCCACCCCTTGATTCCTGGACCTGTGAATCCTGGCTATGAGAGAGATAATGCCCTAGGTTATGTACTTGATTCAAACCATATGCATCCTCTAGGAGAAACTTGCCCCAGTCCTGTAAAATATTGCCACCTAACTGATGCTAACTTTCATGGGACTAGTCTTATTTTAATGTTGAATTGTTTCCTAAAATCCCTATTGTACAAGTATTACTGAGGGAAATCACTTAACTTCTGTTGTTTTGTTTTGTTTTGTTTGTTTTTAGTTGGGCTGTTTTGGGGGAAGTTTTTCTTTTAATGAGATTTAATGGTCAGGGTGACAATGTAAGAGTGGAAGGATGGAGAGGCTCCCAAAAATCAGTGTGTGATTTGTTCATCCTTCCAATCTAGTTAGCTCCATCATTTACCTCAGAACTTTCTATCCTGAGAACATGACCTTCTGTGTTCTATATTCAGGGAGATGACATCTCCACAAGGAGCGGATGAAGGGTAGTACATTTTAAAAAGAAGTCTAGTGGTCAAAATAGAGCTTTCCAGATGGCTGGTGGATTGCATTTCTTTGGATTTAAATGAAGAGTGCCATCTTATTCTCTATATGTGGAGGTTGTCGTTAGATGTCAGCAGCCATAGCTGTAGTTTGGGGAGTTATTTACAACTTCCAGAGTAATCTTGTAATTTCCCTCCCCGCCATGCACGTTGTCTCATCTCGGTACTTTACGCCTGGTACCAGGTTGCTGTACCTCACCTCCATTGAGAATTTCACTTCCTTTTTTCTAGACTTAATGTTACATTTGATATTCTTTCCTTTATCCTCATGTCCAAAATATATTGTCACCCATTTTATCAGTTGCTAGGGGGTGTTTCTTATTCTTTGTACTTTTAAAAAAAGGAATTTATTATGAATTTGTAAGCTTGTTTCTTTGGTTTGCAAAGTCCTTCCACTCCTATCTGTTGTCTGTATTTAAGGCAAGATTCCTGTTAACAACTGACTTCCTTGGCTGATTTTCAAATCTAGTAGCCACTGCAAAATATGAAGGGTCGTCCTATTTTCCTACTAGCTCCTTGGTTATGTACACGGCAGGGAATAAATGTCCTTCTAAAATATTTTGGGAGAGGAAATAAAGGTACCTATTATGTTTGCTGGAATATATGATACATCTCTAGAGAAATAAGCTTATTGCAAGTAATTAGGTTTCTGGCTTCAATCTGCTCATGACTCAAATGCTTTTAAAGAATGAAAGATAAATATGAGATATACATTGTTGAAGTGATGTATGAGGGGCAGTCAGCTGTATATATCACTCATTAATTATAAGGATAGGTTATTAGGGGCTTTGACTAGTTCACTTGTTTGTTTCTAGAATCATTTTAAACTACTAAACTGTATCATTTTTCAAAAGAAGAACATAACAACTTTTTAATAAATTAACTAATATAATTGCAAATGAGCCTCAAAGTCTATTTGGTAAAAATATAAAAATAAATAAATAAGTAAAAATTCAGAATCAAAACAGCATAACACACTACTCAGAGCAGCAGCTGGGGTCTCAGTTGCTTCCTTGGAGACTGCAAAGATACTAATGTCACATGAATATTGATGTCATCATAGCTGTCAGTTCTCAAAGTTATCTTGTTCCAGATTGTGAAAATTCTTGAGATAACTAAGGTCATTTTTAGATTTTTTTTTTTGGAATAAAAATAATACAGCTTGAGGTTAATGACCTTACATAAAAAATAACACATATTATTTTGCATATAAAATACTTTTATTAATCATTCTGAAATAGCCATTGGTATTTTGGTGATTATTCCTACATCATTTTCACATACACAAACACAGGCATAACAGTGATCATATTATGTAAGCCATTGTATAGATCCTTTTTCAAGTGGGGTGATAGCATTTTCTCTTTCTTTTTGTTTAGCTCTACTTATCTTTATTCCCCTCAGACTCTAATCCCTACCCCAGGTAACCTGTGACCATATGCTTGTAACTTCATATGTCTCATTGTGCTCATATGAAATATATATGATGCATGTATTTATAGTAAATGATCTTTCTAATGTCTATATATGTATTTTTTATGTAGTCTACAAGACATGTGTTTTTCATATCTATCAAACATACCCAAACTCCACACTTACACGTATGTGTTATCACTATTAGCTTTTATAAACCTGGGTTCACAGTGCACACATTCCTTATTTAAGCATGCCTTGTAGAAACCCTCCATGTCAACTAGGATACCTCTAATTTATTTCTTTAAATTCTTACTGTAACACGTTTGGTATTATTTTTTCATCCATGTACTCATTGATATAATTTACTGATATTACTTACTTTTTTTCTGGTGATTTTTTTCACTACAGACATACTGTAATAAAAACTGTATACTCTATCCTTAAATCCTTAATTTTTTTCTCTTGAATTGGGAAGATTCCCAGGAGAGGGCTTTTTGAGCCACAGAGTCTGTTAGTATTATCCCTTTGTTTTCTAAAAAGGCTATCAAAATTCACAATCCTGTAGCAATATGCAAGTATCCCCTAGCATCCAGGCCATCTGCTGCTATTATCAATTGTTTAGATTTCTGCCAGTCTGTTAGATGTTATCTAACGCCTTATTGTTAATTTGAGTGTGGGCATCTTTTGCTGTGCTTATTGGCTGTTCATCTTACTTTTACATGAACTGTTGTTGATCAGAGCTAGATTCACCTGTGTTAAATGAAACACTCAAAATCATAGTGCAGTGAACCATATAGAAGGTTGATTCTCTTTGTTATAAAAGTGATCTAAAGGTAGACAGTGCAAGCATTGGTGGCTTTCTGCTGTGACCTGGGTTCTAGGTCCACACTGTGCTCTGCCATGCTGTTCTACTTGGTTCACTGTCATGGGCTGGAACTTTAGAAATTAAATTCCAGACACATGGACGCAGGAAGAAGAGGAGTAAGTGCTTGCTCCTTCTCTGTAAAATAAATCTTTCTTAAATGCGCATGTTCATTTTTTTCTCACCTGTATTACACTGACTAGAAGGTAGGACACTCCTGCAGATAGTTAGAATATAGTCTGTTAAATGTAGTATTTTATGTTTTTGGCAGGATGCCTAGTTTAGATGCAGGTGTCTGTTACTAAGGAAGAAAGCAAGATTATACATTAGGAAGCCACAGGCATTCTCTGTGCCTGTGTCCTTTCCTATGTTGCTATTAGATTGTCTTTTCTGTTAATTTTAAGATACTTCCCTGCCACCTACATTTGAAAGTATTAGTCCAAGTATATAATTTGTCTATTAACTTTGTTTATATAATATTTTACTGCATAATATCTCGATTTATCTTCACATGATCAAATAGGTCCTTTATCTCTAAGTTTTCTGTGTTGGTTAGGAACTCTTCCCAAATCATTGAATGTTCATGACTATATAAAATTTTCCCAAGATTATTATTGCTTTATTTTGCATATGTAAATATGTAACCAGTCTGTACATATGTTTGCAAATGTTTTTGTCTGTCAACCATATCTAAGGATTGTTAAGGGTCTAAATCATCTTTTTTCCTAATGCATATTACATATGTTACCATTATTGTTTTTAAATGATAAAATTCATTATCCTTTTATCACTGAATTAAATTACCACTCTGGCCATTTATTTCATTTTCATATATATTGAAATCTACTTCTGGACTTCCTTTTCTTACCTGTTTCCCATTCTTTTGTCAACATCATAGTGATTTGAAATCATAATTTTTAGAATTTGGCAAACCACAGTGCATGGGGCAAATCCAAACCACCGCCTGTTTTTGTAATTCAAGTTTTATTTACTTGATTATGACCATTTTTGTATCATCTATGGTTCTCTTGTGCTGTATTAGGAGAGATGAGTTGTTGTGACAGAGATTGTATTGCCACAAAACCTAAAATAATAACTGTCAGTTCCTCTACAGAAAACTTTGCTGGTTCCTGAGTAACTGGTTGGTTGACATTTTACCACATTTATAGGTATTCAAAAACTAAACATCTGCAGATGTTTAAACATCACATGTGTTAACTGTTTTGAGCAATAAATGACATCTGTAAATACCAATACAAATTATACAGTTAACAAATTATCAAAACCACTTTTTTGATATCAGGAAAGACTGTCAACTAAGTACAAAATTAGACAGTGAGACATTTCATATTAGTACTTATTTGTCACTATTAATGAAGTTGCCATTTTATGGGTAAACATTGCTAATGGGGATCATATTACATTATATTTAAATAATTTTATTTTACTATAGGAAACTTCAAGTAATACATTTAAAAAATTGAAACAATAGTATAATAAACCTCTAAGTACATACACATTACTCACCTTCAATAATGATCACCAAATAGCTAATCTTATTTTATTCATCCACCTAATCTCTTTTTACAACCTCAGATTTTTTTAAAAACAAACCCAACATTGTGTTATTTCATCTGTAAATGTTGGAGCATTCATTGTTTAAGGTTAAGGAGTTTTTGTTTTAACAAATCTACATTACCATGATCACACCTGAAAAAAAAAATACCATTACTTTTTTATATAATCAAATATCCAATCAGTGTTTAGATGTTCATATTTGCTTCATAATGTCCTTTCCATGATGGGTTTCCTCTAATCGAGATTCAAAGGTGTTCCATAAATTGCGATTCATGGCCTTTTCATAGGGATCTTCCAATCTATGAATTCTCATTCCTTTTTTCCCTCCTTGCAGTGAATTAATTGAAGATAGTGGGCTGATTTGTACTTTATGGATCCCCATGCTATAGATTTTGCTGGCTGCCACATTTTCCACGTATTTTTCTGTTAACTGTGTTTAATGTGGACTGGTAGATCTGGATTTTTTGGACCAGTGTTCCTCCGTGATTTTACTCTGTATTGCACTTGTTTTTATCAGGGGGTACGTGACGTCTGGTTTTCTCACAGGTATGAGCTATCAAGTATTGTGAATGTGACATATCTGTTTTAGTTATCCATGAGCTATTCACTAATTTTTTGTTGATAATTATTGACATTTGTTATTTCATTAGGGCTTATGAAGTGGTGGTATGTTAGGTTTATCATTCTTTCTTCATCTATTAGCTGAAAATCATCAAGAAAGTAAAACTTACTCTCATCAACTATCTGTTACACTTACGGATAGTTCTTGTAGCAGAAAAACAAAATAGATGCTTGATTCTTTCCCTTTATTTACAAGGCTTTCAAATATTTTTGGTTTCCTGGCATCCTCTAACCATAATCATTGTGGGTTTTTGTTTTTTTTTTGGTTGGATTAATTACATGTTAAGCATCACTATGCTTAAATTACCCTGAATTTGGCTGGTAAACAGTTCTTTTGTTACTTGTTAAATTCTTTTGATTAGACCTCAGTAGTCTTCCTTACTTATCTGTTAAATGAAATGATCCAGAGTTCTCTCAGATATTTTTGGACCCAAACCTGAAATCCCAATAGGTTTCTGAGGACTGGAACTTGAAATCACTTTTCATTTTTCACATTGTTTCATAAATGTATCAATGGGAAAATACTTCATATACTGATTTTCTCATTTATAAATTCCATTTCTCACATTTTGCTTTAAATAGTTCCCAAATGTGTAAAAGAAGTGTTTTATGCCAATTAAAAATCTCAACTATCATTTTTTTTTATAGCACCAACTGTGGTGTGGTATTTCTTTTTGTATGTGAAAAATGTCACTGCGTGCCATCCATTTTTATTTACTTTGTATTTGTTTTGAATTTAATTATCATTTTGAAAATATGTATCCATAAAGTCCAAATAATGAGAAAGTGAAAAGAGAATGTAAGCTTATTTTAGCTTTATTTTATAAATACTAAATATGAGAATGTAGGATTTACCCCAAGATAAAGCTGTAAAGGAAAATATGGTTTATTCTAGCCTAAGTGACTTTATCACTAGATGTAAGCATATCTAAAGAAATAAACAAAAACAACTGGAGAAACAGAAAGCAAAATAAAACAAATCATAAGATTGAAAGTCAGGGTTTGAGTTCAGATTTCTCCCTCTGGGAATATATTAACTGAAGTGTTACACTTAAATTATTATCCACTCTAAACTTTCATATCATGAGAGAATGCATAGTTGTTTTTTTAAAAAAAAATACATTGCATAATTTACAACTTTTAAAAACTACAGAGCAGGATTGTTTTTGGCAGACATTTTTAAAGCAATGCTATAAATACATTAGATAAGTAATTTCTGTTCTCCAGTTTGAAACTACATGGAAGTATCAATACATTAGTGTTGATAATAGTGTGCAGTGATTTTAGATCCTGTTCAAGAGCCATAGTTCATAAAAATTTTGAAAGGACCTCAGATTAATGAAATTCCCTTAGTGGCATGTTACGGGTTATGAAACGTAACTCAGGGTTAAGTCTTAGAAAGCATTTGGCATAAATTTTCTGAATCTTTTTTTTGAAGTAGCTAATATGGTTATATTCTGTCAAATATGTACTCAGTAGAGGACTTCCTATTAATGTAAATCTGTTTAGAGTAATGACATAAGACACTTTTTTATAAAGGGAACAGTAATCCACTTTGTTATAACTGTAAAGAAACAAGTATAACATGAAGCATTTTAATTGGACTTTCACATTTATTTAATGACATATAATTTTATGATTCTTAATTCTGAAAATTACTGAAAAATCATGATTGGAAATACGTATTTAAATTTTTGTTGATGAGTTTCTCTCTGTCAAAAGGAAGACCAGATATCGAAAAAATATCTTACTATAAACAAGAAACAGTGCTGATTAGATATGACACACATGCACACACAAACACACACAGACACATAAAATTTGCAGGAAATTAATGGATATTGACTGAAGCATAAATGTGAAGTGAAAATAGGAACCTAGAGCGATAAGCAACTTATATAAACTGTTAGTTACTCTTGGGGGGATCTTGAGCTTCAATTTTTTTGGTTGGGTACCTGTGGTGCAGGGGACAAGAGACAAAGCCAAGACACATATAAAATGGTTAATTCATAAGAGATGCCAATCCACTGCCAAAGTCTTGGAGAGTAACGTGCTTAGTGAATAAGGGAAGTAAGGAAAGATGCTCTACAGAGAGGGGAAAAATATAAGTAAACTTTTCTGCCTTGAATTTAGCATTTGAGCGACAAGACATATTTAGATAAATACATAGTCTCATGAGAATTAAAGAACTCAAAATGACTATCATATGTAAAATAGATTTGTGACATAAATTTATCATCTTCTGGTTCCAAACAGTCTTAAATTGTAAATTATTTTTAAAATAGTTCCTAGTTGGTAGTGTTTACTGACAACTGTCAGAAGTTTCTCTCTACAGAAACCCTCCTTAAATACAGGACTAAAATAATTTCATAGCTAAGGTTTCAATAATATAAACTCATAATAAAACATCAGGAAATATGTGAGAAAAAAAGCACTATGAATGAGAAATTAAGACCAAGCAGAATTGATAGAAAACAAAGTCAGACTCTGTTTTCATATTTAGCATGATGCCAGAATATAAAACATGTTTATATTTATGTGTGTAAAAATATATATGTACATCTGTATATGTATATACGTATATATACATACATACATATGTGTGTGTGTGTATATATATAAATCAAGAGAATGCTTAAAAATAGGAGACTGTGAAAAGCAGCCAGACAGATAAAAAAAAAAAAAAACCAAATGAAACTTCAGGAAATGAAAAAAATATATTGAAATTAATAATCCAGTCAACAGCCTATTAGACACTGTAAAAGAAAGAACTGGTGACATTGAAGAGATAACTAAAGACATTACATAATAGACTATAGAAACAGAATATGTACTAGATATTGAAAGACATGAAGGATTGCTTGAGAGAATCTAATATGTGTTAAAATGGCCTTCTTATCAATAAAAACCGGGTACCTCTTTTTTTTTGTATGTCATCTAATATCTTTCAAGAAAGGATTTCAGTGTCTCTCAAGAAATTTTTTCAAAGGATTATTAATTTTCTTCAGGAAAAATACTTTGAATTTTGTTAGTATTATTCCTAAATAATACCTTTTTCTAAAATTGTCATTCCAAACAAAATTATAGTAGGTTTTGTTATGAAACTTGACAATTATAAAATTAATATAGAACAGAAAGGATCATAAGGACCAAGACACATTTAAAAATGAACATGTTTTAGGTCTTGGCCAAAACCCAAAGCAACAGTTGCCATATAATTTTAGCAATTAAGACAACGTGATATTAGCACTGAGATACTCAAGAAAGAATCCAGTGAAAATGAGTAGAGATACACAAACAAATCCACACAAATATGAAAACTTTATATGATAGATGTATTTTTGCAGATCAGTGAGGAAAGAGTTGATTATTAATAATCCTTCAGGAACAACTGATTATGCATGTGAAAATATTTGAAATTTGTGGCTACAATAGTCTCAAATCAGTTCCTGTTGGAGCAGAGACATAAGTGTTCAAAAAAATCTTTAAAAATTTTTGAAGTAAATAACAGGAGAATATTTATGATATAAAGGAAAATGTTTAAGCAATACATAATAATAAACAATAAGGAAAAATATGTAAACCATACAGAACAATATTGAGAAATTTAACTCCTATAAATTAAGATTTTTAAAATCTAAACATTTTATAAAGTACAAAGGTAAATCATAAACTTGTCTTCATTAACATATACTTGAAGATATATGTAACTACATCTGTAACTGGCAAAGGATTAGTACAAGGATATGTGAAAAATCTTGCATACACAGACTAAAATCTTCAGAATCACCCTGTAAAATGGCCAAAGGCATAAATAGATAATTTCTAGGAGAGGAAATAAGAATGGTTAATAAACCTATAAAAACACATTCAGTATTACTGGTAATCAAGGAAATATAAACTAAAAGCAAAATGAGATATTATTTCAAATCCATCACATTGTCAAACACTAAAACACTTGTAAATCAAGTTGTTGGAGTATATAGAACAACATTTGTAATTTTCCCTTCTGGTGAGAGGTAAATTGGTACAATCTCTTTGTGAAACTTGTCATTACCTTGTAGATTTGGGTGTGTGCATACCTTATAACCTGATAATTTCAACTATGGGGCTGTAATTCCAGAAAAGCTCTTCTTAATATAGGTGAGACAGTAAGAGCATTCCTGGCTTCACTTATAATAGCAAAAAGTCAGAATAATCTAAATGTCCAATGACAGAACAATGAATATGTAAATTGCAGTGTATTTATACAGGGAATATACTATGTAGCAGTGAACATGAGCTATAACTAAATGCATAAATGTGCAAAATAATGCTATAATCGATATGGAAAACATGATTCTAGAACATGTTTATGTGGATGGGATGCAGAACGGGGAGGAACAAAGGGCTTGAGAATCATATTATTATTTTCTTTAGATAGTATATAAATGGATGCTTGTTTCTTTCTTTTTGGTGGCCTGAATATCTTTGAGTCATGCCCCTCCTTGTGGATTTGCATTAAATCATGAGCTTTACCAGTACAGCATCAATATATTATTAATTTGTGTACCCCACAAAGCCTACAACATAATGCTTGACATATAATTATCATACAAAAGTAATTGCTTGTCTTTATTATTTATAACCATGTCTTTATTATTTCTAAAATTTCGAAACTCCCTGCATAACAGTTTCAGATTAAATTTCTCACTCTGCCATAGTGAACTCTTGGTGTTTTACTCTAATAGGAATTTAATTCACATTGGACAGACTTCTGTTACTTTATAAGATGTAGACAACAGTGGTATTTTAGATTTTTTGGTCACATAGGCTGAACATCATCATGATTTTCCAGAACTTTTCATAGTACTGTCCTCATGGGTTCCTCAAACTTCCCAGAACATACACTATTACTGGGATTATATGATGTATTGGTGGAGAAAGATATACAGAGGCAGACTGATTTCCAGGATTCTCAAACTCATGAGTTACATACCCACCAACTGAAGGAAATTGTACATTAAATAATATAGTGAAATGGAGAGAATTAAAAATAAACAAGAGAAAACATCCCTGAAATCTAGTGCTTCCCCAAGTAACTGGCTCCCCATTACCATTCTGAAATGTTTTGCTTAAAAATCAAGGAAGAATTCTCCTAAGATCTGATCTTTGACGTTTAAAAATTTTTTCCTCACCATGTATCTTTCATCTGTATTAAGTCATCAGAGCATTCTCTCCATCAATCCAGCCTTGAGGAATGTTTAATTGACTTTATCATGAGTCTTAAATTAGGTTTATAATGCAGGAATCAGATGACTTTTTATGGCTTCATACCAAAGGTCAGAATTCCAGCTTGGCCTCTCTGGTCTTTATTAACCTCCTCCTGTAACAAAAGCACCTCACATCATATCTCATATTTGGTCTTAATTTTCAGATGGAGACTATTCTTTCAGAAACAAATGAGTTTATAATTCTCCTTGGTTTCTGTTCAGTTTTCTTCCTAACTTGTCTTCTTCAAGTCATAGTCCTCAATGAAGTCTTTGTTCTGGTGAAGTTAATTTTCCAGGTTCTCTTTTCCCTCTTATTCTTTCAACTTTTGTCTTTTGTCAAACCAACTTATTTCTTAAATCATATCCTTTTTTGCTTTACATTTATTGCTCTCATTATTACAGAGGTGATGCATTTCTGCTGGGTTACATGCATGATTCTTGTTTTAGCTTCCAGATATTTGCCTATTACCCATGTTTGGGTAAACTAAAATAAATCCAGTCTTGTTCATTACCAAGTGTTTCATATCTGATCAGCTGGAAATAGGTACTTTGGCCTCCTAATTGGCAGGAGTATAACCATCTTTAGTTCCTGTGTCCCTAGCCAGAACGCCAGCCATATAGCCTCACCTTTAGAATTTTCCAAACTGCGGTCCAGTATCAGCCTCACCTTCCCTTATAACCTTAAAGAGGAATGGACCAGTCTCTGGGACCAGTGATGAGTGATGATTCTCAGTATGATAGACAGTGTGATACCCCTGCTCTCTTGTATGAGATGTGAGGAGCGGAAATGCCACAACATCCCTACAAATTCCTCCAAAAGAAAAAGTCTCTCTGCTCATTTTTTCAGCCTCAGACCTCTTACTTAGACTAGAAGAGGGTGATAGGCCAAAAATCACTATATATGTTTTAGATGACTAATCTCACAAGTCCTGCATTCATGATCTGACTCCTCCCTGTGAAATATGGGGACACTTGTCACTTCTGTATTGTTCTCAGCTTTTGTGACCTCTGTCAAAACCGAGACAGAAAGTGTCAACTTTTAGCGTCTTATCATAGGTAAAATGTAGACACATTGCAATGCATGTAGTGAAAGATAATTGGACTCGTATTAAAAGAAATGACTAGGGTCTTCGATCTGTCTCTTAAAACTCAGGGACCTTGGAGACGTTACTTGGCCTTTTGAAGCCTCAGCTTCTTCATCAGTCAGAAGGATGTCTGCTTTACTGGCCGTAGATGCCTGACAAATAGTAGAGGCACAGTAGGATGTTTATGGCATGTAATTCTAGGATATATACTTCTCTGCTTTGCAGTTTGAAGTATCTTCAGCATAAGTGACCACTGAGCTTATTGAAACTAACCAACCATATCATTAAATGTCAAGTTATGCATCTGTCCTTTGATTTGTTTGACATGGATTAGAAAGGACAGAGATGTATGTCTTTTTCTATAAACAGGCAAAAATGCTAGTAATTATAACCATTTTAAGCCTATATTTTATACTTAACTATTTTGTACTTAAGTATTTTGTACTTAACTATAATGTAAATTTTTAAAATCATAACAAAATGTTTAATTTCTAGAATTCACATGTTTGTATTAATTGTTTATCATGCCACATTTGTATGGAAGGGGCGTCCTTTTCAGGTGAGGTAGCCATTATAGTTGATTTCCTCAAATCCACCTCTCCTCTTGCTGATTGTGTAGACATTGAGGTGATTGGCAGAGGCGCCACAATCTAGTCTTGATTAATCTAAGCCAGGGACAGTGACTCCACCATTTGTGTTAGCTGCTGGTTCAGAAACCCAGCTTTAAGTACATCCGTGATTGACATTCCACTGCTACTTTATAAGTGGACATGTGGCCTGTGTTTTGGGCCATTAAAACTGGCAGCAGGTACTTGTCATGATTAGGGAGGGGCTTCCTGTGCCCCTTCCCTTGCAGCTGGCAGAACTGAGAAAGCAGGTGCTTCCAGAAGCCACTGTGTAATCACAAGAGAAAGTAACCTTAGGAGGAAGCTTGGCTACAGAGTACAGGTTGGACTGCAGAGTACAGGGGATCAAAGTAGAAAGAGCCAGGGTCTTCTGTACATTTTCTGAACTGTCTTTGCTCTGAATTTCCAGAATTATGAGCCAGGAGAATCTTTTGTTTTTAGTCATCATATAAAAAGCACAAAGAACACCATCTGTAAAAAAACGTGTTATTTTCATTGTTTTGCTCTTATCCTGTCTTTTGGCACTTGAATCATTTAAAAGGGCTTATATATTTATTGAAATATATCATCTTATTTGTTCTACTTAAGCCTTTCCATTTCAGCAGAAATAGAAGATTTCAAATGTGTGCTTTATTCTTTTTAAGCTGATAACTGTTAAATTCAGGCTTACCTTCGAAATATTGCAGGTTCAATTACAGACCACCACAGTAAAGCAGATATCACAATGAAGCAAATCACACATTTATTTTGGTTTTCCAGTACATATAAAAGCCAAGTTTATACTGTACTGTGGTCTGTTAAGTGTGCAATAGCATTGTCTGAAAAAAATGCACATAACTTAATTTTAAAATACTTTATTGCTGAAAAATGCTAACTATCATCTGAGTCTTCAGCGAGTATCTTTTTGCTGGTGGAGGGTCTGGCCTCGATATTGATGGCTGCTGACTGATTAGGGTGGTGGTAGCTGAAGGATGGAGTGGCTGGGACAATTTCTTAAAGTAAGACAATGAAGTCGGCTGCATTGATTGACTTTTCCTGTCACAAACTATTTCTGTGTAGCACCCAGGGCTATCTGATAGTATCTTACCCACCATGGAATAATTTCTTTCAAAATTGGAGTCAGTCCTCTAAAGCCCTGCTGCTGCTTTATCAACTAAGTTTATTTAATATTCTGAATCCTTTGTTGTCATTTCAACAATCGTTTGCAGCATCTTCACCAGGAGTAGATTTCATCTCATGAAACCACTTTCTTTGCAACTCCTCATCCATTCAAGTTATATCATGAGATTGCAGCGATTCAGTCATGTCTTCAGGCTCCACTTCCAGTTCTTGTCCTCTTGCTCTTTCCACTGCATTTAGTTACTTCTTCCACTGAAGTCTTGAACCCCTCAAAGTCATCCATGAGGGTTGGAATCATCTTTTTCCCCAGACTCTTGTGAATGTTAATATTTTGACCTCTTCCCATGAATCACGAATGTTCTTTTTGTTTTGTTTGTTTTTGTTTTAAACGTTTTTTATTGAGTTATAGTCAGTTTACAATGTTGTGTCAATTTCCAGTGTATAGCACAATTTTTCAGTTATACATGAACATACATATATTCATTGTCACATTCTTTTTCACTGTGAGCTACCACACAAATATTCTTAATGGCCTCTAGAATGGTGAATTCTTCCCATAAGATTTTCAGTTTACTTTACCCATATCCACCAGAGAAATCTGTGGCAGCTATAGCCTTATGAGATGTATTTCTTAAAGAATAATACTTGAAAGTTGGAATTTCTCTTTGATCCATGGGCTGCAGAATGGATATTGTATTAGCAGACATGAAAAGAACATTAATCTCATTGTCCATCTCATCTCCATCAGAGCTCTTGGGTGACCAGGTACATTGTCAATGAAAAGTAATAGTTTTTTAAAAAATCTTTTTTTTTTTTTCTGAGCACTAGTTCTCAACAGTAGGCTTAACATATTCAGTAAACCATGTTGTAAACAGATGTGCTGTCCTCTAGGCTTTGTTGTTTTGTAGTAAAGCACAGGTGGAGTGGATTTAGCATAATTCTTAAGGTTCCTAAAATTTTTGGAATGGTTAATGAGCATTGGCTTCAACTTCAAGTCCCCAATGCATGGGCCTCTATCAAGAGAGACAGCCTGTCCTTTTAAGCTTTGAAGTCAGTCATTGATTTCTCCTTGCTGGCTGTTGAAAGTCCTAGATGGCATCTTCTTTCAATAGAAGGCTATCTCATCTGAGTTGAAAATCTGTTGTTCATTGTAGTCACCTTCATTCATGATGTTAGCTGGATCTTCTGGACAAGTTGCTGCAGTTTCACATCATCTCTTGCTGCTTCACCCTGTGCTTAAACGTTGTAGAGACACTTCCTTCCTTAAACCCCGTAAACCGACCTCTGCTAGCTTCAAACCTTTCTTCTGCAGCTTCCCCACCTCTCTCAGGCTTCATAAAATTTAAGAGAGTTAGGCTCTTGCTCTAGGTTAGTCTTTGGCTTGAGGGAATGTTGTAGCTGGTTTGGTCTTCTATCCAGACCAGTCAGACTGTCTCCATATCAGCAATAAGGCGGTTTGGCTCTCTTGTCATTTGTGTCTTCACTGGCATGGCACTTTTAATTTTCAAAAACTTTTCCTTTGCATTCACTACTTGACTGTCTGGTGCAAGAGTCCTAGCTTTTGGCCTGTTCAGGCTTTCGACATGCCTTCCTCACTGAGCTTAACTGTTTCTGTGTTTTGATTTGAAGTGAGAGATGTGAGACTCTTTGACTTGAACACTGTGAGGCCATTGTAGGGTTATTTATTAACCTAATTTCAATCTTGCTGTGTCTTGGGCTAGGGAGGCCTGAGAACAGGGAGAGAGACAGGGGAATGGCTGGTGGAGCAGTCAGAACATACACAACACTTATTAAGTTCATCATCTTACGTGGGCACAGTTCCTAGTGCCCCAAAAGGGTTACAATAGTAACATCAAAGATCGCTGATCACAGATCACCATAGCAAATATAATAATAATGAGAAACTTTGAAATATTATGAGAATTACCAAAACATGATACAGGGACATGAGGCTAGCAAATGCTGTTGGAAATATGGTGCCAATATCCTTGCTTGATGCAGAGTTGCCACAGACCTTCGATTCTTGAAAACACACTATCTTTGAAGTGCAGTAAAGTGAAATGCAATAAACGAGGTCTGCCTGTATATGATTTTTAAATAATATAAAAATGCCCTAGGACTACAGCATCCTTTTATAGTCATATTGTGTATTATTTTTATATCTATTATACACATGCATATTTTAAGAAATTTCTGTGGGAATTATCCTGTTATTATAAGAGCTAGTATTCCAAGTCACCCACATACAACCTTTATTCCTCACTACTGTTTTTATCATAGCACCATGTAACTCACTTAGTAACCTTATAACCTTGGGTTTACCTGTAATGCAGCTTTACCATGTTCTCTTATATTCTCTCTAATCATAGCTTTTTGTTTCTGATAAAGCTAAATATTGTTTAGTCATTTGACCCTTTCCATCCTTTAAGATTTTATTGTATTTATTTTATATGTATATGCCATTAGAAGAGAACATATATACAGTATTTAAAAATATCAATGGGTATCAATATATATTTAATATTGGAAGAGAAGGCCAAAGACAAATAAACCAAACAAAGCAACCCCCAAGCCCCTCCCAAGATAAACAAAAACCTTTGTGAAAAGTTCTTAGTAGAATTCAACAACAACAAAGAAGGGCAGCTTCTGCTTGCGTACATTATGCTAAGTGGAACAAGCCAGTCACCAAAGAGCAAATACTACCTGCTTTCTCTTTTACGAGGTTTGTAAAATAGTCACACTCATAGACGCCAGGAATGGAAAGGTGGTTGCCAGGGGCTGGGGGGAAGGGGACCGATAGGGAAGGTGCATGTGTCTAGACACCTGCTGTCCAGCGTCGTGCTGTCGATGCTGCTGCTGCATTGTACACCTAAAACTCTGTCCAGAGGGCCGATCTCATGTTAAGTGTTCTTACCACAATGCAATAAAAAAAAAAACCCTAATGACAACTTTTGTTAAAAGGAAAAAAAATGAATTAAACAATATATCTTACTGAAATAATTTTTAAACATTGAATGGCATACCTAATTTGTCACATTTAGCAAGATTAAAATAGCCTAAATTTGGAATATTTGTCTTTGGAGGCTACCAAATTACAAACTAAAAACCTTTGAAATAAGACATTCATATTTCATTGTCAATTAGCTAACACCTTTAGCTAAGATTTGCTTTATTGTGCTACATAAAAGGCTGGGTCAATTTGCATTTGGGCTTTAAAAGTACCACTCATAAGCTTACATGAGTTGACTTATACTAGTTAAAAGTACAAGGGTGTACTAAATTACAGTATGTTTTAAGTAGCAAAATGGCCGTTTTTAATCTTTGTGTAATACACTCAATATGCATACTCCCTTTTTATAGGGTGTTACAAAGGTGTTCTTTCTATTGCTGACAGTATATACATAATCCAAGTAAACACGGTTAAGAAATTTAAAATTATAAGCATATTTTCAGGAATATATTATCATTACTATATAATACAACATATAATAAACTCAGGAATTTATTGCATGCGATAATTATTTTCATCTGTGCATGTTAATTTTCCCACCATACAATCATCATGTCAGTTCTTAATTCATTATTTCTCCATGGCCATAATAAAAGCCTCATGCATTTTTCCTACTTTTTGAGCTTTTTATTTCACATCTCAGTAATCAGTTACCATCCTTCGAAGACCCGGTAGATTTTCTATCACCAAATTCCATTATATTTTTCTGTCTTTTTTCCAGATTATTCTTGTTTTTTTTTTTTTTTAACAGTCCTGAATTGTTACTCTTATTGATCCTGTTGATGAAATATCTTACCCTAGTCGAATACTTTGCCTTGGGGCGTTGCCCTTTTCCTTTCTCGTTTCATAGCAGATGGTAGTTGAGCGTTGGTAATGGAAGTCAGCAGTGGTTATGCTGTTTTGATGAACACATACGTCAGGTACAGAGCCTTCATTCTTTCACTTCAGTTTTAAGACCACTTTAACAAGGTGCCTAGAATTAGTATTCACATTTTAGGAATGATAAATCTGAAGCTTAAAGATTATTCCTTAGTGATACTGCTGTTACGAGGTACAGCCAGCATCAGAAGCCAGGGCTGTCTGACTTTGGGACTCAGTGTTTTAACTCAGATCTTCTGCCTCCCTTTGGCTGGCATGGCTTCATCTGTTGTTTAGAGACGGTTGACCTTTGACTGCATCTAGATTCACAAGTTTCATTCCTCTGTATAAGGTGGCAGTTAGGTCAGGCCTAGTGAGGCACCTTCCTGTCTCTCCTCACCTTCACCAGGTATTTTTCACTGCCTGACATGCAGAAACTAGTTAGTTGTCTCAAAACTAAGACCCAGGAGTTATTCTTCATGCTCTAGTTGCTGGGTCATTTTTTGGGAGCAGAGCATTTTTAAAGTTTATAACTTTCTTACCTTCATTCCAGTCTGCTTGTTAGGAGTTGGTAAGTATTTGCCATGATTACTGTAAATTGCCACATCTGTGTAATTATTTCAGAGAGTTTCTGGCCAAATACCATTTCTCGGTTTCCACTGAACCACACTGCTGTACTTTTAAAAATCTTTTACAGTCTTCCAGGAAAGGTAGATCTACTTCATAGGACATGTAAGTCCCTGTATGCTGCAGATACATTTTTTTTTTCTTTTCTGGAATAACCACTATTTACTCTTCACTCCCCAATTTTATATATTTTTGCTTACTCTTATGTTAGGCTAAAAAACACTTTGGAACACATTATTGTACAAAACATTAACCTGTTATTTTCTAAGTAGAAAATTATGATGCAGTTGGTTGAAATTTCTCATAAGTTATTTATTTGGGAGTGCTTTTATCTAGTTATTAAAAAATGCTTACTCTTGGAAACTCAAGCCTGTGGTATCAGGTATAATTGATGATCCTAATACATTAATTAGATAAAAGGGCACCATGTTGCTTGAGTAGCTTATTGACTGTAGGACTGTCCCTCTTTGGAGCTCAAAAGTAAGTCTTTGCTTCCCTCAGTCATTGTTTTCAATATCTGTTCTCTTAATTATGCCATTTTATAAATCTTATTATTCAAAAGTATCCATGGAACTTTCACCTTTGCTTATTTTTCCTATAAAATGCCTTTATTTTTCCTTCCCAGTTGTGTCAGTCAGAACTTCCCTTTCCTAAGCCATTGTTTGGTGGACCTCAATCTTTGTTAAATAACAAATATACGATGTGAAATTAACTCTTGCTAACGTGCATCGGGACGAGTAACAGATATGCATCCTTTCAGGAACACCCTAGGAATAGTAACGAGAACAGCATCTATGATGCACAGACTTACACAGGGGCATTACGATGTTGAAACTAAAGCCTGAGGTACTCCTGTAATTGTGTGTGAACTGCAGTCTGTTCTGCTTGGTCATACTTTCTCCACAACCAAAAGTTTCATTCATTTTTCCTACCCTTTGACTTCTAAAGGCCATCACAGGAGTCTGTCACTTACATTACAAAGACCTTGCAGATTTCAAAAACACCATCTTCTCCTTTGTCAGATTATTCCATTTTTTACCTTCTCCTGTTATATGAGGCTCAAGGTATAAAGCGTATTATACACTTTAAACTGTTTAAATTCGCACATGTAGTAATATGGGTGATATTTTAAGACAGTTGATAGATTTTCTGGAAAAAGCCTAAATCAAATCATGTTGGCCAGAGCAATATATGTTCACAGTACTAATGTGAGTAAATTAGTGTGAATGAATAAATATATATGTATAGTATTAATGTGGATTAACTGTACACACAGAATAACATTTTTATGTAAAATTACTTATTTGTCTTTCAGACTTTTTACCAGTTCTTTTTCCATGTCTTTACTTTTAACTTTTACGTTGTACCTGGACAAGGTCATAAACTCTTGGTATTAGGTAACCAATGAGACATACAATTACTCAGTGCTTACACATAGCTAAGGTGGTTCCAATTGAAGATGAAACCTCTATTGGCCTTTCACAGTGGCAGACTTCTTATTAATCACTTACTTGAGGCTACTGACTTTACACACACCTGGAGGAGTGTAATGCTAATATTGGAAGTTAATTTAAAAGTCATTTTTAAGTTGGAATGGTAAACTGTTTATCGGTGATGATTTACCTTAAACAACATTTAACACTGAGGTAAGTGCTCTGTAAATTGAGGCAAAGCAGCCAATGTCGATTGAGGCAAAGCAGCCAATGTCAAGAAGCATGATATAGTTAAAAATAAATAAATAAATAAAAACAAACAACATCAACAACAAAATTAAAAATACAGATATTTAGACGAACTATTAAAAGTATGGATCATAGTACTGGCAATGACTTTGCCCGCATATGTGGCTTGGAGCCCGAGTACTTTTATTTTATCTCTATCTGCCTAGAGTCTTATAACTGTGACAGTGCGTGTCAGGAGGTGTGCGTGTTGGGGGTCGGGGTAGGGGGAGGTGATCTCAGAAGTGGTTGTTCTTTCACTCCAGACAGGCCAGTTGCAGATCGGACTGAATTTGAGATTCCAGGATAGTATGTAGGTATTTACTGTCTGGTGATATTAGAAATGGTGCTGAAAAGGGAAAGGTGGCCAAAAGACAAAGATCAAAGAAAAAAATTCACTCTCTTTATATCTTTGCCCAGGGGTTGATTATTAAGTGCTTTTATTTTTTAAATTGAAGTACAGTCAGTTACAATGTGTCAATTTCTGATGTACAGCACAATGTCCCAGTCATGTATATCTATATCTATATCCATATGCATATATTCATTTTCATTATAGATTATTACAAAATATTGAATATAGTTTGAGATTTGCATATGTTAAACACTATATATAGAAATAGATTAAAAAACAAATTTCTTCTGTATAGGACAGGGAACTATATTCACTATTAAGTGTTTTTTTTTTTTTTTTTTGAGGTACCAAAACAAGCTTTATTTTTCAACGTCTCAGTGTTAAAGAGACCATCAGACTTTTTTTTTTTCAGAGTGTTTTGGAAGGAGTTCCTTATAGCATTTAGGGTTTATGGAAAGGATGACAAGTCTATTGGAAGAAAACCGTCTACATTCATTTTGGCCTTTTCTGCAGTTCTGTCTGATTTGTTTACCAAGAAAATCACTTTTGTTTCTCCTTAAGTTCTTCACATAAAAATTACACTGGAACATCCCTAAAGAGCTTTTATTTTTTCGTTTCAGGCAAAGTGCCTGTTTTGTTCTCATGACACTGCAGTAACATAGGCCCATCCTTATTTTCAGATCACTCCTCACTTAATGGGAAGGTTCTGGTGGTGATGTTGGCAATATCACTCCTCTGTGCGTGGCTTTTACAAAATCTAAAGTGCTTCACCTCACTTTGGGCAATCTGCCATTAGTCACATTTATTAGATAAGCTTGCAAGGTCAGCAATCACTAAAAGTACGTGCAGACAGAATTAGTTGGTGTTGCTTCTTTTCGAAGAAAAGGCAAATAAAATGGCTGTAACTGCCTCTTCGAGAGTTCAGACTAACAACTGAAAAAAAAAATTCTATAATCCAGAGGAAAATAAAATTCTAAATAGGATCACTCAGCATAAAATGTCTAGCAGTGTCTGAGCCTCATATAGGTCATCTTAATGAACTCCAAGACTCTCAAAGAAGGAAAAATGCACCTTTGTTTATCCTTTTCAAAGAGTGACCGAAAAAAAAATCAACTGTAAAAATAAATCGAAACCCATATGCCTGTTTATATTTTAATATGACAAGAGTGAAGGATGTCGCATGACACTTATGAATGTTTTTAAGCCCTTTAATTAACTTTCAGATTTCCATTGCATCTGAGAATTAGAATCTTTTGTAGACTTCTAACTTTCTCTCTTAATTCTTCATCATTAAGAAAATCCATCAAGTCTACTGCATAAGATTGGGACAGTTTCCAAATTTTATAGCTGTCTTCTATCTTGAAGCCAAAATATTTTATGAGTCTCTTGGTTCTAATGTTCTTAACTCATTTGAATGTCTGAGCATTTTAGATGAGAGACATTTTTATCACTTTGACAAAAATGGCAACTTTAATTTTAATGACTTCATCAAAAATTGATCAAATATGTTCTTGTTGTGAGGCCTTTCAAAAAATAAACTTACTAACCAACAATTTTAAAGGCCCATCCATTTTGGCTTAAAAACTCCCTTTCAGCTCAATACATGAATTAACTGTTTATTCACACATGGCATCTTTTAAAAATGAATATGAATTTTGCAGTTAGACATCCAGAACAAAGGTTTCCAACAGTAAGCTCACTTTTTGCAATTAATTATTCAGTCAAACTATTAAAAACTGTATTCCTTATCCTTATTTCTTTAACAATAATAGTTTCCAATTAAATACAAGAAAGACTACTAGTTTTGAGTGAAAATACTTTTGTAACTTCAATAATTTATTACCTTTGTTAAATAATGCTTGAACATCTCTTGATAGCTTAAATAGTTCTATGCAAGAGGTTATTTTTTAAATTAAGGGGGCTTTTTTGCACCCCAATTTTAAACTGTAAGTTCTCTATGTATAATGTTCATTTTTCCAAATATTTAGCAGTAATTTTAGAGTATTAAATGTTTTTAAACATCTGTGATTATTAGGGAAAAAATTTTAAGAAGGTAATATTTTATTGTAAAATAAGTGAAGGATAAATTCACTTAACAAGATAGTTTTCTGAAAGAGTATTAACAATTTTAATTGCTGAAATCAGAGTAGTTATAAATTGTCTTAAAACATGAGAACAAATCTTCCTAATCCAATCTGTAGTCCTTTTTGCTCCAAATTGTGTCTGATGTTTGAACATTGAAACTATCTTTTTAATCACCAGTGCTATTCATTATTATGTTATGTATACAGATAAAACCATAGAAAGCAATAGACTTTTTTTTTTTAATGGCTGTCTTCTGCTGTTGACCTTTTATTGCATAAATGTTATGAAATGCTAATTAAACTCTGTAATTTAAAAATGAAGTCCTAATTGCTTGTGACCACTTCAGCAGATACTGAACATAATAATCATATCTCTCTTCCCTTTAAGCCTGTGATTGTATCGAAACTTACTTTTAGCATAGTTTATTGAATTTACAAACATTTTAGTGACTTGTAAGCATGGAGTACTTTGATGAATTCTGAGAACAGCATGGTAGATAGATAATGCATGAATCTTTCAAGGAGATGTGTGGACTGACATAAAACATGAAGGATCATAAATATTGAGTTTATATTATCAGAAGCCTAAAATATGAGCTGACCATACTTAGGAAAGGCTTACCAGAAGAAATACAGGTTGAACGTGGACTTGAGGTATAAGATTAGTTATAACATGAAGAGTATTTTGTGATTTTTTAAAAGTTAACATTCTAATTTTTTATTTTATTGCATACTATATAATTTTCATTTTTAATGACAAGAACATACTTTCTAGTTGACTCTTTTTCACTTAATCATTTTTCTGGTTTTGAACGTTAGTTCTTTTCTGTGCCTCTATTCACCACCAGAAATATATCTGTGATGAAAATCTTTTAATGTGTATTTTCATTAAAATAAACCTCCAAAATGATATTGTTTGGCAAATTCTTTAGAGAATTTGAAGTTGCCTTTCCTTCTCTGACTGTTGGCAATTTCTTATTCATGTCTTTGTATGTGAATTGAACCAAAGGTTCTCATCTGGTTAGCACATGGGTAGTACCCAGTAGAATGTCATGCACAGATTGGGCATTTGGTATCTAGATGCTTATTTCAAAAATGACAGGAAATGTTATTTCTTAGATAGCCCAAGTGCCTTACTTTATATCTGCAATATTTGATAATGCAAAAAGTTAATTTACTTGTCCAAGAACAAGAAAAATGTCAGGAACCAGGATCTGAGCACACACAGACTTTAGGTCTTATCATTCTCTTTTCTTTTTTGCCCGTGATTAAAATGATCTAAACCTGGTTTTTTTTAAACATCATGTTTTCAGCTTATATGAGTTTAGGGGACCATTTTATTTTTGTAAATTTGCATCCAATAGCTGAAGTGCTCACTTGCTTTGTAAATTTGCCTAGAACTTACCAGATATGATACTTTTCAAAGGTAAGCCCCCTTTTTGACTACCAGCTATATTCCAGGCTTTTGTGCAGACTCTTCACTTACATCTCATTTAATTCTCAGGCAAAATATATGAGATGAGATTATTGGTGCTTAAGTAAAAAGATTATTTCCCATAATCATACAGCTTGTAAGTGATAGAGTCACAATTTCAAATGCTGCTCTTTGTAGAACAGTGCTTGTACAGGCTTGGCATCATACAGATCTGTATGCACTTCCATTTTTCCTCCTGCCACCATCCTATTCTAAAAATCTTACCTATATCCTGGACTATGGAAAACTTACCTCCTAACTGGTTTATATTCTTTTTTATTGGCCATCACTAGCCAGACTTTTTAATGTAAACTCGGTCTTATCACCCATTCTTAATTTTTCCCACTTAGTTATTTGAGCTAAATTTGGAAGTTAAAAAGTTAGCTAGGTAAAGAAGGAGGATAAGGATGCTCCATGTTGAAGAAGCAGCCTTTGCCGAGGCCTCACATGTCCAGCAGGTGAGGTGGTTTGAGGATTTGCAAATATCATTAGAGATTTTAAAGTTGTCTTCAAAATGATAAATGCTGGAGACAGTGTGGAGAAAAGGGAACCCTCCTACGCTGTTGGTGGGAATGTAGTTTGGTGCAGACATTATGGAAAACAGTATAGAGATTCCTCAGAAAACTAAAAACAGACTTACCATATGATCCAGCAATCCCACTTCTGGGCATATATCCGGAGAGAACTCTAATTCAAAAGACACATGCATCCCAGTGTTCATAGAAGCACTAGTTACAGTAGCCAAGACATGGAAGCAACCTAAGTGTCCACTGATAGACAACTAGATAAAGAAGTTGTCATATATACAGACACAGAGACACACAACAGAATACTAACTACTCAGCCATAAAAAAGAATAAAACAATGCCATTTGCAGCAACACGGATGGACCTAGAGATCATCTTTCTAAGTGAAGTAACCCAGAAAGAAAAAGAAAAATACCATATGATATCACTCATATGTGGAATCTTAAAAAAAACCAAAAAAGACACAAATGAACTTATTTACAAAACAGAGACAGACTCACAGACATAGAAAACAAACTTATGGTTACCAAAGGGGAAAGAGGGTGGGAAGGGCTAAGTGGGAGTTCAAGATTTGCAGATACTAACTACTATAAATAAAATAGATAAACAACAGGTTTCTTCTGTGTACCACAGAGAACTGTACTCAATATCTTACAGTATCCTATAATGGAGAAGAATATGAAAATGAATATGTGTATGTGTATGTATGACTGAAACATGCTGTACACCAGAAATGGACACATTATAACTGACTATACTTCAACAATAACACCCCCCACCCCCCCAAAAAAAGTTTGTGTTTCGTATGCATGGAGCTCAGGGCACAAAGAATGGTGGAAGCCAGATGCTTATGGGCATTGTATGCCATACTAGAGTTTTATATGTGACACATAATTTAATTTGCATTTCATAGAGATAATCATTGTGGTGATAGCAAAATGGAAATACAGAGGATATGTTGTGATAAGACAGGAGCACTGATTCCATTTATGAAGCAATGATATTAATGTGGGTGAGAGACAGTGAAGTGTTGAATTACAATAAAGGTAATAAGGAATGAGGGCAAACAGAAACTAGGATGTTAACATTAAATCAAGAGAACCTTACTGATGAGATGAGAAAATTTTCATCCTAATTTTGAGTGTTCATTACCATTAAATTATTGCAATAATTAATAAGTAGCAGTTTGGAGAACCAGCATATATTTTAATAAGATGATCTCAAAAATGGTAATGTCAAGCCAACATTGATAGGAATACATGCATATTTTGAAACTATGTCTTTAACTTTCATTTTCATATTTTTTATATTAAAATATATTTTCTGTTCAGCCTATCCATCTTTGTTATGTTGAGATAAATTTAAACATACATTGTTCTTAGCTCCAAAATAGATTAGAAAAGCATGCATAAATAATTTACCAATTTGATTCCCACAGTTTAAATTTCCAGTTTATTTTTTATTGCTCACATCTCTTATAGTGCTATCAGTTCTCTTCTTTCTTGACTTGACTTAGTTGACATTTCTTGTGTCTCAGTAACTTTTTATATAAATCAGAAAAATGGAGCTGAATGGAAAGGGACTTACAAGGAGTCAGAGATTGTCTATTACAAAGAGTGGCATAGCCTTGTGCAAGTGACTTCCTATATCTGGGCCACAGAAAGGACATCAAATAACAGCGCTATGTGCCTCTAATACTGTTTTGAAGGCCAACCTAAATAATGTGCATGAAAAGCTTTGAAAATAATAAAGTACACAAATGAAATATTAAAATTGGCTCTTATTCTCTTCTGAGCTCAGTTACACCTTGGCAGAACCATTTGGCTAATGCACGTTATCGTGAAAGAAGAAAATCAAATTGTGCTCTTGCTCGGAGACTTAAAGTTCACAGAGCTGGTAGCAAATAGTAAATTAATAGTAAAATTCAAATGCACATATTTTTAGAGTTAAAAAGGAAGTTGCAGTTCCCTAGGTCAAATATGAAAATCAGAGACTAGAATATTGAATAATAATTAAACCTCTACCCTCTGCCCACACACGTGTTTGAACAGGAACATACTGCTTTTTGATATGTCCTAAGGAAGAGGTAAATTTTCTTGTTTATATTTAGTCATAAGTATTTTTTTCTTTCTTTTTGGTGAGGAGGCGGGTAATTGGGTTTATTTACTTATTTATTTTTTAATGGCAGTACTGGGGATTGAACCCAGGACCCTGTGCATGCTAAGCATGAGCTGTAGGCTACCCAGCCCCCCATGTCTTAAGTATTTATCACATTATAAATTTAGTTATGATACATACCTGTATTTTTTTTTTTAATATGTCATCACTTTGGAAGAGACCTCTCCAAGCAAAGCCACACTGAGGGTGCAGGAAAGTCAGTTTCCCTTTGAAGAAGGGCCAGCCTCAACCTGGCTGCTTTACTGGAGGACAGTAACATCAGAAGGTATCCTCATGACCTCCTCCCCCAACCTGGAATCCCACACAAGAATGTCATCTTTGATAGTCACATAGAATGAGCCTTTCAGCAAACAGTGAGTCAGTGCCTCCAGGGCAGCCCATCCTCACGTGGGACTATTCAAATAGCACATTCTTAATATAAAAGTAAAATCCCCATGCAACTCCCATCCATCACTTCCAGTCATGTTCTCTAGTGTTAACACCCCCTTCTCCACCCCCTACACAGGATATTTGAAGGTATCTTCCCTGTGTCTTATCTCTTTCCCAACATAAAATTTCCAGTTTTGTTTTTCAACCCTTTTTTATTTGCAGTGGTTGGTGATAGGCCGTACTTTCCTTGAGTGTCTGTCTCCAGACAGGTTTCGCCAGAATTCAGAGACACACTGTTACAGATATGATTTGGTAAGGACCAAATAAGTCACTGCAACAACTGAACTTGCTGTTCTAGATGATCCTTTTCTATTAATGAACGCTGAGACTGCAGCCCTGAAACTGTTGACCCTTAGGATCGTGGAGACAGTACCTGAAGTGCATTTCATATACCCTGCCTTCAAAGACAGCTCTCACCCTGCACTGTAATAGTTTAGTTTCCTAATCTAAGCATCTTTACCTTTGGCTCTGTTATATTTCATTTTTACAGTCTTGGCCCATCCATTAAACCCATGGAGACATTTTTAAATCCCAGTTTTGTGTCAGTCACAGATTTTGCGGATTTAATAAGCACGGTTTCGTGTGTCCTTTTGCAAGTCAGTGTTAAAATGCTGAACAAGAAAAGACCAAGGACAGTGGGGTTACTCTCTAATGAAATTGTGTATCTGAAAGTGCTTTGCAAACACTATTTTATATTCATGTTTGTTTCTGCGTCCTTCCTTTTCTGTCTTTTATACATGCTACTTTAGAACCTGACCTTATGGAGAATTCCTTCCGTACAGTCTTCATGGTTTCTTTAACTTTCTTTCGATAATAACCTCTTTGTCATCAGACTAACTTCTAATTGCATCATACAGGTTTGACTTTCAGAGCTTCATTTGCTTTTTGAGTCATTTTTTTCTCTTAGAAACTGCCTCAACAGGTAACTTCTCTGGGTTCTTTAGTAGATGATTTCCCTTTAATTGCAGTTAAAAATCTTCAATTTGTATTTCTTGAGTGTCTGCTGTATGTAGCTCAGTGTGCTTGATGCTGCCAGGCATACAATTACTCATCTGGTGTTCAGAGAACTTATGAGCCAATAGGAGAGCTAAGGCACATGATGTACCATTAGTGACATATTATAAGTGTGATGCCTCCTACTCCATCCTCTTAGTTCTTCCCTGTAGTTGTAAATGTGGCTTTAACTCCTCTCCACCCATCCAGCTAAAAGGAAGTACTCCTCAAAAATGCTTCTGGATGTTTTCCACACCCATATTGCCTGTTAGTATGTTTGCAGTGATTCCAACTTCTAACCTCTGTGGGGTCTTTGGCTCATCTGAAATTGCTCCAGAATCTTTTTTTAACCCACTGTGAGCGTAATTTACAGTTGCCCAACAGTTGCCTAGGACTTACACCCTCGTCTTTGACTCATTGACTTTAATCTAATATATATGCTTTAATGTTTTTATTGTGACCATTAAAAAGTATGCTCAGTCTATCTACTTACATGTTTATTTATATACTATTTTCATGCTCGTGAGGGTGTGCATTTTTTCTTTATGCATATATGCATGAAGTAGATATTTCTAATACACTGTGTACATGTATATATACATATATAGGTATTTCTAATATACTCTACATGTAGTATGCCTGTGTGTGAGTTGAATTTACTTTGACCATAAATTCACATGTTTGGATTTATGAATTTCAAGTAGATTTATTTTTAATATAGTTTATTTAACACTTTGAATAGAACTCAAAATAATGAATTAAAAACAAAGAAACAACCACCACCACAATAAAAACACAGAATGATTCCTGTCTACACATTCAGCATTTTCTCCCACTCTTTTAAACCACCTCACATTTCCCAAGCACCAGAAATCCACACTTTCTTTTACTTTTTGGCTAATAAAGTTAAGAGTAAATAGAGATTTTACTCAATCTCAGCCCAGCAGGACGTGCAGCAGTGGGATACTTTACCATACCATGTTCGTGGTGCAAAACCTAACTCCTCTTCCTTATAACAATGCCACTGATGTGTTTTATATCTAGCAGCTCAAAGCAAGCAACAGTTCAGTACTTTTCATTGCCTAAGGGATTTAAGTGTTTTGGGGCTTGGGGGTTTTTTTGTTTTTGTTTTTTTAGTTTTCTTGGAGACAATGTATTCAAGATGTGGTTTAATAAGAAACAGATAATTCACAGCAATTGTTAAACTTGATGTTCTGGATATTCCTTCTCTGTTAATGAATGCTGAAATTGCAGCTTGATACTGATGCCTCAGAAGGGTTGCTCCAAGGCACATGATGTACCTCTATGTGGGTTCACATGCAGTTGTGAGAAATAATACGGAGACACCCCCATATACACTACACCTAGTTTCTCCCAATGGTGCGTCTTGCAGAACTGTAGTATAATATCTAGTATCTCAACCAGGAAACTGACATTGCTCTAATCCACTGACCTTATTCAGATTTTACCAGTGTTACATATACTTGTATATGTGTATGTTTATTTTTCTAAGTTTCATCACCAATGTATGTATGAACACAGTCAAAATACAAAACAGTTCTATCACCATAATACCTCCTGCTACCCCTTTGGAACCACAACTGCCTCCCTCCCCCATCCCTAACTGCTATCCATTATGTTGAATTTTAAAAGAAGAAGTATACTCATGTATTACTTGTATAATTAATATTAATAAGCATATGGGGCATGCACTTTCTCATCTGCATATTAAAAATGATCTGGTTTCTACAGATTTCTGCATGAGTCAGAATTCCGAAATGAGTACATGATACAATATACATGTTTTGAAATCCTATTTAAATGTGTTTTTAAAGATTCTTATGTTTAGGGGATGTACAATATTGTGCTTTCTTTATGCAATCATTTCTGAATTTACCTGCAAGAGGTGAGGTGGTGGAGGGAAGGAAATAATGAAGGGAAGTTGAGAGAGGGAGCCAGGAAGAGAGGTGGGAGGGATGGAGGGAGGAGAAGTAGGGGAATTGAGAGCTGCTCAATTAAGGGCCTAAGTAAACTGATGCATCATTGAGCAAAATGGTCAGCAACCAGATGAAGATAAAACACCAATACCAGTGTGGACTAATATTAAAGACATGATATCTCATCCTGATACGAAGTTTTGTTGGTACCCTGAAGAAAGAATTGGCAAAGTCAGGTTGAAATAGGCAGAAAAGAGGTTGAAATATAGAGGGTTTTAATTTGTATAAAATATACAACTCTTTTTTTTTTTTTTTTGCAAGTTACAGTATTTGAGCATGTGCATTACACACACAAGTGTGGGCATATGTGTAATATACAAACAACATTCACAAGGACTGTGATTTAGGTATTATTATAACCATCTTAAAACTAAGAGACAAAAGTTTTAAGTAAATCAGAGTCACAGAAGACAGAAGGAGAAAATGGGGGGGCAGGAAAGAAGAAAGGAGTGAGGCAAGACAGAAGGAAACTGTACATAGATACAGATAGTTAAACATTGTATCAATAAGATCATACAGGTACTCTCTTTTATTTGGAAAGAATCATTACCAAAGTGATACACTGACCGTGAAGATTATGTGACCGTAATATCTGGCTGCTGACTTTTGCCAGTTGACTAAGAGTAACAAGAATGTTGCATTTATTTTTCTGTGTATTCAGTGGAACAGAGCAGCCCTGACATTTAGGTGGTCAGAGCAGACCATGGTCTAGGACAAGAAGAAGTGAAAAACAGTTCTCTCACTTCACCAGGGGATGAAGATGTGCCACTCGGGGGTTGTCATTTAGAAAACAAAAAAAATGTTTCCTGAATTTGAAATCCAAAGACATTTCAAGGAAACTTTTAAGAGAGAAAATTTATCTTCTGAAGAATGTATATATGGAAGTAGTTTTTTGTTACCATTTTGGATTATTTTGATCCTGTCATGTAAGAAAATATTAGTTATGCAAGGAGACTTGCATATTAATTAGCTCGATAATCTTCATCAGGCCTTTCTTTACATTTCTTTTATTTGTTTTTGTGCAAGAATCTTGCAATTACAATCTAGTAAAAAGACTTTTTGTAATTACAGTCAAATTGGGATAATGCATTGGTTTCTTCACTTAGTTATTAATTTAGTATTTGTTGTTTATAAAGAAAAATCCATTATTTTAAATTACATCATGAAACTTAGTGAATGAGTTTGTTCCTTAAAAACACAATGCAAAGCCAACAACCACCTCTACCCACCCTCTGCCCTTTCCAAAAAAGCCCTTCACCTTGGGTTGTATCTTATTGAAATTAAGCATTACCTGAAGTTATTTTCTTGAGCTGTTATACAGGAAATTACAAATGCAGTAATAAAATTTGTAGGTCACCAAGATTTATGTTTTATTTAACTGCTGAACTCTAGCTATTAGAGGAAAGGAATGATTAGTTGTTCTCATTTACAATGTGACATTTACATTAAGCAGTCAGTGCTCTAGTGGTGCATTAATCTATTTATCATATGATCCTGGATGTGTATAATAATTTGTAAACATTGTCCTATAGCTAAGTACATGGTACTACACTCTTATCCAATAACGCAAATGCATTTCCATATTCAATCAGCACCTCTAATTTAATTTTTAAATTAGGTCTATCAGTGCTGATGATGAGGGAAACTTGCTTTAGTAATAGTATTTATATGAATCCTCCTGAATATTTATGCATTTTAAAAACTCATTTATGTGAAGTAATTTCCAATTTTAGTCTATATTTCTGGTCTATTTTTTCAAACTATTTGTCTCAATAACATTCATTTTTAGAGCAGTGCACTAGAGAT
Organism: Camelus ferus; assembly: GCF_009834535.1. Taxonomy (NCBI): domain Eukaryota; kingdom Metazoa; phylum Chordata; class Mammalia; order Artiodactyla; family Camelidae; genus Camelus; species Camelus ferus. Next base: position 45,578,503 of record NC_045701.1, read on the forward strand.
CATGGTCATATTATGCCAAACAATATATTATATGATTATTATGAATTATTATAAATGAATTGCAGTGAAACCATAGAATTCATTTATTCATTTATTTCCAAACATCTGGCTTTTGCATCATGTAGCTCAAACATCCAGATGACTAAATGTTTACTTTTTAATCATTTTTAATACAAGGTGAATATAATTAAGGAACAAATGTAAAACACTTCCCTCAGGTTATTTTGCACTACTAGAGATAAGATGGAGAAAGATCAGTGATGATACCATTCAGTGGATTCATAATTGTTCAAATACTGGATCTTTAAATTGAAAGGAATACTTAAGATTATGTTACTTTTATCTTCAGATTTTTTAGGGGTTTCTCTAGTGTTCAGTGGGTTAAAACTTAGGGTAGCCTTAGGAAAAAGTTCCTGAAGGAAACAAAATTATTGCATGGCTACAGTGAATGAAGCACCATGGCTGGTACTCTCAGATAGACTATGCTTTAAAATAATTACAGCTTTTTGTAGTATTGTTTTTTCATTTTAAAAGCAAAAACTGAGGAATACTGTTACAGTTAGGATTCCAACCCAGGTTCATAGGCCTTTAAAGTTCTGCCTTTACTGATAGTGAAATTCAAATCAAAATACATGTTCCAACTACTGATGGACACTTAGCAAAGGCATCGTAGAGAAGAAAGGACCACTACGAGCTGGCAGGGGTCATAACTCTCAGTTATTTAAGAGCTATTCCCTAATAACTTCCAGAGTTTTGCCTGTGTTTCCTGAGTTCTTTTGGAGTTTAATATTGGCATCCAAGATAATTGCTAGAGGGAGAACCATATTTCTTGGGAATCCATGTACATAAACAATAACAGTTGCCAAATTTTCTAAGACTATGGAAGAAGGCCAATACAGCAACAGCTTGGAACTAAGGAACTGATCAGAATTTCTTATAAGATATTTTATTTGAACATCCTATCAGGAAGAAAAGGAGATCTTTGTAAGACTGCACTGGAGAATTGCTTAATTAGAATCCCAATCTGAGATCTCCTGGCTTTGGCATTGCAATTGCCAAAATATAATGGACTAAAAACAGAGAGAGAACTAACATCTTATTTGGGTTTGTCTACTATAGAATCTATAATGATTTTTTGAAATCTTCACTTACATTGTAAGATACAAGATTGATTTGGAGTGAGATAGCCCTGGTGAGACCTCCAGCTGTCCCTGAGACTAGCCCTATGGTCTCCCTTAAGGTTTCTTGCTTTATCTCTCCCCCTGCTTTTTTGTTTGTTTGTTTTAATCACATTTTGTAGAAATATGTATTTATCTCATTTGATTCTTAAGACAATTAATTTGAATCACACATGTTTTTTGGTAGCTGGCACGTGGCAAGTACTTAATAAAAGATACTATAACAAAAAAGTGTTACCATTAATAAATTGTGTAATCATACATAAAAAGAAGTTTCCCTAGGGAATTTGAATTAGATAGGATTTTATCAGTTATTGTACTCTTCATATTACAATGAAGATGTGGAAATACTGTTGATCATCAGTCTCTTTTTTTTTTTTTCCTTTTTCTTTTGGTTAGCATAATGGTTAGAAATATTTATGCCCTAATATCATAATACACTAATATAAAGCATAGTTATAAATTCAAATGTATTCTTGCTGGTGTAAAGTCTCCCTCTCTACTACAGAGAAGGGATCATAATCAGAGTTTCAAAAACAATGAGATTTCTTGGGCTAAACATTTTAGTTCTTTTCTAGTTAAACATTTAGTTCTAATAAAACAGTTTAATTCTTATTATACTTACACTGGGAACTTAATATGCCATTCATTCACATGTGTGCATAGATACATATGTATGGACACTGATTATATCATTTTGTCATAAAGTCCTGGAAACTTGATAATTTTCAGTCAGGACATAATATGAGCAAATTATGTTGTATGCATATGACAGATATTGACTGATAGACTGGATGGGGTTGACAACAAAAGACAGAATTTGGACACTCTCTATGACATTAAATGAAAGGAACAGGACAAAACAGCATACAATATTCTTATATATGTATAAAAGTCTACACATACACACACGCTTATATATGTGTGAAATATTTCTGAAATGTGAAATTGGGTTCTTTCGGAGGGGGTATATCTTGCTTTAATAAGTGATTTACCATTGGATTTCTTATATTTTTATCATGTATATATAAATGTGAGAATTAGTTTAAAATACCCATGGAAGGAAATAAATTAAAAGGTAAACAATAGGTATCTCATGTGATTGATTTGTATCCATGTGTGGGGGTTATGTCTGAGATATTCTATAATTGTATAACAACATCTTTCTTTTATAATACATATAAATTTCAAAAATAGGTAGCATTGGTTGACAGAGTCAAAAATAATATGAAATAAATAAACTATAATGTACTTTTATTCAAGTTTGCCATGTGGCTGTGCACTGATTTTTAGCATTTCTGAATAAATTCAGTATTAACTTAGCAATAGTTGAACTTTTCTTTTTAAATATAGTTGAAATTTCTTTTTAAATAAAGTCCTAATTAGTGGGTATCTCAGGATAAATACAATTACCTTCTTAAATTTTGGCTTTGTAAGATCATTCACACATCTTTACAAATGGAGAGAGCAGAGACAATAAACTAACCCTGATTCATCCTTGGATCATCTTCTTTTTTTAATCCTTGTTTTTTGGAAGTATTACTCCTCAAACTTGCTTCTGCAGATAAAAAAAGTCATAGCCAAAGTAAAATCAAAAAGCTTTTATTCAAGAACATTTTTTAAGAACTTAGGCTATTTCTATATGAAAAATGACAGTGATTGAATATCAGTTGGCACTATTATATAGATCTTAGGGGAGGGAAAGTTAAATATTGTGTCTCATAGATCTAGGTCAATTATTATTTAGATTGACATGGAACCCTCAGAAAAAGGTAGAAATTAGCAATCTTCTGGGTGAAGTTAAAATATAAATGGCATGTCTGTGGATTTCCTTTATAGGCATATGTATTGAAATAAATGGATTTCTTTATTTAAGAAAAATAGGCCATATGACAAAGCTATTAACTCCGTGAGGGCAACACTTAGGAGACTCACTCAATTGCTGTAGCCCCAACATCAGGTATCTGGTACTTAGTAGGTGATGACGAGTGTTTGTTGACTTTATGCAGTTTATTTAACAATAGCCTGCAAGTTTAATTCATTGAAATATGAAGAAAATTGAAATGATTTATCTTTTGATTGTTTAAATCATTTTCAATTATAAGATAATCAAACATCCAAAAATGAAAAGCAGAATATTGACGTATATATTGGAATCAGAGCTTAGTGCTTATTCCACTGGAATGCCTTATTATGCAAATCTATTTAAATTCTCTTTAGTGATATTCCTGATATAGTTTGAGATTGATCACACACTTAACAGCAACTGTATTTTTCAAAGATACCTCATAAGCATATTTTGATATCCTGATGTACTTCTTTTGTGCTTGTCTCCTTTGAAGAGTCCCTGTAACCATTCTGCCAGGTGTTGGGAAGATATGCAGTAGCTGAGCATCCTTACTTCTGACACCATCCTCAGTATCAACTTTGGAGATGGTTTCACCCTGTCGGTCTTCTGCAGCAGCTGGGCAGAGTGCTGACTCCTTCTCAGCGGTGAGGAACTCTTCAGGCTCCAGAAGTAAGTTGATTGTATTCTGTTTGATCATTGCCAGTGAGTTTAAAAACCCTGAGGGGAGGATAATTAGAAATCTTGCAAATTAATGTACAAATGAAAAACTAGCATTATTCATCACAGATTTTTTCATTTCTTTTCCGAGTCATATCTTTCTGGAGATGCAAAGTCTACCACGTTTTATGTTGATAACCTTTGTCATTGTGGAATTTTCAGATTTTTTTCCAAGATTATATGGCGTTATTACAGATTTGCAGCCTAGAGGGACAAGGGAGAGATTAAAATGATAATGTCTGCACATTATTTACAAATTAATAAACAAATTCAGAATGACCAAGTATTTTATCAAAGTTGCTTGACTAATGAGCTGTGAAGATTAAATAAAATCCAGTTTTTTTGATTCTTAAAAATCAAGTTCTCTCTCCAGGACTGTGATCTCTAGTGCTACATGGAGGGTAAGGGACTGCTGCTAGAAATAGCACTTTTTCTGATTGGTTGATTTACTGAATGACATGTTCTCTGTGGCACTGAAGGAGAGTTACAGCAGCCTATAAATATGCATAATGGAAAACTAAGGAAAAGGGAAATCACATGTAGGAAAATGAAATCAGGAAACATGAAGAGGCTACAAACTGTATAACATAACGTATGCTACCCAAACCCAAATTCCCAGCTATGTGTTTATCTTCCACTTTCTAATTACTGGATAATCTGGTGTCTCAATTACGTGGCTATTTATATTCACAGAATTTGAAGAGTAAAGATAATTTATTGGCAAAGTTTAGACTTTCCCACTCCACATGTACGAATCTATCATTTTACTATTTTTCTAGCTTACTTGGTTTAAATTTGACATGTTTCCTTTTTCCCTTCTGCCAAATACTTGACAAAGGCATCTCTTCCTGCTCTTAAGGATATATTTGTATCACAATGTGACCACACAGAAAATGATTATGGGTGCATTTTTATAGAGCACAGAGGTTTGGTAGAGACTAGACTGTCTACCAGTAATTAGATGCTTAACAATTGAAATTGCCTTGAAAGAAATGGGTAGGAGATAGTAAATAACCTTAGTTTTATTTTGCAACATATTACAGCTTAGTATGGCAGCAGCAGACTGGTCTGTGTCCTTAAGGGAACATAAGAGAGTGTGGTTAAGGATTTATTTCTGAATCATGGTGCTACCTTTGTATACAATTTAAAACAGCAGTGTGTTGTTCCTAGTATACTCAAAGTAATATTGAAGGGCTACTTTTAAGACACAAACAAAAGGATGTATTAGGTTATATTGAGGTTACTTCATTATAACTGTGGCATAAAATCGTGAGTCTGAGAATGCAGAAGATAGATTACAAAGCATTATTTTAGTGTAGGTTTTTTCTATGTATATTTTATTACCTTGTACTCCTTTCATACATGATTTATTCATTTCTCTTAAGAATTGCTTTCATGGCTTTTGTCCTTGAGCTCTTTATTAAATAAAACAACTTGAGGAAGATATCCTAAATTTTCCATCTTTTACTCTTAAAGAAATTGAGGACTTTGTCGAAGCCTGAGGTGATCTTACACATTTAGAAGATGTAGAATGTATGGGATTTGTTTCTCAAAGGCAACCCCACAAGAAACTCCAGAGATTTTATCTACCCAAACAATTAATTAGATAAGTAATGAATTTTTGTTTCCACGGTGAAGGCTGACTTTTAGAAGACATCTGACTTTATGAAAGCTTTTAGCAAAGGAAATATATTTACTGATATAGATCCCCTAGTGTAAATCACAAGACTTAGTGATTTCAACTACATTTTCATTTACTAATGGCTATAATCAAGGCCAAAGGATTTACTTAATTAACCTAGCAATAGAAGGCTAAACAGAAATAATTTATATATTGAAAACGACTCTTCTGAGTTAATGCTTAATTCAATTTTTTTAATTACCAGTCCATTAGACTGTAAAAGTAGAACCTTTTTTTCCCTTTTTATTTTTCCTTTGGAGTCACATTAGGCTGAAAATCTTGCATGGAATTAATCACCCTTAAGAAAGAGAAACTAAATACATTCCTAATTAGGTTCCTCAAATTTCGAATAGCTCATTGAAAATTCATAGCACACCCATTAAAATCCCTTTACAAACCTAAATGGGATGCTGGGAACTTTGCTAGAGAAGGCAGTGAATGGAGAAGTAGTGAAATAAGGAGGCAGTGAGATGCCCATGTGTTACTAGCGCAGGACAGTGGAGGTGGGGGTGGTGGTCAGGGTGGTTATTTTTCTCACTGTGGCAATTTTCAATTAGTCTTGGCCAGAAGTGGTACTTTGGTCTGTTTCTGCTGTTTTTGTTTAGCTAAAGCATAGATAATTTTGAAGAATAAACAATGATACCTGAGCAGGAGATGTGCATGCCTGTGTAAATATATAGGTATGTTATGTATTTATCTAAAGATAATTTACTATACACATAGCAGCAGTGATAATCATTCTACAAGGCCAGCATGCCTTCTAAATATAAAGGTATCCCTAATGACATTAAATATGTAATATTTAAAATACTTTTACTTTTCTGAAAAAAAATTCCCTTATCCTTAAGGCTTGTAAATTATCAGCTCTCATTACATTAATTGCCAGTGGCTCATCCCCTTACGTATTATCATAATAATGACCAACATACTATCATTTGACTCTTTCTAGTACTTTTTAACAAACATTAATTTATTAGATTTTTATACTGTTTCTATGAGGTAGTTTTAAAAATGTGAATATGCTCTCAACCAGATTTTTGATGCTTATTATCTTTACGTATGTTATGTATATGCTTGAAATCATTCCAGATACTTGAGCTCCAAAAACAAAGAGAGAATTAGGGTTATTGATAGGACAAAGTAGTGTGCTAACTATAAATGCTTAAGTGGTCACATGAATTAGCTTCAGGAATCCTGACAGGTAGATGTGTTATATCACGCAGTGCTCATTTTAAAAAGCAGAAAGAATAAAAAATTCTCAAAGAAAGCAAACTTCATGATGGCTCTGACTTATTTATGTTCTCAGTGCCAGTCAATTCCAAACTGATACATCTAATTACCTAAGTGCCTTCATTTAACACATGGCCAACTAAGCTCTTGGCCAACTTTACAAATACACGCTTTTGATATTCTTGACATCAAAATGACATCGTCGTATACCAGAAAAAATAAGAATCATCTTGTCACCTCTCTTCCTCATTCCACAGTCCCATCACCTAATCTGGTCGTATTTACCTACAAAAATAATTTCTTGAATTCATCCACTTTTTTCTCTTTGGGACCATCAGTACCTGGTCCCAACTACCATAATTTCTCTCCTGAGCTACTCCAGAGGCCCAATTATCTACTCACATCCACTGATGCACCTATTTTGTCTGTTCTCCATGAGTAGCCAAGAGAGCTTTACAAAATACAAAATTGAGATAACATACCTCTCTAAAGACCATTTCCCTTAGAACACAGACCAGGTTTCTTATCATGGCTAACCATGCTCCCATGGGTTAGCATTTTTCTCAGTATCTCCGCCTTACCCTGCACCACACTCCCTTCCTTCCCTGTGTTCCAGATGCAGAGGCCTTTCAGTGCGTCTTCCTCATCACGTGACCTTCCACTGAGGTCTGCACAGAGTTGTTCCTCCCTAATCGGATCACCAGTCCCATCCCCTTTTTGCTTGGGATCTCAACACAGTAGTTGCTTCCTGAAGGAAGCCTTTCTGGCTCCTCCTGACCAGATCATCTCCTTTTGTTATATGGTCTCACCATACAACTGTACAGCACCATACAACTGTAATTCATTAAAATGTTATATCTCTTTGTGCAGTTCTCTGACTAATTTGACTTCCAGATTATAAGAACTCTAAGATCATATTTATGTCCATTTTTCTCCACAGTGAGACCTCCTTTTTTTTCTCTTTAGGCACTGTGAACACAGGCATAGAGCCTTTCTCTTTCCCTCCCTCTCTCTCTCAGTCTGCATGTGTGTGTATATGTGCTTGTGTGTGTGTTTAGAAAAAAAAAATCCCTGAGATCTGAGAAAAATCACTGGAGTATCAGGGAGAGAAAATTGTAACAGACAGGAAATGTTACTGGAAAATTGGTGCTTAAATTTTGCCTTTCTACCAGCTTGGTTTTGTTTTTTGCCTTTCATTAGTGATTATGGAGGCAGTTTTCCTCACAACTGCCATGGCTTTTGTTTTAAAGTTCCAGAAATTTTAATTTTAAAATTCCGTGATTTTGCTGACAAGAACCAGACCTCTTTATTTCTAGAACCAATAGCATTGCAAGTAGTGGCATAAACTTGTTTTACTTCTATACTGATGATGGTGAATGTTAAATATGGATGCTCAAATGTTTACAGATGAGTATTCAATCCAAGGCACTGGTTGGTAAAATATAGGAAGCTTCCTTCATTTAAAAAATGAGCATTCTTTTATTTCAAAAAAGAAAGATTCCAAGGACAGCAACTGGATCAAAATTTTAAAATACCAACTATTAGATCTCTTCATTAGCTTCTCCTGTTGTCTCCTGTTGTCAGAGCTTGACCCTGTTTTTTGCAGGTACCCCCTTCACAGTGAGTGTCTGGTTTTCCAGTGTCCTTATTACTGACCCCCCCCCCCACCTCTCTATTTTAGTCTCATTACCATTCTTCAGGGTCTTGTTTTTCGATGGGTGTTGGATTAAGACCCTGTTTTTGCCATTACAGAGCAGGTACAAATGAATCCAACTGAAATGTGTGTCTGAAAAATAATTATATATCAGTAGGAGAGGTAAGGGTATTATTGCAATGCAGAAAGAACTACCAGAAAATAAATAGTGAAGGAAAGCTACAAATTGTCTTTAAGCTCAGTGGAAAAAGAGCTTACTTACATCTGAAATTATACCAATAAAATTCTTATTAGAAATAGAATTCGTCTGGGCCTCAGAGTTAGGTTTCAGCCTTGGACTGGTGTTATTAATGTGCTGATGTGTCATCTCATTTAGGTAGAAATTTCAGAAGGTAGAGAGATAATGTGCAGTTCTCCCCAAAGCCCTTAAGTACTGACACCCAAATTAAAAATGCCTTAGCTGACAGTACTTGATGGAGAAAGGCCTCCTCTCTCCCTGCCCACTGTTAGTGTTGGCCCTGTGGGTTGCTAACATTATTGCTCTTACTCTGAAGGGTCCTGGGAGGAGGTCTGAATACCTGCTTTGCTTTAGGAGATAATGATTACTTTACATTTAGGACCAGAAGAGATTGATGTCATATGGAGAGTACTCCTGGCAACTGACATTAGATATAAGGCAACAATCTTAATTGCAAAGCATTGGCTATGAAACCCATTGGAAAAAAAAAAATCCACTTTGTACAGACTCAACCTAAGTTATTATCCCAGTTGTTGTGATGAGCACCCTGGGCCACTGACTATGCACTGAGCCTCCGTCATATCACCACGGCTGTACTAGGGGCATTCTAACATAGGTCAGCTTTAAAATTCTCTGGGTAAACTGAGGCATCTCTCTGTCAATATTAAACAGAATGTGGGAGACTTTACAGCAAGGAAAAAATGGGCAGGACAAAAACTTCTCTTAGAAAAAAAAATCATGATTTACCGTGGGGAGAAACTCACAGACTGGATGAAGCTGTGTGTGCTATATTGATCATAAACACTAACTGAATGTTACTACTGACTTACAGTAGGAAGGGAGGAAACAGGGAAATGTGTAGTTACAGCTACATGGAAAGATAAGTGAAAATCAAGGACTTTATACACATAACATTACTAGCTGAAAACATTATAATATAGGAACACCTAGAGACTTGAGTTTGAAAACTCCTTACTTATATAATACACTTAAGTAAGATGTATTGACACAAAAGTATTTAATAATCTAGAATGTTTAGGAACCTCAGTGGTGCTGAAGACATTTTATTATGGAGAGGGAAGGAATAAAGCACACCATTGGGGATGCAGACAAGCAGGATGTGATGTATGAATTTATCTCAAATAATAATCCCTTCCATCACCCCTGGTTACGTATGTGAAGCTGGATGATGACTGTGGCCTTGCAGATGGTAGCTTGGTCTCGTTTGTCTGATTAATGGACTATTAGAAGTATTCAAGGTGTAACTTACTTGACATAAAAATGCGTTTTCTGTGTACTTATAGGGTAAAAGATCAGGCACATAAGGTTTGCAGCTACGGTGGCAGCTTTGTTGCTGAGGTAAAAGCAACTTTTGTTTTAAGGTGACTGTTCTCTCAGTGTCAGGCAATTCTAAATCCACAGTAAGAATCTGGCTTTCTTTTTGATCTCTTGCATGCAAATATGGATTACTATGCTAAATCCTGAAGCCTTAACACACTGTTTAATATCTGGAAAACAAATAGGTTTTTAATACCTGCTTACTTATTTATGTCTTGAAGATAGAGTTCCATTACAGGCAAATGAGTGCCTCTTAGATTATTTCAATACCTACTACAGTAATGATTCTAACACAGAAACAACCTACAATTGAAAACATGCATTCATTATTTATAAAGAGACAGAATGATAAACTTTTCCATAGTAAGAATTCTCTACTTAGAGGACTGAAAAGGAAATACTGACAAATAAATTTATTCATAATTTAATAAAATACTTTCATTTTATCCAGGTTATAGAATGAAGCACTTATCAGTATTTCTTATATGCATCTTGAAATTAAATGGTAGAATCTCAAAATTTTATATCGTGTTTAATTAAAGAGTGACTCTGTGTGTAACAATTACATGGTAATGAGAGTGGACCTGAGGCATTCACAGATTTTAGTGATGCAGTTATGTGGAAATGTCCCCAGTCTGGAAACTGGCTTCCAGAAATGAGTCACGTTAAGAGTGAGCCCACCAGACATCCAGTATCTGAGTCATTTCTTGGGTTTGTCCTCTACTCATTACGACATACAAGTAACTTCTTTTAACAGTCAAGAGGGATTCTTTAAACTCCTTCAGCGATGCTTTGCTCTATTTTATGGGTAGTTTCAAAGTGGTATTCCTCATTTCTAAATATTTGGGGACAAAATCCATATATGTGGCTCCTCTTGCAATTGTACAAGGGTATTCATGTAAAGAGATCTATAATGCATTATGAAAAGTAATGATAAATAAGGAAGATACTGAAGAAAATGTTGGGAGGAATGTAGCAATCATCAAGTCTAACTCCTCTTTATCCAGTCTTGGTAGCATCCTTATAATTTATTTTTGCCACACGCTACCCATGTGAATAAGTAATACTTTGTTCTCATATATTTTAAACCTCAGTAATTATCAAGTCTGTCCTCTAGACCGAGACAGGTGTTTTACTTAAATATGTTTCTTTAAATGCCTTTGTTTCTCAGGATATTCCTTGAGTCACCTTCAGAAATAAGTCCAGACATTAAGAAAATACTAACTTTAGTCTGTAACAGGTGCTACTACATGAGAAACTCTAATTTAATCTACTCCAAATAAACCAAAGACCACTTATTTGTACATTTTGCCGTGCATTTTTATGCAAGATATTCATTAAAGAAACAGCAAATATCAGGGATTTACTTCTAAAATTACATGTATCAAATACATTAAAAATAATAAGAATGGCAACTCCAAGGCACTAGAAATCCTTACGAGGAATGGTTGGTGATAAAGATTTATACTTGTTTCTCTTTTTCAGTATTAGTTATGTTTTGATGCCCTGCGGTTCCGTGCAAATTAGTGATCTGTGTTTGGGGCATATAGGAATTTTCACTTCACTAGAATGTACATTAACCAGCATTCTGTAATCACTCTGAATAAATAGAAGTTTACTAACAATTTAAAACAAGAATAAACCTCAAAATGTTTGAATAAAAATATACAAAATTACTATCTTGTATCACAAACCCAAATATATAATTTAATATTTTAAATGGTCAAAAAATGTAAATTCTGGAGCTTAAGAAAAGGATCTCATGCAAGTAAAATATAAAAAAATATAAACATACAACTAAAAATTAGATATTCTATGTTCATGGAGGAGAGGACTCCATATTGTCAAGATGTCATTATTTGCCAACTTGATCTATAGATTTAATGCAATCCCAATCAAAATTGTATTAATTTATTTTCTGGATATTGATAAACTGATTTCAGTGTGTATGCGGAGAGCCAGAAGACCTAGAATGGCCAGTACAATACCAAAGAAGAGTAAAGTTGGAGGACTGGTACTACCCAATTTTAAGTCCTACTGTAAAGCTACAGTAATCAAGAAAGTGTGGTATTGGTGGGGGAGGGTATAGCTCAAGTGGTAGAATACATGATTAACAAGCACAAGGTCCTGGGTTCAATCCCCAATACCTCCTCTAAAAATAAATAAATAAAAATCTAATTCCACCCCCCAATTTTTTTTAAAAGAGTCACTAATGAACAACAACAACAAAAAAGAAAGTGTGATATTAGTGAGAGAATAGGCAAATAGATCAGTGTAGCAGAACAGAAAGCCCAGGAATAGACCCTCATAAGTATAGTCAACTGATCTTTGACAGAGGAGCAAAGGGAAAACAATGGAGCAAAGATAATCTCTTCGACAGATGGTACTGGCACAACTGAACGTACACATGCAGAAAATGAATCTAGACACAAACCTAACACCCTTCACGAAAGTTAACTAAAATTAGATCAGAGACCTAAATATAATATGCAATATTTTAGAACTCCTAGAAGATAACATAGGCAAAAACCTAGATGACGTTGGGTTTGGTGATGCCTTTTTATGTACAACACATAAGGAACAGTCCACAAATGAAATAATTGACAAGCTGAGTGAATTTTAACTTCTTTAAAATTAAAAACTTCTACTCTGCAGAAGACAGTGCCAAGAGAATGAGAAGACAAGCTGCAGACTGGGAGAAAATATTTTCTAAAGACTTGTCTGATAAAGGACTGTTACCCAAAATATACAATGAACTCTTAAAACTCAAGAGTGAAAACACAAAAAATGTGTTCAAAAAGTGAGCCAAAGACACTAGCAGAAACCTCACCAACAGAGATACACAGGTGGCAAATAAACATGTGAAAAGATGTCATAAGGGAAATACAGGTAGGTATGTCATAAGGGAAATACAGATAAAACTGTGTTGAAATGCTACTTTGAACCTTTTAGAAAGCCCCACATCTGGAACACTGACAACATCAAATGCTGGTGAGGATGTGAAACAATAGGAATTCTCATTCACTGCTGATGGGAATGCAAAATGGTACAGCTACTTTGGAAGACAGTTTGGTAGTCTCTTACAAAATTAAACATAGTCTTCCTATATGATCCAGCAGTCATGGTCCTTGATATTTACCCAAAGGAGTGAAAACTTATGTCCACACAGAAACCTACACATGATTTGTATAGTAGCTTTATTCATAACTGCCGAAACTTGGAGGCAGCCTAGGTGTTCTTCAGTAGATGAGTGGATAAAAAAACTGTGGTACCTCCAGACAGTGAAATATATTATTCAGCACTAAAAAGCTATCAAGCCATGAAAAGACATGGAGGAACTTTAAATGCCTATTACTAAATGAAAGAAACCAATCTGAAGAGGCTGCATACTGTATGATTCTAACTGATTCTGACATTCTGGAAACAATAAAACTAGGAAAACAGTAAAAAGATCAGTGGTTGCCAGGTATTTGGGGGTAGGAGGATGCATAGACAGAGCAGTAAAAATACTCTTTATGATACTATAGTGATGGACACATGTCATTATATATTTGTCCAAAGCCAGAGAATGTAAAACTCCAAGACTGAATGGTAATGTAGACTCTGGACTTAGGGTAATTATGATGTGTCAATTTTATGGTCATCAGTTGTAACATATGTCCCACTCTAGTGGAGGATATTAATAATAAGAGAGTCTATAGATATGTAGGGCAGGGAGCATACAAGAAATCTCTACTTTCCCCTCAGTTTTGTTGTGAACCTTAAACTACTGTGAAAAAAATAAAAGTTTTAATTTAAAAAACAATATAACGATTTCAATAGTTTTGTTGTTGAACTTTCTTCCATGTTTCAGGTTTTAAATAAATTCCTTAGATATTATGAAGTATTTCTGTATCTATACTTTGGAAACTTACCATATTTGATATGAGATGCTTTCTCATTCTTATAGTAACTTGAATTTACTTGATTTCTTGATTTACTAGTAAGAGAGAATTTTGCAAGAGTTTATTGGCCCTTCAGATTTTCTTTTTGGTGAAATCCTTTGCTAATCTTCATATTAAGTTGTGTTTTTCTTACCAGATGGTAGTAGTTTTTTAAAAAAGTATTTTGCATTCTAGTCCTTTGTGGATTTCTTGGATCACACACATATTGCTCATACTCTATGGCTGATGCTTTTATTTGAATAATGTTATACAGTATTCATTAAGGACTAATATTCTAGGTTCAGGGGTTGAGGTAGGAGTAAGATTTTCCCTTCCTCAGTGACGCTCACACACAGGCATGCTTTGATGCCTGCTCCTAACCCCTGACACTCAGGAGGGCATAAGAGACGGATATATAGTTTACATTTTATTTCCACTCAGGAGAGGTTTACACACACTAGAGTCAAAGGAGAGTGGGAGTTGTGGAATTGTTCCTACAGCTTTCAGATCCCCAGGGACACTTGACCCTCTCCCATCCTCAAGGGAAAGGGCACTTTCGTCAGAGAATCTGTAGGTACAAGAGTGGTGACCTGGAGATTATGCTCCCTCAGAGTATACTGGAGAGATGGTCATTCGACGTCCTCTCTTACGGTGTCGGCTGACAGTCTCCCTGGGTCTTATTTAGTGTAAGTTTCTGGGGCTTACCCACACTAGTAATCCAGAGAGAGGCTTTAAATATAAATGTTACTGACACGTTTACCACTTCACACATAATATGGATGCCTTCATCCAGTGCACTTTAGTGTCATCAGCTTTATTTTCATATTTAGTAATTTCAGTCTTTAATTTTAAGGGACAGTGCAGCGACCCGAGAAAGTCAGTGTTTTTTTTTTCCCACAAAGAGAAATTTGAACAAAGGACTCCCAGCTCCAAGGAAAGGTATTATTGCAGAAACTCCTTACCCAGATAAAATGTTTTCATTTTAATATGGTAAAATTATTGATTGTTCCCTTTGGTTTTGATAGGTGTGTGTGTGCATATGTGTGTGTGTGGGGGGGGGGGTTTGCATTGTTTAAGCCATTGTTCTCTGCTAGTGAAAAAACAAACATAATTTTCTAGGTATTCTTTTGATATTTTAAAAATCTCTTCACATTTTTGGTATAGTGTTGAAATTAAATTGCTTGGAGTAAAGTTCAGTTCTATTTTATTATTTCCATACTGATAGCCAATTGTTCTGATATGGTTTATTGAATAATTTATCCTTTCTCTATTGAACTGAAACTCTAACTCGGCCATACACAGAGCTTTCTTATGTGCATAGATATATTTCTTGATTTTCTATTTTATTTTATTGTTTTATCCATCATCCCTGCACAAATACCATGCTATAATCTAATTATTCTACTTATAAATCTTGATAGATTGTAAAATGAATGAATCCACTCCTTTCATTCCTCCTTCAAAATTGCCTTGGCTAATGTTGGCTCTTTATTCTTTATCTTTCTGTTTCAATTTTGGAAGAAGACCAGTTTGGTGAAAAATCATGTAAATTTTACTGGAGTCACATTTACTGTAGTAATGTTTATTTTGGAAAGAAATATTTTATTTTTAAAATTTTTAAAATTAAATATATCTATCAGTGATTGTTTCTTTTCTGTTTCTTCACAAGATTTTGTGTTTTTGCAAATGGGCTTTTAAAATGTTATGTTTTTCAGCTGATCATGTCTGCATAGGAATATTGCTTTTTATCAATATGTTTTCTAAGCGACTTTGCTGAACTCCTACTAGTTTTAGTAGTTTGTAGTTGTACTTGGATTGTATAATTTTATCTATAATATCTATAAAATAGCATTATTAAAAATTTCCCTTAAATTTCAATTATCTTATTGAACAGGTTAGGAGATCTCTTACAATGGTGAATGCAAATGGTGATCATGGCCATTTTTATATTTTTCTCTCCTTTAAAAGAACTGATTTTCATATTTTGTCATAGTGTATGACGTTTGTGATAGATGGTTTTATGGTAAGTACCAATTAAGGGCATATATACTTTTTCAAACCAGAGAAGCACAATTTTCCTCTTCATTATTTCTTGATAATGAATATTATGGAGTCTCTATTGCAATAGTCAGTTTTTGTTTTTCATGGATCATGGTAATGGAACTCTTCAAACCCTAACCCAGTTTCTGACTCTGTCTTTAAGATTTTTTTTTCCCCCTCATTTTCATTGTCAGCATTAAAACAACATTAAGGGAATTTATGAGTTGCTTTTTTCTGGTGGGGGGATAGAATCATGTTTGAATCCTTCATGATTTATTATTATTTATTGTATTAGAATTTCCTCCGGCCCCAGAATCATGACCTTTTTCTGCACCCTCCCAGAAAGTTTGATTTTGGCATATTAAATACCAAATCTTTATAATTGGAAATAGTGTGATCAATCTGATTCTTAGTCTGAATCTAGAAGTAAGTAGGAAATACGTTTTTAAACACATAGAAAATTAGCAGGTATTCACATCATTGAATAGAATTTTAAAAGAGCATGACTTTCTTCATTTGCAGTTGAAGAATTAGGGACCAAGAGAAGACTTTTGATATGTCTGAGCTTCACAGACAATTAATAGAAGAAACTGGCTTAACTTCTTCTAGGGTGTAACTTTAAAAATTCAAAGTCCCTTCGGGACTGTTTGACTATTTTACAGATAAATCTCTTTTTTTCCATCTTCCAGTTTATTTCTTTGATTATCGTTGTCCGCTTCACTGCCATTTACTCCCTTTGACTGGTTGTTGTTATGATTATTATCATTATGGTTTAACGTTTTACTGAAAAATGTGCTCTTGTTTTATCGTAACATTTAATACTTACAGAGAAGTTCATAAAACATTTATACATTTTAATGAATAACTACCATGTGAGTAACTGAAACTACCACTCAGTTCAAGAAATAGACCATTGCCCTGGTTCTTCCCTGCTTCTGTCTGAAATGTGGCGCTTCTTCACTGAGCTAATAACCGTATCACGATCTAAGCTATGCAATACTTTCTTTGTTTTACTTGAGAGTTTTCCTTCCTGTTATGCTTCTACAACCTATATAGTTAAATTTGCCAGACTTCGAACTTTATAGTAATGGATTAACACTGTACTTGCCATTTGTGTCTTGCCTCTTTCATATTCAAAATTAATGTAAATTAAAAAGCTTAATATGTTGCTTTTTGAGATGTGTTTTGATTGTTGTGTGTGGTTGCAAACTGTAGATCTTCATTGCTATAGAGTGATATGTTATATTAGCATACTTGAATTTTTAATTTCTTTTTGAGAAGTATTGAGATTATTTCAAGTTTTGCAAATAAAGTACAAGTTCTTCTGTTGCATCATAGCTGTTCCCCTGCCCCAAACTAGGTGAGTCAGGAAGGCGAGAGGGGGCCCAGTGGTTGAGAATCCCTTCTTTCCTTTCCTTCTGGAGTAAAATCTTTTCTTTGGAAACCTAAGCCTTTGCTATGGAGAACAATCTGGATGTTTCTCATATTGGTGACTTATCCCCTCCCAATGCCAGAAACAGAAGGGAATTTTTTTTTTTTTTTTTTTTTTGTCTCTTCCTTCTGTAACTATAGTAGCTTTATGGAGGGAAAATCCATGAATGTGAGAGGTGGTGCTTAAGACTCCAGCCTTCAGGAATTTTCCAATCTCACATTCATCTCGCAGCACTTTATCAAAATTATCATTAAGTCATTCCTACCAGTTTATGGCTTTAGCAGCTTCTGCTCCAGGAGAGCAGATGTTGGCTGTGTCTCTCAGGATGCACCTGACACTCCAGATTCCACGGTGGCAGGTTTTCTTGTGACTTCAGTTCTCTAATGGGTTCAAGAAAAGTCCCTGATTTTTCTGTCTGTTGAGCTCTTTTTTGTTATAAGGGCTGGAGTGACCAGTGCTCAATTCTTTATGTGTTGGAGCTGAAACCGTTTCCATCTTTTCTTTTTCCCTCTTTTCTCCTCAACCCTATTGAGATATGGTTGACATACAGCATTGTATAAATTTAAGGAGTACAATGTGATAATGTGATACATATATGTCATGAAACATTTACTACTATAAGGTCAGTTAACATATCCTTCACCTGACATAAGTATCACTTTGTTGTCATGGTGAGAACATTAAAGTTCTACTCATAGCAGTTTTCATGTAGACAGTACAGAATTGTTAACTATAGTCAGCATGCTGTACATAACCTACCCCGAGTTTATTCCTCTTAAAAGTGAAAGTTTCTACTCCTTAACAGCATCTCCCCATCTCCCCCACCACTTAGCCCTGGCAATTACCATTGCACTCTCTGTTTCTATGAATTCAATGTTTCTAGATTCCACATATTAGTGAGATCATAGAGTATTTGTCTTTCTCTGTCTGTCATTCTTTTTAAAGGTAGCCGTTCCAGTTGGTGGCTTCAAGATTTAATTTGCATTTTGATTAATAACTAATGAACTTTAGCAACTTTCTGTATGCTTACCATCTTATTAAAAGGTATTCTCTTTAATATACTGCCCCTTTAAGACTGCCCATTTTTTGTGTGTGCGTTTTGTGTTTTGTTTTTTAATCAAGTAGTCTGTCCTTTCTTCCCTGATTTCTAGGGGAACTTTAAGTATTCTGGATATAAGTTCTTTTTCAATTATGTGTTATAAATACCATGTTTTGAGTTTTTGCCCTTTTAATTTTATAATAGTGGATTTTTAATAAAGAGCAGTACTGACTTTTTTTGTGTGTGCCAACAGTGCTTTACTGAATTCACTTAATTACATGCAGAAGTACTAACTTGTAATGAAGTATGGTTTATCAGTCTTTTTCCTCACTTTAATTGATTTTTGTGTTGTGTTTAAGAAAGCTACAGTCTGTAAATCATGAATACACTGTCTTAATGTTGTCTTCTAGAAGCGTATTTTTCCTTTCACATTTCATAATCAGTTTGTCATTGGTGTTTACATATGGTGTAAGGTAGAACTTCAGATTCATTTTTCTTATATTAAGAGCTGTTTGATCTATAACTGAAGGAAAATTCTTTATCCCACTGCTATGCTCTTCCATTTTTCTGAAACCTCATGTAGACATGGGCATTCGATGTATGACAAATGTGGTGAAGTATAACAGTGATGTGAAGATATGTTTGGGGCACTTTATTTTGTCCTGTCACTAATGGGCTATACCTTATACCACAGTGTCCTCATTAGTGTAACATAGTAAGTTTTGATATCTGATAGTGCCAATCTTCCAACATTGTTGGGTTTCAAAATATTCCTGGCTTTTCATGGCCCTGTTTTACTATAAATACCACAGTCATTTAACTTTACTTTCGTATTTACCTTGTTCTTCATTATTCCCCTAAACTCCTCCCTTTAGTAATTCCTTTAATGTGGGCAGGCTACTGGCTTATTTTCTGTTTTCATTCATCTGAAAATATTTTCATTTTGTCTTCCTTTTTCTCTCTGTGTGAAGCTTTGTTAATAAATACACATGGCACATCACCATGTCCTGGAAAAAATTAACACCTTGATTATTATGAAATGTTCCTCTTAATCTCTGTTAAATCTATTTTGAGTGATAGTAATATAAACAGTCTAGCTTTCTTTTGATTAGTATCACATGATGTATCTTTCCAACTTTTTGTTATTTATTTTCATTGTCAAATTTAAAGTGACTTTTTTAGGATTAATGTTGTTAGGTCTTGTTCTCACGTTCCATTTGATAATTTTTGCCTTTTAATTGCAGTGTCCAGACCATTTCTATTTCATGTGCTCATTGGTACAGTGGGGTTTTAATTTTCTATTTTGCTACTCCTTTGCTGTTTGTCTCATGTGTCCTCGGTGCATTTTTCCCCTCTCTTCCTGCCTTCTCGTAGAATAACTGAATATTTTTGTGACTCTACTTTATTTTCCTTATTGGATTATATAGCTGTATCTCTTTGATTTTTTTCAGAGTTTGCTCTGGAGTTCTAAATGTATATCTTTAACTTATCAGATAAGTTTACCTTTAAGTGGTACTATACCATATCACAGACAGTACAGGAACCTTACAGTGGTTTATATCCATATTTCCACTCCCAGCCTCTGGGTAGTTATTGTCATATTTTACTTCTACATATATTATAAACTCAAC